>NC_135736.1:15117500-15723636 GCF_041903045.1 Epinephelus lanceolatus
ATTGAAGGAAAGGAGGAGAATGTGTGGAAGGAATGTTAATTTGACAGTATGTACTAATGTACTACAGTTAAGTGTATATGTGTCAGTAACAACTAACTTGTACTGCAAATAAGACAGGGCTAACAAGCATGTGGCCATATGGACTGTCTAAATGAGTTGGAAGTCAAAGGGCACATCACAGGAGACACAGTCAGAAGCCACACAGATGGGAAACTAAGCGTTTGAGAATGTGTGTGTCTACAAAATCATTGCTGTTCCTTTGTATGCTACCCACATCGGTCTGAGATCAACTTTATGGTCAACCAAGGATATCACACAACTATCCCAAAACAGCATCCTTCTTCCTCTCTCTACATCTTGTGCAAAACAGTGCCAATAATTCTATCAGCAGGACCATGTTTCCAAGAATAAAAGCTGTTTGTTTCCTTGACAGAAAGGCGCATTGCTGTAAAAATGAATTGTGGCTATTGATTTAGTCCCAGGTGCCGGATGTCTACAGCAGGCAATATTTCTGATATGTGTGGCCTAAAGGAGTTGCATGTGTATTGTGCTCGTAAATCTCGTGGCAATGAATGGCTGGCACAAAAGCCCCAGCAGGCTGCAAGCTGGGGATGGGACAGCGGCACTGTTGAAAGAGCTACACATGTACCAGCAGGCTAGCTTGCTATCAAACTGCGGCAGCCAGATAAAACAAAGGCACAGGAAAGGTTCCCTGACATGAAGTTGGTGTCTTGTTGTTGGAGACACTAGGTCTGGTCCGCACATTTGTCTGTCTGACTTTGTGTGCTGAAGGCAGGATGTGTGTGCATACATGTGTGAAGAGAGGTTAGCATGGCTCACCCAACCGCTGTTTAGTTATTCATTAATTAATTCTGTATTTCCCATGGAGCTTTCCCATTAGCCTTCACTAACAAGGCAGACTGGCGCGTTAGGGTAAAGGCCATGATAAGCATATGGGGGGGGGGGCATGCAGAGACCAACACAGAGTATCCACATGCACACACAAACAGGTACTTACAGCCAGTGTCTTTGAGTCTGTTGATGGCGTTTGACAGGAGCCGGACACAGCCCAGGAAACCTGCGCCCTGTTTTTTGTGGATTTTCTTGTGATTCCATACGCTGATGGTGATTGAGTCTGCCTTTCCGATGTATCTGACAGGGGAGGAGAAAGAAAGCGGTTTAATGAGACAGAAAGAGGAGTAGTTTGAATCCTGAAAATATGTATAGAATTTCAAAGGGCCCAATGAGGCATGGTGTATGCTCGTGTGCACATTGCAGGGGTGGCTCAAAGCTCAAAGAACAGAGCAGGTTTTCATCAGCCCACAGGGTAAAACAGATGGAAACTGAATAAAATCATAAGCTTAAACACTTAAGAAATCTTCCAAAACATTAACGAACACTGCCTAAAAAACAGAGAAAAAACAGAAACTTGTATTTTGCATCACTTCCAACTTCTTCTCCCTGACAGCAAGGAAACAATGCACACCATGTTTGCGGTGTAGACTTTCAGACTGTGTAATGAGGCTGATTAGCACATTTCTAAGTACCTTGTGTGTACGTGCTTGTGTGTTTGTGCAGATTTAGCACTGGTCTAGGTCAGTCTAGTCGTGGTTTAAGAACAGAGGAAGTCCCCGAGATGTGCTCCACCACTGTCTGAGACCCAGACAGCTACCACAGTAAACACGCAGAGTCCAACAGTCAAATGCACAATCACACAGTCACTGACATGCACGTAATTACAGCCTAGCGCTGATGCCAAGCTCTATATTATGCTGTGTACCATAAGCGTGAAGTGGGGTTTCCCTACTAAACACATCAAAACTTGGAATGTTCGCCAAATCATAAAAGCTGGGAAACTGTTGCACTGAAATTAAATAACCTGTGAGGGTTGTGGATATTCTTAAGTGTCCAGTGATTCAGTCTCTAGTTGCTATCTGAAAATCTGATCAGGATGCAGTAGCAGAGATTTGCATCTTGGCACTTTTCTCTCTCAGCAGATGCTGATGTGTCTAGGCCTGTGCTTTGCTGCACATGTTGATTATGATCTCATCTTCTAGTCATTTAACACTATTACAAATGGGTGAAAGAGCACAAAGCATTTTGCAACGCAAGTTTCAATTTTCTTCTCCAATAAAGGTGAGTTAATTAAAGGCTTATTTTCCAGGAGGTGGATACTTAAATACTAGAAACTACTGGTAAGATGTTCAAACCATCTATCTTGTAAAAGGCTTCTGACACATCATAATATAACTGTGTGATGACACAGAATATTTCACTAATTAGGACAATTTGGGAGACTTTTTTACTCAAAGATTTAATGGGGAATAAAACAAAACAGCTGAATAAATGTTCTTATAAAGTAGTGCTCCATTCTTGATTAGGACACCGTTCTAATCTTAGAACAGCAGATGTATAAGCATTGTACTGTGAAGTTGAAATTTGGTTTCCTGCATTTGGTATGCTGTAGTGCAACTCAAACTGTCTCTCTGAGCACATTAACGTGCTCTGGGTTTAATCTTGTGCAACTCTCTTTACACAGTGTGGTTGTGAGGTCTCTGTGATGCAAAGGTGTGTTGTGCAAAGCAACCTAGCGCAAAAAAAGAGAACTGAAATAGCACACGAGACAATGATTGAGTGTCTAAGAATCAGAGAACAGGTAGAACAAAATGTTATTTCCTCACTCACGATAACTGTGCCAAAAACAGTGTTGGGAAATCTTGTTCTCTGACATAACATTGCAAGCACTGATGTAATTATTATTATTCACTCGTTCTGCCACCCAATATTTATCAGTTGCTGTTAGAAATTCACATAAACCACTCCTCACGTCAGCATAAATTAGAGCCACAGCACATTATTTAAAAAAGAAAATACATCAATTTTAAAGCTGGTTCCACTTTTACTACCATTAATTCCTTCTTCCAAAGCAATGGTGACGAACACCAGGAGCAAACGCCAGGAGTTAAGTTTTCATTCAAACAATATTATGACTGGTGTGTTAACTGCAAGCCAAATTAATCAGAGCATTTGAGGCCAAATTGCCTCCTAAGTTACCGTGACCAGTTGTTGACAAGCAATCGAACATTTATAAAGCATTTTTAAATTGACTCCAGTGCAGTGCTTACTCCACATAAAACACACTGAGGCTACGTTACATAACTTTCAGCAAACTGCATGGGAAACAATGAGGGCAAAACAGCATCCCCGATCTGTTTTAAACAAACATTCTCACGAATAGCTCAGCTAAAAACACAAAAACACCAAATCCATCAGCATGTTAGTGTGTTGTTCACATCCAAGCCTGTTTGTAACCGGTCCCAGCAACGTTATCTTCATGTCACCTGTTCAACTGACTTCAGCAGTTAAGATAACACACCACTGTTATTATGGACATGAGAACAAACCACAGATACTTGCCTCGTTTATGGACTTACAGTATTGTGCCACAGCAGAATGAACAAGGGGGAAACACTGGGATGAATATTTTGTGTTATATTTGGCAGTAAAAAAAGATTTTTATGGCGGGGTTGCTGGGCCTGTGCAATTGTAGGAAAAACACTGAGAACACTGATTAATAAGTGGACTGCAAAGCAGGTAGAAGTACAATACATACACAATGTAACCACAGACTGAACTGACTGTGACTCCCTGTCTTCTATAGGTGGTTGTTGTTGCTCTAAAAACCACAGTATACAAGGTGTATAACATTTTAATACATGTCTAATATCTTTCTAACACATTTCCCTTGTGTGGTTCTTTCACGTGACTACAACTACCAAAATGTAAAAATTAAATTACATCAAATTATTTCAAGGCATGTACATGAGGAGGGAGGTGCCCTGTGCATACTCTTATCTCTTATCTATATCTTGAAGGGGAAATCGTCTGACTGATTGATGACAACGGAAACATTATCCCAGCATGCTCAAAATAATAAAAGATTTCCAAGTAAAAGGAAATATACCCCCGGAGGTTAAATATACACCTGAATATTATGTCAAATGTAATTACAATCATCAAAGTTATCTTTTTCCAGATAATGCTATAACATAGATGACATTAATTACACATGAATTAATAATGAGATGGTAATATAAGCCATTAGATTCATCTTTTTCTTATGAGACTCTTGTGAATACTGCTCAGGGTTCAGACAGAACAGTCTGTGCAGGGTTCTCCTCGTGCTCTTGGCACGTTCCTTATTCTATTCATTGTGTTAAATTATTCAATTTCCACCACTAAATCCACTAAAACAAGAACAAGAAACTTTTGTATCACTGACTACTAAACACTGGTGGTCAAGCACAGCAACAACACAACTACAAACAATCCATACATCTCTTTCTCACACAAACACACTTCATTAGGAGGTTAAGGCAACAACAAAAATGAAGATCAGCACTCGTAATCCTACAGACAACAGCAGAGGAGGGGAAAAAACTTCTTGGGTCAAATCCAGATTAGCTTTGCAGGACATACTAAATCCAGACCTGCAGGACTTCCCAAACTTTTTCTTGCCAGGGAACGTACATTACATTGGGAAGATTTCACTCCAGGTTGGATATATTTCACATTAGTGTTGGACAGCCTTCAGTTGTTAACATCTATAAAGACAAAAATAAATCAGACTGGAGATTCTACAGCTCTGGCTCGTCCATATCAAGTACCTTGATCTGATTTATGTAAATTGAGTTGATGCCAAAGCATTCCTCTTCGATTCCCGTGTTCCTTGCTGTTACATTGAACCGACCACCCCATTTTACTTCTCTTCTTCCACTTTTGGACATATGCTTCCTCAGACGTTTCCTGTCTCTCATAATGGGAAACTGTGAATATTTAAGCAATAACGTAATTTGTAGAGTACAATAAGTCCTGGGGTGCAATGTAGGTATGTCTGGCGTAAGTGTTTAGTAAACCTTTGTTGTCTGTCCTAGACTGAGAAAGACAAAACACTTATTGAATATAAAACCCAGACCATGCCTGTTAACAAGCACAGAGCAAACAGCTTGCTTTCTGTTAGCATTCTCTCCTGTGTCAACCCACGTTTTTACTGCGCCAACTCACTGCAGACAGGAATGAAGCAGAGAAAAATCTTCTGCGGGTTGAACCACTACTAATCAATGTCTGGAGTTACTCACTTTTTGATTATACTGTAGGTGGGTATGTCTGCCATACAGACCTCCAGGGCCTGTGATAGGTAGGCTGCGATGAAGGCCCAATGCATTTTTAATATGGATGACCATAAGCAGAGTAAAATCTGACTGTAGCACTGCTAGTACCACTACTATGTTCAACATTTTATTACTAAAAACCAGATCTTGTTCATGCAGTATGTGTGAAGCCTGGTAAAGTAACACAGGTTCTCTTGAGAGGACATGGCATGCGCAGCACAACGTGTACCGCATTTAATATAGAGTGAAGGCAGAGGGAGCAGAATCTGACCCTCTAACCAAAGCAAAGTGAAGAGTTTACACTAAAAAGGCTGGAAATTGGAGGCTAAGCATGAGGAGGCAGCATGCCAAAACCAGACCTACATACTACTGGGAGTTCATGAACTTTCAACAGAATGTTTTCAAAAAGTTGGCTGGGTCTGTGTGTCCTCATACATTAAGAACTATAGAGCATCAACTGTAGTTAAAAAGTTATATAATTTTGCAGGCTACGTATGACACAAAATGTAGAGCATTAAGGCTTCTGGTAGTATCAGAGTCATGTGGGAAAAGACCCCTCCTCCTAAAGCTGGGGGTGTGGTGAGCTGGCAATCTGCCAAGCCCACACTCCCATCTGCTTTCTGTGGCATGTTAGCCATTTCCTGAAACAGAGGAAGAGGCCAGGGGTCGCTGGCGGCATATATACTCCTCAGAGAGGGTGGGGATTGAGATGGGGGCAGAGAATTATGTAAAGAGGGGATCTGAGGTTATTGTTGACAGGGTACAGGAAGCACTGCAGAGAGGTGTGTGTTTGAAAATGAAAGTGTGCACAGAAAGGCAACCTGTATCTGCTGTTGTAGGGAATCATTTGGTGACATATTGTATGAATGGACACTTAAATAATCCAGATACATATATGAACCTTATGGAAATGTTATGCATTCACTTGAGAAAAAAATTACCCTGTTTTCCTGAATCAACAAGATTTTTAGCTCAGAATTATGAGAAAATTTTACATGAAAAAAAAAATTCTTGTTTTTCTTAAACCTTGTTAGTTCAGAAAAACAAAAGTAGATTTTTTTCATGAAAATGTCTCATAATTTGGAGATAATAATCTTACAACTTAAAAAAAACCCCAAAAAACTATGGTTACTGGCTTGCAATTGTATGTCTCTGCAAATCAGTCAAGTTGCAGTTACAGTTTACACCCATGTCTGTCCAGACTCATATGTAGCTGTGACAGTTGACAAAGCTTCAAATGTTGCTGCAAAGAAGCTATTAACTCTTATAGATGCTTCAAACACACCTTCAACCTGGCAGCACAGAAGATATGTTGCATCTCCATGGGTTCAAGATGGAAGATTAGTGTCACCAATTCGGTATCTGACCAAATGTCTCCCCTTCTGTTCCTGAGTTTCGACATTGAGTAGAGGCCAGAAAAGTGATTTTGCAGATCATTACGATGTCACAGTGTAGCTGACCTTTGACCTTTTGGATATAAAATGTCATCACTTTCATCATTTTATCTAATCAGACATTTGTGTGAAATTTTGTCATACTTAGCTTATGAATTCTTGAGCTAAAACATGTTATGAGAGGTCACAGTGACCTTTAACCACCAAAGTGTCATCAGCTCATAGTTGTGTCCAAGGGACATCTCTGCCAAATCTGGAAAAAACTCCCTCAAGGCGTTGTTGAGATATTGCATTCATGAGAATTGGTTGAACAGGCAGGCGGACGGACGGACGGACAACCTGAGAACATCCGGCCACAACTATCATCGATGCGAAAGCATAAAAATCTAATAATTTTTCCCCAAGAAAATAGAGCAACTGTTTTTTCTCAAGTGAATGCATCACGCTTCCGAACTTCTCCTGCTGAGTTTTATTATACTTAGGGTAGCAACTTAAAAAATATGTTCAATTTCTGATTAACCGGCCTATTATTTTATTGAAAAATAGATTAACTAATTGCTTGGTCCATAAAATATCAGAAAATAGTGAAGAATGCCGTCACAAGTTCCCAGACTCTGAAGTGACTTGTCTGACCAACAGTGCAAAACCCAGCAGTACAAAAGATATCCAGTTTAGTATTACTGAAAACAAATAACATTCACGTTTGAGAAGCTGGAATTTTTGCAGTATTTGCTTGAGAAATGACTAAAACAATTAATCGATCATCAAAATTCTTCTTCTGCCAACCAGCCAATCCAAAACATGATTTTTGTTGCTAAACTATTAAATTTAACTTTTTGACCTTTTTATAAAAGAAATTATCAATCTGCTCAGAGTGTGCTACGTATTGTCATCTTATAACTATCATTACTATTCCCTCTTTTTCTTTTGTAATTCTAGAGTACATCCCTTTCTCCTACCTTCCTTTCATGTCTCTTTCTCTACTAAAAACCTCCCAGTATTTCTTCTATCCAGTTTTTCCTTCATTCCTTCCTCTACCACTGTTTCCCTCCATCTCTCATCACTACACAGCCTTGGTTTCCACGGGTCCTTTGGGGTGAACACTCCTTGTAACGGCCTGTCAACACAGACCTCAGTACAGGGATGTACTGTGGTTGTAGCCTTTATTAACGATGTAACCAGCAAATAAGAGAAGCTTCTTCCTCTTGTATCTATTTGGTTTGTTTTTTTTTACTATTGGTTTGTTCATAGATTTAGTTTGAAATACAGATTTGCGTATACATTTCTAAGACTGACAGAAAGTGAAAGCGTCCTTGACAGAAAAATCAGATTTCAAGAAGATTCTTAAAGGCCAATATACAGCTTACCCTGAAAGAGATTACTAGAATAAAACAGCACTCTAAATGTGTGTTGGCCTTTCGAAAGCCAAATCTGACTCAGAGAAAGTGAGAAAGCCAGAAAAATATGAATTAGACAAACTCCAATTCACAGAGGAACATTGTTCAGGAGTGCAAAACAAGTTGGCAAACTCCTTCTTCTAATACCCAAAATAGGAATAATCTGTTATCTCAGAAAGAAGGAATTCACAGCACTATGAGTTGTGTTTTTCTCCCAAAAAATCTCATATACATACGTCTTGGTGAGGTCTGAGGTATGAAATGTCTATAATCTCACCCCTCAAGATGTTTTGTTCACACGTAAAACAACTCAAAAGCTTTATAGATGGGTGTTTCTGCACACAGTGAAGAGGCGACTCGATCTGCATTCCTAAAACACTTGTCATAGCAGTTACACACTGAGACACACTCGAGAGCAAAACCAGTATGCTGCATTTCTGTGACAACAATGCTTTTCTGTACTGTTTCAAATTTCAGGTGGCGCGTGACATCATACACAAATCATCACACACACAGACACTATATTTGTTTCTCAATGAGGCATAAGCCGTGTACAGCAACATGTGATGCTGCTCCACACTTCTGTTGACTTACAGATCATAATGTTGATTCCACTTTGGGTCCAGCGTATTTCTCACAGTATCTGTAGAGTGGCATTGTCCTGAACCGTCCACCACCACTTTGGCAAAAGGATCTGGCAACCCTGTAAAAGCGGACAGATGGAAGTGAAAAGGTTTTGTTTAGCCACTGTACAAACCCAGTGAGGTCACCAATACCCCTCTGATGGAGGAAATCTGTGTGTGATGGTGTGACATGCTCAAGCCTCATTTGACTTGTAGTCAGGGCGCCGCATCTTTGGTGACCCATGACAGCAGTCTCCTGTGTTTGTTTGTTTTGCTTTCTTGTTTCTTAGTATTGTTTATTGTGCCCGGTTGAAAGGGGATTTGCTTGTGCTGTTATCTGATCTGTTGTCATCCTACTATCATGAAGGTTTCAAGTTTTTTCTTCCTGATACTGGTCTTTTTTAAGGGCTGAGGCTAGTCATGCAGGAGTATGACTAGCCTCAGAGACTCAAGTACAACAGAGAATTTCCCCAATGTTGAGTTTTTAACCGTTTCTCTGTCAAGAGAATTTCATAAAATATTTTTTCACAGCTGTTTTTATTCACCTCATCTCATAACCCAATGGCTATTGTCTGATGACAATAAGCTGATGGGGGCAAGGGCTTATATTTCAGGCTGATCCGGTGTAGCCTGTGGATATCCAGACAAGACTTCCTCTTCTGTGCACTGGTCATATCGGCTAATCGCTGTTCACAGATATCTGCATATGAATGCAGATAAATAAAACAAAGTAAATAATATAAAACACTTGTCATTAGACAATAGCCAATGTTTTCCTGGACTGCTTTTCAGCCAATGCACTGCCTCTCCACACGGACCATATAATGGGGGATTTCAATTGCTGCTTTTTTGATAGATCTAAGCAAAGCTCCTCTCAGTAGCTCTGATCCTAATAATGTTAATTTGGTTCAGATCTATATGTCGATTCTGAAGAGAGAATTTATTTTTTTTTTAATTTTATATACTTTATTAATCCCAGAGGGGAAATTCAACAGGGTGCGACAACATCATGGTGTGGTGTGAAGATTCAGAAACTAAGTAACTGATCTTATACTTATCTTATTTATTTATTGTTGTATTCTTCTTTCTTCTTAAACTTATTATTGACTGCTGTCTGTGAGCCAAATTGCCCCTCTTTGACATTAAAGCTTTTACTCTTCTCCACAACTAAGCCTTCTCACAGCATCTCATTCAGCTGGAAATCTGATAAAAGGATTCTTCTTGGTGTGTTTATCCATGTGACTGTGCATACATGTATGTGTATTTTAAACGTTAGTATATACCTTTGGGCACCGATACTGACACAAGTCAAACCTGTTCATTCACCCTTACACTTTTGTCAGACTTCCCTGTGTGTGTGTGTGTGTGTGTGTGTGTGTGTGTGTGTGTGTGTGTGTGTGCGCATGCGCGTAAGACAAAAATAAGCCTGCTATTGTCTGTATCCATGACTTCCAGGTTAATGGAGAACCAAATTGTTAGATAAACACCACACCACTTTTGCAATTTAGTGCTTTTACCGTGATCAGAACTAGCAATTAAGGTTAAATGTGGGTTGCGTGGGAGTGAAAATGTCTCATCAGTGGAACTTAATAACACATCTCCTCTTACATGAATGGATCCTTTGCCCTGATCACCTGAGCAGAGGTTGAAGAAACAGCCTTAAGCTAAATGTTAACTAATAGTAAATTAGAAGCCAGGAACAAAACATACTACTTCCCCCTTGAATGACCTCCAGCTATCAGCATCTCAATCTATCAATGTCTGTGTACACTTGTGTGTTTTAATCCATTAAGTCCCATCTCACTCTTCAGTTTCTCTGTGTTCTCATTAGCTTGTTTTCTAGTAAAAATAGAAATATTTTTCCTACTTTTCAAAATATGCATGATCTGACATGCCATGTAACGTTTTCACAACATAATGAAAATCAGAGGATGAAAGGTCATGTTGACTACATAGTGAAGTTTGCGTTTATTCTCTTGTCATTGCCATTGAGGTGTAATTTCTGTCTAGTTTAATTAAAGCCTTTTTTTAATTAGGTCTTGAGCTTCTGTACCAGTGGATCTGATACCTATTACTAGAAGTTAGGTTACCGGTGGGTCCCTGTGCGTGCGGAGCCTCCCAGTGCGTATAACAGACAGGCAGCTCCTGAGGGACTTCATTTACAGCATGGCTTCAAAAGCCAGCAAGCTGCCATTGCTGACAAAGCCCATTCTAATGCACGCGGGAGGGAATGGGACAGAAATAGCAATATGTAAAAATAGGCTGTACTTACGGAAGAAGTCTTTCTTTGCCAGGTTCTTTGCACAGAGGACTGGAAGAGAGGAAAGACAGAGAGATGTTAATGACAGGTTAAAAATGAGATGTGCACAAATTAGACAAAAATAAATTTTAAAAAAACAGGGCAAAGACTTCAAAAAAAATAGGCTATCACCAAATATACAGTCAGCCTTCAATGGTACATAGTTGTTCCATTGATATATTATATTGCATCTCTCACCCTGCTAGTGAAATAACAAACTCTCAAAAATATTCTTCAAGTTAATATTTTTAAAGCACAGTTGTAAAGTGTAAATGTGTGGCAACGTTTTGATTAAGCTAACTGCTTCTCTCCAGTGATATTTTAAGTAAAAGTGCAGCTAACTTAAATATTAAATTATTTATTAGTTTTTGTCTTGGCTGTTAAACTTGACACAGTTTCTGTTGAGTAATTACTGCTGTCTTTTTGCCAACATATTAGTTTGTCCGTTCGTACTGTCCCATCACAGGCGAGGAGACCAGTCTAAAGACTTTCTCCTTGTGAAATATTTAGGAGACAAGCACTCTATTCTGTATGAAGCAAGTCTCTGCGGGGTTTGCATCACAGGCAACATACAATGGCTTTCAACAGCGATGGACAGAGTAAGAGAATAAGTCTGTGTTTGGGTTTCTCTGCTGTTGGCTTTCTTTTTTGTCTTCTTCCCTAAATGTCTATATTGGAGGGCCTAAGTGAGGCGAAGCAGGCCACTGCTTTGTTTAGAGCTGGCTAGACAATCCTGTGACAATTATGGAGCGAGACAAAGCAGGCCAAGCAGCAACAATAAAGAGCAGTGGCAGAGAAAACCAACATGTTGCAGGTAATAAACACAACAGTGAACTTAAGAGATGGAAAATGGAGTTGTATAAACATCACAGGCTGCAGACAGACCGACGCCTTAATCACTTCTCTGTCAATGAACTGGAGGTGGTGCTAAACACTACACAAAGAGACAGTAAAAAAGAGGTAAATAAACAAGTGCTTCCACCCATCTACGCATTTTCTATATTAACTTCTTTCTATTCATGGTCATGGACTGCCACTTCATTATCAATGCAGGTATATGACCCCTTTTTATCCCAACCATATCACAGCCTTACGCGCTATTCGGACGGGATTAGTTTTACATGGGCATGTGGGGTAATGTCACTTTACCACAGGACATCAGTAATATTAATGGCCGATTCGCACGGGATAAGAAATAATCAGTAAAACTACCACAAGTGGGATGGGTAAATCCATGCACGCACTGCCGTCCCCTCCTGCCATCATGTGCGTATAATAGGACTGTCAAAAGCGCCATGAAATTGAGTTAGAATATTTTCGAATTAATTTAGTAGAGTTCGAATATTAGAATTTATTATTATTATTATTATCATCATTTTTTTTTTTTTTTATTAAAAATAAAAAAATAAAAAAATAAGATGCCTATTACTGGCGCAATATGAACGTGACACTTGGATGAAAACACCTGTTCTGACCTCACTGTAATGCCAGGTATGATCAACTTCTGCCTTGTTATCTGAGCAATGTTTGGATACTTCAGTGCGTAGTTTTTCACCACAAGAGTGGATCCTGGTCGGCTCGTAGTGGTGTCTCATTCTGGTAACGTTTCATCTCTTCTTCAAAAAAGGGTAGGCAGGGAGGCAACAGGTGCAACACTCTCCCTGTATGTCTCCCCGAACAGGTCACACATCACGGACAGTGCAGTGGGTGGTGTTGGCGCAGCGGGCTCCTCCGTCGGCGCCTCTCCCTCCCGCTGCGTCCCTCTCTGGCCCGGCTTGTGCACGAGCCATCTCCGCCCGAACAGGATTCGCCGTGATATACATATTCGAATGATCAAATTTAGGTTCGAACTTATAAAATATATATATTTGAATATATTTCTAACTTCGATTTTTTTTTTTTGACAGCCCTAACACACATATTTACTGCTGGTCTATTTGCACGGGATTAGTATTACCTGAGGTAATTGTCCGGGACCCTTTTACAGAAGGTAAAAGTCGCGGTAATATTTACTGACATCATGTGGTAATGATTACTGACATGGCACATTCGGACGGGACTAAAATCTCTGGTAATTATTACTTTACCCCACGTACCTATGTAAAACTAATCCCGTCCGAATAGGGCTTTAGTCTCTTGGCAAAGACATTTACATACAAGTTCAACAACAGAAGTAAATCAGTCCTTCTGCAGTGCCTGTACAGCCCAATGGGCTATAGAGGCATTTGACATCTGCCTGAAATTAGGAGGCCAAAACACATATCACATGTGCCACCTGTCCTCTTCTTTAATTTGCATTATTTTCTGCCACTTCACCTCCACCACTGACAACATTTATATGCATAAAATAATCATTTTTTTGCATTCTTAGTGGTGGACTTGTTCACAGCCTCCTGCTTTCACTCCTTCAACCACCTTCTTGAAAAGGTCAGTGTCACAATATTTGCACATATCCAAAAACCTGTTGATATCCAAGTTTTTCATGATGTTTAAAAGTAGGTGTGTGTCTCTCCCTACAACCTTTTGGGCATGCATTCCTACTCGACAACCTTGCAAACTGTTGGTGAGCTGTTTTGTTTGCTGCGTATCCATGACAACACACAGAAATGACCATAAAAAGAAGAAGAAGAAGCCGTGTGGCGCAAACTGTGGTAAAAACCCCTGTTGAGACGCATGTTCTGAATGCGCTGTAGACATATTCAAAGAATGCTCCTAAAACCTGACTAATACTGGCATATCTCACATGTTAATTGGAAAATACTTAATTCGGAAAAGGCATAATTTGGAATATCCAAACAGATTATACTGCTTACATAACCCGTGTGCATGTAATTGTAGTCAGTGTCCAATAAAGCAACAAGCCCAATACTGCAATATTAGATGTTTTAAAAAAAAAGCTGAAAAACAGACTGATTCGGCGGCCAAAAGGAATTTTGTCCACCATCTAAAACACAATGTAAAGCCTGTAGTGTGAGTGCTCTTGCATGCTGCTGGATGCATTATTTATTGCAGCCAACTACGCATGCATTAGCCTCATTTAGAAAATAAGATACAGAGTCTATGAATAAACTATGTGTCTTAAAAGACAGAATTCTCATGCAGTTATCAGACAGAGGGTCAGAGAGTTGGTGAGACTTTTTGATCATTTCAGATGTTTATACCAGCAGAGAAATACAGAGTTATTACATTGAGACCCCTATACGCCAAAACAGTGCTGTGCTGGAGACATCATGTACATGAATCACACAATAGATCATGTTAGAGCATGTGAACCTGCCACGAATGAGAAACAAGCACCACTTCCGAAAAAGATATGGACAGGCCTGGGAAACCAACCTAGTATTACACCCGTTCAATGTGGAGACCTTGACAGTAACCAAAATGACACAGTCACACAAATCAGACAGAATCACAACATGGGAACAGACGATCTCAACACAAACCAAATTACACTGACTGGGCCCGAGTGGATGAACACTAACCATCAGCTTGTCAGGGGAAATTACACTGCCAAAGCCGACAGTATGGGTGCAGGCCAAATCGGAGGCAGCCAGAAAAGCCTCCTGTGGGACAAAACGGACACCATGTTGTCGGCAGACAGGAGAAAAACAGGAGAGACAGAGGCCAGAAATCTTGGCAGAACATTTGTGGACAGAGAATCCAACTCAGAGACAAAAATCAGCCACCAAAGTTAAAATGGGTCATCATCTTCGGCCTTAACCCTGGACATAATGATATGCATTAGCCTATTTTGTGCATATGTATTCCAAATCATTAGCAGCAAAGGATTGGCAAAAACTTGATTCCATCTATTGGTTTGGAAATCTTATTTAAACAGGTCTTGTGTGGTTTTCTTGTAAACAAGCAAAAGTTATGTTTACATCCCATTTCTCACTAAACCCGACCCCTTGTTTTTGAATGCCCCTTTGCCCCTCATAACAGAATTACAAGAGATGGTGGTTGAAATTTTCCCCTGTGAAATGGGACAACCCTTCAAGACCCTGACTCATCATCAGCAGTCCTCCATGCGTTCACATAGACAGATGGGACAAATTTGTAGCCAGACGTTTTAAATACGCCATCTTCAGCTGTGGTGATTGCTCTTGCTTCACCCCAGGCATACTTTTGCGGGTGTCAGCAGCAAATCAGAGAAATGCAAGATAAAGACGACGTCTTCAATGCCAGAATGCTGGTGGATCAGTTTGCCTTGTGTAGTAGAGACTTGAAACAAGTTTTGTTGTAGTTAGCCTAGCTACACAACATGCTAGTTAGTGATTCAACTGCTGGTGTTGGATCAACCCGTTTCTGTCACACATGTATTGTAGGAGTTTTGAAGCTTCAATAATAATTACAAGTAAATATTCAAAGCTTTGATGATACACGATGGGACCACCCGAACCTGACCCTTCTTTAGCAGGCCTTTGCACTGCTGTGTGTGTGTGTGTGAGAGAGAAAAACAGTGACAGAGAAGGAAGAGAAGTCTGAAGATTGGATTATTGCAAGCACTTTTTCCACAATTAATAATACCTCAAATGCTGCGGGTCGGACAGCATCACAAGATACAAAGCAGCGCTTCACTACAGTTGCCAGCCAAGGATAACGTCCACATTTCATCTCACCTGCGCCTCTGCCTCACCAGGACAGCTAATTCAAAAGCTTTAAGCAGGGGTCAGTGACTGTGCTGACCACCTCTTTTCAATTTCTTCCACCACTTTACTGGTGAAAAAACAAAACGAAAAAAAAAAACCCAAAGCATTTGAATACTGATTTGGGTGTTGATTACCATGGCAACGATTGAAGCTTTGAAGCTTCGGAGCATTTGGGTCAGCCCTTACATACTTTCAGATAAACAAAAGTTTACTCTATTGATTTGTGTGTTGATTCAAAAAGCCATAACACTTCACCCTTCCCCTCTATCCCTGCAAGAATCAGGACACCCAACCCCTCGGCATGAACGTGTAAAACTGAGGCGTAGGGCTACGTTGTAGGAGTAAGGGGTGAATTGGGTTTGAGCTTATTCAACAGAACAGATTGTGTGTGTAACCTTGGGGTCTACCAAACGTGCCAAGTGCATTTCCTTCCTCATATTATTATTCAGTCATAGATTTTGTCATGTGTCATTTGGTTTGCTGTGGGTGATAACAACTGCTGAAGAAGCAACACTGGTTAACCAGCTGCTACTATGTTCAACTGAGCAATAATACAGACTTGGCTCCTCAGCTACAAAACTATGCTAATGAAGATTAAGGGATTAACCTGCACACTGCTCCAGTGTCTCAGCCACAATTACCTCAGAGGGGAAAGCCTCTCTCATTGTCATCAATGGCCTCTCACCAACTGTACTGCCAGGCACAGCAGGCTGCTGCTACTGACGACTATGATGACGAATAAAGTTCAAAAGAGGGCAGGATTTAGACAAAGGACCAACAATAACAACTAGGAGACCAAAGTGTTTTAAGAGATAAAACTACTAACTGCTACCAACTACCAGATAGATGGATAGACAGACATCCAGGTTTCTATGATGCACATAATTTACTTACTGGTTATTTTTCGAAATCAATGCTACAAGAGCCTGACTCACATTAAAAAAGCCACGTGACAAAGTACTGTGAGTATCATGAGATTTATGCAACAGCAAGGTGCACGGTAAAGCCATCTGGACATGTATATGCATTAGTGTGTTAGTGTTAAGTGTTCTTAAAGCAAGAGCGCTGCATTATAGATGGGCAAATTAACTTCTCATCCCTGAAATTTGAATAAAGGGCTCCTTAGCTTTGTGTAATGAAGTTTCTCTGTTTAACCTTTAGCAATTCAGCACTGAGTCTCTACATAAAAAGCAGTGCCATCAATACCACAAAAGAAATTTAAAAAGAGCAGGAAACTTAAAGAAAACATCAGTATATTTTGAAAACAAAGGTGGCATGAAAAATGTGAGCCATCACTTTAAGACCACCCCTAAAGATTTGAATATCATTTTACAGAAGCCCCATAAGGATTTAGATCAACATGCTTAAATATGCTGATAATCTTATCTGGGCTTATGCAGACTGTATCACTGCGGACCCTAGCATCAATGAGGAATCAAATCTCATCTCCGCGCCCTGTGGGGATCCAGCAGTGTTGAATAGCTGCCACGTGAGCAGGCAGGCCATGGTGACCCAGGGTTGGCAGAGGACCAGACTCATTCAGATCCTAACACGGAAAGCTAGGTCAACTAGGAATCAGTAAACGACCAGGAAGCCCTGGGGTGAAGCTGCCCTCAGTGTTGTCCATGGATCATCATCCCCACCACAAACCCTCACTTTAACAGTAAGAGGAGAGACGATAAATCTGGCAACACATTAGTGTCCTGTTAACAAACTAAGCAGATGATAATCATGTTACGATCACCTGGGACTCTCCTAAATATTTTGGCAGGGGATTCTACAAATACTTCTTTGGATGTCTATTATTAAATAAAAGAATTACAATTCATTCCTGACCTTGTGGACGGGAAAAGTTCACCACAGTATCATTTTGTCTTCTTTTAGCCCTTTTTTAACCATACAATGGTTTCAAAATGAAAGGGCTGGAATAAGACAGCTGACTCATACCCAAAAGTCACAACTAAACACTTAGTATTTGGTTATCAATTAACAGCCAGCCTGTGTTGATAAATACTGTATGAACAAGAGAGTTTAGGTAGCTCATCTTCCCACCAAGTTTAAGATATTGTTGGCTATTGCAATCCTTGTAACTAACTAGGCTGTTATCTACCCACTCTGGTGTTGATGTGACACTTTCCAACGTCCGCCTATCAGATTTCAATTCACTGTGTTTTAGAGGTCTTTTCAAAAAAGACATCTTTTAATTAAATGAAACCTAAATATTCCTCTGAATTTTGTCTAAATCTAATTGTACACAGTCCTTTTCTATGTGCTGACATTACATTTTTCACTAAATATTGCTGATTCAGTCATCTGACCACCCAAACTTGCCCTCATCTTAAACTAAGCTGTGATAGTACTTAAATGGTCAAAAAGAGGTCAACTCTGTTCCATTGTTTATCAAAAGGATTTGAAACAGCTGCTGTTGTGGGACCATTTGTAGGTGAGTCGCCCCATTCCACAGTCTGAAACAAGCCATAAATCAAAGTAACAGTCACGCCAAACTGAGCCTATCCATCTATGCAAGTAACATGCTAGGATAATGCTTTTACCACTGTCTGGTAGCTAAGGGAGGTGGAGACAGACAGTGGCCTGTATTTGACCCAGACAATATGTCCTTTAGCTTTAGAGGTCAACCATAGCTTCCCATCCCCAGGGGAACTGCTAATGTACCGTTTAAGCCTATACCTTTAATGAGCTTGCAAACCAGCAACTCAAGACTTCATAAAAGAGGATATGAAAGTAAAGAAACTATGACTGACGTCTCAGTACCTTTGACTGTGTATTAAATCAGTGCCACACTATGACTCAGAGGCTACAAATGACTAACAGTTAAATGTTTTGATGCAACAATCTTTATGTGTGAATATCATGCTTGTCCTGTTGCATCAGTCGTCTGATTCCGTGCAAATCTTAACCGTGATGACGACTTAAATACGGCTCCTCATGTATTCACAGAATCACTTATAGGCTACCATTATGCTGGCCCTCAGTGGCTGGCAGTCATGACATCTGCGTCTGGGACCTGCGCCTTATTAGTGACCGAATTTGAATTCATGAGGTAGATGCATACTGGCAGAAGTGGTCTTGTGTTTGGCTTTATGTGTTTCCTCGACCCTCCCAACACTGTTTATCCAAATCTCACTCAAATTTTAATTGCTCCTTACTGGCCATTTATACATCAGCAAGTGGAAATAAAGAAGCTCATCCGCACAACACAGTAGGTTGCAGCAAAAGCCTGTATACCAATATAGATGTAATTAAATAGCTTATATATAGTATAAAAATTCTTCTGAAATAGGACTCAAAATACACCCCCACTGATGTAACACTGCAATAAATCAGTGCAAAATTATGCATAATTACATTGTGCATTACAAAATGTAAGTGCCTTAGTATTCATTACAAAAATGCAACATGTGCCTCAGACCACAAAGAGAGGCAGTTAGAGGGGTGGGAGCTTTAAACCATCTCCGTCTGCCTGAATACAAAGGTCAGGCTGAAGGTTAGCATTAGTTCTGGTGAAAAGGTGAAAGGTCTTAAACAGACAGGGGCAGGGGGGTGTTGGGGATTCCCACTTGTTTTCTCATGGGAGTCTCCATTTGCAATGGTTGCTTAACGCCTCCCTCTGTTCGTTGAGAAAAAGGGGAAGTGGGGGGTGGGATAAGATGTTCAGCTCCTTTAAACCCAAAGAGACTGATACTCTGTTTACCGGTATAAGAGCAGCACAATCCACAAAATTATCATTTTTTAATTCTTTTATAACAAGAGAAAATTGTGTTAAATGCTGTCCCAATGCACATTTAGGAGGACACTTAATTCTGAGTGGTATGAATGTGTCATTCATTCATGGTGGTACTATTCACTCTGAATAAAAGAGGAAAGCTGTGAGAGTTGTGTGAACATTTGCAGCATAAGTGCAAAGGGTTACAGCTAAACGTTACTTTTGTCAACTAATAGTAAAATTCATAGTATTTGACAAAATTAGATTATGGTTGATGGTTGCCCTGTGATAGTCTGGCAACCTGTCAAGGATGTACCCCACCTCCCCAATGTCAGCTGGGATAGGCTAGGGTATGCAGTTACAGATAATGGATGGATAGTTGACGGTGTCAGTGAATAAAGGAGTGTAGTTAGAGTGCAGGTAAAGCTTGATCAAAGGGCCTTAAGGTCCTGGCACAAGAAAATCATTGTTTTAAGAAAATATTTTATTTGTCAAGAAAGGGGATGACAAGACAAACAGACATGAGCTGTATTTAAGTTCACAACAGTCTATGATTTGCACTGTACAGTCCACTGAACCACAAACATGCCTCTAGCCTCTTGCACTTTGTAAACATTATCAAACCAATGAGCTGGGCTGCGTTTGCTCTCTACCAAAGGGTTTGTGGTGAGTAACTCCAGTAGACGATTGCGTGATTGTGCACTGCTGACTCCACGGACAAGTACAGCCATTTTGTGGTCCATTTGTTCAATTAATTCTCCGGCAGCGCTACAAGGACAGGAGAGTCAACCCTTGCTGCATCAGCATTCAATTGCTGGGCTTGGATGCTGTCATGAATAACACAGCTACAGAGTAGTGGTGATCTGACCTAGAATCGTTTTAATTTTCCACTGCCTTTTTGGCAATACAAACAAATTTTAGTGCAGTAATGATGTAATATTTGAATCTTGATCAACATGTCAGTGAGTGCTACAGCCAAATCATCAGTCAAATATAAGTTGTGCTTCTGTAATGAGTTAATGTGCTTTTTTACTACTGTGCTGGTCTTTACTCAACACAACATTAAATAACATTACGACTAAATGCGAAGCGTAACCAAATATTAACAGCGTCAACAGTGTGACTGAGGGTTGTTTAAAAGGAAATGTTCAACACACTGGAGTGTGACTTTGGCTGTCTTGGAAGACCGAAAAAAGCTGAAGTCTCACAGCTAAAACCCCTCAGGGCAACATCTTTCAGGGTGAAAAAAAAGGCTTCTATTCTTTCAGTACTTCAAATATTCTTAAGTAGAACATCTGTTTCTTTCCAAAAAGCCTCTCTGACAGACAAATAGATATTTAACTAATTCCCAAACACAAGATAATAGCAAACAGACAGGTTTAATAACCTAAAAGTTGCTACTTAAAAACAGGACCTAGAACATGACCTGGTGAAGCTCATGTAGATGCAACCTAAGCAGAGTATGAAAGACGTCAAATGTAAATCACAAGCCTTTGAGACATATTTTACATTTCATGTTGTGGCGTCAAGCTTGATCTTCAGCTACATCATTATAAACTTCACTTAAATGGAGTGCAGCCAACCTCCTTGATCATAAACATGAATCTTTCCTAGGGGACGACTGCTTCCTCAAGGCATGCAGTGACCTAAAAACTGCATGCCTATCCACAAGCATGAAGTTATGATAATGTCCTGGGCCTCAGGTAGCTTTACAGACAGAAAATTGCACCAATACACCATCAAAGTGGGGAGATTAATAATACAAGGAAAAGTCATACATTGAAGGAACATCCCTACTTCTCCAAAAAATCTAGGTTACCAAGTAATGAAATGTGCATGTGGCTCAAGGCCAGAATTTGATTCCTCTTACCTTTGCACACACTTTACCAGCCAGTGTGGACTCTGTGCAATGACCCAGGTTGCTTCACTCAGCCATTTCACAGGGTTCCTTCACTTTCAATTTTCAAAACATTTTTTCTTTTTGGAGCATAATTGCTTAGTTTGAAAACAGCTAAAGTACTCTTCCTTGGACCAAATAGGCAACGCCAGTGAAGTAGTATTCAAGACCATTCTCCAACCACATTTTGAAGGTCTTGTTTTGGACTCGACTGCATTTTTTTAGGTCTTGTCCTGGTCTCAGACAAAGAGGAACTGAATTTTATTTCGAGACTGGTCAAGACCAAAACACAACAATAAGTTGCTGAGCAAAAAAAAAAGACAGCTGAATAATGTGAATTCCCATAAATTTGGGTGGATCTTTTCAATCAACTTTAGGAGTGCCTATGATTTGAATGCTCCACATTTTATCAACATTGTGTAATGCAGTGTGGGTAATGCACTGGTCTGGTCTTGGTCTTGACTCAGTCTTGACACACTTTGATCTTGGTCATGACTTGGTCTGGGTTTACGTAATCCTGACCACATCACTGGGCCATGCTGCAACACAAAGCCATTATGTTGTATTTGTACGTGATTTCTGAAAGCTTACAGACGCAGACAAAACAGAGCAGTACCACCAGAAATCGTGGGGGCAGTGTGGTGTAGTTCAAGCGAGCTACGTCCATAGGAGACAACTAAGACATTTAAGAAATGGAATGGAACAAAGCAGTAACCCATCCACATGTAGCAATATATTTAATGGTCTCACAAACCACCACCATCTACAATGCTGCCTCCATTAAAAGGTAAATTATTACTACCTCCTCCACCATCGCCTCATTTGTTGCTGTCTGAAACTTCTGATTGTGCCTTCTAGTGCCATCTATTTGCTGTATATGTGCCATCATAAAGGATGTATGGAAGTGTGGGGACAATGCCATTTACAATGTTTGAAACACATCTATTTTCTTATGTAAAAGGAGTATAAATGAGCCCTTAATGTAGCTAAGATGAGGTTGTTTCTTTGAGCATTCTTTTTTAGATTAAATAACCTTCAAATCTCTCTTGATTCTAAATGAGAGGGGTAAAATGTTTATCAACATCTGTATTTATACAGGCTAACTGATTCTGAAGTTAAAATAATACAATTAAAAATACAAAAAAGTCTCTCCCAACACACACACTGACATCCCCCGACTCATTAGTGACAGTCATTCAGATCTGAAAGTGAAGGCCCACGTCCCTTGCCTTTGCCCCTCTTATGACTCCAGCTACAGCCCCATGCTGTCTCATTCACAGCATTGTTCAACAGTTAAACAAAACACTTCCTCTTCCTGTCCTCACGCCTCCCTGGCAGGCCCGGTCACTCGCTAGAACACACTGAGAATACATGTTGGAAAAAGTACAGTGTGTGTACGTGACCAATTTTATGCTCCAGCAGCAAGTACATGCTGCAAAAAATAATGATGGTGTGGTATGAATTAGCATTTATGGGTATCCAGAATTGGGCAATGTTGCCAAACTGGGGATCTAATCTACACTGCACTTCCTCTGGAAAGCCATTACTAGACTTCCCAACCTCCCACCCGCTCCAGCCTTTCTCCAGCCCAGTGAATGCTCAGGATGCCAATTATGTCATTCATTTGAGAGGCCAGCAGTCTACAGCTGACACTCCCCCTCCACCTCCCCCTCCTCTCTGCTCCCCGAGGAGACGCCAACAATCTGGAGTCAGGAATCTGGAGTGGAACGTAGTCACTACACAGAGGAGGAGGAGGGTTGGGGTGGAGAGGGGTGAGAAGGTAAAGACGAAATGTTCATCTGGAGGCATCTACGGAGGAATGGTGGAGAAGGGGAGGGAGGAATGTGAGGAGGGGTGGTGAGGGAGGTCTATCTAGAGTCGCAAATCTGTGGAATGCAGACAGTAGAGGGGGAGAAAGGGAGAGAAATATGGGAAAGCAGAGGGAGGGAAACAAAGGGGAGATGTTAATTTGGAATTTTGATAGTGATGACATTCTGGCAACAGTGGAAACACTGAGGGAGGAGTAGCAGGGATGGCGGAGAGAGATAAGAAGGGATGACAGAGAAGAGGGATACAGGAATAAGCAAAGTAGATCGTAACATAGTTCTATATCTGCGAATGGGATATTTAGCATTTGTCACATTTACTTACAAGTAGTTTTGTATCCAACTCAGAACTATGTCAGTCATATTGTATTTGGCTGTTAAACACAAGTATGGACTGTTCGTTCCTTTTGTTCCATACAGAGATAAAACAGGGTTTGGCAAGATGTTCAGAGTGACAGTGACGTTCATGTAATATAGTAAACAAGCCAAGTTAGCCTTCTGAGCTAATGCAGGATAACTACACTAACAGCTGATCAGAAATGTACAATGTTACAGACACTAAATATCAAACAAAAGCCAGAGACGGTATGGTTTAAGTTGCTGTGAACTGTAAATTCAACAGACAATAACATTTTCTCAGAGCCTGACCGGGAAAAGCCTATCTTCCTCTAGGCAGCTGCCTCTGTTTCACTCAGGCTCAACCTGGGTCTGTGTCCACAGCTGCCTGTAGCGTAGAGCAGCATGAAAGCGAGAAGTGCTCACTGTGCCGCTAAATCTGGGGACCGAAACACCCCCACAAGAACACTGCACACTGACTGACTGCTAAACTTGAAGAATCAACTGAGGTGTCTCGGGTGGTGACTTAATTCTTTGACTTTCAGGAAGCAGCACTAAAGTCTGCACTGAAATCACCACGGTTGCATTATTAGGAGGATGTCTCACAACTTTTTGAAGTGGTCTGTATAAATTTCGTCGGTTGACATTTATCTGCCATCCAAAAAAAAGGTTCAACCTTTTCTACTTTAATGAGTTGTGTTGTGTTATTTCCATGCTCTGCAATATCTAAGCAATCTCATCTACCAATATGTGTGCCTATCTGAAATACAAAAAACACTTTGTCATTCTTTTTTGTTGTTTATAATGAATGTTTCCATAGATGGGGCCTGGAGTGACATTACTAAATTAAAACTGAGCCACAATGACAACATCAAATCTAATCTAGGTCTAGGTATCACAAGGTAATATGAAGTTTACAAATGTCAGATGTGGGAAAAAAAAGAACCTCAATTCTACAATTTGAGTTGCTGTAGTCTTCTACAAAATATTAAGAGCAATGGCCAGTTAGGGAAAGGAAGTGATGTGTAGAGAGACTGAAATTGGGAACACAGGGAGTAAGCTAAATTAGTTTTTAGGTGGAGGCAAGCTGCCACACAATGAACAGATGGAGGGTTTGGGTGGTAGGAAACCAAAGAAGAAAGGTGACATGAAGCAGAGAGAAAAGGATGGAGGGAGGGATAAAGACAGAAAAGAATTAAGGGGGAGGAAATAAGCCGGAGGGAATCAAGCTCATCTAAAGACTGAGTCACAAAGTAAATGGAATACGCATACAGGAAGCGGACATTGGATTTAGATACAGTCAGGTGTAATATCATACCACAGGAAAGTCATTCCCATATGACTCATTTGGTACATTAACAGTGTGTCTGTGGGGGAGGTTTTTTAACTGTGTATTTCAGTTGCTATCAGCTTACCGCATGCCCTATTAACCTATCAGTAAACTTGGCTAACATGTAAAAATGGAGGAGGTAACTACCAAGCAAAGCCATGCTGATCGGACAATCACTTCACAGAAGCATCTGAAAAGCAGTATGTGGAAGTATTTTGGCCTGTACACTGAGGAAGCCAGATAACCAACAACGAAAAGGTGGTTTCTCCCATTTAGGTGTGTAACTACAGCGAGTGTGTATCAGAAACTGAGTGCTTCCAAATGCAGGTGACCTACACTCAAGACTGCGCCTAAATGCATCCTGTGTAGACACACACGGAGCACTTAAGTTGCTGCTCTGTTGAGGTGCTGCTCACGCTATGCCTCCTGTGTAGACGCAGTATTACAGCTGGGAGATGGCTTATTTCATCTGCACGTGCTTTAGCTGATGTAAGTTAGTCCAGCCTCTTTATGAGCACAAGCTGCTGGACGGTACTCTATATGATTCATGCAGCAGCTGTCTCAGGAATGCAGTAAAGGCCATTCTTGTCAGTATTTAAGAGCAAGAGACCATTGCATATGATTCACATAAGGTCAAATTATGTGGGTTTGGATTGGATGAGGGTTTTCCTTGCATTGTAATGAGGCTAAGGGGCCGTCCCCAACAAGAACAACAATAGCTATCGTTATATTGTTTAAAAAAAATCGCTCTAACTCACGTGAAATGGAGTCCACACCAAAACTATAATGACCTGCAACAACGGCAAATGAAATCTCTGGGATCACTTTGAGAGTGATTTGAAGAACGATAAAAACACTAACAAATCACACTCCATCTTAATTTACAGGGCATCACGTTCGACATGGCAGATGACAATTTGGAGAGACTCATTATTGAAGTTCAAAAAATGTACTCGTTTGATAAAACAGTCTTTTTAAAAGCTTTCTAAAAGAAGGACATTTGGGACGCAATCGGGCTCACCCTTAGAATCAGTGGTAAGTGTTCTGTTATATTTACGGAGATGAGGATTATAAATAGCTAACTCTGGAAGGCTGCAAACACAGCTGAAGCATGCAGCGCGTGCTTGGTGCCATGGTTTACAGAATGCTATCGTTAATCAGTATGGATGCTCACATCATTATTATTATACTTAATGTTCTTGGTGTGGACAGCCCTTAAGGTCAGGACAAAAGACAGCATCAATAACATGGAAAACAGTGTTGCTTGTTGTGATTATGTGTGCTGGAGGTTTAAGGTTCAACCAAACTGTATTTAATATTTAAAAATGTAATATTTATCTATTTGCATAATCTTAAAAACAGCGACAGTTGTGAGGATGCGCTATTAGCAGGCATTACGCCAAAGCTTATTCAGCTCATTAAGGTGCTTCAAACCAGAACTACTATATCATTCTTTGTTAGTCCTGCAAGAATGTGAGTGTGTGTTTGTCTGTTCATGAGAACAAAAGATAGTGTATACGTCTATGCCACATTTTTGCATAAGTGTGTGTTCATTCCCATGTGGATGCCAGGATTCACTTACTAACTGTCTATGTATGCATGATTAGTCCTTAGAAACAAGGGAATAAGAGAAGACAGGGGCAGAGGAAGATGACGACCATGATTATGAAGTGGAAAACAGTATTCAGAGGTTGGGGTGGGGAGGTGGAGATCTAGAGAGCACTAAGAAGAGGAAAAGAGAGCAATAAAAGAGGAGAACTGCAGTGATGGAAGAGAGGATAGGGACAAATAAAAGAGAAGAAGAAGGCTGAGAAATATGAGGGGGAAAATTAAGCAGCACAGAGTAAAAGACAGAACGATAAAGAGGAGAGGCGGTGATGGAGGGAGAAGGAGATGCACTAGTGGTTAATACAACATGGCAGTTATCACCGCATCCCACATGCACTTCGGGAGCAAACCTGAGGACAACAAGGGACAGCCTACATGTCAAACAAACTGGTTTCTACATTAGACTTCACAAAGGCAGCATGCACACACTTACTATATATTACTTACTTAGATATTTTAATTCCTACAAGCCTGACACAGTGAATATACAACATATCAAATCTAAATAAGCATTGAGTATGCCCTTATAAGGCACTAACATACAAGAGGAGTGCTACAAAGTAAGACACTGTGCTGTGCTATGATGTGGCACTAGGAGGCAGGCAGTCCATCCAGTTAATCACAGATTTTACACAACACAAATTTAAGCAAACTCATATTTTGGTTTTGTTTTAAAAAAATCAAACTTGGCCCCTGCCAACAACAACAACAAAAAAAGTTCCCCATTGCTAATCCCCCATTCAGCGTCTTGTGTTTTGTCAGACAGTTCAATTTAGCTTACTGTCAAAATCTATTGGAACTTGTTCAAGTTCCTCAAACTGTGAAATTGTTCCGGATCAAATACCGCCAACATAGCAAGTTTTAAAGGCTCATCCTCTTATTTTACAGCTTTGGCCTTTTTAACAGCTGTCATGTAAGGATCAAATAAATTACAATTCACCCACAGATCCATGTTGTTCATATGTTTCAGACTCAAACAAATGGACGCACAGTGAAACTGGCTCATATGTGAGTTAGACTACAGTAAAAAAAGAACCTGAACCAGTCGTAGTCTGCTGTCTCAAACAGATAGTGTGCCATATAGACACTGCCTGCTCTTGTGCAT
Source organism: Epinephelus lanceolatus (assembly GCF_041903045.1). Classification (NCBI taxonomy): domain Eukaryota; kingdom Metazoa; phylum Chordata; class Actinopteri; order Perciformes; family Serranidae; genus Epinephelus; species Epinephelus lanceolatus. The sequence goes on from NC_135736.1 coordinate 15,144,860, forward strand.
ATGGACATATGACAGCCCATATGTCACCAGTCACCATCAGGCTCACCGACTGACAATATGGCCCAGCCACAAGAGAAGTGCCAAGTCACTAGAATGTGTCTCCGTCTTAAATATGCCTTACATACAGTAAATGCCAGTTGTACCAGGTATCTCTGTATTTATGTTGTTTTTCCGTTCACTATCCTGTGACAGAAGAACACAGCCTGAGGTGTGACCTCGGAGGCAAGTGGTTAGAAGTGTGAGACGGGATGGTGCCAGACAGACTGCTACTGTGGCGATAGAGGTAAAGGAGGCAGACAGTGCAGCAACAGACAGAGAGAGAGATGAGGCGGTGTTTGCCACGTTTCCTGTCACTCCAAGTATGAATGACATGGTGAGAGGTTACTTTCGGCTGCAGTAGTTTTCCTCATCTCTGTGTACACATAAATATTCAGCTGGCAGAGTTGGATGGTGGAGTCCAGGGCTTTTTGTTGTCTGTGGGTGGAGAGTGGTCAAGTGTGGCACAAAAGCACATCTATAACAGGACAGCAATAACGCAACACTGACCACATTTAGCTTACGAGTCTCTGTCACATATGGACTGCAACCCTGGACTTATCTAGACGTTAGCCACAGGAGCTGTGTGTGAGAAAACAAATGTCTGAATCAGTTGGACTGGACATTAAAGTGACTTTACCCTGCCTGCGCTCTTGTACAAAGTCCAAAGTGATTGAACCCATATGTGAATAGAGCAGGTCATTGTCCGGAGGATTCACTGCAAGCAAGTAGGGTTGATGACATGTGACTGGCGTAAAACAAGAAGAATACAAACATCCAAGTTAAATGAGGACACCAACAAAAATGTCCAACTGGAGAAACAATGAGATTTGGGAACCTTTGCCGATAAGGACTGAAGCCAAAATCGTTAGACAAATTCAACAACAGTTGATTGTTTATGATCAAACTAAGATCTGGCTGCCTTAATGTGGTATAATCTGAGGCAAGGCGGTGTAGTTTTTGCGTCATGTCCTGCCTCCTGCACACTCTACCCAGGGACCACTCCTCGTATTAACCTAACACATTATTTCAAGTAGGTGAGAACCTATCTGGCACGGACAATCCCCTGTTGTGTGCTAGGTATGTGAAGGGGAAACTCCAGACCTCATGAGAAAACGTCTCTGGACTACAATAATCCAACCCCTGAACTTCTAAGGAGGACAGTACTTTTATTAGCATGGGGGAACATCAATTGCACACAAAACTCTTAACTCTTATTCCCAATTTCATGCAAATGATTAGAGCCCAATTACTGACCTCCACATCATGCCAAAACAGCCAAGTTTTTTTCCCCCAGTATCAAACTTCACACTCTTTTCTCTTATGTTGCAAAGAGCTCTACCCTTGTGGCTATCTCTATAAAAGTCACATAAAGCACTGCTTTGGGCTGTTGTTTTTACAGCTATATTGAGAAACAGATTCAAACTGTAAACTTGTCATCAAGCAGTTGGATTGCCATGTATGTTGCAAACTGTTGTGAAATCTCAATACAAGACAATAACAAATATGAAAAACAGCCTTGACGAATGCAACAAAGTCCACAAATTGGCCTGAGAGTGTAGCTCCACGGTGTCCATCTGTAACAAGCATGAAAGCTCTAGGTTTCTCTCTCTCTCAAAAAAAAAAACAACTCAGTAATTCCCCCTAATTCAGAAGAAGTGCCAGAACACGCCTTTAGTTGCTGAACGAGGGGTCAAATAATTTATTTCTAGTGCACAACAGAAAGCATGCAAGGAAACACTGTTCTTTACTTCTGAACTTTTGTAAACAGGTGGGAAATCCTGCTGTTATTGTGATTATGCTAAGAGTGGAGTGGGATGCTGTGGCACGCCGGCGCCGTCCGAGCTACTTGATCCTCATCTCCACGATATAAACCACTGCATTGCTCACGTCCTCCGACTGTCTCTCTCCCACACTGAAACTGAAAACACAGACTCAGAGAGAGGGGGATGCAATCTGAGGGGCAGTGTACGTGAGTGTGTGTATGTGTTTGCGTGTTCGTACAGTAGACGTGCTGAGTGGTCTACCAGACACACACACACACACACACACACACACACACACACACACACACACACACTCACACACAGTGGTGGGCAGTCTGACCACAGAAACAGTAGCAGGAGAACAGTGAGGGGGAGGAAAGTGTGATCCTTAAAGTCTAACCTGCCTTCCTGCTTCAACTGGGTTTAAAAAAAGCACAACTGAAAAGTGAAAAGCCTTAACTGTACTCACAGGCAAAAAACTGCTTAATATTTACAACTCTAGCCTGGCAACAGTGATGGGCACTCTTTGAATTTGCACACTGACATTTTTCAATTTCTGGGAATCACAGAAACATGAAGAGGCAATAATGGGGGCGATAAACAGGTTTCTATTTTATTTTGTTTCATTATAACAACACTCCAGTTTAGCTTCAGTTTGTTTCAGTTCTATTTTGTTTAATCATTGGGGGTTGTGGTGTTTCTTTTAATTTCAGTTTTCATTTACTGTAACATGCCTGCATTCACATTGCTTCACTAAAGTTAAAGGCAAAATAGTGTCTTACAGAAAGACAGAGAGAGAGAGGCCAACCATGCTAGCATTACTAGCATTCTTGGCCTCAATGGCGTGCTTTTCATTTTAGGATTTTTCAAAGATTTCTAAATTTTTATACACATAAATATTTTTATTGATTTGGTATAATGTTCTCTGTTGGTTTGGTATTAAACTGTAGAATTATCAGCACTGTAAAAGAGTAAAATATGGTGATGTGACGTACAACTACCATTGTCACTTTAGTGAATAAAGGATAAAGAATTTATTTATTAGTTTTTGCTCAGAGTAAGAGACTCCTTAGGGTCCCCAAACAAACGTTTACAAATATTAAGTACTGCACTGCGATAAGGGACCGGTACAGGAAGTGAGTATACGTGTAAGTTTGTGTATACACATGTGTGTGTGTATGCACCACAAGTTGAGAACAGATTTAAAAAAAACAAAACACCAAACTGGAGCCACACCGTCAGAGTCGTCTGTCAGCTGTCTGGACTAGATCCGGGGGTGAATGAGGGAGAGGAAGGAAGAGAGAGAAACGACAGAGAGATGAGGGACATCCTGTTCAAGAAAGAAAAGACAGTAAAAGACTGAAGAGACGTACACCATCATATACAGGATACAGAGACACATGATGAGACGCTGCAGTGGGGAGGTAGAGAGTTCAGGCAGTGAAAGGAAGAGGGATAGGCAGGATGCAGTTAAAAGCAACACTGCAGAGAAATCACATATGTAGACCAATTACCTGTCGTTTCACATGCTCCAAATTGCATTTTTAAGACTCAAGTTTTTGCCTCCCCTCATAATTCTCAGAGGCTGTCAGAAATATTATGCTCTTGGCCCGCGAAAAGAAAAGGTGATATTTCTTCCCCATATTCTGCAGGAAAATCCTCCTGAAGCACTTGGAAAGTTTAATGTATTCTGCATATTGAAGACCACCTCCTTTCCAGTCAGAGCCTGTTATGCAATAGTGAGGTGTTCAGTCTTTCCATTTTCCTGCTCAGAAGTACGCTGATGCCACCAAGTTCAAAAATAATTTGAAAAGCAGATAAAACTACGGACTGACTGAAACAACCAAAGTCTAAGAACAAAGGTGTAAAAAGCTTTCTAGAGAAAAAGCATATTTATAAGCTATAATGTGAGAAACCATTAAAGAATAGCATATGTGCCATATACAATGGTTCCCTGGGTCCAGCTTTCAGCCAAATATCCTATTCACGGAAGGTTTTGATCAAGTTGAAAGCATCTGAGCTCCCTGTGTGTTGCGTGGTAAAACGCAGGTCATGAGTGGAGAACAGTAAAGCTGAGTTATGAGACTGGCAGCGCCCTGTGAGATTTCATTACTGAGTCACAGTCTCCTAAGATGCCAAATTCTTCCAAAACACAGCGCTGTGTTGAGATACACAGACGGTGCCTAAAAATGCTAAGCCAGCATGAATTTGTCATTTCGAACAGTAATGTTTCAAAACAAATCATTACGGCTCGATCAGATATCAAGTAGCATCCATCTTGAGTTAATAGAGGGTTGACCAGCTGCACTCAGCTGACATCTCTCCAGAGCAATGCTCCTTAAAGACTGCTTTGCTGTGGTCGTGTTAAATGTGCTAAACCTAATAGGAAACTCCACAAGTCAACTGAAAACAAATGTATCAACGAAACGAGAGGGTATAGTTCGACACACCAGAGACCCGGGGGTTCCCCCACAGCATGAAATGTGAGCGCAGAGCAGAAAGTGAGATGACCACAAGCTGTGCAGAGCTCTGTGTTCCCTTTTCACCCGCATTATGGAATTACATCCCCGTAAATCAGCATCAGTGATGCCAAAACCCAAAACAAAAACACATACCAAAAGCTTCATTTCATGGGGTGATTTGAAGATGAACAGGGGAAGGAGGAAATGGGGAAAAGGGTGGCTCTTGATAAATTCTTGGATTCAGGGGCTGCAATAATAAAATGTGTTTGTTGTGTGGATACAATAAAATTTCAGGGACTGTCAAAATACATTTGTCACATAAAAAAATGGAGAAAGCAAGGTACCAGCACCACGTTGATGCAAGGAGATCCATGCCTACTATTCACTAGAAGACTTTGAAAATACTTTTTGGAAGACTTAAGTCTGACACCCTGTCACATCTTAAGACAATGTGAGACTTTTTGTCACATTCCATGAGATTTGGCAAAGACCTGGGATCTTGCACGGTCACTATGTGCAAGACTACAACTAGATTCCTTTTGAGATTATACTCCATTCTGCTCGTTGTGGGAATTACACCAAACTCCCTTTAAGAGACGTGACATATTAACAATTTCTAAAATTTAAAAAACAACAACACATAATTCTAGAAACACAAGATAAAAAAGTGTCATATGTCAACACTGTTCTTGTCAATTCAGCATCAATATAATCTATGAACTGCAATTGCGTACAAACTTTACATTAGGAATTTGTCGCCTCAGCTTGCCACCAGCCTCCGTTGGTCATCTGCACAATGTTAGTGGGAGGAGACCATGAAAATGAGATCGTGATTCTTTTTGACAAATCATCAAACCTGATCAGACGTAAATGGCAGTTAGTTTAGGCTAACTTATTGAGACTCTGGTGTGTTACGCAGAGATGAAATGCAAGACAGATGTTCGTGTGCATCACAGTAACCAGGCAGCTGTACCTGAGCTACTGCCGGCCAGGTGAGTCTTGGGTTGAAATACTGCACTGACTCTGACTCACTGTCTGCAGATTATTGAACAAGAAAGAAAAATAGGTCAGCCAGCAACAACACTGCTGATCCACAAGGTGATCTTAACTACTCTGCATTTATTGTGTAAGTATCATACAGGCAAAGTCACATGCTGGATAAGAGTGTCACAACAAAGGTGCCCTCAACATTAACAAACCCTCTCACTGATTATCCATTACTTGAACTTGACAGCGTCACACTGGTGTCGCATACAGTAACATTCAGCAGTAAAGCAACTGAGAAGAAAGAGTGCTACACTTGGCAATCAGGATAATATCTCTAATCATGCCACAGAAAAATCATTCGTGTCAATTCGTGTTTCACCATCCCTCTATTTTATAACTTAGAGACAGTGGGTCCCTATTTCAGACACTTGGACAATAAACCACATGTATTTTGTATTTTAATTAAAATGATTTTGCTTATCATTTGGAGGTTAAGTAAGGATATGTGAAAATGAAATATATAAATTTCTTTGGGATTACAACAAAGCAGTGAGAATTCCTCATGTTTTTACAACAAATTAAGCACAACATGCAACATAATTTCGTGTGGTCTGCTGCATCTCAAAACTGTTAACCCCCTGTATTTTCCTTTTAGATATACTGATAAAAGAAAGGATAAATACAGCTGGAACAGCTGCATCACAAAGTGAAAATAAATGTTTCCTGATGATGACAAGGGCCACATGAACACTGAATGAGTGTATAGAACCAGAGTAGTGTGCGTGTGGTCAATTGAAGTATATGCCGGTGCTGCAGACTAAACAGAGCTGGAGGAAGTTTGGGTATAGAGCTCTGTACTGCTCTACAAAACCTAACCACAACACAGTGACCCCAAATGCTAGAGGCAAGATCAAGCAGACAAGCAGACATTCAGACACACACGGTTACAAGAGCATCATCTCTTTCTTGACAAGGACTGTGCACACAGACTAATCTATAGCACTGAATATTTATGCTAGACGGTATTTCATTCACAGCCAGGTGACTCAACTAAATCAGTCACTGCAAATAAAACAAAGGTCATTAACTAGCCCAATTATTCTTGCCACAGAGCATGCATTTTTAGACAGAGGCATGTATCCCATAAACTAAGAGTAGTTTACACAAAGAGTCCAGCACTAACTTCTGCCTCAAATGCCCACGGCGACTGATTCAAACACAAAATGACAGCCTTCAGTGTTTTGGCATTCAAATGCAGCCCATCAAAATCAGAAACATTGCATATATCATCAGTATGAAGAGTGTTTCTTGTGCCTGACTTCTCACTAATGTTAGATTTATTACCCAGTGTTATTGCTGGTACAGGACAGTTCTGTATTTGGTCCCTTACTTCAAGATCACACTTCTTTTATAATTAGATTGCAACAGCTGCACTATAAGAAGTACTAGAATGACGTATTAGTTTCCGTTTCTCTCATTTGAAACTAACCGGAATCTTGGGCTTTAACGGTTTGTGTATTTGTACCGACTCATCATGGTAAAGGGGTCCAAGTCCAGTGCAAGCAGACACATGAGGAATAAATGGCATGTAGATTGACGCACGTAATGTGGAACCAAAGTCCAAGCCTTACTGCCCCACCAGGAAACCTTTAAAATAGGGCGGGGCAATATGGCTTGAAAATAACATCACAATATTTTTAGGCTATATGGCAATAAATGATATATACTGAAATATTTTGAAAAATCCTCCAAAGTACTGTAGACTACTAAAACACAAAATTATTAAATGAACTACAGTGACAATAGGGTTAAATAAAGTAGGTACTGTCATAATAGAGTTAAATGCGGTACTGTTAGAATAAAGTTAAATAAAATGCTTTTATAATTAAGGTAAATACAGTACTGTTATAATAATGCTGAATAAGTCGCATGTCTTAATGTCGCCCCCACTGCACGGCTGTAAAGACATGTTCTGCATGATGACGTTCTGTAGTCTCACTTAGCCACTTGTTAGCATCTGCTTTTTTTAACTTACAAGTGTGTTTTGCTACTGTCAGACTATTTACTGACACATTTTGTGTCATAGAACACACACACAGACTTTATTTCAGACATCTAACCAAAAACCCATTCCAAAACCCCACTGACTTTGAGACGTAGGAATCGCGAGTGCAGAAATGCTAACTCATTTCCAGGTTTTAGGACTCATTCCTGAGGCACTCTATAGTGTTTGCAAGTCGCACTGGTGCACCATGGTCACAAAATGAAACTAAATAGTCACGTCTGGAGCCCTACAGTTACAAAGAAAAGCTTCCTCTGCTAAAGCTATCACTAATCTCATTAAGTTAAACTGTTAACGCAGTGGCGTTAAACATGATGATTTGCAGATAAGAAACATACCTCGCCTGCTCACAGTATCCCTCAAGAGAAAGTGATTGGGGTAGACGGAAGAGTGTGTGTGACATATCATGTTTGTGAGTCTTTATTTTTGTGTGTGTGTGTCTGTAAGTAGGAGAGAGCCACAGGAGCGAGTGAGAGAATGTTCGCGATACAGTCATTTTATACATCCCACGTGGTATACTATATCCGACCGATACATCACTGACCCATAATAACCACATGCCCTAACCATATGCTGAGGTTAGCTAAACCAGCTGATTAACATGCGTGTCAGTCACATTATGGCGAGCGCTAAAGAAACGCCCAAGTTGGAGGACCTGCCTGTGGGTTCCCAGTCAGCTACAATAGACCGTGTCGGCTTTACTCCACAGTTGTAAGAGCTGTGACTGGGAACACACCCAACATGCTGACGCACATTCCACAGCATCACCCAGATGTGTTGATCACTGGGATGGTAAATGTTTTGGGGTGTTGGATGTTTAAATATAGCAAAGATGGAACTAATTAAAACACACCTCCTCATGCACAGGTTTTATTTTATTTTATTTTTCATTATACTGTGTTTTTTGGTATTTTCAGTTTCACAGAATAACAGATGCTTTTCAGTTTTATAGCCTGCTGTGACCTGTCGCCTTCTGGCAAAGGGTTGTTCAGTGTTTGTACAGAAGCATTTGTAATGTTCCTTCTTTTTACATTGAAAAAAAGTTCACCAAAGCTGCCACTGGACAAAATTTTACCTCAGTCCCTAGCAGGCGGATTTTGTCTGTCTTTGACACTTGCACTACTGTCTGTTTAAAAATAAATGAAAATAATCATATCCTCATCTATTTGGGTGTGTTTCCACTGTACCAATCCCAAACTGAATCGTGACTTCTAAACCAGGGTATGAACTGAATGATGACTTTTGTGTACCATTACACCCCTAATGAGATCTCAAACTTCCACTTTAATTTGATCAAAATTTACATTTTTTGTGTCTATGAAAAATGAAGCTGCAACTTGTGTTTTATATTTGGGCACACACTAAACCTGATGTTGAGTGAACAAAGGATATTTGCCAATCACAAGGGAAAAGTAACACAAACAATTATGAACCGTTTCTGCTTATTGAACTCAATAGCCAAAAAAACCCCTTACCTCATATCACAAGTTTGTTTCAATCTCAGGCCTTCTCGACTTTAGCCAGTTGTTCTCTTTCCTCACTTCCGTTTCCCTTTTGGTGCACTGAGCTTAACTGCCAATCAGATTGACTTTTATTTAACAAAAGGCTGCCGATTCTGATTTTTTCTCAGCCTATTCAACATGCTGAATCAGCTGAGAAAAAAACTGACACGGTCTGACTGGTGGAACTAGGGCGACAGACACTCACTGACAGCCTGACGGCTATGCGTCAGCTTGGTGTGTCAGGGCTTTAATAGAGGATTTTAACAACAGAGAAAATATGTTATCGAGAAGAGATGATAGGAGATATAAGAAAAATATGGACATGAGATAATGGATGGAGGAAGAGATGATGACAGAAGGGCTGACAGCAGCAGTGGGGGACTGCCCCACTTGGGCTGCTCTCTTGTCTTGGCAGATCAAATGCAAAATGCTTCAGCTGAAGCATATAACACACACACACACACACACACACACACACACACACACACACACACACACACACACACAGGTCACCAAGCAAGTGTGTACAGTACACACACACACTCTCTCCTCTTTGCAAACATCTATTATCTGACACTCACATGTCTGAAGACGAAGCATACCACATTGTGCTACACTGCATATTCAGAAATCCCACTGACAGACAGGCTCAGAAAAACAGGGGGTCAAGTCAAAGAGGAAGTATCTTGTTCCAGAAAGAGGAAAGCCAGAGGTAAGCAGTATGGAAATGAGCATGTAGGCTTGAACACATCATACTTTTGTGCAAGCTGTCTTAAACAGCACAAGCACTGAACCACAGACTTCAAAAAGGCAGTGGACTGCGAAGACGAATCGCCCACTGCCCTCCCCAAACAACACACTGCTTTTTCAATGTGGTGAAGTAGAGATATGGAAGTGCATACTGAACAGCTAAGGCTTACTTATCTGAGTGTCTGGGTAGCTCAGGTTTACAAGCAGCCTTCTACATGGGTCCATCCTTATGCTATGGGCTTGACTCTGCACCACATTAGCAGATTACCTTCTCTCATCTTTCCTGAGGCCAGATGTTTTGTTTTCTGGAAATGCACTGGTTCATCATCAATGCTATTTGTGCAGCTGATATTTTTCAATATGTGTACGGTATCAAAAAAAAAGTAGATTTATTAAGCAAAAACTCTTAAGAAAAGCCCAGTATCTTCAAGGCGATTTCTGTGAGAGTAAGAAATGATGAGCAGTGCCTATTAATTGCCTCATAACTGGGTCAAACTGCACTTTCTGCCGGAGCATTGCTTGTTCCTAAATAAAGCTGGTGCCAGGGATACATAAAACACAGAGCAACACCACAAACACGTCACAGTATGACTCACGTCCACTGTGTGTGCTGATGAATCATAATCACTAACTCTGGTCCACATTTCAACTGTCAAAACTCTGTATTGTTTAAAGAGGGGGAAAAATCCACTTGGAAAAGGAACAGCTTAGACGTAACAAAATAAATTACACCACATGCATAGTCCAAATCCCCACACTACCAGCAGCTCACAATGTGTTGATTAAATGTGACTACCATGATGTAATCAGCTTTCATTCAAATCATACAGGGAGGCCAGCAAACCTGGCAAGCAGAAATAACACAACCAACTTAATCCATCAAGGTGAGGATGAAGAAGTGAGTCAGAGAAGAGCAGGGAGACTGATTTTAAACGCAAAGGCATATGTATAACACACTGCCAGATTAAAACAAACAGAGGGGACCATTTCCTCTCATTTCAGGTTTTACTTGGTTGAGCAAAAAAAAAACAAAAAGGCAGTAAATATTTACCATTTAACAAGATAAATGCATCACATCACACATTTTTAAATCATTCTAACAGAACAAAGCTTATCCATAATGCACAGATGTCGTTCAACTCCACATGAGCATCATAACTTATAACTTGACAACTCTCATTGGTTTCTCACCATCACCACAGCGCACTCTATGTAACATTCATTCCTAATATTTTAGGAAGCTGACAGCCCTAATTTAGCTCCACATTGCGTGCTGACAGTAAGCTCAATTGAGTGTGTCTGTGTGTCTGAGTGCCTGTGGGCGTTAAAGTGTGTTTGTCTTCTGTTTGAAAACACAAGCATTAAGCTTGCACATACAAACAAGCTGACACACACAGCTGCACTTTGTGAGAGCTGACTGTGAATGCTGAGACAGTGGTCCCTGATAACTTCCCTGAAATGCAGTCTTCCTTGGTGCTAAGGCTGGGCCAGAAACAGAGGCTGGATCTTTATCTTAATCACTAGCTTCCTGGTTTTACCCCCCCTTCAATGCACATATGGGGTCAGCACCAGCCACCCAAAATGTTGGAATGAGGCACGCACACACACACACACACACACACACACACACACACACACACACACACACACACACACACACACACACACACAAAGCAGGACAGCAAATGAAAACTGTACATGTGGGTTCCCTTGCTTGCCTGTGTGTCACGCGCTCACACAGAACAGGAAGAATCCTGAGATGATTCTTCCAGTCATTCCCTGCTTGCTGCATGCCAACTGGAGGCTAATGGGGGAAATGGATCACATAGACAGACTCCCTTCCTCACAGCACAGGCAGCAGCCGCATATTGCAGCCAAGAAGCCATATTTGAAAAGAGGGTGAGCGATGGATTCATCCCCTTGTACATCTCATGTCATTCACCTCTGAGAAACTCCAGATTCCATCCAGTGAAGGAGAGCGAGGGGAAAACACTCTATTCCTGCTCGATTTCAGTAAATCACACACCAACTGTTGCTGTGCAGGAGACAGAGGGGGAACTACACCAATTGTCGGCTCCCTGCAGTGTTAGGAATAACAGCTCTCGAAATCCAAGATTGCTCGCTTTTACAAGCTTGGCAGCAAGCTCTGTGGGGACATGGTGACACGCCGCCTACCAGCAAACTCAAACTAGGAAGTTTTTTTTGTTATTATTAATTTAAGCATCAAAGAGCAGCTGTCCCAGATAAATGTTCCAGAAGTAAGGAGGAACTCCAAAAATGCATTTGTAAGAAGCTAGAAGGTGGCAATTGAATGCAGTGAGGGATGACTAAACTGGGGATGAATTTGGTCAGGATCCTGTGCTGTGTGTAAACCCACTCTATGCAAGTTCTAATCCACGGCCTTGACGAGAGGGATCCTCGTGAAGGTGGCAAGCTATAACAGCACACTGCAAATTCAGCTGTATCATATAAAGGAATAGCTTAACTTTGGTGGAGGAAAATTTCAAGAACATGGCCGTCACCTTTTTTATCATCATGAGGAACACAGAACAAAAAACTGACTGGAGCTGAGCTTCAGTGTGCATTAAAGTTGCAACTATTAACTAGTTAATTGTCAACTATTAAATTAATTACCAGCTAATTTGATAACCAATTAGGTTGGTTGTAAAAATTCTCAGATTAAGTGTGAATATTTCCTGGTTTCTTTACTTTTCTATGACTTTTAACTAAATATCTTTGGCTTGTGGACAAAACAACACATTCCAGGACATCACCTTGGGCTTTGGAAAACAGTCACCGATATTTTTCATTGTTTTCTAACATTTTATAGAGCCAACACCTAATCGATTAATGAGGAAAATAATTGGCAGATTAATCAACAATGAAAATAATCATTAGCATCAGCAGAACCAATATGGTAGTTTTCGTTCATTTTTTTATAGACTTGCATCTGAAAATGATTGCAAATTATGTGCAGTGTGTACTTTTGGCTGAAATAGCAAAATGCAAAGAAATAAACCAAAAGCCTCTGCAGTTTCCAGTTGGAAACAGATATAAGAGTCATTAACAGCACTGACAGCATAGTGCTAGTGTTGGCAGTGCTTCTGCAAAGACATGTAGCCACATGAAGAAAACAGCCAAAGATGGAGATTAAGATAAGGACAGTTTACTAAAGAGGTGCTAGCAAGATAGAAAGACCCAGTTTGATACAGAACCATTGTTTTACTGTGATTTGGCTCATGCTTGGAGAAACTGTATGGTGACCACCAGGGATGAAGGCTGGGAAGAGGCGATGAAGCTACAAACTGCATGCAACACATGCACTCAATGGTACTTTAACAAGTCATGAACCAGCATGACAAGTAAATCTTTTTGACTAAACTTGATCTCAAACACACATTATAACCATATCAGTCTGGGATCTGTTTGATGACTATAACAATTCTTGGCAATAATTCATATTGCTTACCAAACTAAACTGTTTCATGAACGTGGAACCCAAACGCTGTGAAAAACTATTACGAAGCACATCGGTTCCAAATCTGTTAACTTCATTGGATCCAAGCTTTTGGTTTAGCAAATTCTAATTCTCCCTGACAGAAAAAAACATGCAAACTATGACAGAAACCACAGAGCAGACAGAGTAAAACTAGACTTCGACTGGTATGCAATGTTAGGTCTAAATGCACATGGTCTCAGACTTATAAATCACGTGTGGCCACAACTAAGCACAAATGTAAAGCTCAAATGAATGCACAAGTCTAAATGTAGACTTAGCATCACCGATCATCACTGTGTGAGCAGCAATTCTGGTCACTCATATAAACCCCAATTTCACTCTCCTCTCACACACACACAATCACACACACAGTTTCCCTTATCCTTTCTCTCTCGTGAAGGACAGACAGGGGATGTGTCTATAATCGGGAAAGACTCACATTTCCTCTCTGAGGTTTCACATTCCTGGGATTCCGTCTGAAGACCACTGCAGCCCATTTAAAACCATTCCCCATATGGAGGGGGAAAAAAGAGACCCAGGGCAGGCGAGCAGGGTAGGTTTTTAAGCTTTGAGAGTTTATTTCTCCTTACAGTACTCTACCTTTCTACATAAATGAACCTGTTGTTCACTGAACGAGAAAAGAGTTAATTCACTTACCCTATGAAAAATCACACCATGATAGAACACCTGTCATGCTGTACTGTGGGAATTAGAAGTTACACTACTGGTATTGGGATTCTTGAAAAGTAAGTGTGGTGTTTGACTAAATAGAGATAAAAATGCCTCTTCACAATGAGACAAATCTTATGTTCTCTCAACACCATCAGATTAATCATTGGATGTGGCTACCACCCGAGAATGATGGGAGTGAAGGGCTGGAAATCTGCTCCCTGCATAAATCCATCTATCCAAGTTAAACATATGCTACAAATGCCATCTCAGAGCTGTAACAAAATGCACATACTGCAAATAAACGTGTGTACTGCACAGTTTAACGGTATGTCTCTTCTATGTTGTTCAACTATGATATAGCACATCTAAAGTCATGCTCTAAATACATCAAGGCTATTAGTAATGACACCAGAATGTGCGATAAGATATTTAACAATTAAATGTGATTCCACATCCACTGAAGCCCAAGTATGAAGCCACAAACAGCATAACCTGCACCCCCATTAATGTTCATAGAACATGATCACACAGAAGAGATCAAGTCCTAATGATTAATGGTTAGATGTAACTTGTTTCGTTTCAATGACGATACGGATAAACAAGTATTAATAACAACCACACAAATTACGCTGAAAGACTACAGGTATAGGTGTACATTAGCACAGACTTACAGATATTAAGCTTAAAAATTTGTTCTAAGACAACCTTGGAAAGAAACCCATCAGTTAAGATGCCAAGTAGCGTTAGCCAGCTAGGTTAATGCAACACAAACAGCGTTGTTGTCACAGCTAATGTTTGCTAACGAGCAAGGCTCACTGACTGTCTTTCAGTGCTGCTTCGTAAATCAGCATGGGTTACATTCGTGTAAAATAACAAGCAGCATTAGACAGAAACATACGATATAATAGGAAATTGAACATTTTTAATCACACAAGACGCACGCGCCAGTGTCCAGCGGTACCATCAGCAGATGTTAGCCTGGTTAGCTAGCAGGCTAACTTGCTAACGTTTCCGAGCGGCGCAGGAGGGGGTTTAAATGTGCTTACCTGTCAACCGCAGCTTTACTGGGCCATTTCTCCTAACTCCTTGGCTAGACATTCCCCTTTGTGTTCCAGCTTGATGAAAATTCACAAAAAGCGTCTAATTCATGTGTGAGCGTATGGGTAACTGAAAACGGTATCTCCCAAAACAATCCCTTTGCTAGCTTGTGGTAGCTTGTAGTATCACCATAGCAAATCACACGGACTGTGTATGCAACATAATGGTATCATAATTGCAACGATGGAATAACACTCGCTCTACTGCCCCTCTTTCCGTAAAAAAACATACAAATAACTACGTTCACAAATGCCGTTCACGGAGCGAGCCGCGGGTACTGATACGAATCAAGTGGACGGTTTGCCCTCCATCCAGACAGGCGTCTGCTCTGCCCGTGCTGTCTGCACTGAAGCTGGACGTGATGGTGAACACTGAGCTACATGTCCCACTGCAGGCAGGCAGGACAACGCTATATAAAAGCACATCCGGTTTACTCCTTAAAAATAAAAGCTCCACTAAAACACGTTCGACATTTTCTTAACGCTGGCTACCAGTAAGAAAGAAATAGCATTTTAATTTAGTGCACACACCATTAAAACACAATTAGCACATAATTAAAAATCATTTTTTGCCTGGTTGAAGTGGGACAAACCATCCAATTATTTTACTTTGAATGTACAAATTATCTTCATCCGGCCTCAATTTAAACAGCTTGGTACAGTTTATATGGACATGACCGCGCTGGACAGCTCCAGCGAATAGTTTGAGTTAAACGATTTAAATTACTGTGTATCCACTCTGGATCAAAACTATTCAGTAAGAGTTGTATCAGTTAAAAGCGGGGTAATATCAAAAGTGAGCATCCAAGCTTTTGGGAGGCTCATTTATCCATTGCAAAACAGAACAATTTCTCAAGTCTATTATACAAATATTCACACGTGATATGTAGTGTCTTGTATAAAATGTCATAAGGCCACTTAATACTTTGGGTCTACCACATTAAGCCAATAAAACAATTAAGCACTGTAGAAGAAATTCCTGAGGGTAGATACCCTGAATGCAGGTCTGCAGTAAAGAAAATGACTTTGACATTTAAGTCTCCAAGCTTGGTAGTGTTCATTCCTGCATCCCCCCTGAGCCACTATGGCCATAAGTGTGAACACACTGAAACACAGATCTCATTCATAAAATAGTTTACAATGTACTGAAGACACAACAGTGTCCTTATAACATGTAGGCTTACAAGTATAAAGAATAACCACAGTGTCACCTAGTGGTGACATGGACACACTCACCTATTCCTTATTTCTCTCAAGTCATTCTTAACACCCCTCCTACGTCACAAATCAGGCACATTTCCCTGTAACCTGCTTATATCTGAAACACCCACCAAGAGTAAAACCTTATGCAAGAGTAATAATTATTTACAAATATTTATTTTAAACAGATATTTTGTTCTTGTAATGTCATGTACAAGAATGAAATGTCTAAAAAAAAAATACAAAAATATCAACACAGTATGAACTTCCTTTTTTTCCTTTTTTTATGTTACAAAGAGAAATGTGGACATGTTAAAACTGGAAAGTGCTCTGGTCCTCAGGGATCTGGAAGGTATAGCAGTCTCCTGTAGCTTCAGGAACCACTGACTCATCGTCTTCATTCTGAAAGGCAGGAGGACGCATTAGAGGATTAACAGAGTCTTAGCATGTTTTGGGGCTCATTTAATGGACATAGTTTAAGATAGACTCTGTGGACCAGACCATTTCTGTCAGCCAACAAATGGTCTGTTGTGAATGCATTAACACTGAAGGCAGATAGTGTACACAACAGTATGTTTTAGTTCTAAAAGCCTTTGGTCAATGATTTCACCAAAAAGGAAAACACCCATTAAACATACAATAAGCATTATATTGAAGGTTGCCTTGCAGAAACCTGCCAAGATCCAGCTCAGGCTACTGTACTGTTGCATCACACCCCACATTTATTCTTTGGCAGTAACGTGTGCCAACCTGCCAGCTCTGCCAAGGCTGTTGTCATTTAATCTGTGAATGAGTCATATGAATTACGATTTAAGTTGTAGTCATACTTCTTCTGCCAGTCTTTTAATTCATTCCATGTTTGTGTTCTGCTTGAATTGTTGAAGGAAGTGGTTTGTATCACAACTGTAACGAACTGTACAATCACACTGAGTGGCATTTCCTGACAAAGTCTTTGGAAAATTGAGCACATATATGCATTTTGGAAATGAAAAAAGCAAAGCTGAACAGATACAGAAGAAAATTAACTCTTAAAATGAAGCCAATGCAGTCATTCAAGAATCTAAAATTCAAGGTGCATGTATATGCAAATGTCTATGGTTGTTTTCACCATTAGCGTTGACACCTGTTTTCAGCACTTACCTCTTCAGAGAAGAATCTGTCTATGATGTTGAGAGAGGACTTATAGACAGCCTCGTTGTCATGGGACTGCAGTGCCTCAATCTTGTCCAAACCACCCAACTCCTCAATCAATAGGCACACTTTTTCAATTTCACCAGTTTTGTATGCCATCTGTGGAGAAAGGGGGGAGACTTCCGTAAGACTAATGGTTTCCTTAGCAAGAGATGAACCGCTACCATCCATTTTCATCTGTGACTGTCAGGAATACATCTGCATCATTCAGACTATAATGTGACAGATTAAATTCTGCAAATCTTCACATTTGCTAATCTCAGAAACCCACAGTGTTAATCTCCATTTAACTGGGACCTGCTGGCGGAGGAGTCTGTATATTTCCAGGCTAATTTCTCTTAAATGTATTTTAATTATTGTCTGAGCAGACTTAATATATCTCCCACTGTCAAGTTGTGTCTAAGGTTTGTCCTATTTAATGGAGTGAACAACGTTACTGTTGCACAAGAACCTCATGGGATGGTAATGCTTGTTGCAGGTATCAGTCCAACCCTGAAATGTTACCAGGTAAACAGAGTTATGGCTTATGAATTACTTTGGATTTTGACTGCAAAAATGTATGAACATATAAATTAATGCACATCTGACGGGTTTGGCCCCACCATCATTCGTTCATTCCTGAAAATGGACACCTCATGGAGCATAATCTCTTATGCCACCAACTTTTTTGGTTAGTTAATCAAGTCACTCATTTCACATCACACATGACGAATTAATCTGAGGAAACTGGTTTAAATGTGTCTTCCTTATAATCTCTTCTCATCAGCAAAAAAGAAATACATTCTAAAAATGCTTTGGTGTAGCTATCATTGCTACACATTTTATAACTTTGACAAAAATCATTGCAGATACTGTATAATTTGTACTGTGATACATTACCTATAACTTAATCAAGTATAAATTTTATGCATGTTGATTTGCATACATATACACAATACACTGGCTCTAAAGTAAGCCTCAGAGATCAGCTGCAATGTCAGACAAGTTGGGGGTAAAATCTACTCCACACATGACACAGAGTTTCAATCACAGCATTTTGATCCCACCACAAAAAATCTTGCAGTAAGCAACTACAAAACACACAACAACAGAGTCTTTACCTGTAAAATATTGTAGATTGCATCCAGGATGACCAAGATGATTTTGCTGTCTTTGGCTGTGAGCAGGGTGAACAGAGGCCCCAGCACATTGCACTGGACCAGGTAGGCCACCTGCTCCACTGTTCCACCACTGGTGTAGTTGGTGACAGCCCACACTGCCTCCTTCTGAGTCTTGTAGTCTCCCTAAACAGAAATGACATCTGAAGTTTTAGGCCAGAGAAAAGTACAGAGATGAACTACAGATACTTAAGATATACTGAATGAGCCTTAATGAAATAAAAGTAATATCATCATAAATCAGCTCCTCAGAGAAAATTAATTTGTTCATAAAACAAAAAAACTCTGTAAAAACTGCAGCATGCTGGAGAGACGTTGGGCAAAACGCAAGTGACTGCACTGGTCAGGGTATTTTAGATTACAGGAAGAACAATAATAAAAAAAAACCCCAGGCGTATATACGTATAAATTATTATTAATTATTAACTTATCGACAACTTTGTGATTCTCTTTTTGATGCAGTATATACATACAGTATACATACATGTATGTTGTGGTCTGTGAGGCAGGTATTTAGCCAGTAAAGTAACTCATTGTAAATAAATAAATTGCATTTGGAGTATTGTAACAAGCCAGCTGTATTTCCTGTCTCTTGTGTTCTGACCTGTTGGAGGATCTCCACCAACATGGGCATCAGGCCTGCATTGATGACCTCCTGGATCTGGGTGTCCTTGCCAGCAGTGATATTGGACACTGTCCAGGCTGCCTCTTTCTGGATATTGGGCTTGTGGTGTCGCAGTAGGCTGGGGAACATTGCCAGAGCACCTGCATTCAGCACACACTGTGTCTGCTCGTCTGTCCCAGTCACAATGTTGCCGAGTGACCGCAGGGCTGGAGTCTGCAAGGTGAGGGAGAGCATGTCAATTATTTAGGAATCATATATAGGAGGAATAATGGTGATGAATATGGTTTGAAACCTAAATTCTGTGTGTTCATGCATATCTATTTGAAGCCACTAATGATGCACACAGCAGCAGCATAAGCTTGATTTTGAGTTACAAACTCAACATCACATACCACAATGGAGAGCTCCCCACAGGCCAGCAGCTGCACCAGGCGGGGCACCAGGCCAGCCTGCACCACCACCTCTATCCTCTCATTGGAGCCATCGGTCAAGTAGGACACGGCCCAACAGGTGTCGACCAGAATCTCCCTGTCATCGTGGTGCAGGAGGCGCACCAGGGCTGGGAGCAGCTGCTGCACCGCCGTCAAAGGAGGTGCCGGGTTCTTGTTCCGACACAGGTTGGACAGCGTCCAGGTGACATTGCGTAGGTAGACAGACTGGTATGGTGGATTAAAAGCCAAGTATTATTTTAAAACATCAAAGTGTCATAACATGATAGTTGTTAGAGAATCAGATACTGACAAGCCCTAGAGAGACTCAAGAGAGAGCCATCTCCAAACAGAATAGGTTCAGTTTAAGAAAAACATCAGGGTCTCAGGACCTTTATCAGTACATAACAATGGTCAGTGATGCTGAATACATGAAGCTTTACTAATGCGTACACAGCCATCAGGAGCAATTTGGGCTGCACTATCTTGCCCATGGATACTTAAACACGTGTACTGGAGAAGCCAGGGATCAAACTGTCAATTCCTGCAATTTGTGACGACCCGCTCTAACTCCTGTGCCACAGCCACATTAAATAACTCTTCTGTCAAATCACTGAATAACATTTTTAAGGTGCAAGAGCAAAGTCAAATTACAGACCGCTCTGCTGTGTGCAAAAGGCCTCTCAACGGTGCATTAACTTTTCAACAGGAATAAATCGTTTCACACCACATGCCAAGATAAGCCTTGTTGACACTGAAAGCGTTTCAGGTGAACTAATATTTAGTTAGGCCTTGTCTGTGGGCATATAAGCAACTGGCAAAACCACAGTATCCCAACAAAACCAAACTAGAAAAACCAGTACAGCACAAACGTTGTTTTTGTTTTTATGAACAGAAAAGCTGTAGCCAGTCTACTACACCTCCTCCTGCTACCACAGTAAACAATATACATTATCTTTTTGCCTTTAACGGACAGGACAGATTGAAATGGGGTGAGAGAGAGAGAGTGGGGGCTGACATGCAGCAAAGGGTTGCAAGCTGGAGTTGAACCTACGACCGCTGCAGCGAGGCATCGCCTCTGTACATGGGGCGCCGGCACTATCCACTCTGTTACCGACGCTACAATATACACTATCTTAACCATATTAATGCCAAATTTCTAATTTGGATCATATGTTGGAAAACACCTTTTGGCTTTTTTTGGTTCTTTTTTCAGATGCAGAATAAACCTGAACACACCCACACTGCAACTTATTGAGGAGTTGATCAGATCAGGAGAGCACAGCTCTAAATACAGATGTAACTGGAGCCAAAACACATGGAAAAGAATCAGGATCTGATTCTAATGTGGCAGGGGATACATATATGTTGACAGACACATACATGCACTCATGCACCCCACATAAGGACAGGCTAGTTGATTCTGAAGAGCATCAATTAAGTTAAGTTTAAGTACTTTATTAATCCCCCTGAGGGGAAATTCAATGTTTTCACTCTTGCTTGTCAATTACACACAGGTCCGAAAGACACACACATGCACAAACAGGACCTATACATGCCAGAGTGAGGGGGCTGCCCTTGGTGAGGCCTGAGCAGTTGGGGGTTTGGTACCTTGCTCAAGGGCACCTCGGCAGTGCCCAGGAGGTGAACTGGCACCTCTCCAGCCACCAGTCCACGCTCCATTCCACTCCGCTCTATTTTGGTCCGGACGGGGACTCGAACAAGTCAAGTTCCAATGGACTGAGCTACTGCTGCCCATAGATTACAAATCTACTAACAGCTTGATCCAACTGATCTGCCTACACCATAAAAAAATCTTGCTATTCTAATGCCAAATGGGAGCAGAAGTCTGCCTCAACTGGACTCAGACAATGTCAATTTTTAAATCTGAATAGAACACACTGAAACCAAGATGAAAAAGTCTCTTAAAAGCAGCAGTGCAATACTGTTTGATAGAAACTCACAGGAAACACAGACAGGTCAGGGGCTGCCAGCAAGGCGAGGAGTGGCTGGAGACCACCATGTTTGATCACTAGGTCTCTGTAGTTGGATCCATCACCTAGATTTTAGGGGAAAAATACATTTAAAGTCATGTGATGTTTGCAGTGCAATCAGAACAGAAAAAAAGCAAACTGTGACTATATGAAAATTACAGTCAGCCACTATAGTGCAGGGTTACATATTTTCCATTTCAGATTTTCATACTTTAAGACTCATATTTCCACAGTTCTTGGTGTATTTTTCCAACCATATCTGACATTGGAGTACCAATACCTAAAATCAATGAGTTGAAAAAAGTGAAATACGTTATATATTTTATTTAAATTTAATTACTTAATATTCAAAGCATCTGTGCAGCCTTGTTAATTCACTGTGTCCATGGAAACGACAATTAGCACACCCATAACGGCATAATTTCCTTTTGCATAAAATATTATTTTTCTAATAACTACATTACTGCATAACTCGTAAATGCCCAGACAAGCTTCATATTTTGTTATGTCCTATGCTACATATGCAATTCAAAGATATTCCATTTTCTTTTGAACTACTTTGGTTGCGGATGTCTGGATTTGGTTCAGTTATACAGTGCTTGGGGCAGAGCTGTTTTGCATGCTGTGACATGCAGGCATAGAGGCAGCCCTATGTGGAAGTATGTGTTCAATTGCACACCATATTTCCTGCTTTGCTTTCGAAGACATCAAGCTCGCTCTGGCCCACACTTTCTCACACAGTGGTAAACATTTTGGTTGTGCTGGCTGCCTGCTACAAAAGCCATGAAAAACACTCTGCTTGTAGGTCTTTGATCAGTTTGTCTAGACACAAATACTTTTCCACACTGTTTTCTTTCTTCAATACTTATCCAGACCTGGATATTATTAAAATTAAATTCCATAATTTTCCCATCTGCATAGGAACCACGACAATAAGGAGCTGGCCCTTCAGCATTAGCGTTAGCTTCAGTGTTATTCAACTACCATAATATCTCGGGCCCTTTTTCTCACCATGATCTGTTCTAAAATCTTTACTGACTGAGAAAACAACCTGTGTTGATACTCTAATAGACAGCGCGTTCCTTCTTATCTCGCATGAATCACCTTTGGACAAGAATTCACTGTGTCAACAACACACTTACAGTAAGATTACTAGGACACACCCTCTTAAATTAATTCAAAATGGCATGGCATGGCATGGCAGCCCAGATGCACACAATAACAACAACAGATCTGCACATCGCAACTATCTAGGTGAATAAGCTGAACAATATAGCAGTGCAGGATGTAGTAACGGAACTACGGAGGTAAAACAAGTAACCTCAGACACAGACGTTAAGTGTTGTCGGCCTACAATACCTGCGATGTTTCCCAGGGCCCAAATGGCCTGCTCGCTGATGTGCGGGTGGGGTGATGTCACCAGGCTGATGAAGGCTGGGATGGCCCCTCCTTCCACTACAGCAGTTGTCTGCTCTGAGGTACCCGAGGCAATGTTGGTCAAGGCCCAGGCTGCCTCAAACTGGATGGGGGGGCATTCTGACCATGCCAGAAAACTAACAAACTTTGGGATGAGTTGGGCAGCGATGATGCTGTCAATAGGTGGGTGTTTTTCTCTGGAGAGGAGCTTCCTGTAGATCAGATCAAACACAGTTGGGGTGTAATTAAGATAAAGTAACTTTAAAGAAAGAGAAAGTCAAGATGTATTGTCCTTCTGGTTATACAGCTACAGTGTATAGGCAACAATGTGATATATTTTAGTCTGGGAGGCTCTATTGAAGAAAAACAGTAATATAAAAAGACTTATAAAACGCAAAAACTTTTTTTGGGGGAAAAATAAATACAATCAAAGCAACTTGTAGTTGTGTTAAATGTCATTACAGTAAGAACTAGCTGAAGGACAATACAGGAGTTATCATGTTTAACAGATTTGGGAACAAATTAATTTTTTACTTAATAGGAGGAAGCAAGACATCCGCAAAAGAATATGCCCGAAATCTAACTGTTAAATACGATGGGCAAACTGTCACAATTCAGGAGTATTATATAGGAGAGATGATATCCAGATGATGAAAGACTGGACAAAAAAAATATGCTCCATGTGGACTGTGTTTGTATGCATAAAATGCCCTATAACAGCCTGGGAACAATTGTATTATATTATCTCATTAAAACTCTTCAGTCAAGCTTCTTTTACTAAATGATTTTTACCTGGCAGCCTGCGTAGCCTGCAGCTGATGATCTAGACTCTGGCTGTTTACACCTCCTACAATCTCCTCCACGGACCAGTGCTGGGGAGGCTGTGAAAACAGAAACAGATTACTTATCTGGCAGGTAAACCTGGGGCAAAGAGCAGATAAAAATAACCTGCAACATGGCTTGCATTTCTAGGTCAAGGTTTCAGTGTCAGGAGAGTGCAGATCAAATGTAAAAATAGAGCGGGAAAAATAGTTTTGACCTAAAAATTTTTTTTTTTCAGGATTATTAGGTACTGAATGCAAATTCAAAGCCTTCATAACATACACTGATTAACACTGACAGTGACTCTTTAAGCAATGAGGAAGTATTTTAAAATGAAGTGGAACAACCTTCACACTGTTATCTTCAGGTAAACACATGTGCACTTTAAATGAAAACATATAAGTGTGGGTGAAACCTTAGTTATGCTTTGAGCTTGCTCCAAGTTTCACTTTGTATAATGAGTACAAACAGACCAAGCTTTTATCTGCCTTTCTGGTTCAATTTGACTAGACCTATTCTCTGAGGATAGTGCTGGGTGTTGGCATTAAGCTTGCTGCAGCTCAATCATAGCCAACTAAATTATACAATCAAATGTTTCAGACATGCAAAACCAGTTGTGTTATTTCAGGTGCCTCCTGTTTACTGTCCCAAGCCAAATGAAATAGAAAGTGTGTGAAAGGGGCATTAGAGCTGACCAGGATCAGCTGCTGGGTACCTGAGCGTTGGGGTCTTTCTCTTGGAGAGGGGAGGTCGGATCCTCCAGAAGAGTCTGGACGTTCCTCCTCTTCAGGATCTGATCATCCTTCTTCGCTTTACGTAGCTCTACGTTGACTTCCGCTCTCCTTCGCCTTAGCTCCTGAAGAAGTCGGTACCCATGTGAATATAAGGTTGTATTTATTTCGATAAGCGACATAATTAATGTTATAATGTCGGCTGTTGGTCGCGGAACTTACGTTGGCATCTTTCCCTTTGTTTTTGAACTGGGTGAGACGAGCTCCGTTGTCGCTGCCAGCTGACATTCCTGACCGTTGAACAAGACAACTGCAATAACGTACAGACACTCCCTGTTCAGAGATGAAAATTCAACGTTAAAAATTAAACAGCCATGTAAACGGCTAATTTCACTTCCTTCCTCTGCTTTACTTTAAGTGAGCTAACGGGCGGTGGATAAGCTAACGCTAGCAGTTAACTGGCCGCTTCTCTTGAGGCAAAGCCGGTTATCTAACACCATGTGGCCCCGCCGCACACGGAGCCTGTCTGATAAACCAACACCCCAAACCCCGCTGAAATTCACAACAACAACGATAAAACCATAAAATTATAAGCAACACAATAACTTAAACTAAAACCTTAACAATACGTTTATTTAAAATGTAGATTTTGTCACACGACATGTGCGACACGCTTACCGTTCAGATTTCTTGTAAAAAATTTTTACACCAAATGTGACGTCACGTATATAACACCCTGTTTTCCTTGCGTTTTGATTGGTCAGATGAACCACAAGCCCCTCCCCCTAGCCCACTGGTAACAAAAAAAAGCTTCAGACAACACACCCGTTGTCAAAGGCAACCGCTGGTAGTATCGCGAGACAAAGCTTCCACATCTTTGTGCACTGGTAGGCTTTCATTATGAACCATTGCGGCCATGTCTGAACTACCCAATGTACCGAGCGTAACATTTTCCTCACATAACAAATTGTCATTAAATTTTAGGTGCTCAAAGACACGTCTCACCGCTGTTTTTTATTTGCTCTTACAGTTTGATAATAGTTAATTTCCACATATAACTACGTAATGACCCAGTGGCCTAATGGATAAGGCATCAGCCTCCGGAGCTGGGGATTGTGGGTTCGAGTCCCATCTGGGTCGTCTTTAGCTCCTTTTCAGGGCTTAAATATATAAAAGACAGGGCGCTCCTCGCAGTGATGGGTATGATGGGATATGGGATTCTCTTGGTAAATAATAAAACCCCAAATTGGTCTACATTGTACCAACTCTGTCACTCTAGCAAGGTGAGTATGCTCGACACCAAGACAACTGTGCTGGTAAAAACCTTGTTTTAACTGGGCAGTGGGGGGTACATAAATTATAATCTGAATCTCAATTAGCAATGCTGAAAAGGTCAAATAAGACAAATTAAAATATGGCATGTACAGATGAATATGTCTTTTCACAGTTTAACTCCAGCATTAAACCAATCTACAAGTAAGAGTAGTCACATAAGTGGAATTTAACCAGAGCTAGAATATAAGAAATCAAAATGCAGAATCTGTAACAGAAAAGTACCAAAAGTTCCACTCATCTGATAAAACACAGTTAAGCATGTTTGCCCCTGTCTCTTGTCTGATGGTGCCATAGGATGGTACCCAAATCCAGTGGTTCTCAACCAATGGTCATCCCCAGAAAAATGAGAAATAGTTCATTTTCACTATTCAGTTCACTAAAGATGTGAGCCCAATGTGAGTAAAAGTCAAAAGAGTGACAATTCTGATCATAGGTTTCATTTCCTCTCAGAAGCACAATCTTATCAAATGGAGTCATGACCTGATGTACATATCAATTTAGGGGTCCTTGACATGAAAAACGTTTGAGGAAATGTTAAACCCCAAAGCAATTACGTAATGTGGTTCACAGATAAAATGCTAAGTGGGTAACAGTCATCAACAGTCATTTCATAACTTAGGGACTTTTACGATTGGTTCATTTTAAAACCTAATGTATGAGAAAGTTACACATTTCCAGCACACTCATGCTGAGGTCAGTGAGTGTCATACTGTAAATTAAAGTGTTAAGTTCTCACGATGAGAGTTACTGATAAACCTCCCAGATAAGTAGGCTACTAATACAAACATTTCTCACAAGTTTTGACTCTGATGAAGACGCAGCTGGCGTCAAAAAGTTAGTCACAAATAAATTCATCACAAGTGATCTGAGTGCTCCAGTGCTTTTCTTGTGGATTCTTCCCAGGGGTGATTTTGATTTCTCACACTTTATTCATTTAAGCTTAAGAAAGATCCTGAACCAGGAAATATTCTATGTTTGCAGCATAGGTGTATATTTTAGGAGGGGCAGAGGGGACACAACCCCAAATATGTCCATACTCTGCATTCATTTCATCTGTATTTCTGTAAGTCTTCTGAAAGCTCACAGACACAGACGAAAAAATTCTCATGTCACCACATGTCGCAATATATTTCATGGCCTCACAGACCACCACTGTCTCCAACGCTACCCCCGTTCAAAGGTACAACATACGACCTCCTCCACCTTCGCCATGTTTGTTGTTGCCAGAAACTCTTGACTCTGACCTCAAGTGCCACCCAGTGTAAATCTATGTCAACATAAGGGATGCAAGGATATATGTGGGCAGTGAGGGTTACTACATGTTTGAAATGAACAGATTTTTTTAATTAAATAAAGGAAGTATTAATGAGCTTTAACCCACCAAGCATCAAGGCAGGCTAGCATTATTTATACTGACGAAACGGAGCCAACAAAATTAACATGAGCTTGTCTTAAAGGCCCTGTTTAGACCTGATGTTAACATGTGTTTTGGTTGATCCGGTCACAAGTAGTCAGTGCTAAATACAAGTGTAAATGACCACCAAGATGCATTGTGAGCCAGTCTAAGACCACTTGCTCCGGTGGTCTGGGACGCACTTGATGACATATCTTATGTAGTGTAAATGCTAATGCGTCCTGATGCGTCCCCAACCAGGACTACATCAATGCAGGACATGATGGTTGTTTTGACGACGGTGCACAAATGCTCATAACTCACCCATTTTATGTAGAGTTGGGCGAAGTGTTGCATGACTATCCATCATTTTGCCCTGTGGAAGGAGACATGTTGAAATCTGCTGACAGCAATGTTTTCAATAGGTCTTAAACAACCACTGACATGACAGCTAGCAAAAGTGTGGATATAAAAACTATACAGGCGAGGCAGCAACGACGTCTGAACACAGGTTGTTAGCCAGAGAAGTGTGATAGGCACAGGTGTGAACAGCTATGTGTCTTGGCTGTCCTCTTGTGATTGGTTCACCCAAAACCCATGTTAATACCCAGTGTAAACGGAGCCAATGACAGGTTGAGACTCACGAGTCTTCACTGCCCTCCTGTGGTCATAGTGAAGATTGCAGCACATTAAATGCATCAAAAAAAAGTATCAATGCAGAAATCATAGCAAGTAATCACACTTCTGGTAAATATTTTCTTGATACAGTGGAAGAATTCAAAACTATTGAAAAAAACTCATTAAAGTCGACCATAATCTCAGTCAGCCTGTCAGTATGTCACTATTTGATTAATTTTGTTACCTTTGTCTTTCTACAAATATGAATTATTTTGTATTTACCTGTCGTTTTTAAATTATTTTTTCAATATATCTTCATAATATTAAACTGTTGAATGCTGTTTCTACAAGATGCAGCAATATTTAATCATTCTTGTATGTTTTCTGACTGCTCCACTGTATTTTTTGTTCTTGCAATGAATAATAAAAACGTTCATTTGTGTTATTTTCAGATTGCTTTACTTTGGTGCCTGTATTTAGAAAGTATAAGTCCGGAAATTGTTAATTTGACAGTTAATGATGTGTCGCAGTTCCTGCATGTGACCACCAGAGGGCAGTGAAGACTGATTGATATTGAATACACTCAGGTACACTGTCACCTCCACCTCTCGTCAAGGCGGGCTGATGTCAGCAGAGAGGTTGCTATCAGCTGCCCTGGAGTGGAGGATATTTTATAAAATTACCCATCAAAAATGCAAGTAAACCATCCACACAGACGACTGTAAACATTCTGTTGGATAACACATACCAGAAGGTAAACCCTGTGTCCTGTAAGATAAATCCTAGTTTGTAAAATCAACAAACAATAACAAAAGAACAAAGAATATCTCAACAGATCAGCATTTCCCCTCTTACAGTGTAAACAACAACAGGAGCCCTTTTAGAATCCATTTATGAATGGAAGGAGTGTAATGTCACAGTGTTTATTTCTATGTTAGGGACGTCCCACCAGCTCCCTTTCCACCACATCCCATCTCATTCCTGAGCAGCTGTATAAAAATCCCAGGAATCCCCTCTGTGAGGCAGACCTTAACATATGTGTCCACACTGAACATCCAGCTGAACATCCAGGATGGCAGGGATTATTCTGTTTCTCTTGTTTCTGGGCTTTCCTCTTTACAGGACAGAGGAGCATGTTGTCAACGGTGAGTGGAAATTGTTTTTATTTGTAGTTTGGTACATTTTCATGTGGTGGAGAAATACTGTTTTTTTTCTTATTACACATTCAGTTGTTGCTTTACATGTTAAGCTCTTTTTATTGAGGTCTATTAACTGTACAGGTATAATTTCACAGCAGCATGCTCAGAGGGGATTTACTCATTCCTAAACTTCCTTACCAATTTTAACATCAGAAAACATACCAAAACAATTATATAATAATTCACGTAGATAAAATGCTAAGTGGGTAATAGTCATCAGAATTTCATAACTTTGACTTTTACAATTGGTTCATTTTAAAATCTAATGTCTGAGCTGTAGATTCTTATAAAGTTCCACATTTCCAGCCCTCTCATGCTAATGTCTATGAGTGTCCTACTGTCGAGATAAGTACTAACACTAACATTTTCCCCACTTTATTCATTCAAGAAAGATCCTGAACCAGGAAATATTCTGTGTTTCAAGCATAGGTACAGACTGTAAAGGGGGCGCTGGGGACACAACACAACATGTTCATTTTCAACACATAAAAGAGGCAGAAGACATTTATTTTTACAAAACAAAATAAATTTAAAGGTACAAATTTGTGCATGAAAATTCACCAGAATGCAGGAAAGAAGTTATTTGACACTAAAACTTTAAAAAATACTGGCACAAATAAATATATATATATATATACATATATATATATATATATATATATATATATATATATATTATATTGGCACAAAAATCTGCCTCCTTGAAAGGAACAGCCACAGCGAATGAATGCAGTATTATAGCTTATTATGGGAGCAGAGATGCTTTATTATTACAGGAAATGTCTTACTGAAGTACAACTTGTTGCTTGTGTCAACCCAGAGCTGTACACCCTGATAGAAAAGGGCCAGCCCAGCTTTGTGGATCCAGCTCCGAGCAACCAGAGCCGGCTGGTGGTTAAAGAGCCCTCCCTGCCCATCAACGAGCTCCTGGAGAAGACCAGCAAGACCGGGGAGTCCAAATTCACCCTCCATCCTCTACCCTCTGCTGTCTGGCCAAAGCACACCGACCTGGCCCCCATCCCCCGCCACCACGGCCCCCACAACAAGAGCAAAAAGGGCCCCAAGAGCGACCGACTGGTGGAGCACAACAGCGAGAAGACCAGAGCAGAAGTTGCTGGTCTGCTTCCCAAAACTCCCCTGACTGGAGCCACAGCTGCTGTCACCAACCGCACTGTGCAGAGAACCAACCAGGACGCCCAGTCCAACATCAGTCCTCCTCAGCAGAGTGAACCAGAGGGTCACCCCAACTCCAGACCCAGGAGTCCATCCCACACACAGCCTCAGGCTCAGCCGCACCAACCGGCCCCTTCCCCGCGCAGAGATCCCCCCAACCGACGGCTCGACCCAGAAGAGAACCGGCCGGGGAAGTCCAGTCTCTATCAGTCAGGTATCGGTGCAGCGAGCAGGAACAACAGCCGACCACCTGTCCTCTTCAACCGGCGCTCCTCCAGCCTGCTCTACCAATTCGACATCCTGAGACGAGGTACGGGAGGATATGTTGTGTCCTGACCTTGGAGGTTGACCTGTGTATAGATACAGAGCTGTGCACAGTGTCTTTGAACGTTACTTTATTGGGCTTGAGCTTCCCATTTGGGATTACATATTTCAAAAGAGAGTTTCAACATCTGGGAAAACCTTTGATGCTCAGTATCACAGTATTTATTACCAGTAATAACCTCACAGTGACAAATGACTCAAACTGAACACAATTTTTTAGTGTTTAAGTCGCTGAATTAAAACAAAATGCATTTCTATTCCACTTTTTCCCCATGTAATTTATATTTCTTACAAAGTTAAAAGAGTCTTGTGACATTTGATGACAAAAAGGGTCAAAACTTGATTTTTATACTAAAGTTTCCAAAATGCCCTTGACCAAAAACTGAAAAAAATGCTCAAAAGCTACATTTCTTAGTGCATCCTGGTGGCCTATGGGCTTAACACGCTGATCATATCATCGACAAGTCCACTGAGTCTGGCTAGGGACTTTTGCTACATAGCATCCAGCAACTTCCACATTATTTGCCACTCTGCGCTGTCTCCTGTCTAATAAAGATGACAAAATACCTCATAAAATACCTAAAAAATATCTACATATGTTTTACTCCTGTGAAGATAAGTCAGTCATATAAGTAACATCATATACACTAACACACAGTTCATAGAGTTCACTCAGAGTGATAATGACAGTGATGATAGTTTGAACCCTCCACTGGTAGTTAGTGAACATCTCTTGCCACTAATTACAACCACCTCCCTCGAGTCTGGCTGTCAGTGTTTCCCTTTGTGTGCAGCGAGGTTGTAAAGAAACTGATGCAGAGTGAACAAGAAGGTCCTGATGTTGTAATTAAGATGGAAAATGTAACACGGATGTGATCCCATCACACGCACACCATCCCCTCCTGTCCCATGCGGAGGAATGCAACGCCTGGGTTTTGTAATGACAACCTTGTTCTTTGCTAATGACGCTGGAATGAGAGTCTGGCAGACAGTCACTCTCTCTCTCACACTCTCATCCCTTCATCCTGTCTTCTGCTTGTGTTCTTCTCCACAGAGTCCGACTTCACACATGATGCCTTCTGCATGAGCGAGTGCAGGAAGGAGAAGGAGGAGAGGGAGTATTACTGCTACAGTGAGTTTGGTATGTAACCACGAGAGACAAAAAGAGTTTGTCAAAGGCAGACAAAGTAACATGCAGGAAGAGCCTGAAGCCTTGGCCAGTGAGCGTGAACTTTAATGTTTCAGTACTGATTAGTTCATATAAGTCTGTTTTTCCCCCAAAAAATAAACATCCCTGAACATTTTGAACAAATCACTGGCTTTATGGAGGTAGTTAAGTAAATGTTGATTGTACAGTTGCT
This sequence comes from Epinephelus lanceolatus, assembly GCF_041903045.1. Taxonomy (NCBI): domain Eukaryota; kingdom Metazoa; phylum Chordata; class Actinopteri; order Perciformes; family Serranidae; genus Epinephelus; species Epinephelus lanceolatus. The sequence goes on from NC_135736.1 coordinate 15,176,660, forward strand.
ATAGAATAATTCATAGGTGTGGACTCGGGTTACATGACTTGGACTTGAATCAGACTCGAGTCACAAATTTGATGACTTTAGACCTGATTTTACAAAATCAAACAAGAATTTCAACTAAACTTGGACTTAAACACCAATGACCATTGGACAACTTGGACTTGAGCCTGACTTGAAACCACTTTATACCTTTTTAACCTTTTTACCCAAACATTAGAAAGTATGTTATTTAAAAAGCGTGTCACAAATCATTTCATTTCCCTTCATTTCCTCAATCAGCCAACATTAACGCTATTCATTAATCCCTACACCATTTGTTTGAACCAGTCCGACAGCATCCAGTCAAGTTGCAGGAGAAAACCATGAAGAACTGATGTGACAATACTGAGCGCCAGTTGGAAAAAAGGATATCAAAGAAAATTTCAAATGTGTACAAAAACCACTCAACAAAAACATAATTAAACATAAATTTAAGCTAAACATCAATTTTGAGGCTTGTAGTTTAAAGAAATAGTTCAACATTTTGGAAGTGGGAAGATTGATGCCATTCTCATGAAAACAGGGGAGAACAACTTGCCCAGCTCTGTCCAAATTATAAAAAAATCATACTACCAGCATGTTTAAAACCATCCGTCCATTTTCATCCCCTAATCCGGGGCCGGGTCACAGGTGCAGCATGTCAAGCAAAGCACCCCAGACGTTCCTATCCCCAACAACGCTTTCCAGCTCCTCCCAGGGGACCCCAAGGTGTTCCCAGGCCAGATGAGATATATAATCCCTCCAGCATGTTCTGGGTCTGCCCTGGGGCCTCCTACCAGTGGGACGTACCCAAAACACCTCCAGCTGGAGGCGCCCAGGAGGCTACTTGATCAGATGCCCGAACCACCTCAACTGACCCCTTTCAACACAGAGGAGCAGCGGCTCTACTCCGAGCTCCCTCTGGATGTCCGAGCTCCTTACCCTATCTGTAAGCCTGAGCCCAGCCACCCCACAGAGGAACTTCATTTCGGCAATCTCATTCTTTCGGTCACTACCCCGAGCTCATGACCACAGGTTAGGGTTGGGACGTATGGACTAGTAAATCAGAAGCTTCGCCTTCCGGCTCAACTCCCTCTTCACCACGACGGTCCGGAGCAGCGCCCACATCACTGCAGAAGCTCCAAAACTAATTAATTATCTGGTTTGTCCAATCTGCTTTTGTCAGTGTTGGGAAGAGTCAGGCTAGCGGTTTCCCCTGTTTTCAGTCTTTATGCTAAGCTAAGCTAAGCTAAGCTAAGCTAAGCTAACTGACTCGTGGCTGTAGCTTCATATGTACTGGACAAATATGAGAGTGGAATCAATCTTCTCATCTCACTCAGGGCAAAAAAAGCAAATAAGCATATTTTCCCAAATGTCCAACTTAACAAAACATGCATCTAAAATATAGATTGTACATTCAAACCTAAAATCATTATGTATGAATTTCCAGCATTTTGACATATGATGTTTTTCATTTCCCTTTAACAGCTGTCAATGGGATAGTTCATGACATTGATGTGGTGCGTAAAGGCATACGCCTCATTACACTGATGGTGAGCAGTGACGGCTTCTACAAGATGAGTCGTCTCTATGTGACCCCTGACAGCTTTTTCTTCAAAGTTCGCCTTCTGGTCCTGGACACCTACAAGTGCAGCAAGCCCTGCCCTGACATCAAGCTCGGTGAGTGTAGTGGGAACGCACAAAAGCCTCATAAAACAAAAGGATCTGACAAGAAAATCTGTTTAGTGTAGTGAAATAATGAAACTGTAGTAACTGTGAAAGTGTATCTAATGAATGCAAACCTTTGACTGATACTCAAGATCAGATATAAGACAGAAGTTGTACATCATGAGACATTTACGCAGACGTGTCAAGACCAATTAACTAAGAAGTCTCTAACAAGTCCCCACCAAAGTCTTCTTGTGTGGGATGTGGGAATTATGTTTCCCTGAGATCAGCAAAAGCAGCAGCATCCACTTTGTTTAGGGCAAACATGAAAAATGCTCAACTGTGCACTTTTTCACGTCAACATCTTCCCTAACCATTCCCTAGGGACCAGATACATTATAATGGGCCAGATCTACCACCGGCGGCGCCATCTTCCCAGCGACCTCCTGAACCTACTGGGGGGTAAACTGAAGCCTGGAGACGGCCTCCTGAGAAGCAACAACTACGTCAAGAGATTCAACAAACGGAGGCACCAGAAAGCCCTGGAGGCCACCCGCTCCAGGTGTAGGTGAACCAAAGATAGGACTATGGCCCCCTGCTGCAGGGGAAGAGACATTGCAGCTTACCTGAACTGATCGTAACTAATAACCCCTCAGTATTGTGCAAGACAAAAGACATTTTGCGGAAGGCATGGATTTATTTTCATACGGACTGCTATGATGTATCCTAAACCTGGTTTATCTTTTTTACTCCTCTGTAAAGTTCCTGACTTGTGGTTTCTTTGATAGAAAACACAAGCAGCTTCATTTAAATGGATTGTCCATGATTACTTTGTAACTTTTGGGGCGTCAAACAAGAGTGTCCCCAACCTTATTATTCCCAAAATAGCAACTCCACTCAAACTCCTCATTCATGGCTGGTTCATGCGTGTTTTTGTTAAACAAGACAATATTTGTGCTGCAGTCAACCTCTTTATCCCCACTATAATCCAAGCACACATATGAACATGCATACAGATAAGATTATCGGTTAAATGTTGTTGTCCTATGTTGCTTTTCAAAGCATGCCCCCGTTTTTATCAGTTGAAAAACAGAAATCAATACTTTTACACAACATCAAGGAGAAACTTTATTTTCAAGACAAGCATGCTGGCTTTTCCAAATAATGGCAGCTGCTCAGTATATTTAGAACCTTGGATCTTAATACAAACCCAATATTTCCAATAATCATGTTGACTCCTATGATTAATCAATGATGCTTCTAAATTGATATGAATGCAAAATGTTGTACTGCACCAAACAGTGTTGTTTTGTAATGCTCAGTCCCGTGCATGTTGTCACTGTGGTTGTTATTGGTAGGCAGGAAATGCACTATTATTGTTACAAGGACCAAAGGGAGGGAATGAAGGGCCTGAAAAAGCAGCAACAAACCTCGGTGGAAAACAAGGAGGAGGAGGAGGAGGAGGAGGAGGAGGGAGAAAAAGGAAGAGAGGGAATGAGTGAGCACAGGACCTTTGCTTGTCATGAGAGCGGCTTATTTTCCTAACTTTAATTATGTGTCCACGATGAAATATCTGCCCAAGTAGACTGGGACATCAAAAGGGGCCTTGCTGAATGAGGAGGGGGTGTGTTGTTGTAGGGACTAAGCCATAAATCTAATCGCAGGAATCTGATCCTCTCCACACCTGGACACATGACTCGGAAAAAGTGCCTCTGTCACAGCTCCTCTCTGGGACGGCCCTTATTTTCTTGCTTACACACAAACACGTCCTCCAAGAAGGGGGGCATTTAAAGTGTAGGCAAGATCAGAGGAGGAGGAAGACGGGGGCAAGGTGGAGGAGAAATAGAGGAGGTTATGTAAAATGACACAGGGAGGGGATTGAAGCAGGAGAGGGGATGTTGGGTCTGTCTTTCTAAAGGGATAGCTTCTTATTTAATCAGAAATCCCTGGCTTGATTGTAGTACGACCCTGAGCTCATGCTTCTTATGAAAGGGAAAACTTGCACTGAATGCTTACATTGCTTTACCATACACAAACCCAATAAAAATGTATATTTGTTTTGTACTCAACGAGCCTGTGAGGAATTTATTTGTCTTTAAACCAAGCCTTCACCAGCGCTATCACATACATCTGCCCACTGACTGAAACATTGATCCTCATTATCATTCCCAGTGATTGCATGGGAAGGAGCCCCCAACGCAAGACGCTCTAATTAGAGTTTAACAACCATGGTCTCTGTCTGGCCTGCGGGAGGAGAGACTGACTTGGGAACTTGGACGTCAAGGCAGGCAGGGCTAAGCCTCTTTTCTCCCCCTCTGTCCGTCTGTCAGCTCGGCCGCTCGGTTCCCAGGCTCGAGGAAGCCTCTATCTGGGATCAGCGCTGGAGGGAACAGATGCAGGCGGGCAGGAAACAGGAGCCTGCTCCACATCTTGGCTACTATCGCAGCGGGAGGACATTCCTCATCGCAGAGGATGTAAAGGAGGAGAAGGAGGAGGGAGGGAAAGCGGGGAGAGAGGAGAGGGAGGTGGGAACGTCTCTAAATTGCTTCCTGTGTGATAGCCCCCAAGCCACAAGGGGGGAGCAAGAGAAGGAGCCGATGGGTGGTGGATTTACACCACTTGGGGCTTGTGGCCATCTGCGGCGCTTGCAGCGTCCATGCGAGCCTCTGGATTCATTTAGCGGTTTGAGTGGGGAGTTAAGAGAGGGAGGTGAGAAAGAAGGGTGTGAGAGGAGTGTGAAAGGTCAACCTCGGAGGTGGCTTTTATGTGTCATGTCGTAATTTGATCACAGGAAGAGTTTGTATGAGTGTGTTGGGGGTCATGACCTTGTTGTTCAGCACTCACAAGCACACACACTTTTCTGTTAAAGCTTCAGATAATTGACATGGGGGTTGAACCTGATGTGCAGTGTTGGATTATCTCACTGAGGGACCCCAGGAGAAAAATGAGCTGTGGGTCCCCACAGAACCCCCTCCCCTCTCAGTTTTTGTATTTGTTAATGACTAGTGTGTTGATACTTTATTAGGCGCCAATTTATTCTAAAAAATACATGAATGTATGTGCATGTACATGTAAACAATAGGTCTTAAAGGGACAGTTCACTGCCAAATCAAAAATACTTATCAATCTAAATGGTTTTGGTGTGAGTTGCCGAGTGTTGGAGATATTGGAGATGTCTGCCTTGTCTCGAATATAATGGAACTAGATGGCACTTGGCTTGTGGTGCATTTGAAAAACCCAACAGCAATGTCTCTTCCCAGAAATCATGACCAATTACTCCACAGATAATCCACAGACCTTGTTGTGAGCAGTTTGATGAAGGAAGAATTTTGCCTCTACCGCACTACACCCACCAGCCGTTATCATTGTGCAGAGGGAAGCACGCATCTACCTATGAGAGGCTCGTGCTTGTGACATTGCAAGATATAAACATTAATGGCGTCCTTCCTAGCTGAGCTGCAATGTAAGCTAACTCAGTGGTGTTCGATCAGCTAACAGTAGAGAAGGCAGACATCTCTAAAGCCAATACCTCCAATGCTTGGCGACTCACACCAAAAAAATCTAGACTGATAGATAGCACTACAGGCAAGAAGAAAAATATGTATTTTAGATTTTTGGGTGAACTGTCCCTTTAAAACTACATTGAAACTCAGGAGCCTTGTGCATGCTTCTCCTTGGGCAGATAAGTCCATTTTGGGGCAGTTTTGGGCTTTTCTAAACAGTTTTAAACAGACAGTAGTAGAGTTTACAGGACGTTAGAAAAACAAAGATGCAAAAAAGTCACCAGCGGGACTTCAATAAGGCATGTTGCAGTTCATGATGGGGCTCTCAACTCCACCATGAACCACAGGGATGCCATGGATAGTATGTCATTTAAGTAAAGATATTTCCTGCCACTGCTATGCAGATGATACTCAATTCTATATCTGACTTACAAAAGCAGTGTACAGATTTTGGGGGCATTTATTGACAGAAATGGAATACAGTATGCATAATTATGTTTTTGGTTGTGAATATATAACTGAAACTAGGAACCATTGTGTTGTCATTAGCATAGAATGAGCCATTTATATCTACATAGGGAGCAGGTTGTCTTCCATGGAGCCTGCCAGTAGTCCAGGATGGACAAACCAACAACTGGTTCTAGAGAGGGCTTTTACATTTCTATGTTGCCTGAAGGCCTCTACAGCTTCTCTTACAGGCTTAGAAAGGCAGGGGTGAGGAAAGGGGTATTCTGCTGGTTGCCATCTGCAACCTCGCCACTAGATGCCACAAAATCCTACACACTGCTCCTTTAAGCCTGATCATTTTTCCATTTTACATACCTACCTAACTTCTTAAAAAAAATGGCAGATAATTTCTTAAACACGGACAAAACAGATGTCAGTTCTGCCACAGCCAGCCAGCCTCGTCTTGACAGTAATGAAAGGTCTCGGTTTTCTTTCCCCTGCTGTTAAATGTTCTGTGCAAAATCTGCATGGACCAGACCCTGACTCTTGACCAATATCTTGTGTGTGATTCACACTTGTTTTTTTCCCCAGTTGAGGCTCAGGCCCGTTGAGACTGAGATGATTATTCATGCGTTCATTTCACCTTCACCTTCCTTCACCTGCCTTAGCAAAACATCCCTGGGTCACTTTGAAATGGTCCAAACAGCTTTTCCCTACCTTTTGATGGGGTCCTCAATACGGTCTCATGAGACACTGAGCTTGATGTCTGTACACTGCTTCCCCATCAAATTCAGAAGTTCATATAAGATGTTTGTGATCACTTTTAGAGCTCTGTAGGGTCAGTCACCTGCAGACACCTTAAGATCCACTCTAACACTTGTCTTTTCATATATTTGTCACTTATTTCTGTTTGTTGTTTTAACTTTTCTTCAGTCTGTATTATATTTCTGTTGCTATACATAATTTTTTTATTGTAAAACACTTCATGATGTCAGCTCTTGAAAGTGTTCTAAAAGTAAATACATGGTAAAAAAGTGCACAAGTTGTATGATAGTACAATGCACACTGACAAACTTGGACAGGCCTGTATGATGAAGTTAGAAAAACCGCTCTGCAGCGTGTCTGTCATGAGCAGAGGCAATCAAAGAAAACACAACTCTTCTGAAATCTCGTGTCAAAAACATTACTTTTATTATCTAGGATGAAATGTCCTATCAAGTACAAAAGAGAATCTCTTCGGAGTTGCCACAATCAGTTAAAAACATAGAGTACTTTTTATCTGCAGTTACGTTTCCTCAACATTACTAAAAAAAACTGAGAACTTTTCATTGATATGAATAAATAATACAAGAAATGCAATGTCAATATAGAAGTTATGTTGAACTGGTTGGTTTCTTACAAAAAAAAAAAAAAAAGAAAAAAAAAAAAAGAAACTCTTTACAAGAGTTAACTGTGTCACTCTACCCCCATTCAAAACCTTTATGCTCACAATATGCAGCACTTTTAATATAAAGGGCAATTTCACCTAAAATGTAGAGTTCACTTCAATTAAAGAGAAAAAATAGACAGTTAAAATATACAGGCGGGCTTAGTTGCTGGTTCAAAGAGTGAAAAATAAAAGTTTCTACTGCTCTAAAAATCTTTCATCTCTACATATTTGGACAGCCATAATATACAATAGAGATTACAAACAGTGGATGAAACACATCATCATCAGATTACAAAGTGACGGACATTTGTGTGAAAGACACACAAACACAGTAAAGAAGACAGCAGCTACATTATCTCTCAACTCTGCAAACACCCACAAAAAAACTTAATGACTGAAACGGAAACATTTGCCTAAATTTAAAGAGTTTTTAACAACTTAAAGACAACTGTATCTCATGACTGCTCCCCTCCTACAAAACTGATAATCACCGATTACAAAAATGTGCCCAAATATGCTAAAAATGCAGCTATAAAATTTTCATACAAACCCCACGGTACAAAGACTCCCCAGTCCCCACTCAAAGTTTACTCCCAGACATGCTGCCGCAGACCGCAACATAACTGAGTTGATGCTGAGTGGAAAAGTCCATTATCCAATTACTTAACCATGCTTTGAGGGCGAGTTGAGAGACATATGTGAGCCAACCTGTCAACTTCAATGAAATATGTTGGAAGAAGTGGCTGATAGATAAGGGGAGAGAGACTTACAGACTCAGCCACTGACAGAAACAAGAGCTTGTGACGAGACAGTGCGTGTATGGAAGGTACAGTACATGTGGGTTAGTTAAGCCTCGTAAAAGTCTCACCTTCCCTGAAGGCCTAACAGTCTCGCTTTCTCCCTTCTTGCCCTTGACCCCGTTCAGAAAGGTCAAGTTTAAAAGGAGCACAGAGCTAGTTAACATTCTTCACTTGCATTTCAGAGGAACACTAAATGGTAAAAGGTCAGAGGAGGGGCAGGATGTGGTGGGTGAGATGGTCTGTCCTGGGTGTTTTCCTCTGGAAATTAACTCGACAGCCCTCAGACAAAATGAAGACCCCTTGAATTACTTGAGTGAATGCTGCCTTTAGGTGGTGATGTTAATCCTACAATGAACTTCAGAAATCTAGCTTCAAATACAAACAGAGCATCTCAGCATCAGGCTACTGTGACAGGGAATGTACAGTGAAATGTGCCGCAGAGTGGGTTTTATGAGGCTGCTTCATGCTTCGTGCAGGGCTACGCAACTGAGGATACAGTCAAAGTAACGGTGCAGTGAAGTGTGAAAGACGGATGGTGACACTGCGCCTGAGATCTGAAAACTGGTTTGCTTCAATGGGGCTGTTTTTATCTGGTGGGGGAACAAAGAGCAACGTTAGTTCCTGCAGACCCAAGAAAATGCTGTTGACTATGGAAGCCCATTTCTGCCAGTGTGATGCAAAACAAAAAAAGGTCCTGTAACTCACTGTAATGACTATCTTCAAAATCATGGGAAACTGTCTCATAATAACTCCTTTATCTCAAATAATAAGTTAACATATGTACAAACTTCCTCAAAATAATGACTTACCGTAAAACTTCAATTAGTAGCCTTGGCTATTATTTGCTTAAATCACTAAAATTAACAGGCCTATATTTGGGACAGACCTTTAATTCCTTTTTCACGAAACAGTTGCTCAGCAAAGATGGGAGATAGAATCAAATTGTTCATTTAAACCAATATGAATATTACTCTTATGGCACTCAAGGATTACAGCACCTGGCATACCGACACAACACCACTTTGTCCTGTGAAAACAATACTCACAAGTTGGATTAATTTTCATGAAATATTCTTTTGATTATTTTTGCTCCGATGACCCTTATGGACTAAGGGAATATAAATTACTTATAGGGTAATCAAGGAATGTAAACATAATCTGGGGTAGCCAACAACCCCCTGTCATACTTCTGAAGAACTTCTATAAAAAAAATTAAGTGCTTGGCAACCAGACCAGGCCTCTAATTGAGACAGGCCTTTATATGTCAAAATACGTAGCCACATTGGGCTAGTGAAAGGGACTAGGCCTTTAAATTAAGTTTTACTGTAGTATCTCAAAATAATTACAAACTTTCTCAAAATTAATGACTTCTGACAATAATAACAATTTTCAAAATGTGAGTAATATCTCAAAATAATGAATAACTAATAACTTACCTCAAAATATTAAGAAACAGTCTTAAAATAATGACTTAGTATCTCAATATAATGAGGTAATGTCTCAAAATAAGTTAGTATCTCAAAATGAGAAACTATCAAAAATAACGACTTCTGACAATGACAAACGTATCTCAAAATAATGACTTACTGTCTCACAATAATGAGAAACTTTTCCAAAAATAATGACAATAAGAAACTTGCTTAAAATGACTTAGTATCTCAAATTAATTAACTTTCTCAAAATAATTATAATAATGACTTACTTATCTTAAAGTAATGGGAAACATTCTCAAAATAATGACTTATCTCAAAGTGACTTAGCATCTCAAAATACCAAGAGACAATACAAAGTAATTTGTTTGATATCAGTCATTGTTTTGATGTAGTTAAATAACTTTCTTTATTAAAAATCACACTGCTGGAAATGGGCTTCCGTAGCTTTCAGGCATATAGCCGTTAAATATGAGATGAAACTGAAGGTACTGTACATGGGTGTGAAGCCTGCCGTTGGCCACATGTGAAGCATAAAGTGGGCATTTTCATTTTGACCTCATGAACATTTCCATGTTGGTCTCGGCTTTAAATGGGATGTTTGTGTCGTTAAAATGTGACAGGATGAAATGAAAGTTGCACCTCTGGGTGGAAAGATCAAAGCTGACACTTTGCTATATAGGATACACAAAAATAGTGATCAGTTACAGAAAGAACACAACTCTTTTACGAGTCCGCTGCTGCTGTGACAACCGGACTGACCACTGAAAATCCAACCAGCCAACTTATCAACTTTATTTGCGTGTCCCATCTGGACCTTTCCTCTCATGGATGGGATGCACTGGTAGGAACGGCTGGTTGGGATGAAGCAGGCTGCCAGGCAGGGTCCGCGGCTGCCCTGTCTCCTGGTCTGAAGGTAGGACTTCTCTGCCTTTACGTCCCAGTGACACTTTGGATGAAAAGGGGCTTTTCTCTCCGTGTTGGAGGTTGGGCGCTTTGACACCAGTGCGAGCTGATTTTCAGCTGGGAGCATGCTCTCCTTCAGAGAGGGCTCAGGTTCAGATGCAGCCTGACTTGGACCACGGGGCTTAATCATTCACAAGGCTTGTCTTTTTGACACTTGGATTTTTAGGAGGGAGCTAAGAGGCTGCTGACTGTAGTTTGTTGTTATGAGACCTACAGAGACGGGCAAAGAGAGGAGGAAGAAAACAGTTGGAAAACTTCTTGTTGTTTCCTTTTTTATTAAAAGCTTTACAATATGACAAAAATATGCACTAGGGGAAATACAAAAAAAACAAAAACAGAACAAAAACATGAATTGGATGCCAGTGGGTCAGACACTTTGACGCAGACCAAGCAGCCATGTTGGTGAAACATTATCAAAGTGTGTGATGTGATGTCGGCCCAACAGTGTATGTACAAGGACTTTTTATTTTAAACTGGAGACTGTCAAGCTTGCCATATTTATAACAGGAAAGCTAAGCTACATTTATCTCCAATCTATCTTTACAGATCCTACCATTATTTCCTTTAGAACATAAAAATAGTCCTTCACAAGAAGATATAATATTCACATAAAATAACATTATACATGGGTACAGCGGATAAAAAGAAACTAATAAATGTTGCATGCCTTTTTAAAAATTCTCCACTAACAAATGAGGTAAAAATGTTCTGCTGCAGCATGTTATGACCAGTATGATAAACAGTTGTCAAATTAAAAGATAAGTTATCTGTGTGTGTGTGTGTGTGTGTGTGTGTGTGTGTGTGTGTGAGGAGCTGAAGTCAGATTTTACAATCAAAATCAATAGCTTTTTGTTTTATTCAAAACTAAATCTCAAGAAAGAGAACGACAAACCTCATATTTTGTCTTATATCCAACTCAAACATAAACAAAATATCAGTTATCTGTTGCAACAAGTGTAAGAAAATACATTTTCCCTTGGATGCTTTGTGTTACCAACATGGCTGCCATTATGACAGTAGAAACTTTTTTTTCTTTCCTTTGCCTCTAAAATAAAAAAAAGGATCACACCTACAGTGTGGCTTAATATATGCACTTTCTTACAAAGTTTTTAACGCTGTTTTAAACAAGTAAAAACAGCAACGTCCAGGATAGCAAATTATGTTTTTGTTTGTTTTAAGAGTGACCCCGGCACCCAGGAGTTTGACATCACAATCTGCAAGAGAAAGAGAGAGAGAGAGGGAATGGATGGTGTAAATACACGCGGGTGAAGCACATCACCATTTTAGGCACATAGCTGGATGCAGACCACAAGACTCTATGAACTAATTAAACTCAGAGCTGAAATGCTGATGGAAACATTATTTATGTAGAGATGACACGAGCCTAAGATCTCACCACCTCCAGTTAATGATCTGTATGTGACATTCAGAGTGTTAATATAGCAGCAAACCTCAGTCTGCTATGTACAGATAAAGTGGAGTAATGGCGTCCTGAGCAGAGGATGAAGTGTCGCTCCCCCTGTGTGTTGTTGTGGTAAGACGGTTGGGCTGCACGGTTATGGCCAAAGTGATTATCACGGTTATTTTGATCAATATTGAGATCATGATTTTTCATTGTTTTTAGGGACAAAATATTTTTATTGCACTTTTACACACACATTTAAATAAACAGAGCACTGCTTTCACTTCTATTTTGCGCTACATTCTTGCTAATGTACAAATCTTTGCATCAAAATAAGACGAGTGTACCAAATGCAGCGCAATGCTGGTATATGACAGCAAAAAGACGGGGACCTTGACACTTAAGAGGCACATGGCGAAGGCTTGCCATGGAAAGAAAGACGAGAGTCAGCCTTCAATGTCCACGTTCGTATCCTATCGTAAAATGTCGGGTTTAAACCGGGCTCGGGCTCATAATTACAGTTAAAGGGACGGGCCGGGCCGGGCCGGGCCGGGCCCGGACAGAACATGCACGGGCTCGGGTGGGGTCGGGCTGGATTTCTTGGGCCCGATCTAAGCCTTACTTCGCAGGAGTGTAGCACCACTCTCCCGTTACCCCCTGGTTAATAACGTTAGCTCTGTAAGCACTGTTGCTGTTGATAGCGCTGCTTATGGAGTTAGCACTGTTAGCTGCTAGCAGCCAGCTCAGCCACCTCCATGTTGTGAACCATGTGCAGACAGTCTCACCCTTGACTGTGAATTATAGATATACTCTGAATGTTGCATACAGCTCCTTTAAACACACTATTAAATGTTCAGCTTGGTAAATCAACAAATTGCAATACAGCAAAGGCAAATAAACTACTAGCATTGTATGTACATATAAATCAACTTGTGGCTATAAGCTTGCAGTGTGCATCCACCTACAGCAATCACATCATGCAGCGAGGGCAATGCAGTGAGGTGAGTTCAGAGGCACAACATCATAGTGGAGTTATTAAGGCTTATTGACTGCTTCCTTACTACAGTGTAGGCAGGAACAGCAGTAATAGCATTAAGGCCATAATAAAAAGAGTAAAACATCGCTTTAACTGGATTTGGAAAATACTCAGATGAACAAAACAGCCCAGATCTGGCATAATCAAGCCCTAATTTCTTGTACTTTCCAGCCTATGTGGCACAAATCGATTGTAAAGTTTTTTGCCATTTCACCAAATTGCTTATGTTGAGCTTTTTTAGTTTCAACTTACTATTCCTTAACATATGTTTTAGGAGCTCAATCTGAACTCCATTAAAACAACACAGCAGAAAAATACGCCTTCATTACATGATGAAAGCTGAAGCAGAAATGTTGTTGTGGGTGGAAAATTAGCTGACTGAAGGCTGAATGAAGATACAACCAACATGAAACTGTACAGGATCAAGGGTGTGAGTGAAAGCTCATACAGTCTGCAGGGAAAAAAAGAGTAGGGAGGGTAGGAAAAGGCATGCGTCCCATGCAGAGCCATGGTTTGCTTTTCTTTCAATGTGAATTGTGTTGGTGTTTTATGCCGATTTGTTCTCTATGGGGACAGAAGAAGTCTGCATGTTGTACGAGCATTCAGTCATGACCCCAAAACAACAGTAACAAAAATATGACTTAAATGTTTAGAGGAAGCACAAGATGGTAACCCAGGAAATCAAAGAGAAGAAGGAGTTAATGATCCCCACAAGCATCTGATGTGAGAGGTTAGATTTTACTGCTCTCATTGGAGAAAGTGTATCTACCCAACCTCCAAGGAGGTCAGAGGTCGACATCAGCTACACAGCTGGAACTGCTGATGACTTGTTCAGACTGACGGCCCAGATCTGGTTTTCTGGCTTGTCCAGATTGTATACAGGTTTATTTTACAAAGTGTGGACAGCAAAAAAAACAAAAACACTGACCATATTTAGAGGTGGTTTGAAATGTGGTATCAGTTGGATTTCTACAGATGTGTCTCAGTCAAGATGCTGTGGCAGCTCAAACTGGGTTTCAAAGTGTCACTCGCAACCAGCTAGTGCTCTGCAGATGGCACCACAGCTCTCACTGTACAGTGAAGCCCGCCATGACTGCAGCAAGGGACATCGTAATGTGTACTGGCCTGCTCTGTCACTGAGTGTGTCTGGTGTGACAGAGGAGCGCCGTACTGTGATTGTTTGGAGAAAGAAATAAGGGACCTCCATTTTTCATGCCTCTCTGTTAGGAAGCAACGTCACTAAGGTAGCTAAGTAGTTGCCGATGCCTACATCGTTACCACAGCAACCCATGCAGATATGTTAGTGATGTCTGGAGTCTCGACACACATATGTGATCTGATCACTTGCAAATAACAGCGCCGACAGTCTGTCAGATTTGAGAAACCAATGTGAAATGTCTGCAGTATGAACGTAACATTGGTCTCTTTCTCTTCCACTGCCGTCCTTTCCCCAAAGTCACCTGCTGCCATTTTTGTGTTTCCCCGATCAATGCTGACCATCATCATCATCCCCATCTTACCTGCTGGCTTTGAACCCTTTCAGTTTCTGGACAAAGAAGGTCTCCAGAACTTCGGCACACTGGTAGAAGGGCGAGTCACTGGGGTTGTAGTAGCGGCAGTTGTCGAAGATTTTGGTCATGTCCGCTACGAACTCTGTCAGCTTGATGTACTCGCGCTTCTGTATCCTCTCCTCCATGGTGGAAAGGTCTAAGAAAAGGGGATTAAAGAAATATATTTGGTTAACGATTGTATGTACAGTATGTAACAGAAATGACTAGAAAAACATGGCCATTTAATCGTGAACTCTTGCCAGGGACAAACATCACATAAGCGGAAGCAGCAGATAAATATCTGGCTCCTCTAATCGACTTTGTTCCACAAATCAGCATGCCTGCTTCAAAGTAATTGCAGCTTATGTGGCATGTGTTTGACAGACATTCAAATATGTTTCCTGGGAGCACAGTTCATCACTTTATATGTGACAGCAAAAATCCAAAACCTCTGCCAGCTTTAACCTCGATCTTCTCAGCCTTCCAGATCAGTTACTGAGATCTGACCGATTTGTCATTCCTGAGGAGAGCGTCATTATCCGAGTGTCAAAGGAGTGCTTCCAAGTCGAGGTCTCCCATAAAAAGGAGCTTTCAGTGTTACTAACCTGGTTAAGTTAGAAACTGAAAAAAAAAAAAAAATAAATAAATAAATAAATAAAAAAAAAAAGAGTTAGCAAGGAAGCTAACAACCGAGGCTTCATATAATCTGCTGCTGCCGGTGGTTTGCTCTGCACGGCGTCCCCGAGGCTGCGTTTTAAACAAACATATCCGACTCTTAACCTCCTTAACCCCCACCCAGCTGGCCAGGGGCTTACAAACCTCATGGTCAATATCAAAGACCTCCTTCTTCTCTGTCATCAGATTTCATCTCAAAACCCTCCAAAAACTACCAACGGCTGCAGCTACACCAGCCAAATACTCCCTTTTTTTTTGAAAACCAACAAGGTCTTTTTCTTGCGGTGGAAGGGAGAGGGAGGACTAGAGTTTCCAGGACCAGGCCAACAGGAGCTGAGTGTGGGGCTGGTCCCTTTCCACGGGGAGCCCGGCAGACCCGGAGCAGCTCATTAACGGTTTGTTTGTGTGGAAGTTCAAAAAGGCCCTGCTGACGTAAGTCCCCATTTACATGGCCAGTTTGATCTGAGTTGGAGGGCTTCCTCCCGGCTGGCCTCCTGGTGGCTTGCTGCACAGTTTAAGATATAGAGAGCGGCTGTTGCTTCCAGTAACCTAAAGCAATTATGAAAAGAAAACAGCACTACTGAGGCAATTTGATCTTCCGAATAGGGATTGCTCACAATCCCAGTCTTGGTGATGTGCTGATTCACGAGTCATGGTCTTTATTTTTTCCTGCATAACAGAGCCACAAAGTGCAACAGTAAGAGCATGTCGACATTAGTAAAACCAGTCCACAAAAGATGTGATGTTTTCAGTCTTTAAGAGTTCTGATTTCAGAAAATATAGCACGGATCACTGCTTTTCTTTAATATTACCTTTAATGTTTTGTTTTGGGTCCTTCAATTATTTTGTATGAAATTTTCTGGGGATGCAACATTAATGACTGCTTTCATTATCAAATAATCCATTAAGCCATTTATCATGTCTGTAAAATGTCAGAAATCAGGGAAAATAGCCCAAGGTGACTTTGTCAAGTTGCTCATTTTGCTCAATAGACTGTCCAAAAAAAGAAAACAACAACAACAACAACAATGATATAAAGAAGAAAAGAGTGACAAATTCCTCTTCACACCAGGATAGTCCGGGGAACTCGGACCGATTGGGCTGGGAATGCCAAAAAATTTCACACCTTCATTCATCCATTGTGGGTAGCCATAAGCAACTGCGATATACAGTCCTCTGACCATACATCAATACGCACAGCACCTCCTCACTACTCTACGCCTGCCCACGAGACATTTTCCAACTTTTTCTATCTTTCTTTTTTTTTTTTTTAACCTCTGCTTCTTCCATTTCACTGTTTGGCTTTGTTTTTTTCTAACCAAAATGCACTGCGCTCTACGTCACTTCCTCTCTTTGGTTCGCTGGATAGTCCGTTTGCATTTCCCACTGTAAACGAACCGCACCAGAGTTCACTTGAAAGTGAACCAAGACCCCCAGTTTTCAAGCGGACTAGGGTTCACTCGTTTGGTCCGCACCAGAGTTCGAATGAGCATTCACACCACTCCAAATAAACCGAATTATCCGTGGAAGCGGACCAGGGTTTGTTTAAAGCAGACCAAATAGCACCAGTGTGAATGTGTCCTCACATTCATACAGTTAACTAGGGATGCACCGAAATGAAAATTTGTGGCCGAAGCCGAAGCCGAATATTATTAAACGCTTGGCCGAATACCGAATATCGTTGTTTAGTTTTTCATTAGTTTTTGCAGATGAACCCCCTCCAGATTAGTGTTGTCACGGTACCAAAATTGGGACCCACTGTGCCATACCAATGAAAATATCATGGTTCTGAGTAGTATCACGATACCACAGCAAAAATGAGGCAGATGTGCCTTTTGTCATTTATAAAAAGATAAATCATTTTTCTATAATACATCAATGATATTTCAATGGAATAAATTACTTATTGACTTATTCATACTTCAAAAACAGCATCAATAAGTGATTAACATAGGGGGGATCAAAATAAAATAAATAAATAAAATAAGAATCAACCAGCCACCCTCCTCCCCTGACAGTCCCTTCATAAGTAATGAACAGTCCCTAAAGTGCGGTGAGGTTTGTGGGCCGTTACTGCCAGAAAGAGTAATGTGAACGGCTCGTTTCTCCTCTGACACGTCACATACCTGTGTTCGGCTGGCTCGGCTGTTCAGGTACTTCTGGGCAGTCATGACACCAAGAAGAGGATATTATTGGAACCGACTTCTCCGTCGCCGGTAACGTTAAGCCGATGGCCGCCGTATTTGACAGGAATACATACTGTCTGTGTCTGTGACCCCTGTTCATCCCACAATCGGTGGGATTCGCCTTTTGTTTCTGCTGCTGGTTGAAATCTGTAGGCTGCTCGCACAGCGTGCTGAATGATTTAAGCCTATTTTGCTCGCTCAAAATTATTTTTAGTCGCAAATGCGAGTGCCGTGACGGGCGGATCGCCACACTACCGACATTTTACTCCGCCTGTCACGGCAAGCTGTTTGATTGTGTTATCAAAACACGCCGCTATTATTCGGCCTTGCTTTTAACTTATTCCACCGAATACCGAATGTGTGTTTTTTTGCAATATTCGGCGCATCCCTACAGTTAATATTTGGTATTTTACCTTGATAAATGACTTAAGCAGTAATTTGATTATCAGAATCCTTGACAGATCATTTTTTTGCACTGAAATGTCATTGAAATAGATGCCAAGGGCCGAAGCAGCTTGACTCGCTAACAACTGTTGTGCTGCTTTGCCATTTAATGTCTCACAGCATTGTTTCTGAGGGTTTCTTCCACAAATACTAACTAAAAAAAAAAGGACTTTGAACTGAAGTAAATAACGTAGAACACGTAACATTTGTATGATACTTCAGATTTGTATAGAATTTCTAGATTTTTTTCTCATTGATATGCACTTTGGCTGACAAGGGCAAACGAGCTACAACGACCAAAAACATTTCCATTTCCAGCATGTTTCAGTTGTTGTATTTGTTTTGGACTTTTGTATGTGTTTGTGATTAAGCATCATTTGTTAAGCTGCAGCCTGTCTCTTCTCATGGGAGTTTTTGTGCTGTTTGCCTGCGTCAGCCAACGTACAAAAGGCTATCAAAAGGAAACAGTGGAGAAAAAAAGTGAGCAAGTCAGTTATAATACTCAGAAAAAAAGAGGGGAAAAGTGAGAACATTTAATATGCTCAATATGTGCACACATAAAAGCTCTCACTGGCATAAAGAACACAGAAAAGGCTCGGCTCCAGAGTACGATCGACCCAAACAGGACTGGAGGCTAATTCCTTGCGTACAGCAGTTGGAAAACATTCAATCACAAACCTTGTTGTCAGTGTTGTGTGTGTGTGTGTGTGTGTGTGTGCTTTTACACTTTTCCTCCACTCACCCATTGGTTCCTTAATAACCCTGTAGTAATCTGGGGCGTCGTTTGTGTCCACTGGCTCCAGGAACGGCCATGCCATTTTATGTGCCTGCGGAGGAGGGAGGGGCCGAGAGGGAGAGATAAAGAGAAAGACAAGACACTTGAGAAAGCTGAAACCGATGAAGAAAAACAAACAGCACCATGAAAATGACACTGGAAGCAGGTGGGTCAACACAGATGTTCCCTCTTACTTTCTTCCACATTTCCATCTCTCTCACACATACACAGACTGCTGGAAAGAGGGAAAGGAGAGAGGAGGCAAGAGGAGAAAACAAAGGGAAACTAGAAAAAAATGCAGAGGCCGGGCAGCTGTCCAAGTAGCACTCTGGGGAGATGAACCCATCAGATAAGACCGACACAGAGGACTTTTGTTTGCTGCTCTTACACTGTAGTGGGGCGATGAGGAGCTGTGTCACTGTTCGCTATATCACTTATAATAAAACTACCACTACAGTGCTGCTGCTGCGTCAGCTACTGCTTAAAGTGTCCAACTACCTGCAGAGTAAATGTGCAGTGATGGCGTAGAGAGTAAACCTCCCCAAAATTCAGATTACCCACTGTTTTGGTCAGCATTGTATTATAAAAACGTAACATAACCAGGGACACCAGGTAAATGAAATGACCTTAACTAGCTTGACTGTGGTACAAATATTTTAATCACTGCTGTTAACCGTACACTGTCAGCACACGTGTTTGTGCAGCTACAAAAAACGCTCACCTGTAACGAACGCAGGATTCTCCGCAGGCCCTCATAGTCCTTGTCAGTAAGCGGCGTGAAGACCGTCATGGCGTCCTCCGTCGACTGACACTGTGGGCACACGTACTCGTCGATGTGGTTGGCCTCGCTCTGCAGAATGCCCACACAGCGACCGTGGTACCAGTTCTGACACCGGTCACAGCCGATGTAGAACCTGGGAAGATGGAAAGTAGTTTAACTTGTGATGTAGGGTACTCTACATTTCAAAGTGCTTTATAAATAAATAAATTGTTGTTAACAATCAAGAAAAAGAGACGATGGTTCGACAGGTGGGTTAATGTACAGGAGCTGTAGTTATCTCAGACAAACACAGGACACTTTCTTCTGCTTCTTCGGCACCTTGACTGTACGCCATCTAAAGTTTGTATCTGGTCAAACAATATCTATGCTTTTGATTCATGTCTGAGCCCCATTTTAACTAGGGATAGACCGATATGGATTTTTTAGGGCCGATGCCGATACCGATTTTTTTCCATCACCCTTAGCCGATGACCAATTATGGACTGCCGATTTTCTTGAGCCGATATTTGGGGCCGATACTGCTTTTGCTCCCTCAATTTACATATAAAAAAAAAATGACACAATGATAACAAATATTACAGGTCTCAAGTTTAAAATAAGAAACATTTATTGAACAGTAAAAAATACTAAAACAAGATGGAAAGTTGAGGTAGAACAGGTAGAATATTATTATTATTATTATTATTATTATTATTATTATACATTCAAATAAAAAAAGAGTTCAGTGCTCTTAAATCTTCCAGTAATGTCTTTATAAAATAAACAAATATTTAAGCTGAAGCATAAATAAAACAACAACTACTGTACACAGTAGGATTCGCTGCATGTGCGCTGCAGGGTCTTCCGGCAACACAGAGCTGCCCGTGGATGCCTGTCTGTAAATCATGCCAGGGAAAAATAAATCTGCGAACCCACGCGCATATCGGCCGATGCCGATACAAGTAAAAAACTCAAATATCGGCCTGATATATCGGCCGGCCGATGTATCGGTCTATCCTTAATTTTAACTTCACATTTCACTGCTCCATTGCATCCCTGTGTGCACCACAATGCTCAGAAAGCTCACACTGCGTCAGCTTGCTTAGCTAAATAACACAGTAACAGAACCAAAAATGATTTGCAGCGTGTTGCTGTATCGCCTCTCATGTGAACACAGCATAAGGCACACAAACACAAACACATGCTCATGCAGCTCCTTACTGGGACTCGTCGTACGGCGTCTGACAGATGCAGTACAGCTCCTCTGTGCTGCCTTCCTGACCTCGTTTACACTCCACACAGATGTAGTCGTCCATCTTCTTGGCCTCCTTCTCCGTGATGCCCACACAGTCTCCGTGATACCAGTTGGTGCACAGGTCGCAGCCAATGTAAAACCTTCGGAGAGAAAAAGGATACAAAAGGTGTTGTCACTATGTCTAACTGCAGGAGACACCGACTAGTGTACAGTTTGTCAATAAATATAACAAACTTTATTCTGGTTTTTAAAACATTAGTTTTAAATTAGGTTGTCATGCAATAGATTACACTCGTTTTTATGTTTATGTTTCCACTACATTTGTACTTTTCTTTGTGTGATGTGTGAAGTGAAGTTAAAAAAAGGAACAGACTGACAGAAAGGCAAGATGCAGGAATAAACTGTGTTTTTTTGGGGGTGTTTGTCCTCTGCTACGTGACCGCATTGATGCAATTAGCAAATAGTTTTCACTTTTTTTTCCTGTTTTTACTAGTCAGGAAGTGGCTGCATAGGTGACGTTTAAACATCAACTTTGAACGGAATTCCATCCCTCATCCTAATATTGATTCTACACCCAGTGCTTGCTTACAGGCTGAATGAATGTGCTACACTTGCTGCAATCTGGAGGCTTGTGTTTGACAGTAAATTCTACCCTTATAGTTTCTGGGCCACTGCAAAATACAACTTTAGAAGCTGGGACTTTCTGGTAGGCAGGGACCAAAACTTGGGGCCATTACATTTCTCGTTACTGAGGAATTCTCTATTTAAGTCAGTTTTTTATTGGCTTACTACTACCACACCTACCATCTGGGTCAATAGTATATTAATTAGAGAGTACTCCAGAGAGCATCATCATACTTGGTCTCGTCGTAGGGCGTCTTGCAGATGCAGTAGAGCTTGGTATCCTTTTTGCTCTCCTTGGTGCTTGTTGTCGAGATCATCTTCTTTTTCTTGGACTTGGCTGACGTCGCCATCTCCCTCTCCTCTTCCCGTTTCCTTTTGTGTGTGGAGGTGACGTTCATGGTGAGGTGGTGCTGAGAGGTGACGCCATGCGTGTGTGCCAGAGTATGCTGTTGCTGGTTGTGGGCAGCAGCGGCGGCGGCTGCAGCCTGGGCAGCCTGTTGGGCTGCAGCCTGAGCTCTCTCTTTCTCCCTTCGCATCCGCAACAGGTCCCTCTTTAGTTCCTCCTTGGAGTGTCAGGACAGGACAGATGGGGTTAAAAAGGGGTGGAGTGCATGTTTAAAATTCAGATTCTGTCATTTATGATTAATAACGTTTCAAAGGAGCACGCTGAGTGTGTGAAGCTTTATGCATTCTTCTCCTTACTGTTTTTGTAGCTGCTTGTTTTGAAAATGTATAGGTTGGATGATATTTGAATGAACACAGATTACGCTCCTTATTTTTCTGCTACCTCTCTCCCTGCCTTCATAATACCTGGGCCTCTAGCTGCAGCTCCTTGTCGAGAAGCGCCCGCTTCTTCAGGATCTCCATCTTGAGGCTCTCTTTGTGCCGGTAAAGAAGCGAGGAGAGCTTGCTGGCGTTGGCCAACCTCCTTTTTGCCTCGACCACCTCCTCCTTCTTCCTCCTCTTGGCCGCCTGCCTCTCATCCTTGTCTATCCGGTCTAGGATGTACTTCATTACCTGGTTGCATACAATCATCCTGGACAGACACAGACAGGAGAAAGGACGATAGGAAAGGAATTAATTACAGACTTATGTCCTCCTGAGCTTTGAAAAGTTATAGGACCATAAATGCATATTGTCAAGAATAATGGAGCGCTGTATATTGCGAATGAACAGCTCCTATAATACAGTAATGTACGTATAGTCTCGCCTTCAAACACAGGTCAAGAAATATCCAGTCTAATGAGGACCCATGTGAAAAAGGGCTGTGGCCCATTCAGGGTATTTTTAAGGCATAAACTGCACATAATACTCCTGCTGAGAGAGGCGGATGAAAGAGCAGGGAGGGAAAGGATTATCACATATCTGAATCTTGAATTCAGAAAGTCAGTACAGTCGAAGTCACAGAGGAAGAAAGTTATCCCTCTGACACACCAGTGGGCAGGATGGAGTATTAATCCAAACAATGCCTCAATGTTTCAGCTAGTGAGACCTGCATGGCTATTGGCTACTTCAAAAACGCGAACATTGAAACTTTCCACATGTACGCAATGGCGTATGTGTGTCAATGAACAATGGAGGTATTTCTCTCAACGCATGTCCTTGAGGTATTCTGGTGAGTAAACTATTTAACTACAAAGGCCAGGGTTTGACTGAGACTTTTCTTATATCCCATCCCTATCTGCCTCGAAATCTTTCCCTTCTCTGATGTGAACTAGCAAACAAGGGCTGAAATAAAAATTGAACTGCTTTTCCCAACAACTTCCAAAAGTACTATGTCGACATGCAGAGGGAATAGATGGTGTAGCTTCCAAAAAAACAGTTGCAACTGGCTGCAGACTTGAGAGACCAGTCACATAATTACACAACATAGCCTTTTCAGTCACTGAACCTAAAAGCGATGCCGTTGTGTCATCCTCCCTGTGAGAACCAAGCAGTCAGAGTTACTGGGCCACGTGTCTCACAGATGTTAGAGGGATGTTTGGTTGTCCAGTGTTTATTTGCATGAGACTCTGTGCTTCAGTAGCATGGGAGTGGACGTGAGGGTTGGAAGAGAGGTATGGTGAGAGATGGGCAGATAGATGACGACTGAGAAGCCACACCGCTCATGTAAACATGGGAAAGGGAGGAAGAAAGGTCATGTGTACAAATTCAAGCAAAGTATAATGCCCATGGGGATTCAAAGCGAGTAGAGTGTGTAGAGTCCTATACTGTGTGATGACACAACTTCCTGCAAATCAAAAAGGAAACTACAAGAAATATCAAGTAATTTAGAAGAGAAAAAAAAATTGGATGATACTGTAGAAACTCTTCACAAACATTTGACGAAACTAGACGTCAGTATATTACAGTAAATCAAGACATTTCATGGCTCTGTGGCTCCTGCATGTTCACTTGTGTTCGCTAACATTCACAACTAACATAGAAAACTGCTGGTTCACGTTCAGCGCCAGAAGGCTGTGTTCAGTGCACGTTTGTGTGAATAACGCACAAACACGCTGGCTGCTGAGGTCAGAGATGGGCCGCGGTTCCTTAAGCTTGTCCACTGAAGTACACACTGCAAATGCAGCGTGAAAGTGGAGGAGGCTAATGAAACAGTACACACAAACACACGCATGCTGATGTCAGAGTTCCAGGTTGTTACTGACCGAGCTGTGTTCTAAAGGAAAAGCAAGAGAAAGAAGAATGACATGAAGAAATGGAAAAAAGGATGAAAAATAAGTGGAGAGACAGACAACAGACAGAGCTGCTGTAGTGATGTCACGGTAGTCTGGGTTTGGTATTTCAGGTTTGTGTGAATGGGTACAGTGTTGACACACCGTCTGTGGACATAAACACATGGTTGTCAGGGTTAACTGTAGGTCAGAGTATACTCTACCTACAACATATAAAACAGGAGGGAAGCCTTTCTAAACAATCCACTACTATGACTTCTATTTTAAAGATTGTGTTTTTGTTTTGATGGTTGTAGTGGTCCTAACTTTACTTAGTAGTGTCACAATACTACAACTTCTAAATTTGATATTATACCTTGAAAAATATCATATCAATATTTCATATCATTTTCGGTAACACAGGGAAAAATTGACATGACACATGGCTATAACATGACAACAACGACTTTTCCTTTCTTTGTTAGTAGCAGAGAACGGCTGAATGACTGTAGTAAACATTAACAATAAGGGAGAGAGTGAAAGTACAGCTGGTACCGGTGTATCAATACTACAGAAAAAAAATGCGCCTTTTTCAAGGTTAAAAGTAGGTGAACATAAATTTTTGACACAGTGGGTCTTAAGAGAGTTAGAAAGTCTCTTGGGCGCTACAGTACCTGGCCTTCAGGAAATAACAACTGGTCTTGACAAAGCAGTGTCAGTACACCAACAGTAGTACTTGTCAGTGGAGTGCTAACAGATCAAAGGCAGAATGAGGAGGATTTTCCTAAAAGCAATCTATACAATCATATGAAAATAATCCAGCACAATCATCATATGACCCACTAGATGTACTTGAGGCCTGGCAGTGTTTGTTTCTTTTATTTTGCTGTATTCAGGATGCTTCTGGGCATCAACCTTTGGTCACCTGCCAATATCAGCGCATATGGTGTGAGGGTGGGACTCTATAAAAACGTTATAGCAACATTCCAGATCATAAGCACGTGTCCAGGAGAAGCCAGGGAGGAGTGGCCAACTTTGAATTTTGTGTTTATAAACTGAAACCCACAAATCCCACTCCACCGTATGTACACGGTATGTACTCAAAGGGAAGCTGCTTTTTTTTTTTTTTTTTATCTTACAGTGGAAACAGACAAGGTTTTGCTTTAATTTATCATTATGTAATAAATGCTAACTGCAAATGCAATGGCTACTGAATAATGACACCATCACTTTAATCTCACTTTTACTGTGCAGTGCTGTCTGCCACCGGGTACAATATTCTGGGAAAATGTAGGTTCAATTTATGACACAAAAGAAGTGCCTCAACCACTGCACAATTAAAACAGGAGGAGGACAGCACTTTTGTTTTCCCCAGTAGCTATCGGTAGCTATCCCCATTTACCAAAGAGTATCACTGTAAAGTCTTCGCATCTTTACTATCTCCAGTAGTGGAAATGCAGAGACTGGAACAACTGAAGTAATTTTAGGAAACTGTGATAGTTGCTAGGCTTTGAAAAAATCCAGTTGTTTTTGAGACAACCTGGTGCCAACAATAACACCACTTGGAAACAGTAGGGAGGAAAACGTTGTCTGTTTCCACTTGAATTATTTGGCAAATGATGCCAAGCTAATAGACTTTTTATAATATAGTGCTGCATCCCTACAAATTGGTGTAAGGTTTGAGGGGACTTGTGTGATTTTATTGTGCAACTCCTCTCATTTATACATCTTTGTGTTCGTGCTTGTAGGGTCACAGTGAGTGCATGCAGCTGTTGGTGGTTACACACCCAAAAGTTCCCACGCTGTGTAGTACCTCCCAACGTGGTGTTTGGATAACAGTCAAATGAAGAGGGGAGAGGACAGTGTACAGGCGGCCCACGTGAGATCCATATGATCAGAACATGGGTACATAAGAACTGAACGAAGAATAAGTGTCCTACAGATTATGACTCTAAACATAATGTCTGTGCTACTTTCCATGTCTATGGTGTGCATGCTCTTTTCCCTCTTGAAATGACACCTTTGAATGCGTGCAAAATATCATACCTATAATCTCTCTTACAGGACCCACCCAACACACACAGAGTGACAACTTCTGGACACAAACCTCTGATTCTCTTCTCTCTCTGCAGGCGTCATTGTCTTCTTCTGCTTCAGGTGCTCGATCACAGCGTTTTGCTTCATCACCACCTGAAACACACCCCGCAGGAAGATGTCAGAACAAACTACATGTTAAGCAAGAGGAAAGATATTTATGGTGTGAGAGGAAACTGCTACAGTGAAGCAGAAAAAAAGAGTGGCAAAAGTACAAAATTAAACAAAAACATACAATCACCTGGACTTTGTGACAACCCTTTGTGTATTTAGTGATGTTTAATGTGCACTACAAATATCTACAGCAATGGACCAGACAGTACAGTGTGTCAAATACACACAGGGACAGGTGAAAACACACAAACATACGCACACAGTAGTAGCAGTGGAATTAAGCTCAACAAACAGAGACAGGGCCCGAGCTGTAAAAACAAACGCAGCCTTAGTGGAGGGTTGGAGGATGGTGACTGTTTATGTACTGATGGCAGGAAGAGAGTGAGCCTTGGACAGAGACGGATGGCCTGGCTCCGATGGGCGCCTGAGCAAGCTCACACAGACACACACACACACACAGACACACACACACACACCTGTTTCTGAATGATGTCGCTCTGGCTGGCTGCGTTGAGAGCTTGCTCTCTCTTGGCCTCTGCGGCTTGTCTCTTCTTCTGCTGTTGCTGTTCTCTGAGCTGCTGGATTCTCTGCAGCTGCTCCTGGACAGAAGCTGCCTGGATGGTCACTACATTCCCAATCTGTGCAGACAGCATGGTGTGAGGAGGTATACAGTTTGGATTACTCTGTCTAAATGTGTGAAACAGTGCACAGAACATTTTCTGATTTGTTTTCCTCAAAGGACCAAAACCCTTAAACAAAGTCCTGTGAAGGTGATCTAAGTTAGGGTCTGGTTTCGAAGGCTTGCTGCACTACCTGTCCTCCCTGAGCTGAGGTGGTGCCGGTCTGTTGTATCTGGATAGGAAGCTGCAGTTTGATGTGCTGTGGCAGTGAGCCTCCACCCTGCTGGGCCTGCAGCTGCGCCAACACCTGCAGTCACAACACAGAAGATACACAAATTTAACAAAGCTGAAAAGACAACCAGGGTTGTTTTGGATTAGTTAGATCACACTGTCAGCCTAATGTCACCCTTCATTTAAAAGGGCGCCACCTTAAGAATAGCTGGATCTATTAAATTAGCAGTTCATAGCATGACCTAGGTTTTATAGTTTGAAGTCTGCTGGACACTATGTGGCATCACCTGAGCAGTTGCTAAGTTGTTCAAGGTCATCTGAGCTACAGCCGTTTTGGGAAGTGGAGTGACTTCGTAGCTGACAATGTATCATAGTGTCTCTTTGCTAATCATACCTGTACCTGCTGCTGCAGTCCAGACATACTGATGAGCTGGGGCGTCTGCTGCAGCTGCAGCTGGGCGGTTCCTCCCTGCGTTTTCACCTGCAGCGAGGTGGGAGACTGAATGGGCATGTGAGCCTGCGTCTGAGGGGGTAGCTGGCCCTGCGGGGTGGCTGACGAAGGGGTGCTGGTGGTGGCTAAGGGGATCGCGCCTGCCTGGACGGGGGCAGCAGCCTGCTGGGCGGGCTGGGCTGGGGTCTTGGTGGAGGTGGAGTTGGGCTGGCCTGGGACTGTGGTGGCTGGAGAAAAAGAGAGATAGAGGTCAGAGGTGAGCAGGAGAATGTCATCGTCAAAATGTCGCCCTCATTGTCTGCAGTTTGAGAGTTTGTCTGTCCAGTGATCAGTGCTTGTTTCTTGTACCTGTGCTTGATGTGGGTGTGGCAGCTGAGGCCAAAGGGGTGAAGAGGAAGCGCTGCACCTGGCCGTTGGGCAGCGCTGCCTGCATTAGCTGCTGACCGGGTCCTGGGATGACGGTGACCCCGTGAGGTATGACCTGCAGCTGGCCGGTGGTCTGGCCCTGTCCCTGAACCATCACCGTCAGAGCCTGCTGGGTACCACTGACACCAGCCTGCCGATCCACACCTGACCCAGCCTGCTGCTTCTACGAGAGGTAGAGAGGAGTAGGTGAGTCACACTGTACCTCTCAGTCTTAATACAAATGAAACTGCCTTTGGTAATAAAAGGTGGATACATCCCATTATCCAAAGCATAAATGAATGATAGTTATCCCATTTTCCCCCACAAAGTCTCAAACCTTGTTTCAGATTGGTAAAAGTGTTTGTAGCTGTTGGCTCCACCACAGACGGGGGGCTCTGTCTCTCACAAGCTTTTGGAGAGTTTCCCTTTGTCCTCTAAGAGAACTTGAGCTGGGTCATGAACTGTTGCTGGGATGTGGTTATAAAGCCCATTAAACCGTATACTTGATACTGGGGTCTTTGACTTTTAAAAGCAAAACTGTTTTGGTAGAAATTTTTAAAACTGAACTCCCGAGAACCTAAGTAGCCTCGACATTTCAAAATTAAGATCATACGTGTTCCATTTCTGTGGAGACATGGACGTCCACACAATTTATAATCATCCTTTCATGCTGAGGCTAAAATAATACTTGTTATAGTTCATATCTTTGAAAGATCAATGAATTAATCTGAATACTTCCCCATTTGAATGTCTTTTTCCTCTTACTGTAATTAAAGGAAAACATGTGGAGAAATACTGTGTACAAATCTTACACTAAGGCTGTCCAAAGGAGTGTACATGTCTGATATGATCAAAAATTTTTGTATAACAAGTTACAGGCCATGGTATCCTTTATTTTAAATCAAATTTCATTGCTATCTGGGCAGTGTGACACAAGACATCCGGGAATTTTCGCTGTCCTTCACTAACCTGTGTGAGCTGGGTGAGCTGCGCCAGGGTGAGTTTAACCTGGCCTTGCCCCTGCGCCCGCGGGGTGCCGGGTGGTGTTTGGCCTGCCGCCTGTCCTGCCGTGGTGGGGCTGGCTGCCCCCTGGCCGGTAACCGTGGCGACAGGGCTGGCACCAGATATTGCTGTGGAAACTGCCTGGCCACGAATGATCTGCGTCACCACTTGCTGTCCACCCTGACCTGGAAGAGAAAGGTGAATTAAGATAGTACTTTTAACTAGAGTTTCATATGTGCAGACATTAAAGGTCCCCAATCTGCTCCGGACAGCTGTTGTAGTTTCAGAATTTAGCAAGAAGAGGGAGATTACACATTCACAGACACCCGCCCATGCACTGATTTACAAAGAGGGCATGAAACAGTCCCATTTTAGGTTGTTTCTAGACCTGCTGCCAGTATGCAAGGGTTTACGTTATCAGTTTTTTTAATAGGGAAAATCTGTCGCAGTCTGACATATTTAATGTTTTCTGGTCATAATGGAGATAATAGGAGAAAAGGCCTATAGCGAATGGAAATTATTTCAAGTCAACTGCCGCATGCCGTAGTTAAAATGTTGTGAGCCAGATAGGCCTACATGTATTTTTTATTCAAATAGTTTTTATTCTTTTTGATTTTATCTGATAAAATGTAGGTCTAAAGCTGAAGGAAATTCTTTGCATTTGTGTGTTGCACCAAGAAACGTAGGCTAGCATCATATATCTAGTTTTAAAATAGCATTACCATGTATGTAAGTCTATTGAATTTGGATTATAAATCAAAAGAAAAAATTATGAATCTACATGCCATGATGATGTCATACTTCATAAAGCCTGCCTATCAATTGCTTTTTAAGCTCAATAAAAACAGATGATATTTGACTGGAATTTTTCCATTGACATCTTCCAGGAGATGTGGGCGGGCACCACCCTGCAGTGTGCAGTATTTCTTTAAGGTTTTCCAACTGAAAAGAAGTCAAACTCTCACAAAGAGTGCATTACCTTGTTGGACCATGAGGGGTGTTCGGAGTATCGTCTTTCCCATTGGTCCTGTCTGCTGGATCGGTGTTCGGATCACTGTCATGCCTGGACGGATCTGACCACCAGCTGCCAGTACCTAAAAGGATATTTTCATGAAGATATTATTAATTGTTTGCTTCAACCCAGTGTTTTAAAAGATAAAAAAGAGGTCAAAAGGTGCAGAGGGGCGCACCTGGAGCTGATGAAAAATTATTCATTATATTCTATAAAATTACGTATAGAGAAAATGGAGATATAACCAGCTCTATAAAGTTTAAAAAGTACCAACAGCACAGGCTACAAAATCAGTAATGTGAGAGCTTTTTTACAAACATAGTAGAAAATTCAATGAAAACGAAACAAAGCAGAAAGCAGATAATGTACAGACTACAGCTGTGATCACATAAGGGATGAACACACTAAGTCAAAACAACTCTATAGACACTTCAGAGCAGGGAGAAGGCGGTTGTACCTGTTGCTGGGAGCCTGGGGTATTGGGCCTGATGTTGAGCGTGGTGGTGCGGGGCTGGAATGTGGTGTAGGTCTGAGCACCGCCTGCTGTGCTGGAGGGAATGATACCCAGCACTTTCTGCTGAACCACACCTGCAGAGAAAAGAGAAACAGAAAGATACCAGAGTGAACAAATGAGAAGAGAGAGGCATGAGGAGAGGGGTGGGGCGAAGTCAAGGTTTCCCAGGAAGCAGCCTGTCAATTTTAATTATCAGTCAAGACAAGAACAGAACTGGTGGAAAGATGAAGAAATGACAAGGAAAAACTTAAAGTGAAGTCAAGTAAGAGACAGAGAGAAAAATGCTACAAGGAAGGGACAGTTTATCTATGAGGGTAGTTTAAACAGACGTGTGGTTTAAAGATACAATTTTAATTATATTCTCACAGGACTGCTTGTAAGCTTATATTTTTAGAGATCAATGATGTTTACAAGTCAAATACCTGCCTTTTACTACATCAAACACATCCACCAGCACATTTGAAAAAGCTTAAACATCGTAATACAATTACTGATGTGAAGCAGCGGCTACATGTTCGCGTGTCACAAGCGAGCAGTTGTACAGAAGTCCTGCGTTGATACAACTCAATACATTATTTGTGGGCTTCTCTCCTTGCGCGATGGCCAGCTTTTGATCACAGCAACAGTAAATATTAGTTGAGCAGGTAAACAAAATCTTCAAAGGCTCACTGAAAGCTTAGTTGGGTTTCCCCCAACATACCTGAACCCCCCTGATAAATTATGCATGAGTTCAGATCCTACTTTTTAACTTTAACCTGACAAAGGGAGCGTTTCATATTTGTTCACCAGGCTCTGTGCCTTAATGAGCTCACGTGAAGCCAATGGCAGAAATGGAAACCATGAGAGTGTCGTTCTTTTTCCTTCTGCTGCCTTCTCACTGCGGTTTTTCGACCGCAACCGAGCAGGTAAACCTATACATCAAGGGTTTCCCTCTTCAAACAGGAACGTTAAAACCGGTCGTAAGACCAGGGGAGTAGCTGCTCTGGTCACACACATCAAACACGCTTTTCTATGGGCTGGCTGTTTGGAGAGGTCGGGGAGTTGGGACTCCGGTGAGTAGAGAGGTCCACTTTTATTCAAAAAGACGGAGGGAAAAAAAGAAAAATGGAATCCCGCTATAGAGGCCTACCTGTCTGGGAAGCAGACCTCAGGGTAAACTTGTTTTCCTGCCTAACTTCCTTAAGCCCTTCCAAAACAAACAGGGCGCCCAACAGTCATGCTGGATAAATACACATGTCCATTAAATGGTTACACTCCACCTGAACTTAGTTTCTCCTTCATGGTAACTTCAAAGGGAAGAAAAATCACTTTCTTTGTATGCTCGGTGAAAATCATTCTCTTCATCTGATGAATGCAAAGATTTATTTAAGCAAGTCTGTATTAAATGATACATTTACTGTATACTGAGATGCTATTTTTAGTGCCATCATTATTGCGTCATGTTTAAAAAATTAACATCTCTTCAGTTCTCTCCACATTTTTCTGTTACTCAGCTTTTCAGAAAGGATAAAACTGACTTGTTGTTAAAGCTGTAAAAGACTTTAAACCTGTGAATCCAAATCAGTTGGCTGATCTGTGGGTACATCTTAGAAAGGTTCCTAAATTTCCAGACTAACCTCTCCTATCGGATGTTGTTCTGGTTCAAATGCCACATTTGAATTTCAAAATCATCCTGTGCACGCAGCATGTAGTCCAGTAATTGATTTAAAGAAAGCTGAATCTGACCTCTGTAACCCACATGAGAGCTGTCAGCAGCTTTAAATGGAACACGTCAACATGACAGACCACCTCTACCGAG
The DNA here is from genome assembly GCF_041903045.1 of Epinephelus lanceolatus. Lineage (NCBI taxonomy): Eukaryota > Metazoa > Chordata > Actinopteri > Perciformes > Serranidae > Epinephelus > Epinephelus lanceolatus. The sequence continues at coordinate 15,208,520 of NC_135736.1, forward strand.
TGTTGAGCAATATCCATCATCCAGTAATTTGACAGGACCACAGACAGGCCAGGTGGTGCTCAGTACAAACCATCGTCTCATCCCTGCGGTGTCAATATTGACGCTGCCAAAAGTTGAAAAGCACCTCTCTTAAGATAGTACAATCCTGAATCTGCAGGGCTGAATTTAGAACTTCAGACTACACAAGTCTACCATCCCAAAAACCATCCAACCAAAATAACAGCTTTCTATTAGATTACCATGCCGACGGGACACAGCCAGACATGATGTGCCACTCCAAACTAAGCTGCTGACGCATGAGGTTGGCACATGGCGGGCACCACAATGGGGCTGGTGCAGACCACGCTGCTACAGTAGCACAAAACACAGCGAGTGACTGACTGCTTCTGAAATGGTCGCACCTTTTACATTTGTGCAGCTGGAAACAGATGGAACAAAAAGCTTAAAGAGGACCTTTTATGCTTTTCTGTATTTTGCTTTCCATCACAAGCTGCTTTTCTGTAGCTTGTGATGGATTACTTTATATGGTTACCTGCTCCATGCATGTCATTGCAAGTGTTTATATTAAATACACCCTTACTTGCGGCTACATGTCAGCCTCAGGGAAACATAAACTTGGCTGCTGATGTCCTTGAATTCGGATCATATTCCTGCTGGAGCATTTCCGGTTGTGAAGAATTTGGTTTAAAAGCTTTAATTTGTGATTTTCCATGGTTAAAAAGTACAACTTTTTTCTCTTAGAGTCATTCCTTGGCTGCAGTGACGATTCAGATATGCATCTAATGGCATTTGCAATCTACTGTGGCACAGTCAATCACTGCTCGTGAACTGCTGCCAAACTGTCATACTACTCTGATCAGATATGAATCAAGATCCTGTAATTGGATTGCCTATTTTTCACCTCAAGTGTTTTCAGAAACATATTTTAGTGTACTGTTTAGCTGTGATTGACACAGTTGACAGCTGCAGTACAGACTCCTCGGCTCTGATTGGTTGCTTATTTTGACATGCAATAAGGCCATCAGAAGTGCTACAATATATTCAATAAAACAAAATGTTTTAGGATGAATCTACAACATCACTAAAGGACAAACTTGCAAATTAAAGCTAACAGGGAATCACTGAACTAATCGGGAACGTGAGTGATAATTCTGAGGTCTGAACCTGGCTAAATGAAGTGCCTGATTTCAAGCATGTAAAGAAAAATATGGCTGCATTAACACCATGGCCAAACTAACTGTGACAGCTGTGTGACTGATTCAGTGAGGCCAGTGTGTTTAATAAGGCTGAACACTTGAGCCCCATAGTTCTGCTAAGATGTGGCCCTTTAAACCGACCGTCTACTTGTGTCCTTGGCTCACTGACAGTGGTAATCAAGGACAGAGGAATGTCTAATTTGTGTCTAATAGGGAGACTTCAAAATATTTGGGCCTGCGGTTGCTGGCACCAGTAACATTTGAAATGAGTGAAGACAGGCTCAGTACTTCTACAGCGCCGTGCGCGTGGTTGGCACGTTAAATTGCTTACAATGGCATCCAATTAATGAGCCAGATCTAATTTGGCTCCTCTGACACCTTTGAAACGTCTCAGCTGTGGGTCCGAGGTGAAGCAATGAAAACACAAACATACATGCATCCCCAAACTGTGGTTGATGGAAAGAAGAAACGTCTACACACTGAATAAATGTAATTTGTGCCCTCAGAGGTGTGACTTATTAAAACCCGCCGTACCTCCTTGTGAAGTTGGCACATTGACTGTGACGATCTTGCTGTTGGCGGGCAGCGGTAACTTGGTGGTCACCACCTTTCCGCCCACTGAGGTTCCTGTAATCTGGAAGGTGTGCCCACCAGACGAGGCTACGGAGGTCTCCGTGCCCGTTCCTAATGAAGCAAGCAAACAAACAAAATATTACGATAAATACTGTTACTATTTAAAACCCAATATCATTACTATTTTTAATAAACTTCGATATCCCCCACGGCAAATCAACAGGCTGAAAACACGATCATACGCATGAAAAAGAAAACCAGATTTTCAGGAAGCTTCACACTTTGTTGTACAAACATATCAATACTGACTAGTTCATTACAACCAATCCAGGAACACATCTTGAGTTACAGATATATTACGGACTATACCTCAATGTCAACTTCAAGGGTGAATAGCGTCTCTCTTGTGAACACGTCTAGTGATTTGTTGTGACATGCTCTGCCCCTCAGTTTAGGTAAAAACAAAGATTACACTGTGCTTCCCTGCAGCTCCACCAGACTCAAGGACAGCAAACTGGCTTTTAGTTACACTACTGTATAAAGTACCTTGTGTGCTTTGACCCTGCTTGACCCAGGTGGCGAACGACTGCTGGAAGTTCTTGTTCTGCTGGAATGTGACGGGGGTGCCCATCTTGGTGGACAGTACCACCTTGGTGCTGGGGGTGCCCTGGCCTGAGATTGAGCCGACGATTACTTTGGGCGTGGCGACGGGTGTTGCAGGAGTCCCTGCTGGGGTGGCTGTGACTGAGCCGGGTTTCTGCTCCAGACGTTTCTGAGATGGTATAAAAGTCAGTCAGTACATTAACATAGAAACCAATGACAGAAGTTTTCAAAAGAACTGCCAACACATTAAATCTGTCGAGTAGAAGTGAGCTGATACAGTGGTATAGCTTGGTATAGACAGGGATGTTTGGGCGTTTGCTGCCTGGCCAAATGATACCATCAGCAGTCTGTTGGCTTGCGCCACCTTTCACTCATTGCTTGAAAAAGAGCAAGTGTGTCTACATCCCAGTAATCAAACAGTGTCTTCTTTCAGCCAAGTTCAGACCAAAGACTTGCAATGAGACGTGTTGAAACTTGTACCTACTTGAAATGCACCGTTCTGCAACGCTATGGGACTTGCCAATTTACACCAATGGGACTAGAGAAGACAGTGTATCGTCTCCATAGAGAAAACTCTCTATATCTAAATTCTAACTTACATCTTTTCAGGCTTTTTTTCCTAGTAAGTTGGGTATAATTTATAGCATCTTAAAGTATGAATGATGGTAATGATGAGATACTTGCTACAGTTGCATTTCCAGTAATGATAAAACAGCAAAAACACAAAAATGAGAGTTGAAAATTTGGAGCCATGCTTCAATGGAATACCCGGGGGGCTTATGCAAATTTATGTTGTGATTTTATTTACGAAAATGTTAAGCCTTGTGTAATATACGTCAAAAACGTTGTCATTTTAACAAGCTAACAGTTTGTAACCGACTTAACCAGCTGACAATGCTCTAAGCTGATTGGCTGTTGAAACAGGTGACGCGCCTTACATTCTAAAACCAGCCACTAGTGACTTGCCAAGCTGAGTCACAGGCGACACCACCTGCCGGCTTGAGTCAAACTGAGAGAGGCCAGTTCACACTGCTACAAATTTTACCTACAAAGTTCTCGCTAACGTAAGGTCTGAACGCGGCTTTAGAAGCGTTTTCTGTTACATGTGCACCTTTTCCTCCAATAAAAGTAAAACACAAGCCTCTGTTGGAACACATTTTCAAAAAGGCTTTCTTTAATAATCACTTTCAAGATCAACGAGCCTTTCAAGAAATGGAACATTCAATGGAAAAGTGACTGAACTGAACTGCACGTACCTTGGCCTGCTCTGCAGCCTGAGCTTTCTCTTTCTCCACCCTGTAAAAGAAAAAAGAGCCCCAAGCTTACATCTCAGCAGACGGTTGAAAATAAACAAAGTTAGGTTCTACAAATTTAAAATATTCGACAATCGTTCCACACATCCTAAAACGTAGATGTTACGTCGATGAAAGGAAAATATCATGGATTAAAAACATTTTGTGCATCTGCCTGAACCACTCTCCATGCTTCACCCTCTGACCTTTCTGAGAAGGCTCTGATCTCCCACAGGTCCAGCTCCTCCTCAGGCACCCAGGTCTCGATCACCACTGGGCCCGTCTGCTTGGCAGGCTCAGGCTTCTTAGGGCGCAAGGCACTGGAACGCAGCCCCTTCCTCTGAGGGGTGTGGGTTTCTGGGATGGTGCATCAGTAACAGATCATTAAAGTTATTGTGTCATTTTTTTAACATTGCAACACAAAAAAGCAGTACAACTGATGGCTAAAAATAGTCACATGAGTTCATCCATTTTTGTCTTGTTAGTCTAAATATTCCATTTTAATTGATCACGGGCCACCTTAACTCTCTCTTCAGTGTCAGGAAAAAAAAGTGTGTTTAACCTTTCGGCGTCTCTGGCACTCCGAGCGGACAGATGATTTTGCGGATGCAGTACTCGGAGCGAATGCCGTAGGGTCCCACGTCACGGCGCTTGATGATCTCGGTGGTGGTAATTTCAGTATCCGATGTCTCTGTAGCAATGAGTGGGGAAAGGGCTGGGTTGGTATGGTGATGAGGAGGAGAGCCCGAGAAGATGGAGGAAACGCACTCCAACATAAACACAGTGACACCCACATGACACTGAAGGCTGTCTTTCAAGACAAACATTTTTACATGTTTCTCTGGGCCAACATGGGGATAAGGAGGACAGTCAAATCTTACAGGAAAAATAATAATTTCTACATCTTATATACTTTTTTTCAAAGAGCACAATTACAGGAAAACTTTTTTTTACCTGGTCCCTATTTTCCCATGTTTTTCTATCAAGTGATGAAAAGAAGCAAACATTTGTGAAAGTGGTTCAGTATTGAGAGAAACTGCTGCAGCCCCGTCAGTCAAGCAGGCTGCAATGTAAATCCTACAGGAAGTTGTGCATCGAAAATTTATGCTTATCAAAAGTGCTTGTTTTTTGCCACCAACATGCTCAGATTGTTATTATAGGTGTCTGACTACATTGAGGAAAGGATCCTACAGAGAAACGAAACATTGTTCTTAACCTTTTGCTGATCTGGTCCATAAGTGTGTATAACCAAGACTTGCTGAAGGAAGTTTCGTTCTGAAATCCTGTAGACTGTTCCACATCGTCAAAATGAGCCAAATATTTAGCCATGACACTGAAAAACTGTGAGTTAACACTAAGCTACACTATCTGTTCTCCAACACAACATGCTCGTCTCTCCAACCCTCATAAATGTTTCAACACTTGTTTTCCTGCGATAAGTCACCTCTCGCGACAATTCAAAAAAAGACTTCTCCTTGGTTGCAAGAACCAGGGAAAGGTAAGGAAAATATTTCAATTCTCTGTAGGGTCCTTAACATAATGTTGTCAGTCTGTCAGTGGCAAAAGCAAGCACTTTTGATTTACCTAAACTAAGATGCAAAGCTGCCTGTAGGGATGACACTGTAGCCTGAAATTTCCCTTTAATTCCCTAAAAAACCCTCCCATTTGAGCAGTTCTCTCCTCCCAGGACGTTTTTATTGGGTGGGGGTTAGATGGTTTGGGAAAATAGGGGGGGTTATACCTGTGCGTGTGGTGCCGACAGCAGCGGATGGTTTGACAGCCATGTCGTCCCATCTTAGAGATGCCCACAGGAGCCTCAGCATCAGGCTCACACCAGCCAAAGACTTCACTGTCTGCAGGCGATACCTACAACACAACCCCAATTATTAGTCATGTATATAAACGGTTTAATGTTGTCCAAATATTGTGTGTCAATTACAACTTTGCACCTAAACATAGCCTGAAAAAAAGCTTGACAGAAAGAATTTCCTGGAAAATGTCTGTTGTGTACATCCTGTTGAAAATGTTATATTTAAATGGGGATATGGAAACGTCTGACAGAAATAATAGTTGTCCTACAGCTATGAGCTGAGGGGTTACTGGCGGTCCCCACTGCCCCGGTGTCATGCAGTTTATTAGTGCAGGGCAACTGACCACTAGTGACTCGCTCAGTGTCACAGAAAACACATTGCAACGCGATCATGGAACAGGAAGAAGCAGAGGTTTGGGTGATGTTGCTATCCCCTCATGACCATTTCCATGAAAGAAATAGAACAACCGACTGCCATTGTTAATAAATCACTTCATAGGCTAATTTGGTCGAGGGATAGATTTTATCTCGGACTACAAAAGCACATAAAACAACAGTTTTAACTCACAAAGTTCAAAGTTGGAGCTCGTGCATATTTCATTTGGTCCTTTTTAATTCACAATTTTGGGTGTAACAGACTGCTCTGAGACTATAATAAAATGACAGGATGTCATCCATCAATGAAAAATGTCCCTTAGAAGGAATATTCCCTCCGTGCATCATTATGACCATGACTGCTGTTCCGACAATGAACTTGGCACTCATCTTAAAACATCTTGAACATCTAGAAAAACATCAGCACAAGGCTATGTGTGTATTGGGGTTTGGTGGATATTCCCTTTCCCATGTGTAACCACAGGCGGGAAACTATCCCTGGGTTGCAGGGCTGGGTCACTGCATAAAGTGAACATCCTGACACTTGTCCGCCGGATGATTCATGAAGGCTTTGGAACCCTGAGGTCCGGTTAAAATAATGCGTGTGACACTAGGCTCAGAGCCACAACATCGCTCAGGGCCAAAGCTGCAAACAGCAGACAGGAAGAGAGACTTAGAGAACAAATCAACAAGGCATGGCACAAAACCAGGAGAGGGTTTAAAGGTGGATGCTGAAGGGACATAGTGTCGGCCTTGTCGCCTCTGATGTCTTGTGTAAACATCACAAACTGTTACAGACGTGTTTGTGGTTGTAAAACATTGTCAAACATTTCAAATTAAGCAACTTCTCAGGTTTTATGTCACCCAGGAAATCAATAAGCATCGGGCAGAACGGAACATGAAAACATACGGTAAATGTGGATAATCCTGCTCTTACGACTACAAACCACAGCAGCCATATGTTTTGATTTCCATTTCACAGTATCCAGACATCACACACACTGTACTTTGACACTGAACACACAAATCCTTGATGAACATGTGGCAAAAAAAATTCTCTTAAAGACTGGATACACTCTCTGGCTGTGTGCTCCGCTACAAATTATAAATCTTTTTTTAATTCCCCCAAAACACAGGGGGTGTCCTCTGATTCAGTTGGTTTGTGAAATATTTTACTCTGAAGTGGCCTTCAAAACTAAGTGTATAACTGAATTCTAGTCTAGCTATAACTTTTAATTAAAAGTAAATTTGGAGTGCTGCCCTTGCATGATTTTTAATGAATATTTTTTGGGGAGTCATTGGCTACAAATCACATCTGACTGACTAAAACTTTAGTCTTATGTTAATTAGATTTGGGCTTTCTGTGTTGGAATTTCCATCTTTATTTGAAGTACAGTTTTGTGTGTCTAAGTATACACAATCCACAGTGTTGATGTTAGGACCATCATCATTGCATGTGCTCTTTATTTGCATTGGTTTCCTCTGGTAGTTTTTTTCCCCCACATGCACAAAGTAGCATATGTGTTAGGTATCAGATAAACCACAGCAGGTGCCCTTGAACAACACGCTAGCCTCAAAACTTGAGTTTCCCACTGACCACTGAAAGAGCAAAGATGGATCAAATGCTAAGGATGAATTTCACCATGGAAAAATGCTCCTTAACCAGCAACTATGTCAGTGAATACACTGTATGATTATGTGTTAAGTCAGTTCAAGGGGAGAAACCTAGGAGAAAGAAAGAATGAAAACTTGCAATGAAAAAATTCAATGTATTGAGGGGGAAGCCCACACTGACTCAGACCCTATCAGGTATTAGAAAATAAACTTTACATTTAAGGTTGAAATAATGTCCCTTAATTAATCATGTCTAGTTGTGGTGTTAGATCTGTGTAAAAAGGTTGTTTGCTTTTTGTTGCACGAGACAATGTTGTGAGAAGACACACTTTAAGTTCTTTGAGAGAGGAACACAGTCAACCTGGTGGCTCAGGCAATGCAGAGACATCTGACGCTGCCTCTGGACCACCAGAGAAACACCAGAGCTGACCAAGAGTGTGTTCAAACCAGCCATCACTCACATCTCCATGATCAAAGCAACCACCGCTAAAGTTGGAATGCATCTGTTTTCCCTGATTTTAAGGTATCTGCATTGTAATGGCCCAAGATACACATGTGACTGCATTCAATTTTTTAGAATTTGGTGTTCATAAAGTGTAAAATACATGTAGGGAAATAAGATAAGTGAGTTTACCTCCAGGTGATGCCAAACGTGGGCCTGGGTGAAGGATACGGCCAGATGTCCAGTGCTGGCTTGGCATTGTAGTTAAATATGGACACCTCACGGAATCCGCCTCGCCTCGCCAGCACCTTCAAGTCGTCGTGTGGCAGTACAAAAATACTCTTGCGGTTGCTCTTGGTGACAAACTTGCGGTAAGAAGGAAGGGCGGTGTCTGAGCGTGTCTTCTTGGTGCGGGAGAACTTGAGGAGGCGGACACGGCCCTTTGTCGATGATGAGTCCACGAGGCTCACAGCAACAGTTGACACCGAGGTTCTACCTCTGGCGTCAGTCGCTGACTTACTCATAGAGGCTGAGTGCGTTGTCTTCTGTTCTTGTGTCACTATTTCACTCTGGCTGTCCTCCGACTGACCATCGTGCCCAGGGGAACAGATTTTGGTCACAGTTGTTTTGGTCATGGTGGTGAGGGTGGACACTGCGCTGTTTTCTGTTGTCGACACCGCTCCAGATGCATTCGGGGGCACTTTGGCTATCCTCATCTCTGTGGAAACTACTGTCGTGGTGGTTGTGGAGGTTGTGGTTACCTGGGTGATGATGGTCTTGAGTGGCTCTGTCATCCCACTGTTACTATTCTCCTCCGTGAAGTCGTCGCTTAGACTGGACTCTTCTGCTGAAGGTATGGGAGACGGAGCCATTCTGATGATCTTGATCACGGGACTAGGTTTAGTCTCCTCAGACTGAAATGGTGATGTGCTGCTGTGTTGTCGAGTGCTCTCATTATTAGCTCCAAGTGCGTCTATGTTGTTCTCCAGCCTCGTTATCTTCAGCGGAGGTGTGTAGTCCTGGTCTAATACTGTTGTCCTACGTTCTACCTCTACCTTAGAAGCTAGGCTTGGTTCCTTCCCCCCAACCTCTGTACAGTCATTCACAGGGGCCAAATCTCCGTTCACTAAAGGCTTTACCTGCGTGCTGTCCTTTAACGAGACAACAAGCCCTTGTTCTTCAACTTTACCAATACTGTTTACCTTGGGCTGAGGACTGTTGGTAAGCACACCATTATTTGAGCTCATTACAGAGTTAGTCAACATGCTTTCACTCCCCGAGCCATCATTACCATTTACCTGAGGGAGAGGAGAAACTGGCTCGGGAGTGCTATTGTCTTCAGTTCTACTTTGTCCAATGCCTTTAATAATTCCTTGGTTCTCCTCTGGCCCCGTGCCATTTTCCTCTGTACCCGAACGCGCTGAGCTTAAAGTTCCTGTGTTTTGCTGAATACATTTAGAAGGAGATGTGTTTTGACTGCTTATTTGGTCAAGAACACTTGGAGATGTCCTTAGAGAGTCCGATTTCAAGTTGGGTACCTTAGACCCTGTGTTTTGAATATATTCAGCCTTAGCAACATGTGACAGCACACTGGTTGTTTGTCGCTCTAAAGAGCTATGAATCCCCCCTGCTGTTGTTTCATGTACATCAGACAGTGAAACGCCCTCTTGGCCCGAACTGTCTGTATTAGTTTCTTTTGGCCCCGTAGTCCTTTCCACTAAGTCTGCCTCCAATACCTGTGGCATGGAGGGAGTTTGGTTTCGTGGTGAAGCTGAATCTTCACCTGTACCTGTACTGCAACTGTCTTTGGGTGTGGAGTCTGGAGCAGGAGAAGGAAGAGGAGGAGATACAGTCTCATCTGTAGTTTTACAGAGTTCAGCCTGACTCTCCCCTTCGACCTCTCGTCCTCCAACTTTTCCTGGCCCTGGAGTTTGTGCTGTGGAAGATTTCTCCTCCACTTTCACGGCGTCACCAAGTGCAAGCTGTTTCTGAGAGAAAGTCTGGGGCTTGAGTGGTGACCGCGGCCGGACTGGAGTGCTTGGAGTGGGGTGTGAAGTGGATGAAACTGGCGTAGGAGTCTGAGGGTTGGAGGCAGACACCTGCTGCCTCTGCCTCTCTTCAATAATGTGCTGCTTCACTCGTCGCTCCAGCAGGCTGTCCAGCTTGGAGGACTTGACTTTCTTCTTGTAGGCAATGCGGGTGAGGAAACCCTTGCTAACATCCACTACATCGTAGTTAAAGGGTCGTGTAGGGTCATCTGTAGGCTCCTCCTTCATGGAAGCCTTCTCCTCCTGAATACTGGACCCTGGAGAGAAAATAAATTCAGACTTTAATCTACACTGATATAAAACTGTGATACTTCTTCACACTATCTGTCAAAAAAAGCTCAAAGTAAATTTTGTATTCATAAAACATGTTCAAGTTTAAAATGAAGCACAACTCATGCACCACATGCAATTGCATACAACGCTATTCGACACTAAGTCGCACTCTGTCATACTTTGCTCTTCATCTGATTGTGAGTCTGTGACGTCCACCTCCATCTTCACAGGCGATTCATCTGCTGACAGTTCCTCAGATTTTTCTTTCTTATCCACCCCTTCTTTCTTTTCCTCTTCCATCCTCTCATTGGACTCCAAATCATCAACAGACGTCGGGTGATCTGTTGCAGCCTTGGAGAGGCCAGAGGACTCTTGATCTTTTGCCTCACTGCTTAAAACAGCAGCTCCCTGAGCTTCTGGTGCAGCTACGCTGGGACGTCGACTCAAGTCCAACAGGGTACATTTCTTGCCAAGTTTTGCATCTTTGGAAAACACAAAGACAGTAAATGTTTAGTTTTTTTAATGTGCTTCAAAACAGACAGATGCTTTTAATCAGGCTGTTTCGGAACACAACCCATAAATTATTACAAATATAAACAACAGGGATGCACAATATCCCAAATGTCGATACTTTCCAACTCATCATGCGATCTCCAGCTTCCACAACATAAAGGTGTGTTTTTGACACTGCACTTAACCTGCAGCTTAGCTGAAGATTTGAAATAATTAGTAGCTATTAAAGGTAAAAGGATAAACAAGAACTTATACTATCAGTATAAATAAACAACAATCTGAACTATTTTTGAGTTCTCGGATTGGCCCTTTCACATCCGCAGACACATCAAAAGAGAGGGTTAACTTACTGGATGCCAACACACACAGTGACATCGTTGAGATTGCTGAACGAAAGACTAATTCACTCTCAGAGTCAAAAAGACTAAATTAGAGAAAACCACATTTTAGGCCCCAGAGTCTCCCATTCCAGACCTTCCAGTTCTTTGCGGTAGTTGGCGTTGGTGTTGCCTGGAAGCCTGGGGACAAAACGCTGCACATAAGTCTTACTGATCCAACTCCAGCCCCCATAGCCCGTAACGCGATACTCCTCTCCTTTCTGCTTCCACACCTTCAAATAAGACAAGAAAGTAGAAGACCAATGAAGAAAAGGAGGGATAAAGAAACAAAAGAGATGAAAGGTTCAAACAGAGAAAAGTGAATTGGGAGACAGAAAAAAGGGGTGGGAAAGGAGAGAGAGGAGGCATTAAGAAAGATTAAAAGTTTAGAGGTTATTCATACACTGGTCACTAATTGCTGAGGGAAATGACTCACAGCAGAGCTCAACTTGCTGCCTCAAAGAACCCTTGATGGTCACTCACATACGCAAACCATACACACCAGTGTTTCCCACAGCAGTGCCTCACTTTTCCAGGCAGTTAAGTCTCAGTCTTGATTAGACTGAAACATCATTACCATCATCCCACTGTCAGTAGAGTTTCATGCTGTGTTGGTCAGACAACAGCACTAGAACAGACTCAACAGTGGTATTTTATCAAATCACCCCTCATTCAGTTGTGCATCTAAAAGGTGGCAGCCACACTTACTTGCTTCTTTCGTCATGGACATCACTAGTGTGGTGCATGAGACATCCCAGCGTCTGTGAGTCATCTGCTGTGCAATGCTCATTTAAGTGAGGAGTGGATTACTTTATGTTGGGCATAAACCAAGGTTGTGATGACAAGAAAAAATGTCAAGCATGCAGTCAAATGACAGGGCAGGGCAGACGTCTTTGTGGCCAGCGATAGTGGTCCAGTCTCAATCTGACATGCTTAGTATGTATACGTGACTGCAAGAGGCTGCTCTTTGTGTGCATGAATGACAAATTCTTCTTGTACCAGGTTCCAAATAAGCGATTGAAAAGCCAAAACTTGTGAGAACGTATGTGACCTACCTGGTGTTTAATTGGAAAGGTGTACTTGACCCAGGTGGCCTGTTGCATTGTCTCTTCATCCTCCAGCTTCTTCTCCCTCTTCTTCACTTTCTCCTTCTCCTCACGCTCCATAGATGTCATGCGGTTTAACCTGAAAACATTTTCTTTTAGTTGACTGATTAGACTTCTAAGAAGACTGGTCATGAAGAAGACATGTATTTATAAACAAAATAACCTTGTTGTGAAGTCTTAGGCTGAAATGTTGTGTTCATAGTTGCATAATTACACAAACATCACTCTAATTTGTTGCTTGCAAAAAAACCCGTTGTACTAGGTGACTGGTCACTATCTATTTAGCTATTTGAAAAAATATCTTATGTGAATAATTATTTTTCTTAGAATTTAGTGTTTATAAACATCTGAAAGCCCTGATGAAAGGTGAGAAGAAACACACATACTTGTCCTACCAGTTGCTAAAAAGCCCTCTCTTACTCTGCTCACAGTTCACTCACACACACATACACACACTCTGATCCTAAGCTTTTGAAATCTTAGACAATCGCTTCTTTAAAAGGGGCGTTGTGGTGTTGAAGCAGTAGTTGAGGCAGAGGTGGGTGGCACTGGTAGTGGACTTGCAGTCTAAATATTATGCCTCACAGCGAGGGTGGGCCTTTTGATCTGATCTGGTTATGATCGCCTCTGCCTGCTGAACTAACCACACACTCCCTGTGTACATGGTGAATGCTTGTTTGAGTTTTTATCTAAGTATGTGAATATCTTGCATTTGAACTGGATGTGTGGATGGCATTGTATATAGACTATATGAGTACCTGGTATGGCCCAGTGAGTCCTTCCAGACAGGCAGCATTGCCACAGGTTTGATGGCACACTCTAGGATGGCCAGAGCCAGTGCAAACTCTCTGGCCTTACTGCACATCTGAACTGCTTTGATCCAATTGGTCCTGCAAAACAAGCAAAGACACTTTCAGCATTTCAAACTAAAACACGGTGTGCTCTTACTTTTGGAAGAAATGTCTCAATTCTGGCATTTTTTTTTCATATTTACACATAAGACACAAACATCAGAATTGTTATACATAATGTCCTCATCACGCTGCCGGACTCCGTACCTGTGTGAGGCCCAGTTAGGGTGCATGAACGGTGCTGGAACACTGTTCTCCAGCTGGATGATGGTGAGTCTCAGTGTGGAGATGGTCAGAACCTTAGAGCCATGAATAGACCCGTTCCACTTAAACTCTCCTGCTGGTGTCATGCAGAACTTGTGGGAGAGATGTCGCCTCTTGTCATGGTCCTGATGGAAAGACAAATAAAGCCAGTTTTACTCAGGGATTAAGTTTAAGCATCTGAAAGACCGCTGACATTTCACTGTCAACTTCATATCATTTTTGTTAGTGCCCCATCTGTTTAGAATTCTCTTCAACAATTTATAATCACCAATCCATGTGACTTGGATGTTTTTATAATACTGTAATGGGAGAAACCCTTGCAAACATGTGGAGAAATTAAAACCCAGAAGGGACTATAATCCACTCAGCCATCCTGCAGCTCTAATTTAATGTTAGCGTATTTCTGAAAATGCAAATGGCAAAAACAACATCTTATCTTGCTACTTGCCTCTCTGTGCTGGTGCTTGTTGAGGGCCACAGTGTTGGAACTGTACTGGTTATGATAGACGCGGTATTTTCCCTCCTGGCCAAGCTTGAAGTACTGGCTGAGTGTCCCCTTCATCACGACCTCCTTGCCACGTGTGCTGACACGGGTGACGTCACCTTGTGCATTAACAACAAGTACCTGTAGGGGTAGGGAAAAAACATGAGTCATTAAGTGACTGACTCACCACAACAAACTTCATATTACCATCCATAAAACAATGTACAACTCAATGCAACCAGCTTCTCTGAATCAAATAATTACTTACTCTTGCTTATCACCTTCAGAGTCCTGATACTAAAAGATGTTTTACTGGGTGACAAGTAAGTTAGGGACAATGTTAAATAGCCCAAAGATTGTCAGGTAAATCTCCAATTCTCCCAGCTCTGTGCACCTGTGTTAGAAACTAAGCGGGCATTTTTTCTTTATTGTTTCACAGTACAAAATAATCATCATCTATGGTTCTTCTCACCTCTTTTCCCTCTTTGAAGCCCTTGTTGGCTTCATGAACAGCAGCAGCCACCTGCTGGTTCTTCATCTGGCTAAGCTTGCTGTCCGGGTTCCTTAGCCGGGTCACCATGCGAGTGGCTGCGGACTTCTTACTGCTGAGACCGGTCTCACCGTTGGCCCCATCTTTACTGTCCCCTGAAATCACAAAGCCAGATTCAATCAAAGACAGAACAAGCCAAGTCTTACACAGCTGAAAACTCTATTTGAACTAAGCTGTATGAGTGCAATGATCACTGAAAGCCATATCTCAATGGTTACATTAATATAATTGTAATATGCCTCCACTGGTTTTCTCATACAGAGAAAAGTACCACGTAAATTGTGCCGCTTGTCTGGTTTAAGGCCTTGGTTTGAGGCCTGAGATCATTTTTAGCTTGCATGGTTGATTTTATAACCTTTATTTAATCAGGAAGTTTGGAAAACGAATTATCCCCTTTACTGGAGAGACCTGAGTACAGCTGAGTTAAGTTTTCAACAGTGTAATATACATCGCTGTAGAAGATATTCATGATATTATAGCAAAACAAGATGCAATTATGTGTTATTGTTTGTCAGACCTGTGTCATCAAGACTGGCCAGGGATGACTGCGAGGACTTGTCAGCCAGGTCTGGAGGTTCAGGACCTCTAGGAGGGACCGCAGCTCCCATGCTGCTGTTACTGTTCTCCTCGCTGGCCTGGGAGGGCTGGCTCAGGCTGGGGACGCCATCTCCACTGACAGGGACAGAATCTGATGATGCATTTTCTGCTACACAGACAGAAAATCAAAAAGAAGACTGACTGTTACAAGACTAGCTTCATCTGGACTGTGATGTTCTTGCTGTCATCAGTCATCATCTGAGACATCTTTTAAAGTGCATTTAGGTGTTGCAGCAAGCTAGAGGTGTTAGCTTGGGCTGAAATGATTCAAGTAGAAAAAAACAAGAGACATTGTTGCATCAAAGCTGTTAACCATGACAAATAAAGAGGAGATTCTGTAAATGTGCAAACTCAGTCTTGATGAAGACAGAAACTTTCACGAGACAGTTCATAAATAGTCAAGGCTGTGGCTCCCTCTACTGAGAAGTCATGCGTAATGCATGCATCACAAAACCAGTGCACATGGAGGGATGGGTCACTTGAAAGCAAAGTGTGACTAGGCAAGGCTCCATCAAGGCTTGTGCATACATAAGTACACTGACCACAGCAATGATGATCATGCTTTGTAACTATTAACGATGAATGTGTGCAGATCATCACTTTTTCAACAACGGCACTATCTAAACAGAATAGGGGTGGGAATCATTAGGGCTGCCCCCTGGAAGTCAAAGATTTCAACCATCAGTCGAAGCAGCGGTCATTTTTAAAAAAAAAAAAAACCTGTCAGTGTACTTCCGGGAACTAATCGGCCCCCAGATTCCCCAGGCTGCAGGGTGAGTGCTCCTCATTTTCACGACCCTCTCCAGTACAAGCCATTGCGGACGCAGACACAGGGTGGGTCTGAGTGAGATGCTGCGAGATAACGTTATCTTCTGCCCTCTGCTTAAAAGTAGTGAATTTACAGCTCACAGAAACCTAATACAGTACAGTCTCTGGCTTTTATTTCATATATACTTTTTGTTGGCAAAAAAGTGTTGTTGCACATTTGTGATCAATTCATCGTTAGCATAGTTAGCATGCATTAGCTCAGAGGGCTAACTTGGCTTGTTTACTATATTACGAGAAGGTCACTGCCACCATAAACATCTGTTCAAACTCTATATGGAGAAAAAAGAACAAATAGTCAAATATTTGTGATGACATGCCACAGAGTAATCACAGAGTGATTCACGATACTGTCAAATACGTTGTCCCCATTAATGATGGTATCATGATGCAGACATTCTGCGATACTTGATACATTGCAACACAATTATCTGTGATACATCACAATGTCTGTGCAATTGAAGACGAAAGAATAGCCCTAAAAAGGTCAAATTGAAGCATTATCTTTTTGTTAACTGCATTTAAAAACTGAAATGACACAATGTACAAGAAACTGCATAGACTCTCGCCTTAGTGCCTCTTCATCTTGGGCTGACATACAGTTGTGGTCCCATTAGCCATTTTCTCCATGACAAGATCAGGATGACAGCTCTGGTGGCGAAGCATGTTTGTCGTGTTGCCTGTGTACTTTACTTTCCCCAGACAGTTATTGCATATTGCAGCGTCTTTATCGATTGTTTGTCTCAGCTGTGTTGTAAAAATCAAAGTGAGCCCAGACTTTGGACTTGAAAGATGACAGAGCCTTTCTGTTTTGTTTTAACCCACTTTACGCCATTTCCCCCCCCGTCACTTTCTTCTTCTTTACCACAAGTTAGTTAACCTCCGTTCACTTTACCAGCTTCATGTGATAAGCGCCACCACAAGGAATCACAAAGTAGTGACTCTAGTAAGTCGAATTGGCTGGGGAATCCCTTTAGAGTGTCTGCAGGATTTAATAATAAAGATCAATATTTGGCTCCGTATCGATAACATATCGCAAGAGGAAGTAACATGATATATTCCTGTATCAATATGTTTCCCACCCCTAAAACAGACAGCTATCTAATCAGAATCAGAGGTTCAGATTTCAAGCAAGCAGCAGAAGAAAAGCTTTTTATAAGAATTACTACACCAGGCAACGTAAATGTTGTCCCCAGTTGACTGAGGCTCGGTTCTAGTCATGCCGAGTGTGCTGACAATGCCGCCTGATTGAAAATCAATTGATGCAATCAGCTTCTCAGCTCTTTAGAGAAAAAGAGAGCATGAGGAAGTTCAAGCGCAAAAGGCTGAAAGTGTTCCAAGGCTGAACCTGGGTTTCAAGAAATAAAAAATTGGACAACTGAACACAAAAGCCAGCAGATGGAATGAGAGCCACATGCAAAGAGGCAGGCTGAGAAATGGTCAGGAGGAACGCCAAAGCACTGGGGGTATAAGGCTGAACAAACAAGTCACTGATACGAGATTCACCACACAATTCTGTGAAGCTGCAGACTGTGGCAGAAAAGCAGATCGCCAGAAAGATCTTAATGAGGTCAACTTCACCCTGAGACGTCCTTGTATACCTTCTTTGTTGCTAGAGACCTCCATATGGGAACATCCCTGTATCAGAGGCTCTACGGTGGAGGCCAGGGGCTTTGGAGCCTCAGAGGCCAGGCTATAGCTCGTGGCGGTGGGGATGCTTTGTGTCGGGGCAGAGGTTGCTGGAGGTATAGGTCCGTCTGAGATGCTACTGTCACTACTGCCTTCTTGGCCAGTGGGTGGAGCTTCAACAACTACAGATGAACAGCAGCAATGTTGTAAGTATTGTGGATTTTATAATGCATACATAACTTGGAGACAATGGAGAGAAGCAGTGATGGTTGGGGCTGACAAATGTGATCAAATCATCACATCATTCATCATCAGTTGGGTAAACATTTATCTAAACTTACATTAGCTATTAGAAGAATGCAATCATGTGCTTTTGGAAATTCATATAGACATTTATATTCACTAGTCTCTCAAGGCCAATCAACCTACCAAAACTTACCAGAGATGTCAGCTTTCTGCTCTGCTGCCCATGCAATAAACGTCTTATTCTGTATAGGGCCTCTTTATTGCACTGGATAATACAAATCCAGCAGGACACAGATATAAATTAAAATGTGCACTTTTCGGTCACACTTAACAACGTTATGTAGCTATTATCATTACTGTGGGCTACAAATTTCATTGTGTTCGTTAGTTTGTGAAATATAAACATCAGAAATACCTCCACCATCCTTCTTCTCTTCCGTGGCCTCTTCTTTTGTCTCCTCCTCCTCTGTCAGATCTTTGACCTTGTTCTCCTGTTGACCCTCGTCCCTCAATTTAGCCTCTTCATCTTCCTTCTCCACGTCCACTTCCTTCTTCTCCCTCTCCAGCCGTGCTTTCTGGGCCTCCTCAGCTGCCCGTCTCTTCACCTCCTCCAGCTCCTCCTCCTTCTTAGCCCGCAACCGCTCCAGGATTTCCTCTGAAAGAAAGAAGATGGCGTAAACAGAAGACAATAGTTTTGAGACAAAAGAAATTAAAGGCTGAGGCAATAAATATAGTGTGTGATTATCATGAAATCACACTCAACTCAACAACAAAGCAAACAAAGTAATCCATCAAAATGATACAGAACATACTGAGAACACCCTTTACAAGACTTAGTACGCAAAACGTAGAGGAAATTAAATCAGTTTAAAATGTTATTCAACAGTAGACGTATTTCGTTTCTATTGTCAAACCAACTTCAAATGTTGGTAAAAATAAATGCTCATTAGGCACGTTTCCATCAACTGGTTTGGAGTGAATAAATTCGGCTGCACAAAGCGTGGTTCTGTCAGAAGTTAAAGGTATAGGCTACATTGTACATACAGCAGTAACCAAACAGGAAACAGAGAAAAGGGGGAAAGGGTCGCGAGCCAGACACAAAACAAGTCGCCTTGAAGCAAGAAAAAAAGGAAGAAGTCATTAGGACTTTGTTTCAACTGGGCAAGTTTTAACTGTTCTTTCATGTCAGCTAGTATTGGCCACGTTTGGAAATAAAGACAAATTATGATTTTATGGGAATGTTAGGGAAGATAGTGGAAACAGTTGATCAGTTGGGTGTGTTTAATGTTTGCTACATCAGAACTAATTCGGCAAAGGTGTTTCCATATCCCATTTATCAACTTTTATTCAACAAAGGCTACCACCATAAAATCTTTTTTTGCGCAGCTGAGGAAGTTATATCAAAAGTTGCCCTTTCCATACAGCTTTTCTAATGAAATGTGTCAAAATGCCCATAATAATACACTCAAAGAAACAGGTATAATGATGAATAAATCACAAAGTACACATAAGAAGCCAGAAAGGTGTGAATTAAGCAGATTCAAGTTGTGGAGGGAAAGTAGAACAACAACCTCAGACTAAAATTCAGTGCAGGATATCAGGAATTGGAACTTAACCAACATGAAATCTAACAGACAAAGAGTAAGTGTTTTGGAAGCCACATTATGATGTGCTTGAACTTTATACTTCAACCCCAAAACTAGGACAAGACACGGAATTACTTTCCCACAGACTTCCTTGGTTAGACTTCACAAATGGCAGAAGCAGCAAACTGTTTACAGGATTCTAATAAGGGCTTAATCACAATGGCATCCTGCTTTGTTTTAGACTGATCATTACAGCGTTAATATGTGTAGCAGCATGATAGTCACATATTGAGAGATAAGCAGCACGTTAGGTCATTGATACAGTTGAGTATGACTCGTTGGTAGCACCACTACACCACAACCGCCATCTGCACTCATGGGAAACTTGAACAAAAAATGAACATAGCAGGGATGGAGGGAAGCATGTTAAAGTTACAGACATTAAGTTCATTATCCTGTTATAGCCTACATTAAATCATCAAGAACAATGCGAGCAGGACAGCACAAAGGAAACAGAAAAACTTCCAATCCTGAAATTGAAATTCTCAGGAAACAAGGAAACACCAAAAAAATCCCAGTTGACTCTGATCTGTACTTTATAACTTACGCAGACAACACTGTGTGTGTCTGTGTGGCACAACAGCATTGACGAGACATTCTGTGGTTGATTTGTGTATGTTTAATATGCTGGACATCATTATCTGCCAGTATTCAGTCTGCCTCGTCCAAAAAGGAAATCGGGCATCAATCAGATCAAATATTACTGTATGCAAATGTTGAGGGTTGTCTTTTAGTGATACACAAAACAGGAAACACCGGCTTGTATGTTTACCGTTTCCTTTTGCTTCATCACTGCTGGCTTACAAATGCAGGGGCAGGACTGAAACCTACAGTTCCCCTAACCGCATATACAGAAATATAATAACACTGGATGGCAGAATATATCTTCAGCGTCACACTTGTCACCAAGCTGGACGAAATATCTCACATTTAAATGTGACACTCATACGGAAACTCTATATAAAAACTGAGCTTATAAACAGCAGAAATAGAATTTAGAAGTCTATATCTGCTTTCCACATTATAGAACATATTATTTAACATATTATCAATTTTAAAGCAATCTTATGGTTTAATTGGGGAAACAGTTGCAAAATATTCTAACTAGAAAAGCACTCAGAGAGTGCAGACCTCGGGCAAGTAGGTGATATTCCCTCCCCCTCCGCATCAGATTTTGTAGCCTGCATCACAATTAGGTTATTTGCATCACTATCATTATTAGGTTACATATGCCTTCACCATGGAGACACTGTGGTGTATTTATTTCGTTTTTATTTTGTACCAACACAGAATATAATGTTTTTTGTATTTTTCACTTTCTTTTTTCCAACACAGAACATTAATTTCAACTTTAGAATTACAATATTTAGCAAGCAGAACAAGACGTGCTTTCCAGCCACCAGATGGAGCTATGTTCACCGTCTTTAGAAATTGGAATTGCTGCTGAGGCTGTAATTTATTATTTTATCCACTTTGCTTCAACCGATCACCACCAAAATTTTTATCATCTGTTCCTTGTCCCATTATCCACCTTTCATCAAAATCCGTTCATAACTTTTTGAGTTATTTTGCAGACAAACAAACAGACCAACGCTGGCAAAAACATAACCTCCTTGGTGGTCTTAATAAGAGCAGGCCCAAATTAATGAGGGGCTGACTCCTGACCAATTATTAACTTGTGTATCTTAAGTATTTAGTGTGTTAAGTTCACAGTTACATTTTTGAGATGTTGCTGAGCTAGCTGGTACTGTGCATGAGCAAAATAAAAAAATGAGGGATGATGAAGCTGCTGCCAGTTTGGAAAAGTTTGACAAAAGCTGTATTCATTCCTTCAAGTAGCATACAATTTTTATTTTCCTGGATTATATACTTCCTGAAGGTAAAAGGCTTAAATTCAGCTGTGAGTGAGAACCTTTAACTTATCTGTGCATAGCAGACGCTTGATAGAAGCACTAGTTTCCACCCACACATGATTTGCTTACAAGTGCATCATTTGCACCGAGACAGTAGCAAAAAACACACACATGGATCATGTGGACACCCCACAGACACAGAGGAATGGACGAGGGACTGAAAGGAAGCTCAAGTGCTGGATTCTGGCCAAATTGGGATCAGAGTAAGGTTACATAATAGCTGGGTTGATTCCTATGGCCCAGCCATCTATGACTGGGTGGCATTCATGAGTATTGGGGGGGAAGTAGGCAGAGGAGTGGGAAGACAGAGAAAGGGGGGAAAAAATCCTCCTTCCGCTGATTTGATGATTAAACTCAGCGGCAAAAAGCATTTCAGCTTCTCTGGAAATTCTAATGGAGTAAGAATGAAGAACTCTTTACCATTTGCAGCAGTGAGGAAACACTTGTTGCTGCCACGGGCCTTGTTGGTTAGGTCCTCAGTGATGTCCATATGGGCGTGCACCTCGTCCCTGATCTCCTCGAGCGCTGCATACAGGTCGGCCTCCCAGTATTCCTTATCCAAACCATCTATGAGCTCAGCTAGCTGGACCTGGGATGAGCAGAGGTAAGGGAGAGCTCAGCAAGTGCAGCACAAGATGTGACAGCCACACTGCCAAAAAACAGGGAATGTTTGGATGTATTTTGCTCATTAAAGAAAAAGCAGGATTGTAACCACAGCATGTAAGAAATTAAGAAGAGTAACAAGAGTCCTTTGAAACTAAATAATTCAGTTTTATTGTGTGAGGAGGATACAGCCCCAGTAAGAGAAAATGATGAGCTGCATTTACCTTGGTGCTGTAGTACCAGATGGCTTTGTCCTCCTGCTCACCATCCTCCTCACTGTAGGGGAGACATGAGAGGGGAGACGGGAGGGGAAAAAATTAGGAGACTCAACAGTGACAAAACTGTAAAACATATGCTGTTATGTGGCTTCATGTGTTTAATGCCATTTGTTTGTCTTTTATCATGTCATACATTTGTTTGACTTTTCAAACTGAACTGCAGAATATCCAATTGTCTAAATCTAAATGTTTACATCACATTGATTTCAATTCAAGTGTATTGTCTTTGACACATAAACTTGTGAATATAAATGAGCTATACGTTAATTAGAGGCAACGTGACATTTGTCATGGCGGCAATTACTTTTTGAAGTGTACCAGGTACTAGGCTGTCATTTAGTCTGGCAGATCCATCCCCTGTAAATGTTAATTTTTATGGGTAGCCTGCTTGATTGATTATCATCAACATAGTCATTCATTATCCATAACCGCTTATCCTATTCAGGGTCGCAGCGGGGCTGGAGCTTATCCCAGCTGACACTGGGCGAGGGGCGGGAACACCCTGAACAGGTCGCCAGACTATCACAGGTCTGAGGCATACAGACAAACAACCCTTCACACTCACATTCATACCTATAGGCAATTTAAAGTCACCAAACAACCCATAATTCTTATCACTGGATCATGAGAGGAAGCCAGAGAACTGGGAGAAAACCCTGACACAGGGAGAACAATAAAACCCAACACAGAACAAAATCCAGAACCCTCTTGCCTTAAGGCGACAATGCTAACCATTGCACCACCCTGTCGCAAATCAAAACAGTGGACCTCACAAAAAATGCTGATACCTATTCCCATCTTTTTTTGGTGATACAATGCTGTCATATTCATGTCATAGACGAGGAACAACACACCCATTATACAACCAAAATAATATGAGCAGGTGTGAACAGCTGAGCAAAACATGCAAGGTGTCGTTGGAAAATGCAGAACAATAAGTCCATTAAAGAACTTGCACGCATCAAAACGGTCTACCAACTGTGATTTCAATGTGTTCCTCATTTGACTTCACTAAACTCACTCGTCAGTATGAAAAATGACAGGGAGGCGTATTTTATGTAATGGAATGGGGGAGTGTTAACACTTTAATCATGTTGCGATTAACATACTAAACATACTGCATAATTTTAATTTTTAATCATGTTAAACGTGTGCTGCTATTTTGTCCCTTCAACACACTCTTACTTGTAGTCAAGCTGCCACAGTGATGGAAAATATCGACACCTTTGCACTTTTGAATGGCTCACTATACTTTAAAAAACTCCTAGTAGGTTCTGTTGACAAGTCAAAAGGTAATATGCATCTTATGTAAAACAAAATTAAAACATCACCGAAATACTTTCGAGGTGCAGCTAATCAGACTGACATCAGCAGGCAACCGTATTGCCAAAGCTGGCAAAGCACTATTTTGGAGTGTGCAAATTGCCACAGACCTGTGAATGAAACTACATTAAAGAACATAACTACAGAGCTTGCTAAATGGGTGGCAACTGACTGCAGACCAGCCAACATCATGGAAGATTCAGGGACATCCTCAGGTTGGCATACTGTGACCAGTCATATGCCTCACAGTCGGGGGGAACAATAGTTTCATGTATACAGGACTTATATGAATCACAGCATGCAACTAAACTGAAACCGAAAGTAAATTTCTTTGCATTCAGTTAATTCCAAATCAAGACACTCTGGTAGGAATCGCTTTACCTTGTTGATATGAACTTCAAAACTGTTTTGAAATGCAAAATAATGCAATTTTAAACATGTGGTTAATTACGATTATCTGTTGAAATTCAGTGATTTAAAAAAATGAATCGTTTGACAACCCACATTTAGACTGAGCTTTCTAAAACTAAATACTAGAGTACAGTGTGGTCTGCTTTCTACTAAATGGTTGCCTGGCCCTACTCATCTATGTAAATGAATTTAATATTAATCTAAATTATTAAAAAACTGAGAATTTCCAATAGTCTGTGAAATAATCCGCTCTCCCTGAGTTTCCAATGAAAATGTGCGTACCTGTGGGATACTGAGGGTGAACTGTACTGATTAGCAGGAAGCCTAATCTTCTGCAAAGCCCACCACAACAAGAAATATTGAAAAGGACATTTTTCGCATTTTAGACTTAGAGTTTGTGTATCAGCAGCAACAGAGAGGAATATCTGACAGCTTTTTGCTCAGCATGGTCCATGCCGAGGCACTGCACACTGAGGCTGTGTATCAGCAGTGTCTATTCAGCATCCTTCCAGGACCTCACTGGAGGCACGTGCACACACATACACTTTACTTCTGTGCACATCATTCATTGCACGTACATCCAGTCACACAAACTTTCCTCTGTGCACACTACTTGTATACAAACACATACAGCCTCTGTGAAGATCGGTAACGCAGCACCTGCTGGGGACCAATTTGGAGAGCAGGATGAAGCAGAAAAAAAAGATAGGGGCTGAAATGCAGCAGCGACAAACCTCGGGCCACCTATCCTTTTAAATCTTATTGTTTAGGTGATCCATGCTCTTTTATGGTTTATGTAGCAGGCCTTCTGCTGCTGCTGACCCAGCACACACACACCATCTGTGACTGCTCAATACCAAGATAATTTGCTAACGTATGGGCCCAATACTGCTGATGGTCAAGTTATGTTAAATCCTATGGATGGGTGCAATTATTTTGCTTTATTAAACAGTATGTCTAACAGCCATGCAGATCTGTACTCATATGTGAGGCCCTAAGTTTGTGGCATCTTTTACTTTGCACCTAAGCAGCACTCAATGTTTTTTTTCCTCTGGGAATAAAAGTACAGCAGTGCTACAATGTGGTGTTCTTTGCACATTCCTGCAGCTACATCGTGGTTTAACACATGGCATATGGAGGTTGTTCACTGGGAGACTTCCCAGGCTTTAGACCTGTAGTGTTCTGCAACAATATTCTCATTAAACAAATCTTAGGTATGCACGTTTGCAAAAAACTACTGGCTTTTCAAATGCAAACAGTCAATTCTAATGTGTCAATGCAGGTCACTCATGACCCCTCTGCTGACCTGGGTTTAACTCAGGTTGAACGTGCCTCGCTTTGAACACCAGACAACTATTTGGGATTAGAAATGTAATGTAAAGTCTGGATGAAATGGCAGTTCAAGAGTATCTAGCTTCAGTATCGTGACTTGTATCCGAGTGACACGGGATAGGCAGGCGGGGTATAACGTTAGGAGGATATGATCTGATTGTTGAAAAGTGGTCTTGTCCTAATAGAGAGGCCCCAGTGGTGTTAAGGGACAGTATAGTAGTATCAGTCAGGGAAAGAGAAAGATGCAGTCCATTGTGAGCTCCATGTAACACTAGTTGCTAATGCAGTACACTGTAAAATGTCTTCCGTATAATAATCTGGAGCTTCAACTGATGCCACTTTCCTTAAAGTGAATAAATTCCAGCCAGCAGGCCCATAACCATGAAGACACAGTGACATGCCATGCTGTTGCTAGCAAGCTAACTAATGAATGGCTCTGTTCCTCTAACAGTTGAAAATTGATTGATGGTATGGGTTGATATTGGTTGGCACTGGCTTACATAAACACAAGTCATGTTTTGTTTTACAAGAGGAGACATGATTTAAGGATATACTGTTAATATGATCGGGGAATGTGATCTCCAAGGGTTAAAGGGCATTTTCATTTCATCTTGGCTCTAATTCTCTCAGGAATGGCGCAGGGTTTGGATGCAGGTTGAACACGTGCTCATTAGTGGCTGGGACAAAGTAAACTGACCCACAAATACTGTGGTACATCAGCTGCATAGACAGCAGCTACAGTATATACTGTATCATAAATTACAGTACATAAGTGTGCAGAAACGTAATTACAGAATTACTGGCCAATAACTCTGTTCTTCATGGTGTTGTTTTTAACTGTACATGCAGATGGATTGTGACATTCACAAACACTTTCTATGATGCAGAATTATGTGACAACTGTGGACACTCACTGCCTTAGAGCTAATTAAACTGCTTTAAAGGACACTTTTCTATTAATTACTCCTGCAGCCAAATACTCTGACAATATGAAATCATGGCAATTTGGGCAAAGGTGTGAATTGGTTGTGTACTGTAATACGCAGCTACTTGAGCGAGGACTCTTGAGGGAAAAACAATCTGAGAGACCAAGATGGTTGAATAAATATCAAATAAACATGTTGTACACACTCAGTCCTCACCAATTGTTTCAGGATTTTTTGAATATTTCAGGAACTTAGACTAATAATTGTTTTAAATACAAAATGGCATGTTATCAGTGTTCAAAACTGTATCAACAATAAGTCACTCACACTGACTCCTCTAAGGTCGAATCGTTTGCAATAACTTTGGTACATAAATGAAACATGATGAACTTACACAACAACGCGGCGGTTAAGGAACCAGTATTTTCGGTGATGTCGGTCATAACCGACTGGCAGTTGTCGAATAAATGGTTTGCTCTTCTGCACTTCTGGGATGCAGTCCGCCACGCCAGGTACCTTGTGTGCCACACACACCTCACACTGCCACTCGTCTTCCGGCACTTCCTGCAAAGGCGGCTTCACACACTCCAGATGGTAAACGGCTGAACATGTCTCACAACACAGCAGGTCACCAAGGCGATGGCACACTCTGCAGTGGTCGTCGTAGGCAACCACACCTTCCGACATTAGCTCCTCCCGGGCAATGTTGGTCGCCAGGAACTGGTCCACCAAAAACTGGAGAACTTTGATTTTGCTCTCCAACGGTTCATACGGATAATCCTCGTTCTCCTGGAAAGGCAGAATGTGCCTGTACTCCGGGTCGCTCTCACAGTATGCCCGCACCACCTCCGGCCAGGTCATACCATCCACAAAATACAGAGTTGAGTTGACAGAATCCTTCACGTCAGTGGGACCAAATGTGGTGTTGGAAGTGTCCTCCTCTCTGAGAATAGCTTTGAGCAGGGAGATGTGGGTCTCTGCCAGCAGTGTGCACTGCTCCTGGCTGGCCACCGCGGCACAGAAATCCTCAAAGCGAAACGGGGAGAGCCGCAGCACCGAGCCAAAGTTGCGGAGGACTTCGTAGATGGCAGATACATTGAGGAGCTGTGAGGTAGGAATCTGGAGGTCCTCAGAGGACTTGGGAAGCTCCAGGGGAGGAATGTCCTTTGCCTCAAGAATGGGAGACTGCGGTCGCAATGCCCGATTCTTTCTCCGGCCTGCAAGAAGTGAGAGGAAAAGAGCCAGGAGTGAGAAAAGGGTGGCATATTAATAAAAGGACCATTGAACACAACATGTTTAAACATGGCAGCTGTGGGCATTTTCATCAGGTGCACTGTGTACCACAAAGGACTGAGCTACTGTATAAACCTTTTCCATTATTCAATGCAACCTAAAGTCTAGACTTTTTAGCATCCTTGATACCCCCTTGACTCGCACTCTCTGATTTTGCACTTGTAAAGGAGGATACACCTGGGCAGATCGGCAATACGACTAGATTCCTTGCTTCACTTTGCCTGGTGTCACATGGGGATCCCCAAGAGGAATCTCAAAGTGCCACCAATAATCCAAATTTGGTTCTAATAAAATGTACACAATAACAGTGTACCAATAGAATTTGGATGCCAACACCCAATCGATTTCAAATATATGTGACACATAAATTGCCCAATACTGACGGGAATCACAAGCTCGTCTTAATGTGAATGACGTTATTTCTATTACAGCGTGACACAGGAGAAGTCACAGTATAAAAGGCAGACATGCACATACTTGTCCCAAGACAATAAGCTAAATGCTCCCACTGGATTTGTAAGCCTGCCTTTTGTCAACTGTGTAATTAATGCAGATGGTGCAGCTTATGCACTGTACCTGCATATTACCTCTGATGTCTGTGTATATTAACCATTTCTGAACACAGTTACCTGAAATAAGCCTGCATTTGTATTTTTATGTGAATGGGTCAGTGCAGGTCACTCAACCTGGCCCCGTGACCCTGCTCCTTACCAGTGCTGAATGCTCTCCTGACACTGCTCGGTGTTGTTATAACAGGGTGAAGAAGCATTTCTTTAATCATTGTAGGATAAGTATACTAATACTATTCACTAATCATACCCACTTATAGTAGATTGGTGTGCTCCTCTAGCCTCCTCATGTGCTCCTCTCAGTCTCAAAGATACTGTGGCATTATTATACAGTGCTGCACAAACTTTTCACAAGGAGACCAAATCAACAAATCCTATAAATTTACACCACCTTATCCACACTGTCTGCCATGCTGTATGTTCCATGCAAACACTGCAGCGACCACTGATGAACTGGATGTCGATAACTGCTTTGCAAATATATTTGTATTAGCTCTAGTATGATTCTGTGGTTTAGCATTGATGTGTAAACTGAGACAGTGATGGGACTGAAGTGGCAGAACTGGCTGCCTTACAAATGGTGACATCCAGGGATTAACCTGTGACAGCAGTCTTGTGTGAATGGGTCAAACAGGGGCTGACCATCACTGGTGCATTATTCTGCATCAAACACAGGGATAATGTGTAAAAGTGGCATGTGTGTGGGTGTGCAATGTGTTTGAAAACAACATGTATATGTGTGTATGCATGTCAATGGCAGTGAAAGCACAGCAATGTCTAGCCCACTGGTCTTACGAAAGACCCCTCACACTTGGCTGCACAATGCTGCCATGTTCACGTCTTTATAAACAGCAGCCGGAGTGGCCATTGGAAGTTGACAGGTATGTGAGTAATCCCTGGACCACTTAAATGGCATCTAAGCCTGATCAGAATGTAGCAAGGTGTTAAAGAGTGAATAAATCAGGAAATACAACCCACACTTTAATGTTTCTTTCCAAAGAACATTTTTGTTTCAAAGGAAATTGCATCCCAACAAGAAAGGGCAAGTCTGATACAACAGAGATATCAAAAAGGGTTGACCTTTTCTGCTGAACAGATACTGAAATGCTGGATCACCCTTTCAAAATTTTTCTAATCCTATGTAGAATTACCTCCAGTAGCTGGCACACTGCTTCCAGTGCATTGCTTTACATAGCAGGTGTGATGTCAATAGATTTTTGCAGACACCACTTTATAAACATGACTGTCCATGAGTGGGGCCGTGATGGCTCTAATTTGCTCACCTGGTAAACACAGCGGTTACTATGGTAACGGTGCACCACGCAATATTGTAACGAGTTGATGTTTGCAACAAGTGCAAAAAAAGAGCGCCTCTCCTCAAAACAAAGGCCTGTCAAACTCATGTAGTGGCAGTATGCAACAAAAATGTGTCTTCAGAAACAGATGAACAAGGTGCAAAGGTCTAAATGATCTAAATGACTGTGTGACAAAATAAGATTATATATCTGACAGTACTACAGCCTTAAAAAAAGTAGACCTATGCACTATTAATCCGATGGCAGTGTGAAACTGTGTTTACAAACTGCGTGTTTTGATGGCGCGTAGTCTACATAGTACAAACTGCACGTACTATACTGTACTTTCACAAGTAGAGATGTTGAATGAATGGAATGAATGGAAAGTGACAAATACAGTTCATATATCCTGTTTCTACGTGTGTATGTAGACACGTTAAATATGGCGCGCACGGGGGGGGGGGAAGCACGAATAAATTATTCATTATAAAATGACAACAAAAATGTGCTGATGAGACAAAAAGTCCGAAACACGGGAGCCGGGTGAAGCGTGGGGCAGACCTGCAAACCAGTGGCAAGCAGAGCACACGGTAAACAAAGGCCTGTTTCTGAGTGCAAGCTCCATTTTGAACAATGCGGCTTGGTTTCTGTACTGAGCTAAAAAATAAAACACACACTTTAAGTTATGCAAACCTGCGGTGCAAAAGTGCGTGCACTTGCAAACCAACGTACCTGGGGTGCTACCGAGCGTGCTGTGGCTCCTAAAACTACTCTCGGTACAGTAGCTGGCATCATCATCATCTGGTAGTTCCTCCAGATAGTCAGAGTCGTTTCCCAAGGCCTCCTCTTCTTCAAGATCCGACGAAGGGTTGTCGTTCAGGAGTTCATCTTCGTCTGACCTGTAGCTTAAATTATCATCCTCCTCGTCGCTGTTGTCGTCGTAGACCACCTTGGTTTGAGGCCGCCGCCTCACTCCGCCTCTACCGCCGCGGCTGCCTCTCGACCCCCTGCCTCTCCCTCTCCCTCCTCTGCCCCGCGATGCCGCGGCCGCCGCCGTGGTGGAGGCTCCAACTTTCCTGCGGCCCCGGGACGAATGAAAGTTCTCTCGGCCGGAGATTTCTGTATCCACCTCCGCAGAACCAGTGCCGCAAACACCGCCACTTCCTCCCCGTCCCCGGCCGCGTCCTCTGCCCCTTCCCCGTCCACGCATCCCTCTACTCCTGCTGCCCCGAGAGCCGCGGACTGGCCCGGGTGAACCTTCCCGCATCACAGCTGCTTGTTTGGGCGGCCTTCCTCTTCTCCCCCTCATTGTGGGAGAGAGTCTCTTCTGTTCCGCTTCAATCTCGGTGCCTGAAAAAGCCACACACACCGGAGAAAAGCGGGGAAGAAGGAAACTAACAGGTCCAGTGACGCTTCCCGATAAGTCTCCACCAAGCCCCGGTCTCAATTTCAGGGCGGAAAGCTCAAACTGAATGGCCGGTGTCCCGCTCTGGGTCGCCTGCAGACGCCATTTTTCTTCACAGCTCTCCCTCCGTTGAAAACACAGCAGGCCCCAAACCTGCGTCAAGCTAACCACGGATACCAGTAGTTGTACCGGAAGTAAGGCGTCCACACCTTCAAAGTAAAATCAAAGCGAAAATTTAAAAAATACAAACAGTTATCAAATACTGTGGTGTACGGGGCGCAATATAAACGTTTAAACCGTAATATTTATTATTTATTTTCAAGGTGGCCGTCTAGAAATAAAAAATATCAACTTTAAATGTTATTTCGCTTAAATAGTTTACTGTAACACACCGGAAGTTGAGGTTATTATCCCCTAACTTGACACTAGGAGGCCTAAATGGATGCGAGGTCACGTGACCCACTATTCTACAATAGACGCAATTGCCGTGCTAGTTCATAAAATTAGTTATCCATGCAAACGCTTTCTGCCAATAGTACTTTATTAGTGCTGTCTGGTCCCGGTGGGTGGCTTTAATCACAGGTGGGTCGAGTGTATTCACTGAAACACCATCGTTAATTTTCGGCCATGTCGCCATCGTCGTCACAGCAAAGCCAGGCGAGAAGATAAGCATACGTCCGACATGAGCTCTGTTACACGAACATAAATAAGCCGTCGTAAAAAGTTAGTAGCACACATTTCTTTTATTCTTTAAATGCCTAAAAATCTGAAATAGACTTTCACTAACAAATTCATTTTGTATGACTTTAAAATGAGTTTTTATTCATCACCAGGGATCTGGCTCCATTTTCAGTCAGTGTAGTTAATTGAACTGAGGAGTGATGCTGAGCTCCTGCTCATCAAACCTTTACTATCACCCAGTGTGACAGTGTAGGCTGCACTAACTCTCTGCTCCTGTCTTTATATCACCCTCTGGTTTGAATTGATGAACTGTTAATATGTGACAGTTATCTTTGCATGTGTTTGCGTTTCTTAATCGGCCAGCTACTTCACCAATACACAGCACACAACCAGGGCTACTGTTTAGCCGGCACAGCTGCCCAAACTCTCACACTTCTTACTACGGTAACTTAATCAGGAGATAAAGTCACGATGATTTGTGTCAAAGTTACGACAATATGATTTGATTCATAACGTCATCTGCTACGGGGGGAAAGCACCGTTGTCGTGGCCGAGTGGTTAAGGCGATGGACTAGAAATCCATTGGGGTCTCCCCGCGCAGGTTCGAATCCTGCCGACAACGTTAGGGGTTTTTTTTTTTTTTTTGCTTTACACATAGATAGTCATGATTACGCCCACTGTTGTTTTGTTAAAGCGATAGGTAACTCGAGCGAAGATTTTTGCGACCGATATACTTCGCCGAGCCCGCCACGGTAGCTATTTACAACCTAAACAAACATGTTACCTTTTTTTTTAACTTGCTAAATGTTCGTCGCTTGTAGGTATTTCTCCTCATAACCCTCGCGACAGTCTAAATCTTTTGCGAATTTGCCATCCTGCCTCTCATTGGTCTACCCTGACAGTCCGGCACCTAACCAATCTCACACCTCTTGCCTAAACCTAACCAATCCAACTTATGAAGGCAAAGAGTACTAGCCAATCAGAGGGAGAGTGGGGCGGGTCATGCCTTCACGAAAACGCAAATTTGTACCGCCAGGCCCCGGGTGTCTCTATACAGCAAGTGAGGAGTCAAACCTCTGTTAACCACAGCGGCGCAAATATGTATCCTATATTAATACAAATTAATAAAAATGTGCAGAAATCATGACAAACACCTCTTACTCCAATACTTGCCATATTAATGCACAGGTATGTGATGGCACCATTTTATAATAATAAAGTCACACATGGATTTGCAGTTGTTTTAGTTATATATTTGTATTCAAAATAAAAGACTTTCCTGTGGAAAATCCTGTACAAAGTCACAGCCATTCACTTTCACAATTATGCGTTCAAAGATAGAGTCCCACACTACCGCCGTTACATTAGGCAGATTTTGCACGTCACAAACCCCCTATTAACCAACTTGGCATTGAGCATTTCATTCATCATGCAAATTATATTATCTTAACTGTCTAAGTTTTATCATCTTAAACATGTTTACATGGTTTCAAGACACCTGCGCCTTATTCAATGCCTGAATTACACCAATAATTCATATACAGTGAAACTCGTGCATCTTGAGTTCTGATGGCTGGCAGCTGTGCCAAAAGCACTTCATATTACATCATTTGGGACATTTATACAAAGTTGGAACCACTACAGGTGAAAAGCTGGAAGGAGACAATGTGATGAATGATTTATTAAAAGTAGAAACACTCTAAAACAGCTCAATGATTTCGATGGAGTACTGTCCGACGTCCTTCTTCACCTTCATCTTATTGAGCTCCTGGAGGCTGCTCTCAATCTTTCCAAGCTCAGAAACCAGTCTCACCTGAGGACACAAGAAGGAGTCTAAGTCGCTACTATAAACCCTGGATATATTAAAACCATAATAATAAAGTCACAACAAATAGCTATTTGTTTTCCAGAATATTTAACCTGCGGCTACAAAGCAAACAACAGGGAAGACTTTGTTACCTGAGACTTCACAAAGCTGTGGAGGTTCAGCAGTAAGCCTTTGGCCTCTGGAGTCATTACCAGCACTGTGAAATGGGCGTCCAACAGCAAGCACACCCAATCCATGATCTAAAATAAAATGCAAAGGAAAACAGAGTTAGTAGTTAAATTATCTTTAAACTGGATGAACTGCATGTTTGATACAAATTATAAAAGCTGTTGCAAAAACTCTTGATCTCCATCTTTTCACGCTGACTGTATACACTGTGGCTGAACATAATTGTAACCGCACACAGTTCAGGTCAAAATGGGAGTCTGACTTCCACCATGTCTGTATTTGACAATCTGTCAGCGAAATAATTTCTCCTGCCTCCGGACTTGTCACTTAATGTGTCCCGATGTGACAGACACAGGCTGTGCTGATACTGTGACAAGTGTGGCCACCCTAATTATCTAGTTAGACACTGACACAGACCTGAGCCAGACTTGGTGATCTCAATCCATGCATCTGTGGGAAGGCATCTTGGGAATATTTTAGGTAAAGGAACTGCAGGTACTGGAGGAAAAGCTGATTGGATGAGAAAGAACATTGAGCACTGTAAAAATATATTTTTAAGCATTTATAGTCATAAAAATGTGCAGCTTGTGTTCTATTAGAGAAGTGGGAAAATTAAGTAGCTGTTACTCACAACAACATGCTGGGAAGAGAGATCTTTCAGGTGTGGGAGGAGGAAAGAGTCGCTGTACGCCGTCTGCAGGATCTCATTTCTATGCAGCTTCAGTTAAGATCTCATACGTGTCAAATTCAAATCATTACACACCAAGAGCAATCATTTTGCAATTATGCTAACAAACCATAACATGAAGCTTGCTACTGATACGCAAGATGTAGGAGGACTGAATGTAAGTGATTGCATCATATTGAACAACAAAATGTGACAGGTTGGTGAATATATTTTGTCTGAGTGATGGTGCACTGGCAGGATACAGTAAAACAGCCTTGTGTAATCCCACTGGACAGCTCTGTTCTGGTGGAGCTGAGGTCTTCTCTTTGTCTTCTACTCTGGTGCCACCTCCACCGAGGCCATCTGAACGGTCCTCCTCAACGGATGTGGGGCTGAAACCATTCTGCAAGCCGAGCGGGCCACGCTCTCTGGCCACTAGGGTTTCCATGACGGAGACACTGTCAGGCTCCAGGCTCAATTTCTCTGCGTCGACGTCTGGCATACTGCAAGATGAAGCCAGAACAACACACTGTTTATTTTTTTTTTCATCTTACATGACACTGAGTCAGGGTAATAATTTAGATTATTAAACTCCTAGATCATAAAATTATGTTACTTTAGTGCCCCCTAGTGGTAATATCCACATGACACTGATTTACATCTGTATGACAGTGTTCATTTATAGTGCTCTGCACTTGGAAACCATCAGTTTTACCTGATAAAGGCCTTAAGGCAGGCACAGGTGACAGCTTCTGGGATGTCTGGGAAGAACTGCAAGCAGAGCTGACACAGGAAGTAGTCCTGCCTCTCCAGGGCCAGGAGCACAAGATCAGGACACACACTATTTGAAAGCCATGATTGCAAATGGTCACATTCAGCAGAAACAACACTGTTTGAACTACTCTACTAGCACTTAGAGATGCAATTTACATCATTCAATTCCCTTTTTTTGCTTCATCATGTAAACTAACTCTATTATTAGCGTTCAAATGCACGGTCAGAAACTTTCTGCAGACTGAATACTGAATAAACAGTTTTGAGGGTCAACTTTCTTAATTAAAAAAAAAAACAAAACAAAAAAAACACCCTGGTTCCATTGCCATTCTACTGACCTGTGGCAGAGGCACCGCGTGTGCACTAGCTGTGCCAGGCTGCTGGGGGTGTAGAAGGCTGGATCATCCAGGCTCCGGGACACAAGGGTCGATGCTAGCTGCCACACCGAGGGCTGCAGGTCTTGGATGTCTGTCCTTGAGAGGAGCCCCTCCACCTCTCTCTGGACCTCTTCCACTGGTAATGTCTGCACGAGCAAATACAAATAATTTATGTACATTTTTTATGTTTTTGTCATTAAATTACTTTTTTTGTCAACACTGTTCCAGTATTTTGTGAGAGAGCCATGAAAAATCACATTTTTACCTTGATGAGCTCCAGAACTTGCTCATTTGTTAAACTGGGTGCTGATTGGCTCTTACGGGTTGTTCTCTGTATGAAAAGAGGGAAGAATCAAACCACAGATGACACCACTGACAGGAGCATTACAGGGCCATTACTCCTCAGGTGGCACTTCATTCAAACACACAGAATTTTAAAAAGCAGAGGCAGTGAATTGATGATGTGCCACAACAAACAAAAAAAGTGTCATATTCCAATAGCATTTAGCGTGGGTGCATGTTTGCTCAGTAATATCATAAGTTGAGATGAATTGTTAGATGAGTCAGACCTCTTTACATATTAATTTAGGTTACTTTGGCCACAACACAGTAGCCCTGTTGTATTGTGAATTTCTCCCCTTACCACAGTATAGAATTTTCTAAGTTTAGTGAATGTAGTGCCATTTCAGGCAGCAACTGCTGTAAATCACTTTTTCATATGGAGCAAGTGCCAATTAGCCGTCAGTCTGGGAAACACTGTTAGCTAGTTTTCAAGGCTACAGTGTGTGGGACTGTTGCACCAGCAACTCAGACAGCAGCTGTGTAGCCTCTTTCTGTCGTGTAAGTTCCCTTATTTTGCCTTGAAAACTTCTCCAACATACCGTCTTCCTGGTCTCCACTGTCCTCGATGGATGAGCTTTCTCTTCATGCAGAATGTTATTCCAAGATGGAACAGAGGTGGGAGCTTTGGACTCTGCAGCAGTGAGAAAAACACACTGTGCTGAGTGTCAAATCAGCGTTGCAGCATTATCAAGAACAGCCTGCCACATGACTACATATTTATTATTTAGATTGTTATTGCGGAATTATTTATTGAGGGTAAATTCGTGTTCACAGGCATCAAAAGTATGTGTTTGTAATTTGCTCAAAGTTTTTATTACAAAAACAGCAGTACTATGATTTTGTTTGAGCTCACCTTCAGTCTTGGACTGCCTGAGCTTCCCCAGAGCAGAGGCGAGGGAAGATTTGGGGCACTCATATGGAATAACAGAGAGGGTTTTCCCGTGTGGAATTAACAACTTGTTTGAATAACTCCAAAGCTAAATCAAAGAGAAAAGAAAGTGAATGCAAACATGAATAAAATAGTTAGACAGCGATGAAATGGAATCGCAGAACTCGTCTTTAAATGCGTCCATATTGACATTGTAAACTGCCATAAAGTTGTGAGGAGGGACAGTGAGCCCCGTCACAGTGGAGAGCAGACACAATGCTCTACCAAAGTCATACAGTCCTCCATCAGCACCTAGCAGCTGGAAGGACAGGGAACCTTGGCCTGCAGCATTAACAACACTGAGGGAAGACTGAGTGGGTGGTAGGTGCATACTTCTAACCTCAGCAACAAAAGCTCATGTACCAACTGGTGATCGTCCCGTATGAGCTTAAAGTCATTAACAGTGTATCGTTTCATCCACTCCTCTTATAATGCAAATATTAGAAAACACTTTGCTTGGCATGTTATTTGCATTTCATACCCCAAAGCATTCATACCTGTCCGTAGATTTTACCCGTCATCTCTTTTCCTGCCTGAAGTGTCTGGAAATTGGTATTCCAGATGCAGAGGAAGTCTGAGAAATCAAAGACAGAGAGCCATTCAAGAACCACACACACACACACACACACACACTTGCATCACATGCTGGAGTCATACAACTGCAGGTCATCATTTCAAGTGTATTTATTCCAAAAACAAGGCCCACATGTCAAAATCAATGCAATGACTTCAGAAGTTGGCCTTGTATTTGTTTAAGTTCTAATAATTTGAACCCAAGAGTTGATTTTAGTTAATATACAACATTCCTTGTACTTTCTCCCAAGCACAAGATGTGGAGGCTAGAAAACAAATTCAGGTCACTCATTAACAAACAAAAAAACAAAAAATGCTTCAACCTTGTATTTAGTCTCGCCTGCCTGACCCATTCTCTGTTTTTTTTTTAAAGATTTTGTTGGGGGAGTGTTTTCTTTTTTTTTTAAGATTTTTTTTGGGGCAGTTTTGCCTTTAATTGATAGGAAAGTTAAGTGTGAAAGGGGGAGAGAGAGGGGGAATGACATGCAGCATAGGGCCACAGGCTGGAGTCGAACCCGGGCCGCTGCGGCAACAGCCTTGTACATGGGGTGCCTGCTCTATCCACTAATCCACTGACACCCCTGGGGGAGTGTTTTCACTTCTCATTGTACAGATGACAGTGTAGAGGCAGCCTGAAAACAGGGGACGATAGAGGAGGGTATAAGATGCAACAAAGGTCCCGCAGCTGCAATAGAACCCAGGATCTTGTGGTTATGTGGCTTAAACTGTTACCATTCGGCTTCCAGGGCACCTCCCACTCTGATTATTGTGTGTAGATTTTGTCAATGCAAAATAACTGTAGTTAAAAGACCCAGTGTGTAGGTTTTATGGGGATAAATTGGCAGAAATGTCATATATAATATAAAAAGTATGTTTTCTTTAGTGCAGTGGTTCCGAATTGGTGGGTTGCGGTCCAAAAGTAGGTCACAGGTCGCAAACGTGTCCAGTTTGTAAAAAACACACTTTACATTAAAGTACAGTGAATTTCCGTCACAGACCTTTTATTTTGAAGTGTTGTTTCCTTCTGTAGAGTGAGTGAATAACGCCAGCTACCTAAAAGAGACAGCAAACTATCTCGACAACATGGCCAAACGCAAGTACGACGCTGAATATATTAAACTGTGTGGACTTTGAACGTATGACTGAGGAGAAATCTGGACCCCGTGG
The DNA here is from genome assembly GCF_041903045.1 of Epinephelus lanceolatus. Classification (NCBI taxonomy): domain Eukaryota; kingdom Metazoa; phylum Chordata; class Actinopteri; order Perciformes; family Serranidae; genus Epinephelus; species Epinephelus lanceolatus. The sequence continues at coordinate 15,246,687 of NC_135736.1, forward strand.
CTGGACCAGTTGCTTTAGTAAATAACCCCCGGGAAAAAAAAAAACCTCTGTTTTTATTACGTTAGAACGAGCCGTTTATATCTACATATAGAGCAGGTCCTCTTCCACGGAGTACCACGTTGTTTCTACAGTAACCCAGAGCAGATGAACCAAACACTGGCATTAGATAGGGCTACTCAAGTTTTTGTTTCAGCCACCATAATTCTTCTACATGCTTGGCACATGGCACAGTAGGCTGCAATCTGCAACCTAACCACTAGATGCCACTAAAGCCTACACACTAGACCTGTAAAACTGACCATGCAGAGTTGTGTTTTTTGTGCATTACTTGTTAAATCTAATGTGTACACAGTGCTAGTGTATATAGTTTTTATACTTTTATCTTATTTGCATTTATTGTTGTGTTTTTATCTTGTTTTCCTTTTTCTCTATCACTCAGTTGTTTTTGTCTCTTAAGCCGCTTTCACGAGTGAATTTCTCCAGTGTGAGATTAGTAAAGTTTTAGGGCTGCCCCTTGAAAGTCAGAGATTTAAATCATCAGTTGGAGACCCCTCAGTCAACTGAGATTGCTTTAAGTTAAGCATCGAATATTCATATTAAACATCAGAATCTGATTTGACTGACAAAATTCTGAGTCAGGTAAAGCCCTATAAAGTTTCTTATTTTATGCTGATAACAGTTTTTTTCTAATGGCTAATGAAGACAGAAAAGACACACGTAAGCTAATGTGCAACTACTTTTTTGTCACTTTTCCAGTGTGAACTTTTCATACTTAAAACCCTTCAGACATAGATCTGGTGTTCAGCATGCTGCTGACTCACTAGCATGGTTTACTGAGACCCTTGTAGTACATCCAAGATTGACTTAGTCAAGATCTGTCATGCTTAAAATGGTACTTTTAATGGACTGAAAACCAGCCAGATGCTCTGGCGAATTCTATCTGAAAACCTGTCTGAGTGGAGCACTTATGGGCTTCATTTGAGGCAATGTAAATAAACTGCATTTACCTTTGCCAGCTCCGGCAGAGGGGTGTGGAACCCCCACCACAGCTACATGGGCTTCATCCAGGACCTGAGCTGACGCAGCCTCCAGCAGGCCCTCGCCGACAGGAAGACTCAGCAGCAGGCTGCGGGGCAGAGGAAGAGCCTGGGCCTCCTCATCAGCCACCAGGCCCCGCACAGAGATGACACTCTGGTACACATGACCGTTAGGGTCTGGATGGAGGGAAGATGATGGAGCACAAGAGGTTAAAAGGATTATTGAGAGAAGAAATCAATAATACTTATCTTGCATGTGACATCCCATGTTTTACCCTGAGAGTAAAACCACAACTCATCACTGGTTTGGATGTGCCTGTGCTGTCAAACAGTGAAAACTAAAAATATTTCCACAGGAAATTCAGTCTTACAGAGATAAAGCAGGCGGATGTGTTTATCACTGTAGGATGCAGAGAAGCTGAGCGGGGAGAGACCTGGCTCCTCTCTCTCCAGCCGATACCTCTGTAGGGTGTTGGGATTCAGTCTCTGCAGGTAGAGGAAATGATCTCCTTTCTGTGGGAAGACAAGGACAGCCAAGGCCTTTAGAAATACCAAGAATAAAAAGTTGATACACATGTCCACTGAGAGACAAGGACAGACAAAATTAGTTAGTGGTAGATGGGTAATAAAATACATGTCAATCCCATGCATTTCAGTACAAGCACATAACATGCCTTCAAATGATTTGTCTCTCAGAGTTTGGGTACTGAACTTGGGTACCAACCGAATTACACTGGTACTATCGAGTACCAATTCAAGTTGGTGCCAAATTTCGGCACCTAAGAACCCATCCTCATGAGAACACCAGGTTCATACAGGAAGCGGAAGCACTGCAAAGCACCCCACAGCCAGCAACAGAGCTCCATTGGCTTCCCAGCAAGCTAGTGCACTAGTAGTTTCAGCATCTTGTCTATTTTCTTTTCTGTTTAATTTTAGAAACAGCCAAGTATCACTGCTGTTTGCGTTTTTTCAATTATGTACTTATTTTGCATATTTCTCAGCTGTGTCTAAATAGAAAGCAAGAGAGATGAGCAAACGCACATATACACACAAGCAGACAGACATAGCTCTATGTGTGATTGGCAAAGAGCAGAGGAGAAGACATTTTGTTTACTCTTACTTGTTAAAAAATATATTTTTTATATTACAAAGAGCAAAGCACCAAGAAAAAAAAGGTACCATTGGGAAACGGCACCGAATCCCATGTCCCGGCACTGGTATTGATTCAAATGTCAAAGGTGCCCAACCCTACTGTTTTTACAGCATTGTACTGTGATACAGGTGCAATGAAATCGTAAAAATGAATTCACTGAATTGACTTGTAAGATTTTGTTTCTTTCATCAAAGCCAAACAATTAAAATGATGTTACCTGTTCAGTTGTGAAGATCATAAACTGCTGTGACTCTGCCACTATGTTGGTGCTCCACCTAAAGACAAAAAGAGCATTCATCAACACGCTACAAGAGACAACAGGGGTCCGTTTCAGAAAGGAGGTTCAACAAACTCTGAGCCTAACCCTGAACTCTGAGTTGAGTAAGAGGCCGTTTACACGTACACGGTGATTTTGATAAACGGAGACATCTTCCTTCGTTTGTGCCCTTCGTTTACACGCAAACGGAGATTTCTCCTCTGAAAACGAGTCTTTCTAAAAACTCCGGCCAGAGTGGAGATTTTGGAAAACTCCGGTTGCGCGTTTGCATGTAAACTGAGATAAACGCAGATAAACGGAGTTATAGGCAGCCCACGTCACAGTATGCGCCGGAACTTGCGCCTGTGTAAAAAGTGCGACCTATGTTGCTATGGTGACAATGGATACATGGAAGGCTTGAGCTTCTCGTTACACTGCCACCTACAGGTTTGGCATGCTCTTGTGTATATATACACAAGTAAGTGTAAACGAAGATCTTTTTGAAAACGGAGACGGTGAAATGTCCGTTTATGAAAATAGCCGGCAACGTGTAAACGGCCTCTAACTCTGAGATGGGAAACTCTGGGTTACGGGTTTCAGAACAGGTGATTTCAATCTGTTCAATCAACACAGAGTTTGTTCACTCTGAGTTAAGCGCGTGCACCAAGACTTTAAAAAGCCGCCGTCAATGGAGCCCCGATACCACGATTCACCATGGCAACAAGCTACAGGAAAAGGTCTGTATTTTTTTACTCCCCTGGAGTTGGATATTTTAATGTGCTCATACAACGAATTTGAAGCTGTTTTCAGGAAGAAGAGTAACACGGCTGCAGCAGCAAAGGAACGGTAGTTGGCGTGGGAGAAAATTACTGCTCGAGTCAATGCGTAGCCTAAGTTTAAATTTATTTTATACATTTATGCAATCACAATAATGTTAGGCTACAGATGCAAACAGGTGGAATGGTGTTAAGAGAGAGAGCAACACAAAGAATCTGGGTAGATGAAAGTGCACGTCCACGGTTGGTGACGTTGGTTATGTCACGACGGATGAGGTTATGGATATAAATGATGGACTGTGATGTGAAATGGTACCGTTCAAAAAGAAAATGTTCTGGAAATGATAACGTCAATTCTGGGCCTGTGAATAATCTCCCGACGAATGCGTAACTCCTTCCTCAATAACACTGCCTCTTCGTCCACAGGGTCCTCCAAGAACGGACATGCCATGGTCGAAAAAGTAGATTTAGAACTAGAACACACTTTAGGATCCGACTTTACCTTGAGGACAGATGATCAAACTCGCTGAAACCCACGTGACACTAAACGAATGAATGAATGAATCACACTGCGTGTGTGGCGTACAAGGGAGGAGACAGCTAGAAACTCGAGGTTCATTGAAGAAAACCTGCTCCCGACCAGGTTAGGTTCACAGAGTCAGTTGCCATAGTAACTGACACCGAGCTTCAGTTACCTCTCTTTCTGAAACGGGCTGGAGTTACTCCGCTTTCTCTGGTTTAAGTTACCTCCCTTTCTGAAACGGAAAACCCAGAGTTTCCCTCATTTCAGGGTTAACAGACTCTGAGTTTTTACTAAACCTGTTTTGTGAAACGGACCCCAGATGAGACTGCAGCACGGCACTACCAAGCAGGTTATCTCAATATTTGAAATTTTATTGTCTATATAAATTGTTTTACTTTAAGTATCTCTACAGGCAACCTCGTTCCTAGTCTGGATTATACCCCAAAGAATTTACTGCGGCTGTAAGCTACAGCGATACTGACCTAATGGCCTCTTCTTGAGCCAGGACTTCCTCTATGGGCTGCTGGGGAGCAGAGAGGAGAGAGTCCAGGAGCCTCACAGCTCCTCTCTGGAACAAGACCACAGGCTCCCCTCCAGCTACGCAGTGGACCCTCCAGACATCTGATGACACCTGAAGAGAAATAAAGGATTACACCAACTTCCAAATGACGACAAATCACCTTGTCAAATATATTTTGAGGATTGAAAGCAAAATTCTCCAACTCGTATAGCATGTTAGGTAATCACATACGATAACATACTGTGTTAAAGATTTCTGCAGTGGAAAGAAAATAAATGCAGACATGTTCAAATGGAGCTGATACAGAGCGCTTCACAATATGACTAAACCACTTCCATCACCAAGCCATTATCCTCAACTGTATGATTCATCACATCTTATCCCTCTGTATGACAACAGGCTTTTCACCTTGGATCCGGTATAAACAATTAAGCCTTCAGACGTCTATCAGACAAAACATCGCACAAGCATTCTGTGGCTTTAAATGCCACTAGAGAGAAGAGATAAACAGCCATATTCACACTTACAGTTGCTTTGAAGGCCTTATCTAAAAGTATGTCTTCTTCTTTCCAAATTCTGATCATCTTAAAAACAAAACAAAAACAGACATTATTTTACAGATATTTGTGGAGGGTCAGATCTACAGAGACATCTACACTAAAAGAATGACAGATGGGTTTATTCTCCAAGAGCAACATAAATTAGTGAGGTCCAACCTGTAAATAACAGAACATGTCACAGTGGGTAAGCAACTGACAGGTGGGCGGGGGAATGAAGTCATGTAGAAACAATTCAGAAACACGGTTAGTACATGTTTACTGAAAAAGTAGTAATTCAGTCATTGTTTTCCAAATGAACTTGGTGCTAATAGTGTGTTGGAGTTCCCTACCTTCTTTTATTGTCTGACAATAAGTACCTCAGTATGGTTTGTATACTTAAGATAAAAAATGACTGGTTCATTTTGCCTAATATCAATCCAACAGTGAGTCAGTCGGGCTTTGTACAGATGGTGCTGCAGTCAAAGCAAAAATGAGAATCCTTGCCACAACAGGAATGATTGAAAGTCTACCTTGCTGTCTGAGACTGCCACATATTCCTTGCTCTGTGAGTTGTAGACTGCTGAACAGGTCAGAGTCTGTCCTTGTTTCACCGTCCAGCTGCTCAGCGGCTTCTGGTCTGAAACCTGACAGAACCATAAAAACACAAATAGTTAGTGGAACAGTTTATAACATCAATGACTCTACCCAAGATGGTTCTACGAGTCACAACACAAACAGTTCTCCTTCACCCGTGGATGGATTACTGAACAAGCCTACCAGGCACTGGCCCAGAGGCCCAAAGTGTCTGGGGCCCCCCTGGCCTTCACCTGCAGAATGTCACTTAAATGAACGTGTACTGACCAGGAAGAGACTCAAAATGAGCACAAAGAGACAAAAAAGACCACAAATAGATGCAAAGGAACAGTCCGCCCATGCCTTCACCTGCATCTACACTAGTAAATGTAAAGCTGTGTGACTGTGTCATGGTGTAGCTTCCATCATTAAATATGGAGACTCGTGAAACAAGCAAGTGAGGCCGGTTCAGAGAGTTGACATGTAATGTAAAGAAGCTGCTCAGTGACGCATTTAGAGGTACATGGAGCTGTAACGTTACATTTGATAATGTAGCCCAAGTACTGAAAGCCATTAACGTTAGTAGTTAGCATGCTGTGTGTGTTCTGCGGTGGGCATAGCGACCGTTAGCTAACATTTGCCTGTTTTGGTAGAATAGCATCGTGTTTACTACAACCTTAACGGCGTTTGCTTGTTTTTAAGCAAAATAAGTGAAGGTACCACCACAGCTAACAGAGGTATGTCTTCTCCTGTCTGCTCTGGTGGTTTCTGCCACAGTTGCTGTTGCTAAGAAGAGCCGAGGATGCCCACACGAGTTATTACACATCAGCTGCTCAGCAGAGGCTCCCCAAAATAAACATTTAACTGTACCTTGTACAGCGTGACAGATCTGGTTAAGTCTGTGACGACGACATGGTCGTTGTCTCTCTCCGCCTCGATCCCCTGAATGCCTGAATGCGACAGATTTTGAGCTGGAGCAAGTCCGCACAACGTGTATCCCTCATACAGCGCGGCCATGCTGGACGAGAAGAAAGTGGAGCTCGTCGGATCTCGCGAGAACAGACGGGAACACAGGTGATCTGCGTGCATCTTGCGGGAGCGCGCACAGTGGAAAGCAGGCAGACGAGTTCTGGTAGATTACCAAAGCAAAAACCACCTAAAACGTCGAAACTACCTTGAGTGTTACTTTTAGAGCTCGTTATGGTTCTCTGCTATGTTTCTATAAAGATGTTGATGATGATGAAGTCAAGTAATTTAGAAATTTTGGATCTTTAAACACATGGAGAACCCCTACCTCACATGTTCAGGTAAAATGGGACAGTTTGTTTGTTTATTTAGGGTTTAATACATTTATCAGTTCAGTCATTAATTAATTGAATCATTTATGTTACCTGATGCTACTCATTAAAAAAGACTGTACAACTTTTCTGCCTGTTTTTTTGCTGCCTGTTTCCTTTGTGACATAGTGCCAACAATGGACATTGGTGTGTGTAACAATGATGGCTAATTCTGGTCTATTGTAGCTAACATGAGCTTAATACATCGTCTGTAGGTTTTTTTTAAGTGACAAAAATAAAAAAATAAAAATATGTAATATTACAGCATGGCTTACAGCAGCATAATTCATGACTGTATGGCACCTGGGAGCTTAAAAACATGCCGATATTACTTAAGAAAAATGTCCCATTTTAGCTTAACTTTTTGTCCCATTTGCCTGAATGCATTTAGTACACACTCAAAACTATTTCGCACAAAAAGTAAAGTGTACTGTGAAAATATTTTGATAATAGGTCAGGCAGTTGATAAAGTGCAACATCCTGCAATCATTTTTGTAGATATACCAGTATTGTATTAGCTGTAGAACTGTTATTACAAAATGAGGAAATCAACATGCCACATGGCTTTACTGGCTCATTCTCGGATTAGTGATTTTTTTTAATCTTTGGTGTGCCCACACTAGTTAGCTTAGACTAATAAAATGCTTGTTTCATGTTAAGGACATTTGTATTCATTAACAATCCAATAATATGGTTGGTGATTGGTTGCTAATTTTTAAAGAGCACAAAATGTAAAACCTTATTTTTCCCATTTTACGTGATGTCCCAAACCATCTGACCTCACCCTGCCAAATATAATGATTCCAATGGCAAAGTACTGTTTAAAAGGGACAAAATCTTATTTCTAGGGCTTGTTAATGTTGATAAATGATCTGAAGTCTATAGTTTATGAACATTTACAGTGGCCTGATCAATATTATATTACACCCAGTAGAAAGTAGCATCTCTGGAAATAGCGTTACAATGTGGATGCACTACTTGACAGATGAATATTTTAATACATGCCAAGAATTGCCTCACCTCCTTCCTCAGACCAGGTGAGCGTTACATGTATGAAGTTCAGACCATCCTGTCTAAACAGCCCAAAATATCAGCTGTGTTAAATGCCAAAGTATCTGAATGGGAACTTAAGAGGTGAATGCATTATGAGAATACTGATATTGTACCAGCTGAGATTTGCCTCCCCTTGTTATTTAAGCCTGAATGTGAATGTGAGTTGTATGAAATTCACACTATTGAGCCAAAACAGCCCACAATAAAGCTGGCACACATTTTACATACATGTAACACTCACCTGGTCTGAGAAAGGAGGGGATGTAAATCTCATTTGGTACAAATTCTGTATTGCAGTATAAATGTATTCACCTATTAAGCCACAAATACAAGTTACCTACACATAATTATATCCAAATAGTTCAAGAGGTTTTTCTCTTTTTTTGGAGAAATTTAATCAAAAACTAAAACTGTTACAATTCCTCCTGGTCTCCCCTTGATCCATTAAAGCTTGTGTAAAAGGCAGCATGAGTTCACCAGTGTATCACAGGGCTTTCCACAAAAGATTGGTTGGCATTTTTAACTGATTAAGATATACATGTACTATATACTGCTGTTTCCTGCCATACAAACAACAGTGACACAAACAGGACACAGTTGTGAATATAAGTCAATAAATCTGAGTCGGCCACTAGGTGGAGACCATCAGCCATCAATGGATGGCTCAGTACATATACTCAGACATGACGCTTGACTGAGTTGCCTCATTGGAGACTATGAAGAGCAATGCTGTATTTTTATGAGATTTATATGATGTTTTGGTGACTTTGAATTCTATTGTTTTGCCCCAGTGTTCATTAGAAGTAGATAAATTGTATCTGTTCTTCAAAGATCTGGAGAAGCAATAGTATGATCCACTTGGGCTGGAGCCTTTGGATGGACCTGATGCACTGAGTGAAAAGGAACTGAAGGGAGGGAATCTGCCTGGGTATAAAAGATTTATATCACCTAATCCGTGTAAAGGCTTCCAGACGGGTGAAGGAGAGAGGTTTGTTTCCACTGGTGGACCACATCAGAGCGAACAAGAGTAACTATTGGGCGGTCTGATTCTTTTCACAGTATCGGTTCCCTCAAGTTGATTTATGTAACTGTTACATGTACATGCATGTTTGACAGCTAATTATAACTACCCCACATTTGTTATTTTTCCTTCCTTATAAAAAGATATATGGATACTTGTGGTTGTTTGTGCTTCCCTCACTGGTTTGAAGTGGTCAGGACCTTGTTACAAAAAATTATTGTCACGAATTTCAGTGCAATGTTTAAATCAAATAATGGCAGTTTCGACCAGCCACTTTCAATCATATCTAATCAAACCATACCCGGGCAGTGCTGATGAAACAGATCAGCCAAACTTTGGTGTTAAACTCCTTGTAAATATTAAAAATGTTTTGTCCTCTCCGATCTTTAGATTCTTTAGTCCATAATATTGAATGTTAAAGAGCAGTGTTATAGGCAAATAATGGCCTATGGGCCCCAACCCTGACAAAAGTCTTCACCTCCATAGCATCAAAGCTTTTGCATGATTTTTCACAAATCTATATGACAGATGACATCTGTCACTGACAATGGAAAGAGAAGGCTCATGTAAATCTCAATAAATGTATCTTCGTAACATTACATACTGCCCCTGCATCATCATGGCAAACCTCGTCATGCACCAGATCATATAAACAGTGCCTGGTGCTGGAATATTTTATGTTTTAGAGAAATACTTTGATGTGAAACAAACAATTTACGCACTGCTATTGTTACTAGTGCATTGTATTAACTGCAAACGTTTAATAGAAGTAGAGGAGTATGCTTATTAAAATGATGGCAGCTGAGTTGGCATATGAACACAGGGTGGATGTAATAGATTCTTTGAATTAAAGTACCCACTGTGTAGCATTAACAATGTTTTTCTGTTACTTTATTGGCTGCTATTGGTATAACCACAGACTCCCCATTTCCTATGATTATAAGGAAGATGTAACAAAAGAAATGACATTTCCCCAATTTCCATCAACCCACAACCAAAAACACAACCCATTTTACATTTCACACAATACTCATGATTCTGTTAACAAAAGCATCTTGTTTAAATTATTTGTACTTTAACAGTGTGGTATCAATACTCTGACAAACCAAAGTTGTTAAATATATTATTGTTAAATTCTAAAAATCTTTTGTTTCTCTTCTTTGAAGGCATAAAACACATTCATATCATGTGAGAGAGATTTTCATAAATATATGGTTGTTCAGGTAAAGGTAGATATTATTTAATATTTACGCTGTTATTATAAATTCCTAAAAAGTGAATCCACTTGCAGTTGTATGATCTGTTGACCTACTATACAATGAAAGAACCTCCCCCTCACTGCATAAACAGTATCTGGTATAAAAAACAACATCCCAGGAGTAATTTTAAGACATATTTACATGTTTTTGTTTAAACCTACTGTGAGAAAGAACAGAACCTTTGGCAGTAAACCACAATTATAAGAAGCATCACAGATTACAGTGTGCTACATCTCACACATCCACAGTTAACAACACATTTCAAACAGAGAATGTAGATGAGCAGAGACAAGTGTTCAAACAATTGGGGTAATATCTACCTGTAAATATATACATATAATTCTCACTTAACTCTCAATGTCCTGTAAATAACATGTACAAGCTGCAAACCAGTGGACTTCATTTGACATCCATGATTTACATCCTGACAAAGCCTTCCATGGTCGTTGTTTAAGTAAAAAATGTATCAGTGACAGATGGCCAATATCCTCATATAAATACATAGTCATGTCACATTATCAAACTTAACGAGTTACTGAGGATCACCTGAAAGCTCTGTTAAACAACTGGATGGTGCATAGTTGATTGTGAGACAGTGAGGGCTGCAAAGGATACATCATACAACAGCTACTCCCCAAGCAGTCTGAACCAGCCCCTGCACAGAGGCATAGCCTGCTTTTAAAGTTTTTGGAGTTACCTTCATATATCTGTCAATACAATGTAGGCTAAGGCTGAAGCCAGCATCCAGTTAGCTTAGCATAAAGACTGGCTCTGTTCAAAGGCAACAGTTTCCTACCAGAACTCTAAGCTCACTAATTAATATGTTATATTTCAATGTATAAAATGTAAAAAAAACAAAACAAAAACATGTAAAATTTGAGGTTTCCTGAATCTCCTTTGGTTAGTGATTTCCTGTATCTCACGAAAGACTGCTTGACAATCCCAAGACATGGGGCATGAGGTTGTATGTCTTAAGTGTGATCATCCAGCAATGGTTATTTGTAATATACAAACCCAACGTTGCTTGGAGCTGCTTTTCACCCATTTCTGTTTCTTTTGTGCTCACCCAACATTCACGAATTAAAAAACTAGATAAAACTGTGGTTAGTTAAGTCCATGCATGGCCAACGCATTCTTAAACCAACTCGTCAAATATCGTCGCTTTGTCAGTTGCCTTTCATGTCTGAATATGATGCGCCAGTTGTTGACGTTCCGGGATGGTGTGTCACTTTATGCTTGTTAACAGACTTCTGTTTTCACATGAAATGTACAGTTTCTGCTCGTTAGACGCATAAGGTCTTTTTCAAAATACACATATGTCGGTAAAGCACCTTGTTTTTATGTTTATTTCCTTGTGTAACAAAATCACATGGTTAAGTTTAGAAAAAAAACATCATGGTTTGCCTCACCATTCACATGGGAAGCAAAGAGTGGACTCCCGTGTGAAAGTCCAGGGTTGGTTGAACCCAGCCACCTCCCCTGCCCCCATCCTATTGGGACTTTCCAGCTCCTTATATCTCATTGTTGCTGGCAGCGTTTCGAACCGACGTTATATCCCACCACTGTAAAGAGTACTTTTTTGCATCGGTGCCTGGCATCAAAATCACTGACAAAGCGGCAATATTTGACAAGTGCGAAATGAGAATGGGCTGGCATGGACTGCTGAAGGAAACATGTAGCTTGGTAAGAACACAGATGTATGAAAACTCAGCTTGTGCTTGAATCCGACTCCCCCCAACAAATTCACATAAAGCCGCACTATTTAGGGCACACATACGACAAGAGAACACCAATCATGTCCTTAATAATGGGACGTAGTGGGTGGAGGTTGTGCGGCAGTTGGTGGGCCATGACCATCTCCCAGGCATAGACCCAATGCACATTCATTCCTTTGAACATGGTTCTGAGCACTTTGTCAATCTGCAGCGTGTACCAGTCACTGTTGGTTAGCGCATAAAAAAGTGTCAGAGCTTTAGGATTCCCAGTCCGGATGATGACCTTCGTGGCTGGAGCCCTGTTCAGTAGCCGCACCACTGCCCTGCGGACACTCTGCATCCGCCGGATGTAGACCTCAATAGGGAAAGTGCCAAAGTGAGCCCAGATGCCAATAACTACGACAGTGTTAGGGCCTCCGATTAAGCCATCTATTTCACTGGCAGCAAAACGCACCTCGTTGGATGAGACAGAGTTAATACGGATAGGAACCCCATGGAAGCGGGACATCACCAAGATTTTGTTTACATGGTCTACGGACATGTGAGGTCCTGCTTTCCCAGGATTGTACAGGGCAATCTCCTTAAGATCTAAAATGTTTAAAGAGAGAAAAGATAATGAACTGCAGTGTGAACAAAATCAAAACCGTTGCCAGGAATCTTTGTGGATCAGCTCACCTGGTATCACTGACGTGATGAATTCAAACCACTGCCTGACGGTAGAGTCTCCAAAGATGTGGACCTCCTTGCTTCTCAGACACTGAATGGTGGCAGGGGTGTCAAATTGGCGAACTGCTGTGCCATCTAGTGCTCGCCACACACCCTGGTGGTAATAGCCAAAGAGTCCAGATGTTTCAATGCTGCTCTTCACCTGTGGCTGACCTGAGAGGAAGTTAAAGGAATAGGGTGAGTTTATTTTCTACTTCTGTTATTGTCGACAAAGCCCACAAAAAGACAAAAACTAAGGTCTCTCCCTGTTTGTTGCAGTCAGTCTCAAGTCAAGTTGTTATTATGAGGACCTAAAACTTTTTGTGTCATGATACAGTTTTGTTTATTACAGGCTTAGTAATTTACATTTCTTTTTTTTATTATTTATTAAACACTACTTAAATAGGAGTATATAGTAAATTTGGGACTATATTTAGCAGCGGATTAATACAGATTTGGTGTATTAATAATTAGCAGGACAGTGCATGTATAATTATAAAGAAATAAACTATGCTGCCCATTTAAATTTTGATAAAAGGACACGCTCTTCAGTGCAACCATGCAGCTCATTAGTTTTGAATGACAATGGAGCTTTGTGGCACTGAGGAATAAGACATATCAAGCTTTGTTCAAACAGGCAAAACTTGTTGGTGGGATAAATTCATTGTTGTAAAGTGGTAAGTTGTTTGCAAATGTTTTTTTCTGCCTGCTTTACTTTTATTTTTGTTTGCAGCACATTCAGATTTGAATTATTATCATTATAGACAATAATGGCAGTTAAAAAAAAAGCTTTACCTTCCTCTTTTGGAAACACGTCAATAGCGGAAGGTCCTGTAGCCTTAATGTAGACTTTCATGTTGATATCACTGAAGAAGAACACACACAACAAAATATCTTGTACGCACAACATAACATCATCAACATAAGTACAAGAAGGGACAAAAAGCTTAAATCATTTCATTAAAAAACTAGAGAGATCAAGCACTAAAATGAGAAAGGTTTGAAGGTTTATTCAACATTACACTAAACTTAGTTGCTGAGTTTCCATTTTGTGAATTTAAACTGCACTAATTAATATTCTCATATAAACAATGGATCCCAATGACTATGTGTAATGGGCAAGGTTAACCCACATTACCCACATTATCACCTGACACTGGCTGTTCTCATGCACTGTTTATACCTATATCTATGAAAAACAATGCACCGAGATTCATATTTATGCCACGTAATCATGAGCCAGTAATTTGTGTATAACCCATGATTTGGTACAGCTATGATCACATGACCAGTGCGCTGATGGTAGTAAAGAAGGAAGCAGTCCATGGCAGGAGGTAGGTTTAGGTGGGTATCTTAACTTGCCTAAACCTGACCTCAGTAACTTGATGTCATATGTTAAATATGTATCTTTACAGTACGTAATGTCATTCTTGGGGTGCTAACTCATTAGATATCATATGGACTGTTGTATGGGGATATATTGTGTAACTTCAGAGTTCACCTGAACTCTGAAGTTACGTTATTGCATCTTTCAGCTCATTGTTTTGACAAAGTTAGCAACTAGCTGGTGAACTCAGTGAAGCATTTAGCAACTAAGACAGATATTTCCCTCCAGTGTGGTGAAGACCAAACAAGAGCTAAAAGGAGAGTGAATATTAGGGCCGTAACGGTACATGTATTTGTGTCGAACCGTTCGGTACGCGATTTTCGGTTCGGCACGACCCTGTACCGGATTATTGGGCGCAGGATATTATTTTATTTTATTTTGTTTTATTTTAATTCCGTTTTTGCGAGCCGAACCATTTAAAATATCTAGTTCCCTGTCAGACATAATTGAGTGACGGACCGAGTCCGACCGTAAATCTCCGCTTTCACTTTGTACAGTGCATTCTCACATTTTGACAACATGGCAAGTGAGCCTGACGAACCTGAAGACCCACCCGCAAACCTTAAGTCTTCCGTTTGGGAACACTTTGGTTTCAGGGTAAAATACGAAGATGGAAATAAACAAGTTGACAAGACAAAAGGAATGTGCCGACACTGCAGAACAGCGGTCGGGTATGTACTCGGAAACACATCTAACATGCTAATGCATCTAAATCGACACCACCCGAGCTGGAGTTGAGTAAAATTGTTTAAGCTGCACTTTAGATATAAGCATGTTTTGTTTACTGCACTTTAACAAAATGGGAAAGCTAAGTAAGTTCCTAGTAAAACTGAATCTGAGCAGGCTTTAAAGCTGACCAGCTGCACTATACTTTTTATTTTAATTGAGTAAAACTGTTAAAGCAGAAATGTATATTTATATTTTTCATTCAAAAAATGTGTTAAAAAAACAGCAGGATTTTATTTTTCACTTTTATATTTCTATTTTCATTCAAACAATGTGAAAAAGCAGGATTTTATATATATTTGTTTCATTCAAAAGTTGTGTAAAAAGAGTTAACTGCTGTGGTGGTATGTTTTAATAAGGTTACCAATAAGTAAAAGACATTTAATAGTTGTCTATTTTTTTCATTACTGTACCGAAAAAAAAAACGAACCGTGACTTGTGTACCGAGGTACGTACCGAACCGTGATTTTTGTGTACCGTTACACCCCTAGTGAACATTGGTCTTACATCTGTTGATTAACACAATTACAAATGAATGCTTATGTTGCATCATGTCTACTGGATGTAAATAGGCCACTGTTTGCTAACATTTTAGCCCTATCAACTTTATAAGGTTGCAAAGAATAATAAATGTGCATCTTAAAGTTCCTGAAAAGACCACACCCCAAATAAAATGTATGAATTACAATAAAACATGAATGAATCACAGCAAAAACCATCCACTAGTATGATCTGAACTGATAAGTTTGATTTGTATTATCTTTAAAACTTTAAACATCTGTACAGTCTTAACAGCCTGTCTTTACAAACATAAAACATACTGAAACATCCTAACAAGGAAATACATAGGTAACACTTGATGTATATTAGAAGTCACAGTAAAGGACAGTCCTGTCTCTCTGTCCCCTCACCTTTGAAAAAGCGTCTCCTCCCCTGACTTGATGTCTTGTACGAATCTTTCCGTGCCGTGAGTCATCCTGGTATCACAGTTTAGGCTCTTTGGCTTGTAGCAGAACCAAGGCTCACCTGTACGGGGGTCAGTGAAGTTGCACAGTGGATACTGGGGTTGACGTAAGCAGACGTTACAGGTGGTAGTTTCAGAGACTGAGCCTGCGCGGAAGGTGCTTTGGAAGCGCATCCTGTCAGGCTGTTCGACGTTCAGCCTGGTCAGCACTGTGATAGCCTCACTAGAGTGAACCAGCATCACCTGATTGGATAGAGAACTACAGTTTTCATCAAGTCCAATCATGTTCAGTTATATTAATAAAGACAAAGTGAATATTTAAAGCTCCATAGTTTGACACATTTATAGAGATTTCTGTCTTCGTAAACCAGATTGATCATCAGATGACAGGCACAGCAGGGGCCTGTATCACGAAGCAGGATTAATGTCTTAGCGAGGTAACTTCAGGGTTAACCCTGGGTTTTCGGTCTCACAAAGCTGGTTCAGTTCTTAATGGGGTAGATCACCATGGTAACTTACTCTGAACGGCTATCCTGCTCCGGAGCAGGGTAAGTTCAGGGTTGAATCTGATCCTATAAAAAGCACCACCCACTGGCCAATCAGCTGTTCGAAAAAAATGACTCCGCTGACAGAAATGCAGCCCAGTCATGACGGGAAGTTTAATTAATTTGATTGATTTTGATCTGAAAGTTTATTTTGAACATTAAAAAAGAAAAGAAAGCAACAACAACAGACAATGAAAAGATTGTTCAAAAAGGAGTGGAAAGTTAAAGCCCTGGTGCATCCCTGCGCACAGAAACCTGCTGTCCCAGGCCCAGGGACAGATATGGCACCCGCGGCCCGACATTTGGGGTCTGTGGGCTGGCCCCTGAGAGGGAGAACCTGATGGCTGCAGGTTTACCAGATAATGTGATCAATACGATCCAAAGTGTCAGGGCGCCATCCACACAGGGGTTGTATACGCTCAAATGGCGTGCTTTTGAGGCTTGGTGTGTGGAGAGACACATCTCTCCTTTTCAGAGCTCTGTGGTGGAGATTTTAACTTTTCTTCAGGAATTGTTAGAGAAAGGGCTTTCCTCCTCCATGATAAAAGTGTATCTTTCAGCCACTTCTGCCTGTCATGTGGGATTTCAAGGGAAGTCCTCTGGTGATGCGTTTCATGAAGGGTGTGCTTCGAAAGAGGCCGATGCGCAAAGCCGTGGTCCCTCAGTGGGTCCTCGCGCTAGTTTTGGATGCGCTGTGTGACGCGCCTTTTGAGACGCTGCAGTCTATCGGCACTGACATGCTTTCGTATAAGACTGCGCTCTTATTGGCCTTGTGTTCAGCAAAATGGATTTTCATGCTCGCTCTGTTCATCAGTCGTGCATGCAGTTTGTGCTGGACTATTCTAAAGAGGTGCTGCGCTGCGTACATCCCTAAGGTGCCGTGCTTATCATACAAGGCTTTGACTTGTGAACTGTCGTCCTTTTCGCCACCTCCCTTTGTATTCGCTGAACAAAGGGAGGTGCGTGCGTTGCACGTGTATATAGACCGCACACGAGAGGTATGAACTAAGGACCAGCTTTTTGTCTGCTTTGCTGTCCAAACAGCGCCTCTCTCATTGGGTTGTGGAGGCAATCTCCCGTGCCTACGCCTGTAAAAACGTGCGGGTGCCCGGCAGAGTGCGCGCTCACTCCACCAGGGGCATGGCTGTGTCCTGGGCTCTGTTTGAAGGAGTTTCAGAGGAGGATGTATGTTCAGCGGCAAGCTGGGCCCCTCCACATACATTTATGAAATTTTATTGTCTGGATGTGACAGCTCAGGATGTCACTCAGTCTGTGCTCTCAGCAGGGAGGTGATGTAACTGACATCACGGTCACTGCTGAGCTGGATCTTCTCAGTCGAGCTGCAGGGGCGTCTCGGGGCGTGATGATAGGTCCACATACTAATGTGTTGTACCGAGTGCACTGACCAAAAGGGAACTGGAGATTATGAATATAACCAATGTTCCCTGAGGGAGGGAAACGAGGTACAACACAAGTTAGTCAGTTACCGCCTTTTTCATTAGGCTCGGTGAAGTGCAGTTTAGATTGAGGAGATGAGACTGTGGAGGGGATTTTATAGCCCCAAGGGAAGGCGGGGCTTCCCCTGAGAGGTGTGTAGAAAAAGTTTCTTCAGGTTGGTCTCACGAGAACGCAATCCCCATACTAATGTGTTGTACCTCGTTTCCCTCCCTCAGGGAACATTGGTTATATTCATAACCTCCAGTTTTGGTGTGATGCCTGAAATGAGTTTTGTGGTGAACACAAGAGATTTTCACGTTTTGTTCTACGTCACAAAATACATCAGGAAATACCCCACTCATGGATCTTGAAGCTTTTACTTTTCGGGTCCTAAAAAAAAATAGTTGCTAACAAGTTGTTAAATGAAACCACAGAGTTTCATCACACCAAAAACATCTTTACATCCTTGTCGTAGTAGTGGTGCAACTGTGCAACACGCTGGTGTAGTTCATTTATCGAGCATTAGCTTTTTATTTCTGGCATTGCACTTATGCTTCAAAAATCATAAAATGGTGATCATTTGTGGAGATTATCTTGCTGAACAAATGTGTAAGTATCATGAACTTTTGTTTGCCACAGTGCTTTTTTAAACAAAAATCCAAAATCCAATGGAAAAATCCCATTGGCTTTTTGTAGAGGGAACCAGGGCGATGTTAATGTCTCTGTTAGCCTACAGAAAAACGTCATCCCTACAGCACTCACTATTGCATGTATGCTGTGCAAGAAGTGAAAGCAACAGGCATAGCAACAGTGACTAGGGGTGGGGCTTAGTGAACAATCAGCTAGAAGGTACATAAAAAACACCTACAGTAATCACATGTATCATGACAGTTTTTAGCATTACCTCAACCTGTGCTCTTCCTTCCCAGAGTAAAGACAACACAGCAGAATAGCTGCCATTGAGGTGATCCACGACTTGCCCAGCCACACCTGCAGCAAGATTCGGGTTGTTCAGGCGGGCGAGTAAGAAGTCCCCACCGGACTTTTTTGGGCGGCCCTTGAAGTCAGAAATTTTGATCATGACCTCCAGCTGATCCCCTACACGCCACTGTCCTCCTCCCCTTCTTGGGAGAATGGTGAAGGTGCTGTGAGCTGGATCACTGGTCTCCTCCAAGCGAAAAGGATTTGGCAAAAGTGGAGTTTCAGGCCAAGCAATTAAGTCTATTAGGTGGCGTTCCTCCTGAGCATCCTCAGGAGGCAGTGGCTGGAATTTGCAGAGGCCGTGATTAATGTCCGGAGCAGTGGGAACACTCGGGTAGATGATGGTGGAGTTCGCTTTATTCTGAAACTGGCAGAGGGTCAAGAGAAACATTGTGACAAAGATGCATCATACAAATGCACTGAAAGCAAAATAACTATTGGAGCTACACTGGGGTCAAATGTTTTGTACTTGAAAAAATAAAATTTGAAACTGAAAATTCATGTGTTGATCGTCAATTTTGAAAAATTCAACAATGTATTCAAAATAAAAATAAGTGTATGAAATGTTTTTTTCAGGTTAAATATAATTTTGATTCACTTTGGTAATTCTTTTGAATGAACAATTTATTTTCACTTTTCACTTCCATATATATTTTAACATTTAACTTATTTTTTTCAGTTGCATGTTTTATCTTTTCAGATTCAGATCTTATTTTTTACAGTTTCAAATCTTATTTTTTCACTTTCAAATCTTTTTTTTTTACTTTCAGATCTTTTTTTTCAGTTTCAAATCTGTTTTTTGAGTTTCAGACTTTTGACCCTGATGTGGCGTGGGGGGCGTGGCATCAACTGAGAGGGGTGTGGAATCATGAGTGACAGTGCCTTCAGGGAACGTAGGAACTAAAAAAATTCTGACTCAACACTTATATACACCATATTCATGTGATTGGCAGTGTAAAAATTGATGCCAGTGACAAACTTCCATTTAGAAATCTGTTTTAGACAGTACTGAGCACCAATTGCGGTATAAAAGCCATAAATTATGCCAGAATTTGCAGTTCAACAGCCACATTTTAGGTGCTGATATGTCCGATTTCCACATAGCACTGTGAATGCATCGTAGAGTCCACTTCGCTTGCGATGATGGTGTCCGGTCGGTCGGGTCAATTTGCTGGAGCCCATACATCCAGCACACAGGTGAGAAATGTTAAGTTTTGGGAAATCATAACAAAAAAGATCTGAAAGTGAAAAAAAGATTTGAAAGTGAAAAAATAAGATTTGAAACTGTAAAAAATAAGATCTGAATCTGAAAAGATAAAACATGCAACTGAAAAAAATAAGACCTAAAATGTTAAAATATATATGGAAGTGAAAAGTGAGAATAAATTATTAATTCAAAAGAATTACCAAAGTGAATCAAAATTATATTTAACCTAAAAAAAGGTTTCATATACTTATTTTTATTTTGAATACATTGTTGTATTTTTCAAAATTCAAGATCAACACATGAATTTTCAGTTTCAAATTTTATTTTTTCAAGTACAAAACATTTGACCCTAATGTAGCTCCATAAATAACTAAATAAACCAAAAGATCCAAAAAGGAAGAATTTTTTTCCTATCCCAAAGCACAAAATGATTTTGGGGAGTTGATAAGAACAGTTAATGTGTCTGATGCAGGAATTTCTGTCTGTCCCATTTGACATTGACATTGACCCACAGAGAAAATGCACAAGGCAAGAACATAAAATGGTAACTCGAGTATTTTTTGCAACCTGTTTTCCAGTGTTTTTGAGCCTAAGTAATTACTGCAGACAAACAGTTTTGGAATTTGTACAGTATTGAGCAGGAGTGCTGCAGCCCCTGCTTACTTCCTGTTTAACGGTTAACATTCTTAAACAGTGAATGGGGGCAGGGGCATGGCCATCTTTATAGAAGTGAGGGCGACAGATTGTCAGGAGGAAGACTATTTTTTTTAACGATTTATTGAAATATTCTCTCTCATTCATTCATGCTTCTACTTAGCAGCTAAGGAACCAAACCAAATACTTCTACTCTATTCTAATACCTCTCCCCACCTGTGAAGCCTCATGGTTGTCAGTGCTGCTGCTGCCTGCTCCCTGTTGTGATGCCTGAAAATCAGCTTGTCCCTGTTTCTATTGCAGTAACACAGAGTAAAAAGAAAAAATATGTGCAAAGAAATTTTAAATATAAAGAGGTAATTAAAAGAGCAGTTTTGATATAGCTGTGGAAATTAATTTCAAAGTCATTCTTATCCTATAAATATTTCTTTTGCCAATCAATATCTCTCCTCACCTGTGAAGCCTCTTGACTGTCAGTAGTGTTGCTGCCTGCTCCCTGTTGTGATCCCTCAGAGCTGCCTTGTGCCTCTTTCTATTGCAATAATACAGATTAAGAAATATATATAAATATATATGTGTGCAAAGAAATTTTAGATTTAGAGTAGAACTTAAAAACAGTAATTCTGATATAGCTGTGGGAATTAATTTACAGGTCACTCAGCTTTTCTTCAGCCACTTAATATTTCTCCTCGCCTGTGTCTGCGAAGCCCCTTGACTGTCAGTGGTGTTGCTGCTTGCTCCCTGTCATAATCCCTGAAAGCTGCCTTGTTGTCCCTCTTTATATCACAGTGATATTGACTAAAAAATATGTGCAAATAAATAGTGATTACAAATTAGGGAGAGTGGGTCTATTACTAGCATGAAGCCATCTAGTGAGCCACAACTGTTCAAGGTAACAATTAGCTAGTAAAGTATGTGTTTTAACTTAGCTAAAGTGAAATAATTTAAAGACTCCTCCAGTGTATTTTGACATTTTTATATTTCATATTTTTCTGAGTCATGTCCTGACAATGTTGATTAACAACACTGTTCACCATTTTTTTGACAAATTACTTATTTTTATGCTCAAAGTTAAAAAAAAAGAAGAAAAAAAAGAGGGTTGTTGCTGAAAAAGGAAGATGGCGTATGACTATAGCAGAATCTGCAAGTCATACGTCATCCTCCAAGCTTGCGCAGGTGCACTGTCATAAACACCATAAAAATCATAGTAAGCTAACCAGTCAACTTATCTTGTATTTAACCATAATTGTAGCATGATAGCCTTACGTATATATCTCTCTGTAGTTGTCCTCCACCTTAGCTTTAATGTGTTTTTAATTTCATAATGGCAATTGTATCCATGCAGTGAACGGCTGCACTCAACACAGTAAATTATTACTGTGGAACTTTGATTAAAACAGTCAAAAGTTAAAAAGTCCCTTTAGAAAAAGAAAAAGAATCACACTGCCCAGGGTGGTGTTGGTGCTGAGCTGGGGCGATAGTGGCTCATGCTGATATACAGTATCACTGACAGTGTCACTTAGACACAAAAACATGGGAGAATAGGGTCCAGGTTGAAAAAATAGAAGTTACCCTTTAATATTAAATTCAAATTCAAAGATTTTTTGGTGTGCATTACCAGGTCTTGTTTGGACTAAAATTCATGCTTTAGGATAGCTCATGTTCGCTTGTTTCACGTCTGATGATTTGACACATTCTTACTCTCATCTCGTGAAATACTGAGGTTTGGTCGGCGGCCCTTCACGTCAAACTATGACACTCCATACCCCTCTGGCATCAGTTTTGGACACTCACGGACAGCCTGTTGATTTAAGCTGGTTACGTGCATTGTCTTTTTAAAATTTATCATAATATAACTATAATAAACTCAGAACGTCGACAAAAAAACCCTCTGTTTTATGTTGACTTCCTTAGATTTAAGCAGTGTGGCTAGGTTCAGGCAACAAAAGCTTGTCGTTGGGTTTAGAAAAAAACCCAATGTTTGGCTTAAAATGGGTATGGTTCTTATGAACGTAATGTTATGTCAATTGACATATATCATTAGCGTAGTATGCTATACTGCTAGTACAATTCGTTCTTAAATAACTCAATGGACTTTTGGTTTCACATGGGAGTAAGAAGAGCAGTCTCCCAGGTATAAAAGTCGAGAGCACCTATTGTATGCAGACATTCTTGCTCTTTATACTATCGCAGTTACTCGGAGCATTAAAAAAATCTGGCTGCTGAGTGCGTGTCATACCACTGCTAAAGGGTCAGTGTGTCGGTGTCAGACACCAAAGGTCACTGACCAAGCATCAGTATTTGAGTTGGGAGTGACACGACGATAGAGGATTTTTTTTTATGGCTGAAAGAAACATTGAATTTTGATGCATACACATTGAATTGAAACACACTAGAGGTACAAAACATCAGGGACTCTAAGCATTTTCACAAACTTCACTGATAAGTATTTGCAGTGAAGAACATTGCTGTTGCTGGGCCACATTGAAACATACATTTAAAACCATATCCTTAAATATGACTAACATAAATCATTTCAAATAAGGTCTACCCTTCAAGCAATCCCACCAAAACCAAATTCTCACCTGCAGGATCTCCATGTTATGTAGCACAAAGACTACGACAGCCACTGCCAGAAAGAGGAAAATGGCGCTGTACTCCCGTCTTGCACAAGCTACGAGCGTCATGTTAGTCTTCAGTGTAGCACTGTGACCACTTCCTCAGGTCCTGGATCAAAAACTAAAAACAAAGAAAACAAAGGGGTCTCTGACATGAAAGAATGCCAAAGAATATTACTATTATGACAAAGCTATATCCAGTCACCCAGGAAATTCCTTTTAACCATTAAACATGATTATTCACACTGTAGTGACCCCATCATGTGCTCTTTACCATATAATGTAAATATTTTAATACATTTGGACACTCTTTTTGCAATCTGTAACCACACTCTGTAAAGTTACCCGAATATCTGTTTTCACTCGCATTACACAGATCAGAGATGCTTGTGTTGTTCTGCTATTTTTTTTTTACTATTGTTCAAATTACTGCAAGTGATGTTATCATCAAAACTGAATTTCTAATGGTGTCTGGTTCTCCACACACAAATCCCTTTACTTCTTTAGCAGCACTAGCAGTGTGGGTCTGCCACTTTGGTTCAGACTGAGATGTCACAACAAATAGTGGATGGATTGTCATGAAACGTGGTATGGTGCCCAGAGGACAAAGTCTCATGATGTCACTGATCCCATGACTTCTCTGTAGCACAGGCCAACATTAAGTGAAATATCTCAATATCTACTGGCATGCACCAGAATACAATCTTTACCATTATGTAAAAAATAAACATGAAATGTGAGACTGTTTTTTATTAGTGGATAATGATTCATAATATACCCTTTCTAACTATATTTCCATACAATATGAGCATTAAAAAAATCTTATATTTACCATATGATATACCATAAGTGTGTACCTTATAAATGCCCATTTATAAATACAGTTATATTGGTGTCTCCATTAAGTTCATACAGAAATCTAAATGATTTTTTGCAAACAGAAATAAAGTGGTTGAGCAGACATTTAACAATATACATACAGCATAAAATAAAGTACAATTACTGTAAGGCGCACTGCCTTGTTAGGGTCTTTGAACTCCAGCTCTCCGTGAGCCGCTGTTCCTAAACCTAATTCTGTTTTATAAATCTCAACCATATGGAACTAGGCGTGCATGCACAAGCTTCAAATCTGCTTCTACAAGTAGCCAGAGGGATGTAGAAACAACCTTTAACGTCTTTGCATATGGAAATTGCAGCTGCTCGCTCCACTATATTACCTGTCAGTTTGCAACATCTTGACCGCTAAGCTGGCAGATATGAAAGATGTGCTCTCACTTGTGGAAATTAGCTTTTATTTTGTATCGTCACAGCAGGGTGTCAATAAAGTTTTCCTTCCTTGTAACAGTGGACAGTACTACTTGTAGTAACAGTACTACTGATCGAGTAGGTATAGCTGTGTCTGGAGCAGCTACGTCACCCACCCACCAGCTACATGACCTATGTCAGTCCAGGATCAGCCCCCTTCACCTCTTGGAATTAAAGTGAAAAACTTGTAGAAAATGCTGAGTTAGCTTTTAGGTAACTATGAAGTGTTAAAAAAAAGAGGCCATTAAGGTTAGGGTAGCTACTTGAAATTGGTACATCTTGCTACTCATAATGTGAATCAAGTCTTCATGTATAATGAATAAAGTAAATGAATGAAGTGCATTATTGCTGCGTTTGGCCTCACATTTATTTACTCAAATGCAGCGTTGGTTCCAAGTGGTTGCATTGGCGGGTTTGTCTTGTACTTATGGTGGGTGCAGGGGTATCAAACATATGGCCTGGGGGCCAGAACCAGCCCTCCAGAGGGTCCAATCCGGCCCTCTAGATGACTTTGCACACCTAATGTTGATGCACATGTGAAGGCTGAGAGGTTTCAGGAGCATTTTAAACAGTGAGCAGATACTTCATGTAAAACACTGCCTTAGAGGCTTTTCCACTCTGACCAGAACACAGCTCTCATGAATAACACTGAATGCTTTCTATGGTCATATTTAAAGATATTGAACAGTGTGCAAAATATTGTCAACCAGCAGCTTCAGTACAAAAGAATCTGTATCAGACTAATATCTTCAAACAATATTATAGGAACCCTGCTGCTGAGGCACTGACAAAACTTCAGATTGTAAGGCAGGGGATGACTTAACATGCTTCTTCAGTAGCTGGAAAAGTGGAAAAGTATGGAAAAAAGTCATGTGATGAAAGTAATTGGCAGACTGACTGAATATGAAAAATCTAAGACATACTGTTGAATTTGCACAATTTTTTTCTTTCTTCTTCGTTAGGTAAATGGATGAACATTTTCAGAGTGAAATAAAAATTTGAAGGGGTTGATATTTATAGGTTATAATGCAGTGATTTTAGGGATCATGTCCACTTGAGATCAAAGTGGCCCCTGAACTAAAATGAGTTTGATACTCCTGTCTTAAGGGCATGTTGTACAGGCTTTCCCACAGAATGTTTTTTTGTAGGCAGACCCAGAGGTTGGCTTCACCCTGGTTCCCTCCTCAAAAGGCCAATGGGACTTTTCCCATTGAATTCTGGATAATTGCATAAAATAAGCTCTGTGGCAAAGACAAGTTTATCATACTTACAAATTTTTCTCAGCAAGATAATCTTCACAAATTAACTCCACTTTTGTGATTTTTGAAGAGTAAATGTAGTGGCCAGAGGCAAAAAGCTAATATGCTATAAAGGAACTATGCTATGGTTGAATGACTTAACGTCACCACAACAACACAGCTGTAAAGCCATGTTTGGCATGATGGAGTTCTGTCTTATTTAACCACTTGTTAGATACACGTAAAAGCTTCAAAATTCACAAGTGGGGTGTTTACTTTACTACTCTATATTATTTATTTTGTGTTAACTACAGACGTTATTTCAGGCATCTACACAAAAACCCATTCAGAAAGCCAAGCCGGGAGTGCTAAAACTCATTTTCAGGTATTTGGACTGATTCCTGCACCACTTTATATGGCTGCAGCTATACTGTCTCAAACTAATGCCCCACAGTGTGTATATTCCTCTGCAATTTCAGACTTTATTATATAAATGATGTTAGGGACAGTATATCAGCTCCTAGAAAATACAACTTATCTCTGTCTGTAAAAAGCATCTCCCTTTGGCACTGCAAGTAGCAAATGCTGAATGTGGACTGGATATACTAGTTTGTCTGTTTCAGACAATCAGCCCACTGAATTCAAGACGAGGGAGCCGGGAGTGATAAAACTCGTTTTCAGGTATTAGGACTCATTCCTGCACCACTCTATATGGCTGCAGCTATACTGTCTCAAACTGACGCCCTGCAGTGTGTATATTCCTCTGCAATTAATTGTGGTCCGGCACTGGGTACGCATGCCAGAATTACTGTACATTTAGCCTCTGCTAACACACTAATTCATCACGTTTCTGCAAACCATCACGACGGTGAAATCTTAATCATCATTATTATTAAATGTTAGAGGGATGATCAATGATTCAGTAAATTTTCTGTCGACACTTTTTTTTTTTAATTTTCAGACTTTATTATATAAATGATGTTAGGGACAGTATATCAGCTCCTAGAAAATATAGCTTTGGAGTCTGTAAAAAGCATCTCCCTTTGGCACTGCAAGTAGCAAATGCTGAACGTGGACTGGATAAACTAGTTTGTCTGTTTCAGACAATCAGCCCATTGAATTCAAGACGAGGGAGCCGGGAGTGATAAAACATACATACATATATATATATATATATATATATAGCCTACCATACATATGCAGGTAACACATACACATAATCAAAGGAAAAACATCAATTATAACATTAAATGTGCTTCAACACACTTTAAATAACATACTAATGTAAA
Source organism: Epinephelus lanceolatus (assembly GCF_041903045.1). NCBI lineage: Eukaryota > Metazoa > Chordata > Actinopteri > Perciformes > Serranidae > Epinephelus > Epinephelus lanceolatus. The sequence goes on from NC_135736.1 coordinate 15,273,505, forward strand.
TAAGTTCAAATAAATTGTGTAGTGAATAGCAAGTAAGAAGAAAAATGCCACAAGCATAATGTTTGAGGTACTAGTACATTACTTGAGTGTCTCCATTTCATGTGATTTTATACTTCTGCTCCACTACATCTCAGAGGCAAATGCTCTACTTCTTTACTCGACAGTACAGATTCAGATTAATACAAAAACATCAATCATCAAATAAATTATGATGTATTACTACAGATAAAGTATTTAAAGTAGTTGCCATTAAAGTCATATGTATGCAATAATATAATACAATAATATTAGATAGCATTCTGAAATGGGCCAATAGGCCTATTCATAATGAGTATCTTTACTTTTGGTACTTGAAATACATTTTTACGTCAGTACTTTTAAACGTATACTTTTCTATAAACTGATCATATTTTTTAACTGCTTGTTAATCTTAATTGCCAAAGTATTGATTAACTATTGTCAAGTAAACGTACTGGAGTACAGATCAGTATATTTCCCTCTGAAATGTAGTGGAGCAGGAGTGCAAAGTAGCATAAAATGGAAGTAGTAAAAGTAAAATACACGTACCTCAAGGCTTTATTAGAATGGTGGTTAATGGCAACATTTAGCCTAATTTTCAGGATGAAATAAAATTTTAAATAAACTTTATGAAAGCATATTATGTGTCTTACCTCATCAGAGATCAATCTGGAGAGAACACAGTGATGAAATCTTGCCTGTTTGCAGGGGGGTTTGTTCTCCTTGCTTGACTTTCAGGTAGTGAAGTTTCACTGATATTCAGTCAGGAAGACCCTATATGTTCTCAACCATTAACACATCTGTGTGTGTGTGTGTGTGTGTGTGTGTGTGTGTGTGTGTGTGTGTGTGCGTGTGTTTGTGTGTGTGTCTGTGGCAGGGTTACCTGGGGGATCAGACGGTGGTAGGTTTCAGGTGGAGGGTGCTGTGTAAGCCTCCTCTGCCAAACAGGTCAGGAGATCTTCAGTGGAGGGTGTTGCAAGGGGCTCTGGCGACAAATGTGTTTCTAAGGTGGATCCTAATGTGGGGGAGGGCTGTGTGTTCTGTGACACGCCTTAGTCTGTTCATCATGTGTTTGTTGAATGTCATTGTGTGTCATCTCTACTGTCTGCACTCTCAGCTGTCTGTGGGAAGATGTGCCTGGGGTTCTCTACGGGGCTCTACATATTAGGGCCCAGGTATTCTGTGAGGACCAAAGGAAAAAAGTGTTCTGGTTAACTTTCTGTTTGGCCACTATGAGAATAATGCGAATGAGTTTGCTCAAATGTTGGTAGTCATTTTATGGGCAAGGCCACTTGGCCTTTTGTGTTGTCAATTTTTTGAGGGCACAAAGGCCAAAAGCCAGGGCAGCAAGGCCATAAAATAAAACAATGATTTTAAGTTCACATTCATAATGAATTTAAGGACTAATGATGTATAACTATATGTGAAATGAATAAATAAAACAAGCTCAAGTAGTAATGAGTATAATAAGTAATAATGTGATTTATTTAATAGCACTAATAAACCCAATGTGTTATAGAACAACCAGATTCATGTATTTATAAGCAAACAATCTTAAATATTAGGGTCATGGCCCTCATGGCCCTCGTGAAATTCCTGCCCAATGGCACCATGTAAAATATGTAACTGATAACTCTTGATGGGTATCTCATCCAGCTATCTGAATGTTGGCAAGAGGTGTAAAGTACTTATGTACTTAAGTACTTATGGCCCGCTTGTTCACACTACACCCACCTAACTTGACTTTCATCTTGATCTTTACTACACACCAGAAAGTTTCAAGACTTCATCTTGCATGCAACGTTATCGCATTGACAAAATCTGTCCACAGACAGACAGACATATAATGACCTGGCAAAATACTCACAGCAGCGTCTGTGGTAGGTCCTGGTACAACTACTGTCACCTGGACCACATTGTGCCATGATGACACACACAGACACAGACTCACAAGGTGAAAACAATACCAGGTGTCGCAACGTATTTGCAAGTGGAAATGACATGAACAGTGATAATTAGGTGAGTATTAACCTGGGGCTACAAGCCTGAGGGCTCTTGCCTATTCACCTGCTTATTACAGCTCACCCTATGGCTATTATATGCTTTCAAATGTAGTCAGCAGAAGAATGTTGTCTATCTGCATGGTAAAACAATTCTATACAAAGGCATAGCTAGGGGACAGGGAAATGGAACAAACTACGAGTTAACATCAAGTCAGCTGAGTCAGTCCCTCAGTTCAAAAAGGTGTTAAAAACCCACCTGTACACACTGGCATTCATATAAAATTGTATGATTTTGTATGTGTGTGTGTATGTGCACAAATGTACGTATGTATACATATGTGTGTATGTTTACATGTATGTGTGCGTTTATGTACGTATGTGAAGCCTGTGTATGCCCGTGTGGATATATATGGATGTATATATATAAGTGTATATGTTTGTATGGACATATGTATGTATATATTATATTCATATATATGTATAATTCTTAAATTGCATTTTCTGTGAATGATGTTTTTGTTTTTCATATTGTTAGGTATTGTACTGTAAAGCACTTTGTAACTCTGGTTTTGAGAAGCACTATAGAAACAAAGTTTATTATTATTATCATTATTATAGACCTTTATGACCCTATAACAAAGATTTTTTTGAAAGCTGTTACATATATAAAATATAATAATATGTATGTGCCTGAAAACCAAACAAATATGGACACCTTCCAGTCAAAGGGCATCAATGAAAGGACCTACATTTTATGTGGTGTTATATTGTAAATACAGTGTTTTAATCCTCACACAACCAACTCTATAATCATATATCCATAGACTGGAAAAAAGTAGTGGACACAGTAATTGTGATGTCACCCGTTGGTTTGTGGACCACCATTTTGGCCGTCATCATCTTCTGTTTTTTGGAGCCAGAAGACCTTTACAATGAAAAATATAGCATTCTTAAAAAATATGAGCTTCCAAAAGACTTAAACAGCTTTATTCATAATGCTGAATTTAGGGGGGCATTGTCTCAAAGGGTCCTCCCTAAAGTAAGCAGACCTCCTTCCATACCTGCAATTAACATACATTATTTCAGTGGATGGTTGACTTAAAGGGCGACTTTGCAAACATACCTCCAGATCCGGAGCAGTCTTCTCTGTGCAGGATCCCACAACAATGTACTGCTTGTTCAGCACCCTGAATAATAGTTGTTATATTACTTATTTATCTCTGTTCACACATTCATTTATCATGAGGATTTTTTTTAAGTTTTTGGTTTTGGTTTTCTTTGTTTCATTTATTTAGTAAGTTATATTTACTGTTTTATTATGTCATACACACCATATGTGGTTGTGTTGTGTCTTGTTTCACCTCCTCCTTCACCTATCCCAAACTTGTTCTGCAGACACCTCTCATCCTGTTTACCTGTTTCACTTCCCAGTCAGTCACTCCCATCATATCCCTGCCCAGATCTTTTCTCCTTTGTCAGCTTGTTGTGTGTGTTTCTTGAGTATTGCTCCAGGCTTTTTCATGGTTTTGTGTCTTCTTGTTATTTAGTATTCCCAGTGTGCTGGTTTAGTTTGGGATTTTCATGCTTTTTGGACTCCTGGCTGCCCTGGACACTTTAAGCTGAGGTCATTTTTATAATAAATCACCCTACACATCCTGCTGCGTCCTTATCTATTGTTCTGCGTTTGGGTCCACAGCAACTGTTCATGAACTGTGACAATAGGAGAGAAAAATAAGAAATCACCAAATGCTGTTGCTTCAGCATGAACTGTAGCTCCAACACATTCTCACTCCGACCTCGTCACATATTGACGTTTGGTCATGGACGTTCCACGTCCACATACAACATGCAAGGTACCCGGGGTGGGTTGGTTGTTAATGTTCTCGGACACTGTGTCAAGTTCTGCCTGTTACATGCATTGTCTTCTTTCAAAATACACTTCCGTTTTCACAGGAAATTTAACATTTACATACAGTCTCTTTCAACATAAACGCACTACGTCGGTACAACACTGCAAAATGACTTCTTTTTTTTTCCTTCAACAACAAACACACGTGGTTAGGTTTAGGAAAAAAGAACAGATTTGGCTTTAGAATCTTTCGGGATGTGAACACCGCTCTCTCGGGTGAAAGTCGGTGTTTGACGGACTTTCGCTGCCTTAACTTTCATCCTTGTCCTGCCGCGTTTCCCCCTGACGCCGTCAGACGCCATTAAACTATAATGGCAACTGGCTGTGTATCATGCTGACGTAAAGGACACTATTTTTGGTTGGTTTCTGATGCCACGGGTCACTGCCCAAGTGCCGGATTTCGACGACTTTGGAGTGAGACCGGGCTTGTAGTTCACTGAACAGTGAACACAGCTAGGAACCTGTTCAGACCATGCAAATAGCTAAATCATGCTTATTAGTAAAGTTCAATGAGGGTTTCTCTCTTTCTGCCTATTTTTGATTGTATTTAAAGTTTGATGATTTGGAACAGGAACTATGATGCTCATTTTTAGTTTCATACTTGTATTTTGGGCTTCTACTATGCTTTACTGGTCAACACGCTCTTACATAATCATCCTGTCTGTTCTGGAACACATGTATTCACTTTCTAAGTTGCTCAGTTTGAGGTCCTGTCTCTTTAACCCCTCCTCTCGAAAAGCCCTGTCTGCTCTCATTTATCAGTATTTCCAGGTCTTCATATGTTGTCATCTCTGCACCGTCACTGCAGCCAGGGAATAACTATTAGAGAATAGCAGCACTTTCTACCACTAAAAATTGCCAATAAAAGCTGCTAAACACACCCTGACATACTCCAGTAGGTATATGATCTGAGATCAGGGAGAAATTTACATTGGCAACCAAGATTTCATGTTTCCTTGACGTTACAGTGTAGCCTCATGTAGCAGTGTAGGCTATGTAATGCAAACACTTGCCTGGAGCAGCTGAACATTAGAAATCCATCATGAGCTGACATCATCTCGTAGCCAAAGTAGAAAACCCTTTGGAAACAGAGTATTCAGAACGTCCTGAAGCCTAAGGTTTTTGCCCAAAGGGTTTACTTTTACATACCTTTATCTCATTATCTGAAACGTTCTGACTCTAGAACAATCCTTTATGACATAATGCATGTATTGTCACAGTGTCTCCTGACTGAGCTGAAGTCTTTAGAATTGGTTGAAACAGTATAGGCAGGCGAGGCAGGTCACAAATCCTTGGTAACCTAAGCCATTGGTATAGGGCTCAGTGGGAAAACCCCTTTATGTTGCAAATCCATAAAGAAAATCTATGGCCTCATTACCCACAGGGAATATGCAGTCTGGACAATAAGCAAAAAGAACAAATGGCAACAACAACAAACTCACAAGCCAATGGCATGAAGATTGAAGGTTAAAGTTGGGGGGGCGTCTGGTGGTTTGGAAGAGGAATTCAACTTCATAGGAAACATTCTTGGTAAAAGCTGTCAGACAAGTAAGTTGCTTATAAGACAAAATGTTCACTTGGGTCTAAACATCTCTGCACCGCCAACTTTGGTATCAGGATTCAAGTTCTCAAATCTATATATTGAGGATTTTGTTGGTACCAGGCTTTGAAGATCGGACTCCTGTAGAATTTTAATAAGTCGCCCTTAGTTTGGAAATGATTGGCATAATTTGTGGGTACAAAGCTTAGACCCCAGAACAGCAAGAGGAGACATTTTTGTGGAAGAGGAATAACTGACATATCCAAACTATGGCCGTTAATTACAGTGCACAGTAGCCCCTCTTCTTTCAAAGTGGTTGCCTTATGTCATAACTAACCATATAGGAGGTGACAATAGACATAAAACCAACAAGAAACATTTGGGACTGTCCCAGTAAAGGCCACAAAACCTCTAGGACTAAACAATGAAGTAAACTGTCTGCTGTTTCTCACTTGACACTAGTCAGAGGCTAAAACTTCAGTATTTGCTCATTTATGAGTGAATATGATTGATTAATACTTACAGTGCTTTTATACTTTACTGTCACTTACTTTATATACTTTTCTTCAATTTGGCAGAATTATATGCTTATTTATCCCTTGGACATACCATTCTGCAGTAGACTTATGTACTTGCTTTGATGATTTGGTCAACAAGGTGTTAAACTGAGTTATGTCTATCTACACATGAGCTTTATTTAACTTAATTTATTTAAGTATTTAACTCAGAGGGTTGAGCAGGTCGTCCACCAAGCGTGTGTGTGTGTGTGTGTGTGTGTGTGTGTGTGTGTGTGCGTGTGTGTGTGTGTGAATTGGTGACTGTGACATGTAGTGTAAAAGCACTTTGAGTGGTTGGAAGACCAGAAAAGCACTATACAAGTGCAGCCCATTTACCATCTAAATTAACTGAACTGATTGATAGTATGTTAAGATGATTTCATACATTTATTTGGGAAAGCAAATACATACTCGGTCAGTTAGTTTTGCAGCATTATTTTTGTCTTAACCAAATTTCAAATTTTTATTTTCATTAAGATTACACAACAAATGTGAATTCGACCTCCACACCTTGAGTGAAGACTTGAGTGAACAAAAAGAGCTTCAGAAGACGTTCAAAGTGCTTCAATTAATTACCGCTATCATTTTATTGTAATAGTAATTATTCATAATTACACTAAAATTTGATAAATAGAGCACTGAATACATGAAATCAAACCTTAGATTATCGACTGCTAGCTAACATTAACATTAGCTAACAAGCTAAGTACTCAAATAACTAGGGACAAATCTAATGAAAAAAAAAACCCCAACAACTTAAAGAGGCTTTTGAAATGATTTTAAATGGTTAATATTCTTACATTTTCCATGTTGAAGCAGTGCAACAACTGACTGTTCAGTCACCAGTCCGTGGTTATTGTAGCCAATGTTATAGCTGCTGTCTGAGCGACACTTGTTGATGCCTCTCTCCCTGGGTACAGAAGTGCAATGGTGACAGTTATTCAGCCATCTAATAGACCCCTTGAGTGTTGGTAAATAGTGATCACGTGACTCAATATGCGCGCGCAACAGGGCAGCAGTAAACATGGCAGAGCTGGGGAGATATGTGAATCCCAAGGATCGGGAATGCTATTTAAAAAAATTAATGTTGGCCAACTTCCAGACTTCTAAATCCATATTCGAGGGATCCAAAGGAATGGGTGGACGATCCAGCCAAATGGCACACAATCCAGTGGCCAGATATTTATGCATATCTGATTTAAAAACCTAGCGTTTACACCAAAGAAAAGCTGCATGTGTACAAGTCACTGGACGCATATAACTACGTCCAGGACGTCATGTACAGTGATCTGAATGAAGAATTTTGTGTCCTGAAAGCAGAAGTACATTTTAGCCAACGACAGGGACACAAAACCACCATGTACCAGGCATGGGTTGTTATAAACAAATCCAGGAACTTCGTCTTGACCGCGAATTGCACATGCATGGCAGGGTAGCTAACAATATCCAACTCTGAGCTTACTTAACTATGACTATTAGGTGGCTAACAATATCTAACTCGCATTTGTCATAAGTTACACAGCACCACCTGTTATTTGAATAGCATTAATTCTGAGAGCACAACATAAGCTATAACTTCAGTGTGTTAAGATAGCCAGTAATAAATATATAATAAATTAAATAAAGAAAAGATAACAAATCCGCTGCTCTCATACATGGGACTCGAGACTGGGGGCACAAAACTCCATCCAGCGTTTTGCTGCCCTGTTGCACGCGCATCCTGTTTGTGAGAGGCGATGATGTAGGTCTCGAAAGCATCTATATAAATAAGCAATCCTTAGCAACCATAGAATTTTAATGTCATTTTATCATCAGTGCCAGTATTTACAGTATTTAGTTTTTTAGGATTTATTTTATTCAGTTTCATTTCGCAATAATTTAATACATTTGTCAACTAATTGTCTTGAAAAATGTTAACATACTTTAACTTGCCTAGACTGCTGATTTGAATTTGTTTTATTTTAGTTTAGTGCTTTTTTTTTCATGTTTTTATCATCTTTAAGATAAATTTGGAGCAGAACCCAACTGCAAGTCGAATTTTGTAGTGCACTGAAAGTGATAGTTATCACATTAAACAATGTATAGCAAAGCCATCATTCTACACTTTGACATTTACACAACATGAAGACCTTTAGATAACAGCATTACTATTTGTTCAACATATATGCTCAGAGCCACATTACATTTAGTCTTATAAGCGATGTTCCTTTTTGCTTTTTAACCATCAGAAATGAGTTATCTGATGATTATTAACTAATGGGTTGTTTTTGCTATTTGCTGAATCGGGATTTTGGGGAGTTTTTCCTTATCCGCTGTGAGGGCCCTAAGGACAGAGGGATGTCGTATGCTGTAAAGCCCTGTGAAGCAAATTGTGATTTGTGATATTGGGCTTTATACATCAAACTGATTGATTGATTAATCAGGATATTTACCCTTCTACACTGAACATTTAATGTATTTCTGTATGACTGAGATAATCATTGAATTTTGATGGTGATACAAATCAGGGGGAATGGAAGTGGGTTATTCACATAAGCTAGATGAGTTTGATGAGTTTTAGTCACAGTGCATATATAACTTACATAACCTATGTGTGATCATTTTAATCATAGAATGTATGAATATGATATGGTCAGAAAGTAAGCAAACAAAGACAGGTAGAAGATCATCTTGACCTGTGCAGAGTGTAGGCTATCTGTTTTTTTTATTACTTTATTGCAGGTTTTGCCATTACAAGTTATCAAACTCATCACTAATTTCATTCATCCTGCCACCGTTATACAGATTTTGCAATTTACAGACAAAGTTAGAAAGATAAATAAACAAATAATTAAATTATGGAAGAAAAGTAGTAAAAATAGGTGAAGAAGAAATAAAGGGGGGGGGGGGGTCCTTCTGTAGTCTTTTAGGTATAATTTATTTATTTTGGTTTTATTATTCCAATCCATCTGTTTCTTTGACCCATTTACTCCAGAGTCTTATGCATTCATCCTCCCTGTTTCTCAACTTATAAGTGATTCTTTCCATTTCTTTATTATCGTCAACTGTTAATTTCCAGGCCCTAATAGATGGTAACTTAACATTCATCCAGTTCCGTGTAATTTGTTTTAATGCAGCTATACGTATTATTGTATACAAATATTTATCTGTCTATTTCTGTGTGAGTATTCTGAATAAGTAACTCAGCTTGTTGGTGAAGGAACGTCAGAGAGAGTCTCTGAAAACAGGATGTCTGGCAGCACTGTGCTAAAAAACCAGCTTGCAAAGGAGAGGTACAGTTTGGCAAAAGTTTCAGGTATTTAATGTTGTTTCCTTGCGTAATGGTGCCTCCATGTGAGTAAAAGTGTAATGGCACATAGTCCTGTTTCCTGTTCTTAATTCACAGCCTACCGCAGACTCTCAGTGACTTAAAAAATTAAAAGCATTAAAAAATTATCCACACCACACCTTTTTATTTTCATATCTTTATTATGCTTGTCTGTAAATCTGGAGAATAAAACAGTGTTTGGTTCCTACAAATCTATTGATTAATATTCTATTATTTATTTAAAGCTCAAGAAGACTGTACAGAGAGAAGAAAACCACAATGTTAACCAGAACACTCCAACGCCCATTTCACATTGCTGTAGTTTAATAACCATCAGAGAAGAAATCTGTTGTTTCAGCACTGTGTGATTTCTGATGGAAGGGAGCTTGAATGAAGGTTATATTGAATACTGCTGGGCTCTGGAAAAGAGACAGACACACACAGATACAGAGAGCAAGTTAGTGTGTTTACACTTACAATAATACAGACCCTTAATAATTAAAGTGTTCCTCTTTTATAATCTAAGCAACATATTTAGAAAATATTAACTCCAAAAGCATCCGTGTGTCGGACTGTAGTTTGCTGTTTTTTGCAGGGTTGAGTGATAACAGGTCTGACTGGAAGTGAGTACCTGTAGCAGCTCCAAGTGGTAAGTGACTTGAAACTGCTTATATGACCAAGTCTGATTTTAATTTAGGAGAGGTAGGTAGGAGACTATAAATATGTCAGCAGTACTTCATTTATCAAAATGTATGATATAATAGAAATACTTGTTATTACAGTGTTCATAATTTGGGTGATGATCCCAGCTGATTGTTACAACAGTGCATTTGTGCTTGGAGTATTACTAACTATGGAAATCTGAAATGGGATAAATGGGAAATAAAAACATATAGATGAGATAACGACAACTAACTCTGCAGAAGATTGTAAGAAAAAACAAAACACGTCTAAAACAACCCTGAAAACTGCTAATTTTCCCAGAAAAGAGCAGTTAACAACTTTAGGTTTACTCAAACAGCTCCCACGTCACCGCTGACACTGCTTATGTCTTACATTGTGAGTGATAATCAAGTGACAAATATTCAAAAATAACTAACTAAATAAAATATAATAGATACAGCTTAGTGTTCTGACTGTTTGGGCTGCCTTTATGATATATTGTGCCTTTCAATGAAATATTCCTTACGCTCAAAGCATTCGGGGATTTTGAGGTTTCCATCGATGCACTGGGTTTGCACTGCATAACCACACTCCCTGGTCTTGTTCATGCAGTAGACTGAGACAATCTCTTTGTGCAGGATTCTATTATGGCGTAGGTCTTTGATCCAGATTTTACGGCCTTTGTAAAATATCCTTGCACTGTGTATGCCAACACTGCAAGGAGCTGTAGGTAACAAAGACAATGTAATGTTAGTTGGCATGTGACAGTTTAGGTCAAACACAGACACTGTCTCCACATTTAAGACTAGACTTAAGACTTTCCTCTTTGATAAAGCTTATAGTTAGGGCTGGCTCAGGCTTGCCTTGTACCAGCCCTTAGTTAGGCTGACTTAGGCCTAGTCTGCCGGGGGACCTCCTATAATACACTGAGCACCTTCTCTCCTTCTCGCTCTCTCTCTCTCTCTCTCTCTCTCTCTCTCTCTCTCTCTCCTTTGCTAACACTCATGTCTTATTACTGCATGTCACTAACTCAGCTTCTTCTCCGGAGCCTTTGTGCTCCACTGTCTCACAGGTTAACTTCTATCACAGCGGTGCCTGGATAGTGTGACGTGTGTGGTTGTGCTGCTGCCGTGGTCCTGCCAGATGGCTCCTGCTGCTGCTGCCATCATTAGTCATTAGTCATACTTCTACTGTTATTATACACATATGACTATTGTCACACATGTATACTGCCAGATATTAATACATACTTTCAACATATTGTACCACAGTAACCAGAACTATAATTATAATATTATTACTTTCATTAATGTTGTTGTAAGCTACTGTCATTACCATTTGTCCTGCATCTCTCTCTCTCTCTGTCTCTTTCTGTCTCATTGTGTCATAGAGATTACTGTTAATTTATTATGCTGATCTGTTCTGTACGATATCTATTGCACGTCTGTCCGTCCTGGAAGAGGGATCCCTCCTCAGTTGCTCTTCCTGAGGTTTCTACTGTTTTTCCCCCATTAAAGGGTTTTTTCTGATCCGCTGCGAGGGTCCTAAGGACAGAGGGATGTCGTATGCTGTTATTTTATTGTATGTTACATAATTTATGCGTCTACTCAGGAGCCAAAGTAACGAAATCTCATTTAATATGTGCACCGATGGTGTATTTGTTGAATGACAATAAAGCAAGTCTAAGTCTAAGTCTAAGTAAAGCCCTGTGAGGCAAATTGTGATTTGTGATATTGGGCTTTATAAATAAAATTGATTGATTGATTGATTGATTGTAGCCCTACCCTTGCAGGATGGCTTTTCAGACCAGTTTCCATTCTGCTGGCAAACAATCTGGAGGCTTCCCTCAAGTACGTAGTCTCCATTGCAGCCATATTTGACAGTTTCCATGTAGTCATAATCTCTCTCGTCGTTGCTTGACATGTACCCCATGTCAATGTTCTCTGGTGGAGGGCAGGTCACCACTGTAAAGGGAATAATTTAATCCATTCAGTAGAAACTCTACAGAAGAATATGTAGCATTCACATTATACTCTCTTCTTCTATATGTATATATCACCAGTTGTTTGGCAGTTATCCCATGTTATTGCAATTTGAAGTGTACTGAACAATGTCACAACAACTACTCCTGGCATTAATACAGCAGCTCCTGCTTCTCTAACCACTGTACCTCTACATTCAGGTGTCTCAGTCCAGGTGCCGCTGACAGTGCACTCTGCTCTTGGGTTACCAAAAAGAACGTATGGAGGCAGACACTTGTACGTCCCTCCGACGCCGTAATCAGTGGTGTTCCCTCTGATCCTCTTGTCATAAATTATCATTCCAAACTGTGGGATCGGAGCGAGACTACAGGACACAGCTACGAGAGAGGAGACAGAATATGACACCTTGTATGTTGTTAGTATATAACTCATGTGTGCACTGTATGTTTCAACTGGGCAAATTAAGTGATGTGAGTTGTGGAACATTTCTAGATCTCATCAGAAATGTGTCTTTACTGGCCTAACATTAATTCAAGGGACAGAATTTTTTTAATTGTGTGCCTGTCCTCTAAGACCACAGAAAATAAGATAAGAAAGCAAATACTGTATGTGTTGTATGTATGCCTTTGTATGTACATTCCTGGTCTTGCATGTGGTGGATTACATACGTATGCACTCTGGTACTGGCGTGCTCCATGTTCCATTGGCGAGGCACACAGCAGAGCTGTTTCCAGTCAAGATGTACCTGTGCAGAGCAGTCATGTCATTCAGTAAGTTCACGCGCAGAATACAAATAAAGAGACATAACGCATAATGGTTGGCTAAAATCAGGTTAAAAGCATTTACAAGCGGATCAGCAGAAAAAAATGTTGCCATTGTACATTTCTGAAAACCATTTATATGTTACATTTTCACCTCATAATGTAGTGGATGAGTTAAAACTTTATGTCTCAACAATGCCGTGGTTAGTGTGTGGTTAGGTTTAGCTACAAAAAATATTGATGGTTAGCAAAAAGGTCATGTTTTGGCTTGAAACATCTGCTTTTGGTGGCACAGGAAAAGCAGCGAGGTCACGGTTAAAAACAACAGCTGTTTGTGCCAAAAACAGGTCTCTACAAACCCCCACCTTTGGAGGCTAAAAAGTTCTTGTTTGTTTTGATTGTTGTTCTGTTGCTCTCCAACAGTAGTCTGCAGCTTGGCAGGCATCTGGCCTAGGTGTCAATGCTGATATGATAGGTATGAACTGTGCAAATATAATATATTCATGGTCTGCAGAAACATACAATGGCAACATTTCCTTTTGGTGACTAGAATGACATTTGAAGCCAAGTATTAATGGTTTAGAGGAATCTTAAAATACTTGTCAGATATTCACTGTTCATATTTCAGCAGTTATTCTGAATTTGGTTTATCGGTCACCAAACCTCCACCTAAAAAGCTTTTAAAACATGTTTTCAGTAGATAGCTCTGTCTGCTGTGTATGCTGGCCCTTGAATTGTTAAAGTCAACTACATAATTGCAACAACAACAAAAAGTGAACAAATAATAGAGAGAGAAAATGAGAACTCAAAAGTGAGGGTAGTAATTTTTGACACTATGTATAACGCTGTTGGTTAGACAAATTACATAGAGATCAGATCTATGACGATGATTTTACTTTTATGGCAGAAGATCTTTATCTGGCACTTTGACAAATAGCTGCCCTGCTGTTTTATTAACAATTTTATTGACGATGAAAACTAAAAAAGATTTTGTCAGAACTTTCAAATGCTGCAAATCAGTTCCAGCATTTGATTCATCTTTGGTTTATCTTCACAATTCACTCACTGGTTTAGCTGCTTTATTTAACTAAACATGCTGTTATCTTGTCTCATAAAGAACAGTGTGCCTGATTACAGGATCAGAGGTTCTCCATTTGATTTTCAACAATGCCACTAGTGTATCAGGAACAGCGTGGTGGCTGAGACAGCAAATAAAATTCAGCAAGATGTACAGGCTTTACCCTTCATCACAAGTATAGTTGATGGTACTCTTGTACACTGTATCCTCATAGTACATTTCTCCATTAGACACTGGGTCAGGGTAGGGACACCGTTTTGCTGCAGGAGAGAATACATGTACAGAAAACACATGAAATAGAATAAATAGAGTAAATATTTGTAAGAGCAACAATTTGTGTTTCATACGCGCAATGCAAATAATACCATAAATAAAAGTGTAGTAATCAGAATCTGTTAGAAAATGTGCACATTGCTTCACATGCTTGATAAACATTATTCTCAAAATTAACTAAAGCAAAATAAATCCTCTTTTATATTAACACTGGGAAATCTATCAGTGATGTCATTGATAGTCAACTGTTGACTGCAGTAGAATTTACATTCCTATACAATGATGTTATATATTTTGGAATAGTAAAAATATTGCTGTTTCCTAAAAAATGACATCACTGTTAAACTTAAAGAGCAACTCAAGTCTAAATTACACTTTATAAATCAAATTTAACAGACAATCTGCCACAAGTTCTCACTAGAATAATGGAGACCCACGTATGCACATTAATCTGGTTTTCGTCCATTGTCCACTGGCGCCGCAAACAATCTTCCGAGGGCCCGACACTGGGGTGTATCCCTGTTTACAGGACAGCGTTAACTCTGCACCGGGGCTGAAGTACCTCTGGATCCCATCCATCTCAATGCTGGCAGCCAGCTCAGGCCTGAAACATACTGCAAGGACAAATGGAGTTAATGATAACCATGTAAAGACTCCCAACAACCCTGTCGACAAGCTAATAAACATATGGGTTATCAACATATGGGTTATTACTCTGATCTTAAATGCAATGTAGTATATAGTCATGTGCTGACCCTGACGTAGACGGAATGTGCCCTGTGTGTTTGCTTCACATTTTGCCACAAATCAGTGTTGTTATAGATACATTTGCACTAAGCAGTTTAGTTAGCACATTAGTATGCTGTTTGTCAAGCAGAACACCGAATTGCCTTGTATCACTGTACTCTAAAAGTAACCATGCTCATTACTACTTAAACAAATGCCTTTAGAATCTGTGACATGTAGAGACTGTCTGATGCTAAAGCCATCAAAACAGCAAAGTAATAAATGTATATAAAATCAGGAAATAAAAGCAAATACCATTGTCTTGTTCGGATGTCACGATGGTAAAAAACACAAATGGACATAGCAGGAACAAAGTCAGCATGTGATCCATCCTTTGTAGAAACATACAGACGCTCCTCGGTTCTTTCCTGTGGTCTCTGGCTCAAAAACTGAATCTCTGTCCCCTCTGTCCCTGCTGTTTGTGTTTCTCTAAAAGTAAACAGATAAGAGCAGCATGAAGTAACTCCTCACTGGCTATGCTTGTTGTGTTTTCTACTCTTTTTTCTGCTTGCTTTTTGCAATAACAGATCGTAATCCTTGTGACATTTTACTGGAAGTGAGAAGCTCCGGTGGCGGACTTTCCCTTGTTGCCTCAGTGTTATGTAACACCAGCCCACTTGGCCCCATGCTTGCTTAAAAACATTTTGAAGAGCAGAGATGCATGAAATCAAAAGAAATCCACGGAACAATGATCCATGACTGATGACATTCATCATGGTAATTATGGGTTTAGAGGTTGGGGAATACTTTTCCCACAAAATGATCATCTTTATGTTGACAAATCACCCTGTGTTAGGCTGAAATCCTGAAGAAGGCTTTGTTTCTCTTGCATGTCTCTGCAGGAAATGAGGACACAAAATGGAGAAATTCGAAATAAAAAGGGGGCTGCGTTTAACAGCAGCAAAACAATATCAAAACATTTCAAATTCACACAACTCATGCATCTTGATCCAAGTTCCATTTATACAGTCATATGCTCAGTACTTCCTAAACACATTCATTTTTGCTATAACCTTACTATGTAAAACACTTGTGCAACAGTCTCATGCATATAAAAGTAGCAAGCCTGAATTCTGCTTGTGCATTCTTTTGAGCAGCAGCAATTTACTGCAAAGATTTCTTCATGAATTCAAGGTAACACAAGGCGAGTAATTGACATAGAAATGATAATTTTCTGGATGAAGTAAGACATTCCTTTAAAGAGAATAAAGTGTCTCTGAGGTGAAGAGCATCAAGGGAAATTAACAGTGCAATCTCAATACAAATGCAGAGATAACAAAGAGTTATTGTGTCAGATATTTGAGCAGAATTTTCAGAAATGAGTGAGGTCTAGGTTCATGTAAAGCAGGAGTCGATATGTCAGTAAAAATAATGCTCCTCTGTGTCAACAGCAACAGGTTTGATATCAGTGTCCATATTTAAACTGGTTGAAGTAAAGTGATACACCGTTCAGATAAAAGTGTATTTATCCTTTTTATGAGGGTACACCTTGTACTTGAAAGGTCCAGTGTGTATAATTTAGTGTCATCTAGCAGTGAGGCTGCAGAGCTGAAACATCTCCTGTGTGCCAAGTGTGTAGGAGAACTACTGAAGCAAATGGCCCTACAGTGAGCCAGTGTTTGATTTGTCCATTCTGGGCTACAGTAGAAACAACATGGCAGACCCTGTGGAAGAGGACCCACTACATATGAAGATATAAATGGCTCATTCTAAGGCAGGGAAAACAAGACAATTCTTATTCTTAAGTGATTATAAAAAAGAAAACATAGTTATGAATGTCATATTCAATTTCTGGCAATAGATGCCCCTAAATCCTGCACACTGGAACTCTAACTGAACTGAGATCCACAGAGGCAGACGCTACAAGTATGCAAACTTTATTGGTCAAAGACAAAAAGTTGAAGCTATGCAAGTATGATCATTTCATGGTCTCACCCTTTGTGTGATTTTGTGCGGTTGTCTTGAAGGCATTTCAGTACTCATCACTTCAGTTATGATACTGGCTAATGGGGAGTCTAAGCACCTCTGTGGGTTGTTCACACCATGATATCACATTGAGAAGTTATGAGAGAGATCAGATTTACATCAGATTCACACACGAATAAGGTGTGAATTGCTATCAGATCTCCCGGGAGTGGATGTCTGACACACAGATCTTCAGTTATGATTGTATACTGAGGTATCTATGCACAATAAATGTGTATCGGTGGATTACAAACTATACAGATTCTTCAGGCCGTTGACTCTCTCAGGTATCAAACAAGTATTTTGCTTCCTTAATGAAAACGTATTGTCATTATTTTAGCAATAATCACTACTATGACTTTATTATTAGCTGATAAGGACCAATATGTGGCCTCTGTCTTGCAGCATACAGAGTCATTCATCTTCTGTCAGTGTACATGGTGTTTCAAGTCATTCTGCGCAGAGTTATGCAGGTCTTGCAGAGCTTGTGGGGCTTGCAGGGGGTGAAGCAACACACATTGCGATTTCTGATGGAAGGGTTTTGGCCCTTAAGGTGTACTCCACCTTGCCTGGCTCTAAAGGCAAAAGAAAAACAGAAACATTACTGTAGTCATAAAATACAAAGAACATTATATAAGCCATTTGATGGACTTACATAACATTTTTGGGAACAAGAACACGTCATTGCCACTGGAAAAAACATGCAGATAGAGTTAAGTTCCTGACACTACAAACAATTTTAAGTACAGGTTTTGCATCTGAAGAAGTGCTCATGGTGCCTCAATGTAAAACCCTACAAATACATTTGCATTTGCAACGGTCTGTCGAGCATCCAGACCTCAACAGGTGAAACCAGAGAGGTTTGAATTATGTTTATCGAGTTGACAAGAACTCACCCTCAAAGCACTCTGGGATGGGGAGGGTTCCATCATTACAGGTGCTAGCCACAGGATAGCCACACCTCTCAGCTTTGTTCAGACAATAGAAGGCAACATGTTCTCCATGGAGGACTCTGTTGGGTTTCAAGTCTGCGATCCAGATCTTCTTGGCATTGTAGAAGATACGGCCTCTTTTGATGCCAACCGTGCAGGGAGCTGGGTGGAAACACAGACCAGTTATTACAGCAGATTGTAACATTAGTATCGTGTTGAAGCAAATTTTGATTACCGCTCCCAAGTTTGCATGTAAGCAGAGCTGAATGTTGAATTTATTTCTAGTTTCTTACTGCTGATACTGAATCATAAACACAAACATTTAGTCTGCGGGTAAGTTATAAGATTTGATTCTCCCACGACTCACCTCTGCAGACTGGCTTGGAAGACCAGTTTCCTGTGTTTTGGCACTGTATCTCTGCCTCACCATCCAGAACATAATGATCATTGCAGGCATACTTAACCTTCTCCTTATAGCCATGTTGTCTCATCACAGCAAAGGTGATGAAGCCGTTTGGTATGCCTGTTGGGACGGCACAGCTCACATCTGGGATGATCAAAAACAGGCCGAAAGTGTAAGGAGTTATTTTTCAGAGTGAGTAAACTGTCTATTTGTCCCATTACTGATCACAAAGAAGAGAAACAGATGAAAGGGGAAGCAACGATTAAAGAAGATGGAGAACACGGGCTTTGTCTGCGTACCTTGGCACACCGGTGGCTCAGTCGCACTTCCATCAGCCATACAGGATCCCCTCTCATAACTTGGTGCCTTCAGTCGGTTACACTCGTATGTCCAGCCTTGCCCATACATGATGGTGTTTCCAGTAACTGGCTTATCATGGACAATTCTTCCACCTACAGGTGGCTTAGGCAGCGGACAGTTCACCGCTGTAAGAGGTAAAACAATCACGCTCGAGTTGTACTGAAGCTTCTTTCTGTGAGCCTTAAGAATGCAAAATCCACATTAAGATGATGTCAGAATTTATATTTATTCTGCTTTCTAGACAACAAAGTGAGTTGGCCATCTTCAAATCAAATACATAGAAACAGAAATCAAGCAACTACAAGTGCATTAATAAACAAACAGAAGACCATCTTCCTATTGTCATTTAAAAACCCTTTTCGATGTTCTGTTTTCCCTTCACTGAAAAATGCAGTCACCATTTCCACATTACGTATATTTTCCTCTGTGCAGTACCTTTGCAGACAGGTGGTGGATTGCTCCAGGTGCCATTATGTAAACACCTGCTCTCATTGGCTCCTAGCATGACGTACCTGACAAAGTTCACATTAATCTGACATAAGTTACAGTAAACACACTGTGTAATGTTCTGGAACCGTATAGTAATTTGATTTTACCCGTCATCACATGTGTAGTTCAGCACACTCTTGAATGGAGCTTCTGTTCTCCCCATGGCTAATGGCTGTAGAGGTCTAGGGATTGGGCACATCTTAGCTGTAGGAAATGTGGTACAGTACTTAACATACATCTCTTGTAGGTTAAACTCCCACTGTCATCAGTATTACAGTATTTATACATATTGTAAGATCACAAAAATGTGTGTTATTTTCGTTCATTTTATATTTTTAAGGTCCCTGTATTTAGATAAAACTGCTGAAAAGCGTTCCTAAATTGGTTGCTCCTTGATCCATATATTCTCAATAATTAAAAAACTCAATGATCTCCAAAGAAATATGTTCTTGTCATTGTGAAAAAAGCCCCTGGAACAGCATTTGGTCCTCATCATGTGACAGATGATGCAAGTAAAAGTGGACATCATGGAGTAAAAGCAGGAACACAATAGAGAAGCCAACTTTTAGTCCCATCTTGCTCACACTTTCTACTTTCGGATGGATGTAACAGTTTTTAAGAATCCCAGGAGTTCAAGTATTGCATGTCTGCATCAATATACAGTAACTCCAACACCCCAGTAAACTCACGGGAGCATATCAGGTCTGACTGTGTCCATTCTCCAGTGGCGGAGCAGGTCATCCTTCGAGGGGTCGCCGTTGAAGGCAAGTACCCCTGTTCACACGTGAGGGTCACCTCTTCTCCAACCTCGTACACACGTTTTAGGGTCAACTCATCAATCCCGTCAGTGACAAGAGGTCGGCTACATACTGGATAAAGACCAGAAAGATAATTCACAGCAATAATGTCCATGATACAACAACTGTAGTCTTTAATCCAATGTGTAGAGTAGACGGTTGTGAAAGTTGTGCACACTTTACTTCTACTGCAACACAAGTCAAACTGTAATATTTGCAGCACAAAAAGTACAATAAAGTTGTTTCATGCTCAAACACAAATCAAGCACATTATCCTGCTCCATTTTACCTTTCTTGGATGTTGCAGTTCTGTATAAAGCCAACTGGCAAAGCACCAACAGAGCCAGCATCGGAGCCATCTTCAAGGGGGTGAAGCCTCCTCAGTATCCTCTGCATGCATCTGGGTAGGGATGGAGCCAACATAAAGGCTGCCGGGTAAACGGGCCCCTGATCGCCTGCTCCAATCAGACGCCAGTGTAAGCTCTTATTGATTGAGCACAAAGGTCTTAACTCCTGCATATTTGCCCAGAATCGATCGATAACCTTGATTTGGTACAAGAGCCGGCAGCGGACACACAGCGTGATATGAACTCATAAATAATGAGAGGGAGAGACTCCCAAGACATGGTGCAAACACACACATGGAGTCATACACAGATTTTCAATGAACAGTACTCAAACCATGCCCTTTTTAGAAATAACTCAATGGCTGCTCTAATGAAGCCAAGAAGCAACATTGCAGCAATAATGCCAAATAACAAAGTGTTGTATTATTATGATATCATAATACTTTTTGGTTAGGTAAGGAAAATTTAAGAGGTTCAGTTTATTACCACAAAGCAGAAACTCTTTGACCTGCAGAACCATAATCAGTGAAATTATGCAATACCTAACTAGGTCAGAGGATTTGTTGATTAAGAGAGATACTGTGTGTCCTGAAGGGTTGGCTTCAACACAGCAGATATGCTCCAATATTTTAATGTAATATACATCATGTCCCTGACAGCCAAAAGCTCTTTTACTATTGTTCTTTCTCTTAAGTGATGAATGTTTTATTTAAACAGGCTTGGGCCAAAAATCATATGCTTTCAGGGAAGAGCACATCTGGTTTATCTAACTCGATTTAATTTGCAAATATTTGTCTTTCGCACAAGATGGATTGAGATGGTCGGGCTGCTCTGCTGGTCAGTGAACCTAAGGGAATTGGTAAACTCAGAAAAGTTTGAGAGATAGTGAACAAGCAAAGTCAAAAGAGGTGGTGAACCCTCCGCTGTGAAAAAATGTTTCAAAAGGGAAGAAATGTAAATCCAGTCGAAGCAAACACCAGCAGCAGTATGTCTCAGTATAGAATCCAGTTGAAGACATATTCATAACTACAGCAAAAGAACAACTGACACATTGACACAGAAACATTATCAGAAACAAACGGTGTGAGCTTTAAATGGCAAAAATAATACTGCGTTGCTGGTCAGGCACATAGATGGATTACTGAATGGGCTTATCGGGCACAGGCCCAGGAGCCCCCTTGGCCCTTGCCTGCAAAATATCAATCACATTAATATGAATGGACCTGGAAGAGACACAAAATAACCTCAAAGCAACACAAAACGACTACAAAGAGACATGAAATTAACACTCAGAGACACAAAACCTGGGGCCTTTTTGCATATTTGCGTCCAGGGACCCATTGTCTCATAATCCGCCCATGGTCAAGCATTAACTCAATCTGCTGGTGTTTAATAAATGATAGTTTTGAAGGATTAAAACACAGCAGTTCCTGTGGACTTTAAAAAAGAGACATTCTTGACTCCAGGCCTGATGCAGGGTCACATATGATTGGAGGCACAACCAGAGGCTCAGGAGCATTTTTTGGACAGAACCGTCAGAGCAGTTCCCAATGGTGATCACACAAATGTTAGCTTCATAATACTCAGATGCTGTATTGTGAAACGCAGAAGCACAAAACCAGTGGATCTATATGTGTGAAGCACTGCGCTCAGCATATTACTGACAATCTCTCCAGAGCAGCTAAACATGTGTAATGCGCTGTGATTCCACATGGTGGCGCTCCCCATCCAAAATTCCTGAAGCGGAACCACGGGCCTCCTCCCACCCTCCCACGGCGGGTCAGTCCTGTTGCGTGACATCAGCCGGATTGAAAAGGAGGAAGCGGCGCGGAGCAGCGTCAAGTTACACAAACATACTTTACCCACGAGCAGGAAGTTTGTCTTAGAAATAAAAGAGCCTTTTAAATAATTGTAGCGCGTTATAAAGGAAGAGGCATGCTCTGTCAGGCTATAGGATTGACTGTTTGAGAGGTAGCTCCACAGGTTTGGAATTATGATAATATGCAATACAATGTGATCACCCCTATATTCAACATCCACTACAGACTTCAGCAGTAACAGCCTGGCAATTCAGAGATTCCTGTTTGTGACCTTGTTACCTGTTCAAATCCTCTGTGGAGCTGAATTAATATGCGCAAAGGTCTCATGGCTTCTTTTTGATGGTTCAAAAGATTGATGGCTGATGCTTTCATGTATTGTTTGACAACAGGGGCATCATGAAGCCCTTTGTGACTGTGACTGAGATTAAAGGCTGCACACATAGGTTACACTGAGGACACAAGGCCTGTATATATGGCAGTTTGAGAATTTTATACTCTCAGTTGACAGTTTATTAGGCAGCTAAAGCTGATGCAGCCCAACAGCTCTGCAATAAATCCTACATTTACCAAGGCTATATAATTCATTTTTTGCTGAAAATGATTTAGTAGTGTTGTTTCAAATTTATGATGCGTGGTTTGTGGTGCTGTTTAGTTGTGCGTGAGAGGTGAATATTTTGTCCACCTTTATTGATACAAATGGGGTGGACACTTAAACACAGCCTTTAATTTAAGCAAAAACTGACCATTATAACTTTCATGAAGGTTTGATTTATTGCAGAGCTGTTCCATAACATTACATATTTTTTGACTATATGTAGACTACATGATTTATGTGAGTGTAGTTCTGGTCTACACTCAGTTGAAAGTTGCTTTTTGTGTGTGTTACTCATAATGACAACAATGTAATAATATAACTGCAGGCCTAGTTAGTTACTCACTTTTAAAGCAAACTAGACAAAGCTACCACGAAAGCTTCATGCGCTGCAGCACAGTTGCTAGTTCAGACTAATTCCTGCACAAAAAAGCCAGACAATTGTATTGATTAATATTCATGAAAAACGGCCTGCAAAATAAGTCTTTTAGTCATCCCTTTACACAGGCAGTGGCATCCCCAAGGGGCTCATGGCCACCCTGATATAATTGCTTGCCCCTTATTGACCCCCAGTTTTGTCTTTAATAGGCTGTGGCTAGCTAGATGACCTAAGAACATCTGTTGATACCAGCTATGTCGGCATAGCTTGTTGGGAAGGGGGCTAAATAATGCTCCAAAGTTAGGCTAAACATCTGGCATGGTCAGTCCCTCAAACTCTCACCTCAAGGTATTTGAATGAAAATGGGCGAGTCTCCGCTAAACTTGAGAAGGCTTGTTCCCAGTAAATGTTTTCTTCCTTACAATTAGTGTACTCCTTCAAATTAAAGCCTTTCTTAGGGAAAAGGACAACCAGCCTATTACAAGAACAATGAAACGGATACAGAACATATTAAATATGAAAAAAGGGTCTATCAGTATGTGATTCCTAAACTGTCATATTTACATAATACTTGAAATCCTGAAATCCCCCCATCTGCCCCATCTGATCAACCCTATAAAAGATATCTGGGGGTGCCACTGTCCACGGGGCCCCATAAAATAAGTTTTCTGTTGACCAAATCTGGAGTATCAGGTTCAGTTCAGCAGCTGAGTTAAGCTCTAGGACTGAAAGTATATTCACTAAAATATTTCTACCAGGGTATGGACTGGAACTCATGACCTCAGAGGGCTACTTCTAAAGTCCAAACTACTGTCTTGCTCACAAGTTTATATCAATTTATTGGGTAGCTAGCACTTTTCAGAATGAGCTTTCTGGCAGAAACAGGACAAAGTTCTTCCATGTGCAAGAATTGTGTGGATTCAGTAGCAGGGTGTGTGTAGAGAACAGCCTCTTCCACAACTAACTTAAAATGAAAAAAAAAGAGAGAGATAGAGGACTGGGTGGGTGTAATACATGATATATGTGTGATGGAGAAGTTGACTTTTTCTTCCAGATTGCAACTGGACAAAGGTCATAGAATTTGGGATAACGGGATTAAGTACATATTGCCAATGAGATCAGACTTTATATGAAAGAGTGCACAAGTTGAAGGATCCCTTAGTTCATTGCTCCAGGTTTCAAATGATTTATTACTTGTTCCACTGGAATCCTTCCTTTAATTTATATTTAAACAGATGCAGAAATGTACCAAAGATATAAGTGCATGAATAAAAAACAAAAGACAGAAAATAAAAACAATTTCTCCATGTTATTAATTTGATCTTCTTCTGCATATATTATTATTATTAACAATAACAATAATAACAAGGTGCTTATTATTAATTTATTTATTCATTTTACTTTTACTTTTATTTTTGAATCCTTCCCCATTTTCCTCCTCTTTATTATTTTTTACATATTCATTTTTATTCTCTTTTATTTTCATTTTTTTTTTTTTTAAATTTAAATGACTGATTGAAAATGTGTGGGCAGATAGTATATGTAGATGTAGATGTATGGGATCGATGTAAAGTATCTACAAATCAGTCCTAAAGTTTTTTTTTTCATATTTACTGGTATTAAACTTTACGTTATCTTTCATGTTTTGAAAAAAGAAAAAAATGTATGTGAGACAATAAAATGTTTAAATGGATATTTGATTGGTTATCTCAATAAAAAGAAAATGTATAATAATGATAATAATAATAACAATAAATGTGCTTATTCATTAATTTATTTTAGTATTAGATTTATTTTTGAATCCTTCATTTCCCTCCTCTCTTTTATTTGATTTAAAATGACTGGTTGAAAATGTTTAAATGTTTAAAAAAGAAAATGTATGTGAGACGGTAAAAGGTTTGATGGATATTTGATTGGTTATCTCAATAAAAAGAACATTATAATAATGATAAGAATAGTGAATGGAGCTTTTATTTTGAAGGAGGGGACCGGATGGGTGGTTTCCCCGCTGAGGCTAACTTGGCAGCGGGCAGAGCAGAGCTGTCAGTGGAGCAGCACAGGCAGGGAAAACCCTCAGACAGTAAGTACAGTGTCTCCGGTGAAGACCGCCGCTCCGCTCTCTGCTGGCTCTACTGTGAGGGCTGCGCCTCTACACGGACTGAAAACACTCCAACACAGCGACACTGAGCTGTAGCATTGATTTGTTTCTAGGGGGGACATGGCTGATGTAAGTTCAAACGAGTCGTCCGGCGGGGACGTGGCGAATAGGTTTGCTCGCAAAGGTGCTTTGAGGCAAAAAAACGTCCACGAGGTCAAGAACCATAAATTCATAGCCAGGTTCTTCAAGCAGCCGACTTTCTGCAGCCACTGCACCGACTTCATCTGGTAAGGCTTCCGTCTCCCACCTCCACCCCCCTGACTGCTGCCTGTTGCACACTGCTAACTTCAGCCGACTCTGCTCGATGATGTAATTCAACTTTGTGATAACTTTCCCGTCTTTAACCTGCAACCCACATTCCTACAAGACTTCCTGACTGGTTGTGACATAACATGCGTGTCCAAAAGTCGTCAGTGTTCTCCTGAAGTTAGTAGATTTAACTCAGTGGTCCCAGTTTGTCCCAGCCATCCAATATGGGAGGAGTTCTGCTGCTGTTTATGTTATTAGTGCAGCACTTAAGTAACAACTGTTTGCAGCACAGTGACTTAAGTTCAGGGTTGTGGTTTTAAACACACTCTCCAACTGGGAACATTCCCAGTGAGGAACAGGGAAATTAAAGCAGCCGTTTTCAATGTTGTGGCCCCAGAAGATCCCACACCCCCTGTGTGAGAACAACTTCAGTGTTGCATAGACATAAATTAACACATTTCTGCATGAGTGATGTTGGATCAGTGATGACAGGCAACTGTTAAAGTCCACTTTTATTGTTGTCTTCCCTGATTAACACATCACTGCTGTGCAGCTGCTGAGATTGGACCCAGTTAAAGTCTTTGGATGAGTAATAGGTTCCCCCTTCCTGGCACACAGTCGGGCTGTTAAAGCTTTCCATCTACTGGCTTTTTACTGTGGAGAACAACTCAAGTATTTATTGGTAAAAAAAAAAAAGAACCCTTGCATAACTACTGAACACTATAGATGTGAAGAAAAAATTCTGCGGAGCACATATGGAAAAGCACTTCACCTACACTGCAGGGAATGGCTCCACACATGCACATGGTTTCCAGATGAAACACTTAAAGTACACAGTGTTGCCTTTATGCTGCAGGTTTTTCCATTTCTGACACAATGTATTTGGAAAGTATGACAAAACCTATGTTTGCTGGGCTTTTTATAGGGAGATGTGAGCTCAGTAATATCTTAAGTGTGAGAAGAGTAAACTTGGAGACAGCTTGGTAGAGTTGCACCCATGTTTACTGTCCTTTGCTGCCACAGGTGGGAGTGTGATCTAAGGCCCTTTATTGTGGGTGGCGTATTACCTTGACAGCGTTACAGCGTGACCTTTGTCCTTTTCAACATCACTCCTTAGCAAAACACGAGCTCAGCGTGACACTTTCAGGTTGCTTTGCTTTACAGATTTCAGAAGGGAGAGTCTTTATGCCAATTTGAGTGTGAAATCAGATTGGGATTTGACATCAAGTTTTTGGTTGTTGGTGTTTTCTTTATCTGACAGTTTCAGTTTCAGCTGTCAAGTTGCTATTTTTGGAAGACTTTTTTTTCCTGTCCTGACAAGCTGATTAAAATCAAATCACTCATTTGAGAGCAGCAGAACATACACTATATGGCCCAAAGTATGTGGACACCATGGTTATAATAGCTTTGACTTTTCATTTAGTTAATTTTATGTTAGCTTTGACTACATTTATATTTATATACAAATACATGGTCCGAGAACTGCCGTTTAAATCTTTTGATAGGGGAATCAACTTGAATACTCTTTCACTTACACACTCAGAGGACAACTTGTCACCTGATCTGCTACATTATTTAAGTCCTGCTCACGTTATTTAATTCTACAAAACTAGACTGCATGTGAAAAACAATAGGGATTAATTGTGTAGCAGTCACAGCCAGTGCTATCTCCTGGAATGTCAAGTTTGTTTATTTTCTGTGACATGATGTCATGAGAGTTGACAGAAATTAGTGCTGTCTCATCATTTCGGTAGTGATATCTGATAGCTACAAAACGAAAACGGATTTGAATTACATTCATTTTTATTTTATTTATTCATTCTTTAATCATTTCAGTTTAGTTTTTCTTGAAGGACATTGTTTTATTTGGTCTAAGTTTCAGACATTATCCATCACCACTTATTTTACTTTTTGTTATTTAGTTTAAGTTTTATATAATAACTTTGGTGGACACTCAAACATTGCACCCATATGTGACTCAGTACGTGTACATGCAGCTTGAGAACATCGAATTATTGGCTTAGTCCGACTGAAACCGGACTTTTAAATGCATGTAAACAGCTTAGTTCGACTGAAATTGGACTATCCGTAGCTCGACTAAAGCATCTAGATAATTCGATTGAAAATTGAACTATTGCTGCATGTATCCACTTAGTCCGACTGGAGTCGGACTCGGCGTTCTGCACATGCACCACTTTTTCTTTCGTAAGCTTTCACCCGGAGGAAGAAAGAGATGATGTAGCAGCAGTGCAGTATAGGGCTGCAATGATTTGTCATTTTAGTAGTCAACTAATCGGTTTTAGTCATTTTTCTTAGAAAAGTACTGTAGAAGTACCCCAAAATACTCTTATTGCAGCTTTTTATGTTCAGATATTGGCAGCTTTACACACTTTCCCATGACGGTGAACTAAAACCCTTTTGCGTGAGTATTAAACAAGACATTAGATGACAAAGTTTTTGGATTTGGGAGAGACAGACCAACATTTTTCAACATTTTAACACATTTTTCGATAAAATGATTAGTCAACTAATCGAAGAAATAGTTGACAGTTGCAGCCCTAGTGCAGTATATAGCAGTGCAAGTCCGACTTGACTGATCAGCCGAGCTATGGGCTTAGCTCGACTACTGCATGCATGTAAATGTACTTACTGTCAAACACAATATTCCGCAACAATGGGAGTTAATCTTCTGCTAATAAAGCCCACTCTCCTCAGGAAAGGCTCTATAACATTTTGGAGCCAGGCTGTAGGGAACTGTTCCCACTTGGCCACAAGAACATTAGTAAGGCCGACAGTGATGTTGGCAAATAAGGTACGGCTTACAGTCAGTGTTTGTATCCATTCCAAAGGTGCTGGATGGGGTTGAAGTCAGGGCTCTGCACAGGCTAGTCAGGTTCCTCCAAGCTCAGAAAAATTTCTCTTTAGAGCCCCTGCTTTTTCACAGGGGCAAAGTTGTCATATTGAAACATGAAAGGGCCTTCCTTGAACTATTGCTATAAAAATGGAAGCACTCTGTTGTCAGAAATATCACATGAAAACCACAGGAGTGTCCACATACTTTTGGTCATAACATGTAGTTGGGAGTATTTTGTGTTCTGAAATATCCATTGTGATTATTTGGTTGGGGAAGATGACACTAATGCTTCCAATGAAACAGGGAAATTTTGGCTTGTTCACCTTATGCAACACCCTATTCCTGGTATGAATGAAGGAATATACTGTGTATATGTGTGAGTGAGGAGGAGGAGGAGAAAGTGAACAGTGATTTAATTCAGCCTTCTTTGTTTCTGCAGGGGGTTTGGAAAACAAGGATTCCAGTGCCAAGGTAAAAACAAAATTATCTGACATCTGACTCATTCAGATAAAATGAGACCCACGTGTGTCTGTGTGTGTGAGTTTGTGTGTGTGTACAGTAAACATCCGCTGTAGTGCATTCTGCCTTTTTCACAGCTCTTCATACACTGTCCTTTGCTGCTGTACACTTGACTGTTGTAATGTCTGCCACCTGACCCATCACATTTAGGGTCATTCCATTTTTCTCTTTTGTTTGATGCTCGCTGTGAAACACCAGCTCTGTTTGATGTGTCCAGCTAACGTGAGGATGTTTGATGGCCTGTGTGAATAACAAATTTGCCTCCTGTTGTTTCTGCTGTCCTATGACGAATATGATGAGGAACAGTGTTGGTGTTGTTTTCGTGCACCGACACCATTCCCGTTCTTGATTTGTTTGGCATTTTGCAAGCATGACATTATTTGTTTACCCACAGTCAGGGTAGTGTTATTGTGGTCGTAATGTGTCTAAATCATGTGCCCTGAAGAAAATGAGGCTGGAATAATTTTGCTTTTTATTATTTGAGAGCCGAGCAGGCAACATAGAGCGAGAGGAGGGGGGTGTTTCTAGTTCTTTTCAGCTTGTTGCTGAATTAGATTTAAAATGTTAATTATCACAGTGATAATTGGAATTTAATGTGCTATTTAGCTGTTTACTATCAGTAAAGTGCTTCCTAATAAGTGACGCTTTTGCTCAGTGACAACAGGCCTGTGGGTAGAGAGCAGTTTGGTAAAAGGAGACTGATGGAAGTGTGTTTGAGCTGAAAACAGGAGAATGACAGGTGAGACTATTTTTGAGCGAAGGAGGGGACAGAAAGTGAAAGGCAGGAGGACAGAGAGGATTAGAGAAGAGGTGTATGACACACAAATACGAGCACGTCTAGTTCCCCACGTCAGCCCCAGCATCACTGAAGGTTGGATTTCATATCAACCCGCCATTTTGAGCTTCAGCATGCATCAACTCTCAGAATTCCTCATCTAATGTGGAAACGCTTGGGCTTGCCAAAATCTGACTATGATGGTGAGTGCTCAGGTAACAGTGCAGATGTTGTTGATCTTATGTTTCACTTATATAGACATTCTCTCATGTTCGTTTTAGCGCTAAAAAATTATCATCATTCTTCAGTGTTGCTGGATGTCATTTTCAGTTTTCTTTTTTGATTTGCTTAATCACTGAAATAAAAAATTGTCTTTAACAAGGGACTTTAAGTAAAGGGACACAGAAAATACACAATTACCCTCTTTACTAGTGGTTTTAAAATGCTTTTTCGATGATCTGATTACAAGTGGACAGCGCTAAATACAAGTGTAAACAAGCACCAAGGTGCATCGTAATCCAGTCATTCAAACCACCTAACATATCCTCATACAACAGTTTGTATGATACCTTACGAATTAGTGCCCCATGAATTAGCGCCCCTACTGGTTAGGTTAGGTTTAGAAAAAGTATCGTGGGTGGGTGTCGTCACGTTATGTAGGTAACGTAAAGTTACGTACTAAAAGTAATGTGACGAAGTAATGACGTACCTTAAGATGACTCAAAGTTCACTTTGTTTCACATGGGACACAAACACCTGTCTCCTGGGGAAAAGTCTTGTCTTTGTTTGACCCATCCACCATCCCAACCTGCCACGTTACATACGACTTTAGCTCTTTATGCTACTTCCTTATTTACTCCTGTCAGCACATTAGTCATGCGATCACAGCCTTCCTGAATATGTGAGTTATAACCTGTGTATTACTGGCTAACGATTATATGGGGTTATATACGAATACTGATGCCTTTTAATTTTCATAGATATACAACTCAACTGCTAACTAGGCCTGTCACAATAACAAATTTTGCTGGGCGATTAATTGCATCAGAAATTATTGCGATAAGCCATAATATTGCGTAATATTGTGCTTTTGAGACCATTTTTATTATTGTTGTAATTTTGCTGTTTTTAGACCATTTTTTCAACTTATATAATGATAATAAAGGCATAATGATGCAAGTACACCCTTTGAAAGAGAAATTAACATTTATTTACCAAGAGTATTTAGGAATGCAAAAAAGAAAATTTAAATATCCGAAATAACACGTAAAAATACCAAATAAATAAATAAAGACCTTATAAATACAAAAAAATAGACTGTCAGTCTCTCACTCTCAGGTGTGCAGTTAAGTCGTATTCGCTCTTTTTGTTGAGATGGTTTTACAACAAACCCGGCATACAGGCTCGTCCAAATTACTGGGCTCCCCTCTGTCATTTGGCTTAAATCCAAAACACTCCCACACAGGAGTCGTGGCATTTGGTATAGGAACAAGTTCCTTGTCTTTCTCTTACACTCAACTCTCTGTTTTCTTCTCCACCTCGTCTCCCCCTCACGAAGATCGCACTGTGTGTGTGTGTAGCCCATAGCCCCGCCTCCCCCACAGAGACAAAGACACTTTACTTCAGTTCATTACGCTAATGAACCAACTCACCTGGCCGCCAGACGATGCACGGCAGTGAACGCTCTTGTCGTCCAGTCTCTTTGGTGGAGAGACACAAGGAAAACAAACATGCATGAATATGGCAATTAATCGCGGCCGGAAAAGTTACCATCTCCCTTTTAATTTACCGTGCAATTAACCGACTTATCGCATATTGCGACAGGCCTACCGCTAACATGACTGGCGCGAGTGTGGACATAACAACTGTGCACGGGGAAGTTTGACCTTCTAGCTGAAGTAACGTTGGGAGTAACAGAATCTGAACACAGGTGTGAACAGTGATGTGTCTCAACTGTCCAGTTGTGTTCAGAATACTGGAACATATTTTAAATGCCATTGTAAACAGGGTCAATGATAAAATATGTAAGATATACAACATATATAAAACATTATAATTTAAAAGTGCACCACAAGCTGGTCTAGTTACGAGCATGGACCAAAAACATTGTCCCTCATTTACAATGTAGAGACACTGACTTAAAATACTCCCACATACTTTAATATTTGATCACAGATGATTGTTGTTGCATTTTTACAAAGTGTCATTTCTGGTGTAAATTTTCTAATTAGCCATCTGTGGCAAAGTGTCAAATATTTTACAACAGCAAAAAATGAAACATCCAGTGAGTGACTTAATCGGAAATGCTCTCGATGGCTTTTACTTCTTGCAGAGTAGAACGGAAGACAAAAGATAAACACAAACATAAACACAAACAGGCGTTTGATCTCAGGGATTCAGAGGTGTTTCCCTTCAGAGTGTCAGAGAGAGTGAGACATACAGAGGTCTTACTGAATCATTACTCATCATACTAATACATTTGGATGGTTCATAGTTTCGTGTGTAAGAGCATGTGTCTGGGAAATGTTCACATACAGAAACATGCGTATGAGCCCATGACTACTAAGATTCCAACACCCACTCTTCTGTGTGATCTCCTCTCATTGAGGTGAGATGCAGTCTGCTCTCTAGTACTCCTACTTGGGTGAAACCAGGCTCTGTAATGAGTCAGTCCGAGGTGTCAGAGTGTTGACAGCCTAACATGTTTTTGCATAACCTGACATTATCATCAGCGTGTCCGCCAACCCCCTCCTCTGCTTTCACAGGAAGTTGTCATTTCCATCCTGCCTCATTGTTACAGTCACAGCTTTTCATGCAGGAGATGATAAATGGAATGATTAGAAGGGCGTCAGAGAGACAGCAGCACAGTGCGAGTGGAGTCTTACTCACAAGCGGTGCTTTGGAGATTTTTCCTCAGACGGCGGAGGCTTGACTGCGCCTCTCTGACCACTCCTTCTTCTTCTTCCACCATAAATCCATCCCTGGAACCTGTTAAATAAATAATGCGTGCCTTATCGAGATGAAGGTCGTTACACTGCTGCTATTCAAAGAGAGAAAGGTCCCCACTTTATAATATCTGTTTAGCCATCAATTATTAAACTTAAGCTTCTAGAAAATGAGGGTCGAGTCCTCCAGCAGAGACTACGAAGCCTCTCAGTCACTACTTGAAAATGATAAAGTGATAAACTGGAGAGTGGCATTTCTATAACAAGAGTGACATTTACTCTTCAGCCCCACAAATGTCTCTTTTCTAAGAATAGGGTGGGTTGCACACTGTCACATCACATGTGTTTATAGTGATGTCAGCTGAAGCTTTTCTGAAGCAAAATTGTGTGTCGTAAATGTAAGCTAATTTAGTATTCATGCTTGTATGGCTGTTTTTTAGGTTAGTTATATGAAAACATGCAAAAGATAGGATGTCAGATCCTAAATTGCCATTGACAGTAATCCTTTTGATTATTGATTAATCAGTTCCAATACATTTTTAGTGCTGGTTTATGCTGGTTTTCCTAGTCTTCTGTAAGTGTCAAGTTAATAAAGTTGGATTCTGGACAAAAACAAGCTATTTGAATGTGTCAGCTTGGGTCTTTGAAAGCAGTTTTCAGTCGTTTCTTACATTTTATAGACCAAATAACTAATCAGCTAAATAGGGCTAGGTATCAGTACTTGATACCTTTTGACCAAAACAACCCTTTACCAAGTAGTATTGAAACATCTTCAGACCGTCCCGACTCCCCAGTGGATCAGCAAACTTTCTGTTGCTGCCATCACTGCACCCGCTCTCCTTCCAGGGAACAGTCAATTCAATGTCTGTCCAGTTAGCACGAGCTAACGCAGCAGCTAACATCAGACACCAAGCTCTTAAACGGTCCCAACAAACTCACACTGACACTAAAATGGCTTGACTCTGTCGCTAAACCCATCAGTAACACACAGTGGCAGGGTAGCCCTATCACTGTGTGTGTATGGCCGGGCAGCCTCTTACAACTCCTGCAGCAGCCGCTACAACCCATACAGTCTCTGTGTGTGCTTGTGTGCAATTGCATTTACACTTGTGTTCAAAGTGGTCACAGTGTGTCCCCAACAACTGTCCCTGAGGTGGTTTGGCTGATTGGATCATGATCTATGCTCAGTGCGTTTTGGGTGCATTTACACCTGTGATTTTATGTGATCAAGCAGTATCCAATTGCAGTCCGATCACTCAAAACACATTTTAACCCAAGGTATAAAAGGGGGGGGGGTTATGATGTGAGGATATAGTTGAAGATGTGAGCACTGTCTATTGTGCAACACAGTAAAATCAACAGAGTTTTTTTGTGTTGAACATGACCTTATGTGGGTGCAGGTGAAAAAAAAAAATCAAAGCAATCTCAGCCTGACACTTGCAGTGAAATGTTAGAGCAAAGTTGATTTTGAGGAGAGTTAATGTTGTGGAAACAAACAAACCTATCTGTAACCAGCTTTCTAGATTTTATCTGCACGGTGAACGATCTGCCTGTCCTCACCTGGCTACTTCTCCTGTGGAGTCTTATTTCAAGGCTCTGGCCTGCTGCCGTTGCGCAGCACGGTATCTCCAATAAGTTTAGTGGATATTGTAATACGGCCAGGCAATTTGTA
Source organism: Epinephelus lanceolatus (assembly GCF_041903045.1). NCBI lineage: Eukaryota > Metazoa > Chordata > Actinopteri > Perciformes > Serranidae > Epinephelus > Epinephelus lanceolatus. The sequence continues at coordinate 15,307,638 of NC_135736.1, forward strand.
CCCGTGTCACTCAGCAGATTTACTGTTCACTTAACGCTGTCTTGAAACCTGTGAGCCTGGGATGAGGGTTAGGGTTTCTCATTTGGTTTTCGTCTCTGGAAGTTCTGATTTACCAAGGGTGAAGCAGTCAGTATAACCCTGTTCTGTGACCTGTTCCACATTCATCCAGATAAACATATTCACAGTGAGCCACAGTCTTTTGTTGGCTCTCCTTAAGTGTCTGGTGGTCAGGTGCCCTCTTCAGAGGCACCTGTGTCAGTAGACACTTACTGAAAGGAGTGTAATATTCATCCATTGCTCCAGATTGTCTTGCCAATTTAGGATTTCTACCACTTACTCACTTCTCTAACAGGATGTAGGTGGTATCATAAAACCATTGTGCCCTGCCACTGTAAGCTGACACAAACAGACCCACAGTATTGTATTCTATTTCAGATTTTATAAATGACAAGCTTTTTAGTCCATCTAATTCTGCAAATGCTCACTCTTGTCTCTTTTCACAGATATGAAGCAGGAAATCTTAGCTTAGCCCCCAGAGCTTTGGCTCACAAATTGATGTTCTTTGCGGGTTCTTGGTAAAATGGTGAAAGCAAAATCAATATAAAAACAGCCCTCTATAAACTGCTGCTTTTACCGACTATAATTAAACGTGTCCAGGTAAATTCCTCTTAGAGGACATATTTCAACACAGACTAGACAGGTAACTAGACATGAGATGATTAAGGAATGAAATGAGAACCAGACAACCTCACAGAGTGTTGTTCTTGTTTTTATTTGAAACAGTATTCACATGCAATATATAGTATAATGACTGTAGAAGTCTAATTTTCTGCTCCACACACTGCTCGTTACGCAAATAATATCAGGAGTGTTGATGCATTCGATGGATTTGTGCTTGCTCAATGGTTTCTTGAGGAGGACCTTTAAGTTCCTTGGTGGATTGGATGTTTATTGGCAGACTATAGACAACTAAAATGCACCCGTGGCTTCCCAATGTTCCCTGTTTGATGCACGAGAGAAGAAGCTAATGAGTTTTGCTGTCACCTCCCAAGAGAGAAGTCTACTTGATGTCCAGCCACACAAGTGATGCATTGCTGACCCCAGTGTTACCCCTGCTAGCTAAATGCATTTAGACCAATAGTTAATTTAATTTTAATTTTAATTTTATATACTTTATTAATCCCCCTGAGGGGATTATTCAATTTTTCACTGTTTGTCAATTACACACAGGTCCGAACACACATGCACAAACTGGACCTATACATGCACTACGTGGAGAGATGTCAGAGTGGGCTGCCCATGACAGGCGCTCCGAGCGGTTGGGGGGCACCTTGGCAGTGCCCAGGAGGTGAACTGGCACCTCTCCAGCTACCAGTCCACGCTCCATATTTTGTTCCGGAAGGGGACTTGAACAGGCGACCCTCCGGTTCCCAAACCAAGTCCCTATGGACTGAGCTACTGCTGCCCCCCATTATTTGTTAGGACTGTGTTTCTGTAATGAGAATCCAAAAATAACAGCTACAGAAACTAAACTGTGCCACAGTATGAACCTGCCACACATTATGATAACTGTAACCAACCAATTACTCATTAGCTAAACCAGCCTGGCCTTGTTGTTCCTTTGATGGTTAGTGGTCTTGTTTGATGTGTTAGATCACACCTAAACGGTGTCAGACAAATAATCATGACTACAAATGTTTTCATCCAAATCCCATTGATGCATGGCGTCTATGTTTACCTTGTGCTGTTCAGTGTTTGGACAGTACTCAGAATGTCCTCGTGCACATCCGCCACCGTGTCATCCCATTAAGGCCCCTGTTGACAGTCCATGGTCCATGTCTGTGCCAGCTGGTACACACATCGTACTATTATTTCTTGTTTTTTCTTCTTCATCTGAGCGCTACATCCTACATTAGAAGCCTAATGCTTGATGTTCAGCACCATTGCAATGTCAATGATTGCCACAGCATAAACTGTGTACACATGAACTTATCTAACCATTGACCTCACTTCATTTGATATCAGAGGTTTGGACTTGAGTCACATAACTTAAACCAGAGTCAGCCTCGGGTCACAAATTGGATGATTTAGATTTGACTTGACCAAATCAAAATAGACTTGCAACCCTACTTGGGCTGTAACATCAATGACTTGTGGCTTCACTTGGACTTGAGCATTTTGACTTGGAAATAGTTGATACCTTCCCCCATTTCATTCATTTCCTGAATCAACTAATGTTAACGCTATTCATTCCCAGCTAGCTGACACTTAGCTCCCCATATGATCCACTTTGTTTAAACCATCCGGCCATAATCTGTTGTTAAAATGGCATTACATTGGTGAAGAGCACATTAAAACTTGTTTAAGACGAAACTCAAAATGTAGGACTTTAACTTGACTCTGGACTTGTCAGTGTTGACTCTGGACATGATGTTGGACCTGAGAGTAAAGACGTGACACTTGCAAAACGATAATCTGGTCCCACCTGTGTTAGATATTGCACTGTTGAGCATGTTGTCCAATGACTACAAATTGCAAATGTGATAACTGAAAATATGAAAATAGACAGCCAGCATCTGATGGTGCCACAGCTCTGTTTGTGTTGTGTGGCAAATTTGTGCGTCACACAGTCTGTGATGCATCGCTTCACGCTTTTATTTCTCCAGGGAGTTACACAGCCTGTGATAAACTCCATCTTTTTATGAGGGTTTATTACAATTTCAAGCTAAGGTGGCCTGAAATAAACCACGCTTATGTGTGTCTCAGTGAGTAATGCTTTTACAGTGAAATTACTTGAACATAGCGCAGCTCTGCAGTATAGTAGCCAAGCGGCTATTTTAGTTGTGCTTTCATTAGACAGCAAAAGATACTACATTGCCAGTACACAAAGTTATACACAGCTAATTTTTCAGGAGGAGTGTCCGTATTTTTTTTCTGTCAAATAGAGCGCAATTCCATTAATTTGGTGGTGTAATAGCAGTGAGCAGAAAAGTAGCAAAGCTTTAAAGCTCTCAGTGATGAAACTTTGAAGTACTAATCCAGCGGGACTGTTGCCATTTTTGCAAGTGCCCCTTCAGATTCTGGGCATGCTAAAAATGAATTCTAGTGTTAGAGTTAGCAAGTTCAACATGTTGTTCTCTCCAGTCTTCTGTTGGCAATTTTTGTGGTTTGTTTGGTTAGTCATTTATTTAGCCACACAAACTTCAAACAGAAAGGACAGAGCCTGGGTGTCTTTTTTCATTTGTGTTACAGTTTCAGCTGTGAAAGCCTTAAACTGAATTTTCATACCATCATTTTGCCCTCTGAGAAATGATTCCGAGAGGAAATGGTCCGTGACAGACACATGAAGGCACTGCTGACTGTGGTCCTGGGTTTCTCACAAGCCCCCAGCCTCAGACGGAGCCACAGGCCACCCTGCTGCATCTGTTGCTTTATCTCTGTCACCTTAGCGGCTGTGCCTTTGTTCGCACCTCACTCTCTGCTGTAAAGCGGCGGCATACTTAGAACAAAGAAGCAGATTAATTGCAAACAGCTTTGATGCTAACAGCTGAATTTTGTTCATGTAGCAAGTTCACTGCCAGCTCTCTTCTTTTTCTCCTCCTTTCATCTCTTTGTCTTTTTTCCTGATTTGTTTGTTTCCTCTGTCATTTCTTGGGCTCGCAGCCAGGAAACTGCCCTCTACAGCGCCCTCTGCCCGGGCCGGGGGCCCATGGGGTTGCTCCTATATTGGGCCAGTTTCTTTCTCTCTTTGACACATGGACTCCCACATATCCAATCCCTTCATGCTGCTAAAAAAAAGAAATTAAGAGTTGGTTTGTGCTGGGTTTTCTTCTCATGTAGTTAACGTGGCATGAGCATGCTCTTAGGGTTAAGATGTTCCAGTGTTGAGGTTCCCTTTGTACTGTTCTGGCCCAGATTTAGATGGACACAGAGATGCAAGATTTACAGACCTTTGAATGGAGCAGAGCAAAGAAGAGGCATCGTGACGTGTGTGTGAGGGTGTGTGTGTGTGTGTGTGTGTGTGTGTGTTTATGAGACAGAGAGGGAAGGGGGCAGAGTTCAACATAGGCTATATTTAGAGTTGCTCCCCGGTCCCCTGAAGAGACACACTGCTATGCGTAGGGCTGGTTCTGTTTATAGGAGGACACTTGCTCGGTCTTTAGATGGCCACTGTGTGATTACATAAGGGCTTTGTGGGGACACACACGTTAGTCAGATTTTGCCGATGTTAGCAACCTAGTAGTGACTTAACCAGTGATGTTCATTCAAACCTCACTTTTGATGATTTTTCGTTTTTCAAGCATCTTTATTTTCTTCCTCAGAACAATCAAAAATGCACCAATCAGCCAGATGCTTGTATTTTAAAAGGAACCTTGGGGTTCAGCAAATTTTGTAATTTTAATGCTGTTATTTCAATTTCAACATATTGATGTAAACTTAATCCATTGCAAATACAAATTTTCCGCTGTGATCGTATTTCTACAATTTTTAATATCTTAGTTGTTCATTATCTATCCCTGCTACAGAAATTTGCAGCCAGCATTTACTGTATGGACACAAATACTCTAATGATATGTGTTTGTCTCGTATACATAGAGAACAGAGGCACAGTCACTGATTCATTTAGCTCAACAGAAGGAAACATGGGGATGGCAGCGCAGTAAACTGATGCAATGACAATGGTGCAGAGACAAGTGCAAGGCAACGCACTGCCCATGAACAAAAATACACACATCTAGTTAAGCCTTGACATTATTTCTCTTGATTTTTTCCAGAGAGGACGAGAGTGGGCCGAGGGCCATGCTCAGAGCTTTGTTTATCTATGTTGAAAGTGTTGCGCCAAGAGCTGCGATAAGGGTAGAGTGAAGTCTCTCCAGATCTGCAGGGGTCAGAGCATTCCTCCAACATCGTGGTGCCCTTATCCACAGTGGCGTGGTCAGCAGTAGCAGTTGTCGGCTTCTTTCGCAATTTGTTTCAAAAAGTTTAAGTTAAACAGTCCCTAGTTGTTAAACAACACAATGTAAATCATATCAGATAGGATTTTTATTGAGGTGACTTCACTATTAGCTAAAGTACCTTGTAACAGAACCATAGTTGAGCATATTGTTGCAAAGGTTTGTTTGATGCCTTGAGTTCAATTAATCAAAAAGATCAGTATGATTTTATTCAGCAGTCTACTATGTGAACAAACATTTGTATTAAGACTTTCAGCCCTCAGAATCACCTGCTACAGATTTGTGTTTTGATCAGAGCCATGTATAAATAGTAAATGTGTATCCAGATAAAGCTGTTAAAAACCGACATCAACCAAAAATATCGCTGCATCAGTATTAGTGTGGTTCTTTTCCTTATTATAGTTGAACACGTCTTTCATACACACTGAGAGAGACTTTCACCCTGTAGAAATTACTTATTGCTTCTGTGTTTGACACCCTTAAATCATGGACGGTGATCAGGACCATGACCCGTACAAGGCTCACTGGGGCCTGAAGAGATATGGCCTGTCTGACAAAGACCATAATAACTAACGCTGCTCGAGCAAATCCCCAGCAGTAAAACCTCTCACTCCTAAAGCCTCCCCAGCTGTAAGAGGACCACCACCGTAGATTCATGTATCCAATAGAAAGCAGTCCCCAGCTATTAATTTTTACTTCTTTCAGTCCACAGTGCTGTCTGATCCATGAGCACACAAAAAAATAAAGCTGTAAAACCAACATTAACAGGACAAGGAGTTACTCACTGGCAGTAATATCAATGCATTGTCATTACAATAAACTTTGAGTCCCTAGCTGGCTTGTCAGATTAACATGAACAGCAGCAAAACACTTCATTGTCACAAAATCTCTCAAAAAGCTTTTTAAGTAGGTGCTGTTCATTTTTGACTGGCTGGTCACCTCTTATTCAGTCTTTAATAGTAACCTGTTGGACAACATGAGCAGCAGGCAGTAGCATTATCTTATAACTAATATATAAAGAGGAGACAGTCAAAGGAAGTGCTCTGATTACAAGAAAAAGAGTGTTTTTAGTGAAAATCAGTGGCAGTGGCTTAGCATTGAAAAGATACAGATGGGTGGCAAATTAAAAACCAACATAATGGGCCCTATTTAAGCAATCTGTAGCGCATGGACTAAAGTGCATGATGCAAGTGCATTTAGGGCATTTCCAACTCCACTTTTGCTGGTTAAACAGAGCATAATCTGGGCAGAAAGCAAGGCACAAGGGACAAAGGGGTTGCATTTAGTCCCTTAATTAATCATAGGGCATAACATGAAATCAGTTAATCAGTGTCATCTCTCATTCCCTTTAAAAGCCAGGTGCACCTAGAGCACTGTTATTTACATGGTGGATTCAGCAAATTGGAGAAGCCTGCTTTTTTCTGCTGTGTGTCATGCAGTAAGAGCAGTAATGTCACGTCAGCAAATATCCTGGTACATTTTAGCAGCAAAACTAAAAGCTCGAGTTATAAACGTGACAGAGGAAACAGAGCTTAACTTTTAGCCATTAAAAAAATCAATGAAATTACACTGCTCCAGTCTCGGTCTTATTGGGGAGTCAGACAGCAGCTCTGCTCTGCTCTCTGCTATGTTAACTTTTTTAGAGAATGGGATTTTTTCTTCATTAATAATGCATTACTTTACCCACCTTCAGCCTGTTTGTAACAAGCAAAGTGCATGTGTGTTGTGGGTGCATCTTACCCATCTGAATGTGTCCTTAAAATAGCAGGAAAATACCATGCCATTAACTTGAGATTAGGTTTTTGTTGCAATCAATTTCTGCGTTTGTGAGAAACTAGCAATGAGAGTTACGCTGCGCTTTGCATCACTAAGATAAGGTCCATAGTGTTAGACCACTTCAAGCCTCCAGAACAACTTATATGTGCCCTTATTTTGTAAGTCTGTTGTGCACTACTGATTTGATGCAACAGCATTTTTCCAAACAAACAAAGTATTGATTAAGAACAAACAAACATGTCCAACCTGTTTGACAGATCTTGTGGTTTTGGCTCATGAAGCAAATTTGAACAGTTTCAGTGTCTGCTTATCCCTCCATGTTTTGTTTGGTTATGTCTATTTGAAACTAAATCAACTGCTTCAGTCTTTTTGGCTTATTTTGGGTGGCACTTTCCCTGTGGTCATAGAAAGGATGTAGTGCTGCTGTGTACTTTACAGAAAAAATGCCTGAGCTGGTTTTATTCAGTCATCTCTCTGCAGTATTTGAATGAATGTAGTCATAGTCTTGAGAATGCTGGCTGCTGTGAATTGGCAGCGCCACTGATGCTTTCTATTAGCAAACACAAAACCTGCTTGTACAGACAAGCAGGTTTTGTGTTTTGATTTGTAGAAAAGCGTGTTGCTCACTGTAGGTAAAACTGCATGCAAGTTGTTGATGTGTAGTTTCTGTTGCCTGTGGCCAACTTCATTTCCAAGTTTAATGTTTGAAACAGACATAAATATTTCCCAATGTCAGAATATGATTCCAAATATATTACAAAGCTAATAAAGTGCAAATGAATGTCACTGCTGACATACAGTAGGTCTTCAGCTGAATAAAGCCCTAATGATAATTTTGGAAAGTGAATTGGAGGTATTGGCGAGCAGCTTAGATCTGACCTGAAACAGCATTGCCAAAGCAAACTGAATGGCCGTCTTGGATTTCCCTGAAAGCCTCTCGTCTCTCTTCCTGTTTATCGCCAATCAATTCAGACCAGCTGCATTAAGATTAGACTAATCCATCATGGCGGTCTGCATTATTTATCACCTGAATTCCCACCATGCATTTGGGGAAATGCCCTGTTGTGTTCAAAATGCGCTTCATAGCTCTGATGTGTTTGGCACTGTATAAAGTCGTGTTTTCATAGAAAAATGCTGCTGTTCGTTTGTGATATTTGTCAGCCTGGAGGGACTGTGTTGGAATATGCAAATCCCAGAGCTTTCAAAATGAGCATTCGTCATAAATATTACTTTTTTAATTTGTGTGACTGAGTGCTGATGTTCAGTCAAATATGTCAATATTTTAAATGGAGTTGTGATGTTTGTTGCTCCCTCGCTGCAGCTCTACCCTCAGTGCTTCAGAGACTGTATTAGATTACCCTCTGGGCTTCCATGGAGACCTGGACGACACGTTGATGCAAATCTGCTTGTCTCTTGGCACAGGACGGCTCCTGCACGGAGGGAAATACATCCTCTGACACCTGCATGTCATGAGATAATAGAGCCCTGTTCAGTTCCTGATTGCATGCTGTCATGATGCAGCCCAAATCTGTTTCACAGTTTGATAAGGGGATTTGAGCACAGGAAGGGGACTGACTCATGTTCCTGCTGTCATGCTGATGCCACATGGAATTTGAATGGTCAGATTTTTCCGTCTCTCTTTGTCAGTTGCAAGACGTGGCAACAGCAAAGCCTCACATGGCTTTGTATTGTTGTCGAATTTTGACAAACAACTCTCTTGAATGTTTGCTCAAGGACTTAATTTGACCTTCAGTGCTTGAGCCAACATTCAGGTTCAAGTACTGAATTTGACCTTCACATGTGACTAAAACCTACGGAGGAATGTCCATTGATTAGCGTAATTATTGCAGCGATCATCTGAGATTTTAATTCCATCTTGATATGCAATGTCTATAACAAAAAATTAAGTTTATTTAAACTTATTTATATTTTTCTGGATGTGTGATTTCACCTGTTGTAGCGACAGGTGGTGGATTCTGTAGGGGAATATCTGAACCTCTGTAGACTGTTGACATGTTTTACATTGACAAGTAAGGAAGTGGCATAATTTGTAAAGCCTTTATGTAACGTAATTGTGTGCACTTGTGTAGGAGCTGCACTGATTGATCGACCACTCATGGCAATTGAATTTTCAGCTTGATTGGCTATGATCGGTGACCAGCCACTCAGTCTCAGATATAGCCAATCCTGTGCTGCTCACATTTATATGCATGCTCTGCACACTCTGCAACCCATTCTCATTCCCTGGTCATCAAACACTGATACTTTGTCACGCCCCCTCATTAGCAATTTATTTAGACCAAAAGGTAAAAAGTTGTAGCTCATTCTCATGCATACTGAACATAGTTTGAAAGCTACTGTGTTAGGCTATCTAGCAGACTGGGGTACGCCACCCAAATCTGTATTAGTTGCAGAGTTAATAAGTAGCACAAAAGTGTAGCATAGCAAAGCTAATGCTAGCCATTTTATGTAAGTGGATGGAAGATTTTAAAACACTTCCCAGTTCAGGAGGTATAACTCAATATAAACACAAATATTGGTGGTCTACCCTGGTCTGCTACTTAACTGATTAGCCAGGATTACCAGCAGACTACAGGGGTAGTTGATAATAGGCTCAAAAGTTTCACGTAAAAAAGCTAATGTTACCTGTTTCAGAATCTCATTACGCCCTCATAATCCCATGAGATGACTTAAACAGCCAAACTAGCTGTTTTTGAACTATATTTTCTTAGTAGTTATGAGCATTTATTTTCACACAGACTTTTGTGTATTCTTAATAAGGCACTCATCTTTCATGGATTTTTACGGTTTCAAGCCAACTTAACAGTTGCTTTAAAGAAAACTTTTTTTGTGTGTATGCAGTCAAATATAGTAACTAGTAAGAAAGTAAATTGAGATAGAAAAATAAAAAATTGGATTAGGCTGAGAAAATTGCAATTGGTGCATCTTTAATTGAAATATCAAGTTTCATGTTAGCAACAAACAGTGAAAAAGCTGTTTAAGAGACAAGTCTTTTTGAATGATAGGCTGGGCCATTATGAGAGCATGTCACCAGCTCTTACTTTCAAGTACAGGTGTTTTTTGTGCTTACACCATGTATATTTAAATAAATATTCAAGGGAAAAGTTTGCAAAATGTGCATGTCTACCCACGCCAGTAATGCTGTAGAACTCTCACTTTTTAAAAAAGGGAAGACTTGAATCTGTGTGGTTTAAATATAACTAGAGTTGACACAAACAGCTGTTTTGTGTTGTACTGACACGCTGTTAGAATGATGCGATCCACATGGAGTATTATTTATTAGCCTCTGTTGGTTACGTTATTTTAAACCAGAATGCAACAGCAATCTGTTGCTTTTCTCAAAACTCCCTTTCTGCCTTTTCCTCACAGCCTCAACATAATTACAGCATTTATTTTAAGCAACAATAAAATGTGACATAACTTATTTTGGATGTCAGTGTGACATTTCCCATGCTGGGCCTTTTTATGCATGAGCTCGTTTTAGTGTGTACACGCATGTATTGATGTATGTGGAAGAAATCTGTATGGACAGCGAAGCCATGTAGAGTCAGGTGAAAGAGAGGGCCCTGTCAGCAGCTCGGTGTCGTGGCATCTGCTCTGTGTTTGGTCGGGGAACTTGAGCTCCTGCAGGAGGAAGCGTTTGGCAGCTCAGTCATAATGGACTCAGGTTGAGAGCGTGCAGATACAGCATGGTGAGCCAAAGTGGTAAGTCTCAACTGATAGTGATTGATTCCCCATTTGGATAGTACAGAATGGGTATAGTTGATATTTATTGCCTGGTTTTACAGGGCTAGAATATACAAGAGTGTCATATTTATCATGGGAAATTATTTTTAATTTATTGTTCCAGCATAATAAAGTCTTTGTACCACAAAACAAGCAACAACCATAAAAAACATAACACTATGTAGTATAAGTAAGATGTGTGTGTCCCTGCACTAATTCAGAATGGCTTATTTCTTGACTCAGTAATTTGCAACAATTCCTACCAATCATAAGTCCCGATCACACATGCACTGCAAACCTGAAATTATTCAGGCATTACCCAGAGGAGCTGTATGTGAGAGCACAAATGTCCAAATCAGTTGGATCGGACATTAAAAGGACTTTACCCTCCTAGCTCCTGATTACAGAGTCTGTGTAACGTCTGATTCACATAAAGTGTGTGGGCTTGTTGATGACATTTTTATCATGCAGCTCACGCAAAACCAGAAGAAAGCAAACATCTGAGGTTGAGATAGAAGGGTCATTTACCCAAAGATGGCAGCGAAAATGTTCAACTAGAGAGACAACAAGATTTGTCAGTAGGGTTCGAAGTCGAAATAGTCAGAAAAAGTCAAGGAACAGCGAGAGACTCTGTTGTTTATGACCAAATTATGAACCGGCTGCATGACTGTGGTGTAACCCGCATCATATCATGCTTCCTGTATGCTCTACCCAAGCATCACCCCTGGCCTAAACCAAATGGAGTATCTCAAGTAGGTGAGAACACTTCTGACACACTCAGTCTCTTGTTGTGTGCTACATCTGTGAAAAGGAAAGTTCAAATGGCTATACATAGAGGAATCCTTAGCTGAATTGCCAGAAGAAAATGTTGGCATTGTACATTTATGAAAACCACGGCTACAGTACATTTGTATGTTTCATGCGTATCATATTAACATTTCTGCAAGGACATTGCTCTGATTACATGTATATGAGCATGACGTTGTCATTTGGAAGGAATGGTGGATGGCGTGACATCTAGGCGAGATGGTTGCCAAGCTGTAGACTACTGTTCAGGACCAAGCGAGACATCTGCTGCATTTCCAGCGGCAGTTGTGCCACCAAAAGCAGGTCTTTTACGCCAGAACATGATCATTTCCTAACCATAACTAAGTGGTTTTTGTGTCTTAATCTAATAGTGTTAGAAGTTTGAACATACTTGCTTCATGTAAACAATGTAAATATCTGTGGTATGCAGAAATGTACAATGCCAACATTTATTCTGAAGAGTGGGTTGGGAATCCATCATGTTCTGCACTGACAGCAGCCTTTGTACTATACAACATAATGCCACACAGCCTCAAACCACGCTGTTGCTACTGTACGTTGCTCTCTCTGCCTTCACATCAGCATTCCTGTTGAGTTGTTTGGGTCGTCGTTGAAAGGCATTCATGGAAGTGTAGCAGCATAACTAAATCTGAAGGAGATGAGGCATGCTGAGGGCACATGGAAACAAAAGAATGGAAACCCACAACCACAAGTGTAACTGTTATGAAGCCAGTGTCAGCGGCACGCATTATCCCTGCAGATACACAGTGTCCTTTCAGAATGCACCAATTTGTGGTAGTTAGGTGAGTATGACTTATTAAAATGACCTGAGCAGCTGTCGTAATGGTCCTTAAAATCATCCATTTGGATGATTAAAGCCACATCTACGGTTTCATTGTTAAATCTACTTTCAGATGGTTGATGATAATGTTTTGTGGGGCAGAGTAGTATCATAGGTGCTTAATGGGAGCTTAAGGGTAGCTTTTACGTGAATAAAACGCTCATTGAGACCATTTTTTGTGTGAATGGGACCACCTGTTGCTCTGTCATTTGCCCGTAGGAAGTGTGCCTGCTTACTGGGATTAACTTTTAGGCTGGATGTGAGCAGCAGGGAACAATCCTTCCCTTCACTTCTGAATCGATGCCGTAACACTGACAAGTCACAAATCCCACATCTGTCTGCATGCAAAGTAGGCCTCCGGGCGGTCCACTGTGTGCCGAAGCTGGATTGTCTGTCTTGCCATTTAACACGGACCCCGTATTGACCTCTGCAGTTAAGTAAAACACTCAGTTTTAGCGTGCCGCTTTACATTGACGGCTAGTGACCTTCAGAGATCCACACAGGGCAACATCACGGGACCAGGCGCTCTCAGGATTAACTGATCACTGTGGGGCTTCCGTATCACTGCAGATCTACAGCCGCAGGTCGGGAGTTAGAATTTACCTTTAATTGATAGCATTCATCTCATCAGTTTTTAAAGGGCAGGCTTGACAACAAACATGGGGAAAATCAAAGCAGGGAGCACCTTCTTTTCTCTTCTGAATACAGCAGCAGCACCATGATACATGATAGGGAGCACTGGTTTAAACTAAATGGAGAAAGGAATTCATTTAGAACCTGATTTAGGTAGTATCACCTAATTAGTCACACACAACAGTTTCCAGTGTTCTTGCTTACACGAGAATTGTTCGTATATAAATGAGCTGGCGTACATATCTGAGGGGTGAACCTGTTCACAAACTACCCATATTTTCCCTCTTATTAAGATGAAGTAAAACAGGGCCGTATGACTCTGTGCCTCTACTTTATTGTCCTTGAAATTTAATCTCAGCTACAGAGGCGTGAAGTGGTGTTAGATTTTTCACCCTCAACACAGTTTGCAAACCTGTTGAAATGTTTTCGGTGCCTCAAGAAGCCGCTTTGCAATAATGAGCTGGTGCAATTGATCGGGGAAGCAGCAGATTAAATCAGTCAGTTACCCAGATAGATTTGTAACAGCAATTTCCTTTGTCACATCCTGGGGGAGTTTGTGAAAGAGAAACCCGATGAGATGAAACTGGGGAACAGATGTTCTAAATGTTTAGCCTAGTATTTTTGTTATTGCATCACTCATTGCTCTTGGTTAAACAGGCTACAGCAGGGATACTCAGCTTGATTTGCCTGGGGGCCACTTTTGCAAAATGACAGAGAGCCAGGGGCCAGTTAATAAACAAATATCAATACTATTTATCAGCATATAATAAAGGAATTGCCTGTTAACAACCTTTCCATATTTGCTCTCCTCATTCGTCTTTGCCAAGAGGCAAATCCAGTCGCAGCAGTCCTGCACTGATCAGGTTTGAGGACATTCGGAGCTTAGCCTGGACCTCTGTTGGGAGGGTCTGTCCTGGCACTTTTTTATATAAACGAGCTCTGTTTTTTGCTTCTGTTTTTTAACCCACTCTGGCACCATATTTACATTCAAAGTACAAAAAAAAAAAAATCCAAGTATGTATTTATTTTCACTGTGAGTTATAAAATGGCTGGCGGGCCACCCTACATCCTGTTCCGGGGCAGATTTGGTCTGCAGGCCCTAAATTGAGTATCACTGAGTATCACAGGCGTTTTGTATTTGTTTTCCTCCTGTAGATTTACCCCCCCCCCCCCCCCCAGTACATTATGCCACAGCAAAAGTGCCAGATCGCTGCCATCAGTTGCACTGAAGTCACTCATGGATTACAGAGTACTGAATAATCCGGATGATGATAAGTTTCATTGGGCGCTATCATCTCTATCATCACCAGTAGTTACAGCTGCATGTGAGTGGCTAAGCCCGTGTGTCTAAAATGCACAGTATGTTGTCCATTCGGCTGCATTAGTTTGCTCCAGTTTACACAAACAAATGCACCCACATACAAACACACACGCCCACGCACTCAGACACACACACACACACACACACACACACAGATCGGTTTTAAGTTATTAAGTGTCATTTAGGTCTGTCTATCAACATCTGCTCCCTGAGAGTGGTTAGCGATGGCTGTCAGCTTAATCCATACACAGAGCAGCATATGGCCTGGTTTGTTATTGTTGTCATATTTTATCAGTTTTTCTTGTCTGTCACATATTCAGTGTTTTCTTTATTTGTTTTCCTTTACTCCTGGGGTGATTTCACCCGCATGGTTAAATAAACTTTAATCTTATCTTAAATACTTAGGTAAGAAACTGAACAACACATGGTGGTTAATTATATACAGGTGGGCGACTGAAACAAGACTGAACAGTGTGTGTATCAACACCTTTGCATCGTGCTTTACATGGAGACCTAATTATAAGACTTAATAGGCAGGTATAATAAAAGTCACTGAAAAGATCCCAGGCCACAGAAACAGGTGGCGATTCACATGAAAAATAACACACTACAGGAGATTTTAATGCATGTCATGTGTTAACATTCAAAAGAAAAAGTGATGTGATGATAAACTCCTGTCTTATGCTCTCTAATAGAGGCATTAGTCAGTCATTCCTCAGGTGAAATAACAGGAAGTATTGTGCTCATTATTCTCATACCTTGGATGCAGTGAAATAGAAATCTGTGCAAAAACTGTAGTTTCATCCAGAGGTCCAGCAGGCTGATAGCTTTCCCATCTGGACTTAAAAGACTTTAACTTCTAACCTCCCCAAAAAATGTAGCGTTTGAAATCCATGCCACACAGCGACAGACAGAAATCCAATTAACTCTGTATTTTTAGCTCAGAGACTAAATATTTGTCTGAAGACGAAGGATCTGTTTCTCTGCTCATGTCTGTCTCTCTCCCTTTCTCTTGCCTGCTCCCTAGAGTTTGCGTTGCCCACTGAAGTCAAGATGGTTTGACAGCAAACATGCCAGAAAGTTTTCAGGCTGACACCTTGTGGGCCTGGGATAACCCAGACCACTGTAACTGAGTATACTCGACTCTGATAAGTTGAATCCCAGGGGTGGACGCAGTGTTATGTAATATGAATTAATGAAAGGGTATATGAGTGTGATTCAGCTGAGACATCCTGTAGGTATTGAATTGCAGCATTATTGGATCATAAGACTCATAATTATTTATCCATTCTATTGATTTTGCTTTTTAATCTTTAATCTAAGTTTATAGTCTAGTGTTTAACTATTTTAGGGCTATTATTATTATTACAGCTTTTAACCTATTTTATTGTCATCAGTTTTATTCATGTTTTGTCTTTTTTGATGTATTTAATGTAGTTCTTTAATCTAGTTTTTTTATTACCCTGGTTTACTATTATCACTGTGAAAGTGTGCATATTTTTTATTGTCTCGAGTACATTGGTCCCAACTCGTAAAAACGTTTTTGAAATGATTGGCCCAAGCTTGGCCTGACAAGCTTGGGCCGGACTGTATTTTCCCCAGATTTCCCCAGTGGGTTAGGTTTGCTCTAATTTTCATGTGTTTGTTTTGGAAATGTAGACCTTAAAATGTGTGTAACGTCATCAATAATGTAAGGGCTGTGCTGCCATCAACCAATCCTGATTCCTACCTTTCATTAATGAGGAGAAATGTTATACAGTGTCATTTATTATATATGGCACATGACAGTGTTTGGTAGGAGAAGGCGCATGTTGGAGAGCGTGTCACAAATGTCTGTTACTGCACTGACAAGACTTTATTTAATTTAATAATAAGAAAACAAAGATTTTTTTTTACAGTGGAATTCAGGGTTTAAACGGACTTGGGCCCAAAACTGTTGCTGTGGTTTGGACTCGGGTCGTGCTGGGAAAGAAACTATGCAAGTTCATGTGGGGTCGGGGCTGATCATAGCTCTACTTTGAACTTCACTTACCTTTTTTAAAGGTGCCCTACAAATTAAGTTTGACAACAGCTGTTGTTAGTGTGTCTTGAGATGCTTCAGTCATGTCGTGTTTCGGTGCTGATGCAGACCAGACCTCTTCACTGCAGCTGTAAGGCTGGTGTGCTGCTGCATGGCGAGGATGGCAACTCTGTTTTCTCTTGGAGCTAATGACTGTTAAGCCTTTTATTTACAACTGCAAGACTTTTCCTGTCTGTATGTTTATCTCTCTGTCATTTTGTTTATACAGATCATGCGTATGTCTTTGTGACTCAGAGGTAACATGAGCAGGGAGATCATAACAAGACTCCGGCTAATGCTTCCGGCTGAATGAACAATTGAATTTCTCTGGCTCTCAACCATCGTCATTACGGTTGTGATGTGTCCTTACAGACACTTTGTAAATGTTGTAGCGGGGAACTGTTCTTTATCCAAGCTTTTATGTTGCACATGGTACTGAATGTGCAAGTGAAGTATCTCCGGATGCCTCACTTTTCTTTCATTATATGCAACAATTTTAAGAACTAAACAATGCCCTGGTGTAAAAGAAAAGTCAGAGGCAACAGATTGGTGCTTTCATTTAATTTTGGACCCATCTGGGACGACATCCAGAAAAACATGAAAGCGCTTTCATATTCCAGTCATTACCTTCAAATGCTTCATAGAAGAGAAATACAAAATACAGCAGTGGAGAACTCTGGACAATGTCAGGTCAGTTATCCCTATCAGAATTCAACTGACAATGACTATATCTTACAAAAGCTATCATAACATCATGACAGTGGTTCTTCTGAAGCAATATTTGGCGAAATATCTTGAAACATGTGACGGCATGCACAAGTAAGGCTATTACATAAGTAGTTCATCAGTCATGTTGTATTGCTGAAGGTTGCACATTGTACAAGCTTGGAGGACTAGTGTCCTCATAAGCTTTCTAGAATGAAGCTTTTGTCGGGCGCTTACGTATTCAACATTAAGGGCACTGCAGCTGAACAAATCTCAGCAATGAAATTGAAATAGCTGTATTAATTCTGTCTGCGCTATGTCTAAATAGCTTCTGTACAACATTCATGTCTTGAAAGGAGGGTGTAAATGGTGTTATCTTACCAATCACACATTGAGTCAAGGTGTGCAGTCACCCATATACTGCCACCAAATCCCAAGGAGTGTTTTTTTTTTGTTCTGTCATAAAGGTTTTTGCTCTCAGACCTTACATTTTGAAATCTCTGTTGTGTCCCTGACCACTGAAATTCACTTCTAGTTTCCCTTTCTCTGTTCCTGGGTTCGAGCTCCAATTCATGTCTCTGTCTGTAGTGATGTTTATTCCATCTGAATAAGAGGAGAAGTTTGTTGAAGGTAAAAGGCCACAGTAGATAAGTGAAAATACACAGACGTTTCAATTTTCAGATCAGCTTCTATTGATGAAAACATCATGTGTGTGCTTTCAGAGATGGAGGGATAAACTGTTTTAACTCCTGACTGACCTGAATTTTGTTCTTGTGGACTATTACTGAGGGAACAATGCACATTTGTAAAAACAAAAAAGAGACATGGATTCAACTTAATAAAAGGTGTACCTTCCAGAGGTGCACGCCACTTTGGGTACGGATCAGAATGCTTTTAAAACTGAGAGGGTTTGGTTAATCCATGGGGAGGTGCAGCACTGAACATTACCAAGGATTAGAGAGGGATATTACTGTCTGAATGCATTAGAGGTGTATTAGATAGCTCCGTGATGGAGCACAGACTAATGCACCAGGCTCTGAATTACAGCATAATCTGCATTTAATTGCCCTGAGTTTTGTTGTGATAATGGCATTATCTAATGGAAGAGCCCTAGAAGGGTTTGTATGAAGAACAAAAGGCGGGGGGTCGGGGGGGGGGGGGGGGGGGGGGAACAGGCAGAGCAGCAGTTACAGATGTGGGACTCTTACTTTAGGGTGATTACACAGGTTAGTGAACTGATGAGATGTTTTTCTGACCCTAGTTACACAAAGATTCCTTTCATTACAACTGAGATGTTTTCAATAGTAAAAATGTAAAGAATGCAAAAAGACTTTTATTTTGTTACATACAATTGAATTATGCAACGTGGAATTGAAACAGTTGTTCAGGAAGAGGTTTTTGTCTGTGTTTAATTTGCATGCCCTCCAGCTATTGTCAACACCGGCAGGCTCTTCCTGTCTCTCAATCAAATGACGAATGACCGAGCCTCCCTATCTTGGAAAAGGGCTGTTGCCCCAGCAGCAGGGTTAAACACTAAATATTGATTCGCTTAGTCCCTCTTTGTTGTCACTGAGAAGCCAGTCAACACATAGTGTCATTGTTTCCCTTCACTGTTTTCCATGTTAACCTTTTTGTCCTCAGTATCTGGAAAAAGAGGAGGAACATCTTGTACATGCCTCCCCCCATTTAATATACAGTAATTTACTTGGTCTCTTGTCTGCAGACAATGCCCCTCATCCAAGCGCACTCTTGTAGTATTAAATAATAGGAGTGAAACAATAAAACATTCATTTTTAGCTCTTTTAACTTCTGCTAAACCTTCATAGTCGGGTGGCTGTAGTGCCCAAATCTGGTTGGTGTGTTGCACCAAGTCAACCTCTCTGGGTGTGGACATAAAAATATGTGATGGCTTATGCAGAAGTGTTATTTGCCTGACAAGACATGGACTATGTTAGTCACATACACAAGATGGAAAACACCAGGCTGAATGTTGCAGGCTGAAATAAGACACCAGATCGACCTGAAGCACAGAGATTGATCTGTTTATTTTTTATTTTTTTTTAATTATATAGTGAGAGATCGATGAAAATATTGTTGGCAGCATTGATGAACTGCCAATATGGTTCAGACTTTAATTGAAAGGAGCAGCTTGTGCAAGTCAAAAACCATGCAAGGCTGAACACACACTGAATATAAACGTGCTGCCACTGAATACAGTGAAGCCTCTACCTTGAAGTTCCACAGCCTGAGGCAGCCTCTGTCACAAGCCTGTATCAAAATGTATTGTAGCGTTGCTTTCACAGTTTGTTACTGGCTTCTTCCCTTGATTTTTATACAAAGTAGAAACTGAAGCACCTACGGAGCTGATAACATTTCCAAGATCTGACAGGAACATTTGTTTTTCCAAAAACATGACAGAATTATTGATCTTTTGCTTTTTATCTTGGAAACATTTCTGCACACCTCCCTCGCTTCTGTGAGATAAATGTGAGCTTCGCCTTAATTAAACAGAATCTCTCAATCGATGAGTCAAGAGACCAGTATAATGAATATTCAGTGTGTTCAGATTTTAGTCTCAATACACACTATTAATACTGTTAACACAGTGTATATCCGGTGCATTCATACCTTACTGTTTATTCCACATTCTAGTTATTCTTTATTATTATTGAGTATGTGATTGGGATTGGTCAATTACGGTATCCTACGATCTGTTATTGCTGAATGACAGACCGCTGCTATAAATAACCAGCCCAGTTGCCATCATATGTTTCTGCAAACCACGAGTATCATAGCTGACTTTGTCATCGGTAGGTGGAGGGGATGGTTGATGGCATATCATTAGGCAAGACCCCTGCCAAACTTGAGACCACTGGAGACCACTGTTCATGCAATAAAAAAAAAGGTTGTGTTTAAGCAATTTTTATCAAGGCTTTGCTGCTTTTTCTGCTGAAATTGTGCCCCCACAACCCGTATTTTAAGCCATAACACGATCCTTTCCTAACCATAACCAAATGGTGCCTGAACCAAACTACACATTTTCACAGTGTTGTTGAAAGGTAAAGTTTCAATGTAGCCACTACATAGAAATGTGCAAATGTAATGTATCCATGGTTTGCAGAAATGTCCAAGGCCAACATCCTTTCTGGTGATTGGATTGGAGTAACAGGCTGTTGCTATGGGTACATCTCTGATCATAGACGCTCAGTGGAAGCAATAAATGTTTTAAATCAATAAAATCATTGAAGGCACATTTAGATATAAGAACCCTCTGCTTCGCACTGGGGTCAACCTGTCATGGTTTATTTTGCAGTAATGACCCAGTCGCTCCACATGATCCCTTACATATTTTATTCTGTGTATACGTTATACATGCCTCTGCCCAACTGCATTTTGCACTTCTGGTTAGATGCTAAACTGCATGTTGTTGTCTTAATACGTGTACTCTGTACTATGACAGTAAAAGTGAAAGGAATCTAATCTAAAAAATATACAGTTTTAGCATTCCTCTAAAAATATCAGTGTAGGTGTTCTTGCACATGATTTAATCAACTCTGTTGCTCTTGGTTTGGTAAAGGTCCACTAAATCTGTCATTGAAGATTCAACATTCAGTGTGAGGGATTAGACTAATACTCTCAATACTCTCCATCCTCGATCAGATCTGTCACACTGGCGTAGTGGGTCAAGGGAAATGTCGACTCTGGACAATCTGCTGTTAGTGTCAGTCTATCCACAGAAAATTGGTTAAAGCACCTCACTCTGTGTTGAAAGTTCCAGCAGCCTCACAGTACTGGCTGAATTTTTTAGGACAGTGGCTATTTTGAGGATATGGATGAGAAAGTAGCACACCTTTTTAATAGTGCAGAATAATACAGTGAATGATTAACACACAACTCAATGATCTGTACCTTTATGATCTCAATCATGACGCCAGAGGGATTTTCATCCAGTCAGGATTCATTTTTACTTCACATCTTTACCTTTGATCTGATACGGAGGAGGAAACTTGTGAAACCGATTACCATAAATCACTGATACACCGATGATTAAATGAAACAACACATGAGAACGTGACATACTTCTCTTTGCACCTCGTCAATTATTTTACAGTTCTCAGTTGCCTCTTTAACACATCATTAATAGAAAGGTTCAACATAAATCCACTTCCATTTTGGTGTGTACAGTTAACCCTGGCACAGTCTGCAGAAAAAGCGTTTTACAATCCTTTTTCGAAAAAGTTCCCTTTGTTCCTGTAATAGATCATCTAAATGCCTAGTTAATCCTGACACAGATTCCAAAGTGCTTTTTAATCCATTTGCACAAAGATAAGATGAGACATAAATGACTCTAAGCCGATGTAATACTGTAAACATAAAAAACAATATTTTTTCTCAACAGAAGTATACTGTGTGATTTGGTGGGAGTTAAAAAAGGACCTGGCTGTTAAAACAGTGTCAACAGCAGCTCATCTGTAATGCCACTCTGGCTTCAGTAAAAGGGGAGAACAGGTTTTAGAGATAAATAGGAAAAGTAATTTTCCATGTTCTGTTCTGATATTTCTAAGAACTAAAAGCCTTCGACAAATCCAACGATTTATCTTTAAACCTTTTTTTGTTTGTAATGTATTCAGTGTAATACCTGGGAGTTATGAAAGTACAATGAATAAGGTAGTTTGCCTGAGGTCAAAACAAAAGAAAAAAATACATAACATGCCATTTTCCTGACCGGCTAAGAGGTCAGTTGATTGTCAGCTGCCGTCCATTAAAGACTTACAGGATGTCAGGAGTATAGAAAAACGGCAGACCACTTTGCAATGGGATCAGTCCAGCAGCGACCCAGTGACCTGCGATTTAAAGGCAATGTGGGCCAGTGGCGTAAAGTGGGGGGCCAATGTTCCCTTCCCATAGACTGTATAAAACAATGGATGTAGCCTCCGTTATGTCACACATTCTGTTTTGACGCCTCAAGTTTGGCATTTTAGCTGTCGCCATCTTGGATTTTTTGAGCTAGAAGTGACCATATTTGGTTGAGAGGGTGAAGCTAACACCAACGCTAGCTGCTAGCGTGGTTAGAACAATAAATTTACAGCTATGATTAAATGTGACAATGCTATTTTTTTCTAGCAAAATACAGATTAACCATCAAAACAAAATGTACTTACTGGAAAAGGTGAACATCCGACACGGAGGGTCTTTTAATGCAATCAAATTCTAAACAGAACTTTTATAGGCAACCAAAATGTAACAAATAACTGTCAATAATAAAAACGTGATGAAATAGTAACAGCTACTAGTACGCCTTTAGTCTGTGAATCTGGGGTTACACCATGGTCACTTTACTTAACAAGCGTTGTTGCCGTGGTAGCAACTCGTCAACAGACGGCACCCACCTGTCTCTCAAAGCGGCCACACCCTATGCATAATTTTAACCCTTAATAATATTTAAATGGGTGAGTTGCACAAAAATTCCGTACCTGTTAAGTTGTCGTGAATGGAGGAATTTAGCTACAAAGACTAAAACTGTTTTTGTACCAGGTTGTAAACATGTTTATTTCAGCTGTAAAGTTCAGCATTTAACATGGGGGTTTATGGGGATTGACTCGCTCTTTGAGCCAGCCTCAAGTGGCCATTCAAGGAACTGCAGTTTTGGACATTGGCTTAATTTTGTTGCTGCTTGTCCCTTCCTCTATCTCAGTACACACCTGTAAATTTATTTACATTTTGCACAGTCGTGATGTTATCACAGGGACAAAAATCTGTCCATAGACAGAGACAGACAGACATATAAACACCTGGTAAAGCACTCAAATGTCTGTGGTAGTTCCTGTTACACTAGGCCACATCATACCATGATGATACACACATACTCACAAGGTGAAAACAATACTAGCCATCTTGATGTTGCAGCTGGTAAAAGTTGATGATGAAGATGATCATGGCTGCTGAACTGGGTAGGTACAGAGGTCTGAACATTGAATACTGCAAGCTCCCTAGAGTTTTAAGAGACAACATTTAATTTATCAAGGTCAACGGCCTCAATATCATATGCTGAACCTGCAAGCAATCACCATCCTCAAAGCAGCCGTCCCCCACACTGAACCATCCACCCAGACTGATAAGGCAAAGGTCTTTAATGAGCATGATAGGAGCATATCAGCCCCGTGTCTATAAAAATGCACTAAGATGCCAGAAAATGCGCCTCTGTGTTCTCCAGAGGAAACCGCACTGAGCTTTGTTTGGACTGTGAACAAATTTCAAAGCATTAACAGGAAGCGACTCCAACACACAAGAATTTATCTGTTTGAAGAAAGATGGTTGATGTCTGAAAGCCACCTGCTATATAAGGTTAGAAAGACTTAAGAAGTCTAGACTGATGTTGTTACTCAGACACTCTTATCTCGTCACAGGAGATATCAGGGCTGAAAAATCCATCATGCTTGCTGCAGCTTCAGTTACACAGTCAGGGATTGAAATTTTGAAAGAAGAGCGACTGAAACTAATGTGTGTCTTTATGAGTTTGAGTCTCCATTGTTACGCTGTCGATTTGGTATGGACATGTTTGTTATGATGAGGCAGTCATTTGCTCGAGTAGTTCTGCATCAACTTTCCTTGTAGGAAAAGTTTGACCTGCACCAATCTATCTGGGGCCTATTTTGTATGTCTTGCAATTTATCAGCCTTGTCATACTTTGTGCATGAGAGACAGTAGCAATGAACGTGTACCTGTATTGTATTTCTATTTAGTTTAGTTTGTCATTCAATATTTCTTGCCTGGTTTGTAGATGAGACTCTGTTTTTCTCTTTGTCCCCTGTTCTGTATTGTAGAACAGCTTTGTGAAATTAATGATTAACCCATATTTGGTATGAAAACATGACCTGTGTGGGTAATAAAATAAAATAAAATAAAATATTTATCTCATTTCATCACTTTTACAATTTACTATTTTTAACCAGCCTACACTTTTGGTGTTCGTGTGTTGTTTGTTCACATCAGGTGGCCGTTGGTGACCCTGAATAACAGAGCAATTTGTGGAGTTTATGGGTTTACTGAAAAGCAAATAGACTCCTGAAGCAAGATGAGAGCACTTGTTGTCCACACTGTGACTCAGCATTTGATGGTTGGCCTTTAGGAATGAGTCACAGTGGATATACGGCGTGAGGTGTTGGAGCTGTTTATTCGGCCATGAGAGGTGTCCCTGTCAGAACTCTGGTTACAGAACGTCTGTGTGTTCATGTAAGGGTGTGCGTGTACAGTCTGTACTCTGGGTTCCTGCACAAAGTGGACAGCCATGTGTGTCTTTTAGCTAAGCTACCAGCCTCTTGCCTTCTCTGTTGTTTACTGTCTGTATGACTGTATAATCCCTGTGTTTAATCCCCTCTTTTGAGGATTAAAGCTGATGGAGTACATTGTTGTAACAGGAACAAAAGTTCTTGTTGGAGAGGAAGGATGTGTCAGGAAGACACATCTGGAATTTGGTATGGCACCAGACACCAAAGTGGTTGTTGCACAGTGTGAATATTTTCACCTTCAGTGTTTAATAAATGCTTACTTACTTGAATCATTCATCAGATATTATTGTGTCTCTGTTTTGAACATGCTAGCAAGTTGGCATATGCTCCAGGTACCGTTCTGCCAGATAAACACATATGCCTAACCAAGACTGCCGTGTACAACACACACACATGCACACATTTCTTGATGTGAAAATTGTGTTGCAGTGTGCAGAGTTTTTTCCTTTGTTTTACTTGATAAGGTAATTCAGTGGGGGCACAGTATTATAGTTCAGTCAATTCTGAGAATGAGGATGTTGCCTTAGATGGCACCTGTAATCAAACAGAGCTCATTAAATCCTCTCTTGTTTTTCACATCAGGCAGTCTGACTTAGCTTTTGCCTTAGAATACCCTCACTATGACATTACACGCCTACGATCCTTACATGTCTCATTTGATGCTCAATAGAGGCGGTGATTGTTTTAATTGATAAGCCACGAGAGGCCGTGGTTTACAGTGATTTTAGAGCAGCAAGGGAGTATTGTTAGGCCCAATGTGGAGTGTCGCCCTCAGCTGGTTGTAAAATCTCTGTAAACTACGACCTCAATTGGCTTATTGCTTCCATGAAGCATTATTTACCACATATAGATACACATACTACATAAAATAAACACAGCAGCAAAACAATGCAATTATGTATTGATAACAACAAATTATTCTCTTGCCTAGCAATGTAGTTCTTCAATGACATTTAGCAGAATAGTTGCCAAACAACACACAGACGCAGTGGAAAGTGTTGACTACTTTACAAAGCTTTGGCAACATTGAGCCAAAGAAGTTCACCTCCATGGGCTCAGTATACCACTGTCAACAGAAGGAAAAAAAATGTTATTGTGTTGCAGCAACATTATAACCACATCTGTATCTACCATCCGCAACTAAGGGCGTTCTATTACCAAACCGAAAGGCACTGCCCACTGGGGAGTTCCCCGCAGGGCGACGTACCTTCAGGGACTTTCTTTGCATTCGCATTGCCAAAAAGGAACACTAAAGTGAAGTGCTGTAAACCGGCTGTTGATTGTTATAGCACTGCAGTTTTGCTTGGATGAATCAAAATGGTGTTGTACTTCCACCGTGACATATGCTCAGTAAAGTCTTGACTTCACTGTCTGTCCATTTGTATGACTCCACACCGGTAATAGCTGTTGCTGGAAGCATTATGTTTTCGGGTTGTCCTTCCATCCATCGTCCATTTGTCCATCGGCCTGTCCCATCCTTTTGAACAGGATATCTAAAGGGAAATTCTTTGAATTTTGCCCAAATGTCCACTTGAACTCAACAATGAACTAGATTTTGGTGGTCATATGTTAATGGTCAAGTCTATGTGATCTCATCTGTCTCATTCTCGTGAACGTGATATCTCAAGAATGCATTAAGGGAATTTCTATAAATTTGACATAAACCTCTACTTGGACTGGAGAATAAACTGATCTGAATTTTTGTGGTCAGAGGGCAAAGGTCAACGTCAGTGTGACCTCACAAAATATGTTTTTGGCCATAACTCAAGAATTTATATACTAATTATGACAAAACTTCACACCAATGTCTAATAGGATAAAATGATGTTTTAACATTTTATATCCAAAAGGTCAAAGGTCAGCTCCACTGTGACATCATAATGTTTTGCAAACAACTTTCCTGGCCAGTATTAAATGTCATATCTCGCAATCAGAAGGAGAAAAATTTGGTCAGATACTTAAGTGACACTACTCTTGGGTGCCCACCTTGAAACTGTGTTGATTGTATAGATCTTCTGTGCTGTCAGCGGGACCATGTGTGTGAAGCATGCATATTTTTAAAGACGGAAGTAAACTGTAAGAAATACTTGACTGGTGCGTGGAGGCATACAGCTGCAGGGCGGTAATTCTAGTTTCATCCCAAGGTATTGTTTGTGTTTTGCCTTGTTTGTTTCTTGCATGGCTAACGGGTTTTTAAAAAAGCCGGTTGCTGGTGCTGCTTGGGCTTTGTTTGACCAGTCAGCATACTCTTAAGGAGTCTTGACCAATCACTTGTCATGGAATAGGACCTACTCTGAAAAAGGAACTAAAAAAATTCCCTCAAAATGGTGTTCTAAGAACCACAGTCATCCCTAGTTCTTGTGGTGTGGACACAACAAAAAAGGGCGTATTAGAACTATGAAAAAGGGTAGTTTTTCTGTATTGAGTGGACATTAAAGGCTGGTGGATTGGGCGACAGCAGTGATAGGTGTTTTTCCAACAAAGTTGGACACAGTGGGTTCCCTGGCTGCTCAAACATAAATCGCCATAGACTCTATTTGTTTCTTTCACAGCATCTTTGTGGTTTTTGTGTTTTTTTGTGAATGACAACATTGCGTACTTGTGATTGTTTTCTCGTCCAGTCACAGCTGTATGTTTATAGAGTGTCTTACCACGGCTTCCAACGTGGCTCAGCCAGTAATAATTGAGGAACTATAAATGTATTAATAACTTTGTAAAATGAAATAAGCATGTAAGATAATCAACTTCAGTGCGGTGCCCCCAGTTGAAATACTTTTGTTATTTACTTATTTTTTGCTCTCTTTAAATTTGTGTTTTAAGTGGATTTAGCAGGTCTTAATGGCATGGAGAAAGAAAAACATACACCACACTTCCAAGACATTTCAATAAAAATAGAATTCAATAAAAAACAAAAGTCCACACATCGTTAAGTTTTTCAGTGAGATGCTGTAGTTTCCGACTTGAATTTCACATTTTGTATTGCTGTGGTTTGTAGCCACACTGGTGGATCTGTGGATTTGAGACAGTTGGTTGGACGGTTGGCTTGTCGTTTCACCACTTTGGTCCAGACTGAAATATCTCGACAACTATGAAATGGACTTGCACAAAATTTGGTGCATACATTTGTAGTTCCTACAATAAATCCTACTGAAGTGATCCTCCAATTTTTGCTGTTGTCCTTGTGGTTTTTGCATTATCCACTCAACTTAAATCTTTCTGGGTAAGGAGGAATGTTCTGAATATAAAATAGGGATATCATGGATTTGCTATTCTACCTCCTCTCTGGTTGTGTTATTGGATCAGCATCTTCTCAAGCCAACCAAAACATTCCAAGTTGTATTTCCTGGAAATCATCCTCACTCTCACTTTCCCTTCAGCTCTCAACGCTTGAGCTATCTTGAGGAAGTAGCACAGGTCAAATAGTATCTTCAAGCTTTCCTGTTGTAATGTAGGCCTGAAGTTTGGGCTGAAGAAAACTAATCCTGTGATCATTTGAGTGTAACGATCAGGACACTTTGCAAACTGCCTGAAAAAGGTTTTGTAAGTAAACCTCTCTGTATTTCGATTATCTTTTTTTGCTCACCACTATTCAGTTTTATTTATATTTCATGCTTCAGTCATCAGTCAAATTATATGCATTCTTTTTATTCTTTTTATTCCAACCTCCCCTCTGCTCTCTTTTTTGGCACACATGGTCAGGCCTCTCCTAATGATAACCCTCAGAATGTTATTTTCTGGGGCCACTGGTCTGTGAAAATCAGTCGTCAGCTCGTTCCTTTGGCGGTTACTGGCATATCTTTATGGCAATCACACGTCTTGTAAGGATTGCAGTTCCTGATGATCTCCTGATGAGAGGAGAGAGTAAGAATTTAAAAAGAAAAGGGGAAAATACAGAGCAGGAAGAATAAGAAAATCACAATCAAAACTGCTGTTACATCACTTGGTTGCGGAGTCCTTAAAGCTGCCTGGTTGCGCCATTGGCCTCTTTGATTTGTTTTTTATTACCGTCATTTTATGATTTTGTTTGTCTACCTTTCAGGTCATTTTTTATCACAGTTAAGCCATGTGTGACTTCTTTTATACAGCAATGATGTGTCCTGATGAGTCTGATCAGTCCAAGGTCTTCGTGTAAGGCTTTGCTGTACCTTAGCACGACAGTGAATGGGATTTGCATGTAATTGCTGTTTTGCTGCCGAACATTTAGCACAGGGAACAGAGCGTGCAGACAGAAATTACAGGGAGAAATTGGGAGAATGCATACTGTCAAAGTTTAAGCATTTATAGGCTCAGTTCTCAACATTTTCACTCTTAACCCTCTGACGCTCAAACAACGTCAACTTGCCAAACTCTTGGCTGCTGAAATTTTATCAGCTCTCCCCTCCTGTAACATCAACGCCATACTGCGTATGATGCCTCCTGATGCTCTCTAGGCAAATCAAGTGTATTTCCCATTCATTCATTCATTCATTCATTCATTATCTTCACATTTGATTAAGTGTAGCATTGCTTTATTTTCTTTGTTTTATGGTTTTTGTCCTTCCCCTACACTCTTTGTCTATACTGTAGGGACTGTCACTCCTTTTTATTTAACCCACAAGCTTAACTATGGTCAAAGGATTGACCCCATAACCACAGTTAAGCTTGTTTTTTATGAAATAGATCTGGTTCACAGCCATGTCCCTTCATATTGTTGATAAAGCTCCTCTTTTTTGAAGCAGGTCAACATTGCTTTGGTTGTAGTTTCAGTGGTGACCCATCCATTTCCATCACTGCTTTAATTGTATCTGATGATTTTGGATGAGTTTTTCATGAATTTGAGAATGTGAGTTTTGAGGTGCATATTATTTAGAAACACACTCTTTCTTTCACTTTGACAAAGAAATGAAAATATGCATTGGTATTTTGAGGCACAGTTCGCCATTGCTTTACAGCACAGAATGTGAAGACAGTTTCTGCAAACTTTTTTAGAGTCTATTTCACATTAAGCCCTTTTGTCCCTCCTGCTCTCCCAGTTGGGAGTGGCATGGCGGAAATACTGTTGTCAGCTCCCCGCAACAGGAAACAACAGCGCATACAGGAAATGTCTGAAATTTGAACATTGACATCAACAATATAGTTGTATACATACAGCTGTAACCTCCACCAATGTGTTGGATTAAATCTCACTGTATTTTATCCTATTGAGGTCTAAAAGTGCCACAACAGAGCAGAGCTGTCTTTATGGGCTTTGCCAGGCGTTAACATCACTGTGAGCAATTCATTAGGGGAATTAGTGCATCACAGTGAAGCCTATTTTTTCCCAGTGTTGATTTAAAAAGAACTGGACTTGCAAGTTGATTGTGATCTTAAGCTGAGAGGCATCAGCTCCTGGGAGGCTCCTGAAACTGGCAACCAGTGTTAGTGTTGTGTCAAGTCAGTGTTACATGCTTTCTTTGGACACTAAAAGACCCGCGGCTTGTTCATGTGGTACGTTAATGGGCAGGGTGGAAACAGCAGACAAGGTATAGAGTGACATGTCAGAAAAATAAATGCTGGCTTGAGGGGCTGAAACATCCAAGTGGTGTGCGTGTAGCTGCTGTAAGGTGACCATGTGAAGCTAACAAATTGGTCAGCTTCTGTGAGTAGAGGATGATTCTCATCAGAGGTGTTAATTAAAGTGGCTGTGAGGTGCAGAAGTTGCTGGCAGTGTTGATATGAAGTTTTTAAACAGACAGATCTGCAGTCCTGATTGTTCAGACCGATTCTTTCTGAATTCTGTTGCCTTTTTAAAAAGAGAGACAACAATGTTAAAGGTGTGTATAAGGCAGGTAAATAGCCAAGCGCAAACTTAGTTAATATTTTTGCCTTCAGAAATGGTTGACAACATCTCACTGAAATTGGTTTGTTTCAAGAATACCTCAGCCTTTAGGGGTGTAAATCACTACGTTGGTCATGGTGCAATATGATATTGAGTCTTTGGACAACGATACGATATTTGCTGATATTACAAACTCTGCCACAATACAATTTCGATTCAGTTCCATTCTGGGGACTGCGATCAATGTGGCGCAATATCACGTGCCCATTTAACTCGGTCGGTTTCAGAAGAAGTTGCCACTTCTTTCTTTTTTGGCCATGAAAGAAAAAAAATCAACACATGAATAATGCAAATAATTGTAACCGGTAAAGAGCAGTAGAGTTTACTTTAAGTGGACTTCACTCACACACATTAAACACATGACGAAATACACAAACATATAAAATTTGATAGACAAAACAATTGTTTCTGTCTCTAGTTACCATTATTAGCTAAAGCCTATTTACATTGCATAATATGCCTAGCGGCTAGTGGACTTTTCCTCTACTCATAGCTTTACAAGGTACATGCACGATGTATACTTTTTCTTACTCACCATTGGTTTAAGTCACAGCATCTCCTGACAGAACAGCATTGTTGAATTTCACATTGTGGAAGCAGATTAGCTGATATTGTGTAGCAAAAGCAAGAGCAACAAGTTAGCAGAGTGACATGCCTTGCCAGGTTTGTTGTGTACTTTTATCTTGTAACGGCATTGTTTGCCGCATGTCTGGCATGTCTGTTGACCTGTCTTTTCTTCGAAAGCCAAACTATTTCCACACTGCTGATTCATTCCTGAGTGGGGAGTCAATATCCTGGTCGCCTTTTTCTTGGCTTCTTGCCATTATTTGCCTGGCGCTGTTTGATGGTGTCACAGTTGTGCCATGGGAATTTCAAAATAAAGGCATATCTTACAGATAATAATATGGATTGTTGATCATTGAATCAATACAACAGTTAAACCCCAACTGTCCTTACGTTGAGGCTACCAGAGACCCTCACCAAGTATTTGCTACATTTAATGTACCTTCTTTGTTTTCACTTAAAATTCATATTTGTGGAATCAAAAAATATAATAGACTAGTGAAGAGACCAATTAAGGACGAAAAGAAAAAGTCTTCGCAACAGCCAGAAAATTAAGTAACACAAAATTCTGGAGAAGACTTTCTTGACACAGCAGCAGCAGCGTGCCAACATTCCTATGAGACTGCTAAAGACTCTGATAACGATCATGAAGATAAAGAATGGGGACACTGCTGTTAGTTTGGGGGCAAAGAAACAACAAATCCAGAACCAGTGAAGATGCAAACTAACTGTCACACACTATTAAATCTTCCACAGCCCCAGTGCCCCTCTCAGTGTGTAATTCATCCAGTGTGTCAAATAAATCTCTGCTTATTTTGAGCAGTGTCCACCCTCGAAATCATTACACAGCACAGCTATCACAGAGCATATTAGTCAAACATGAGCGAGTGCTTAAGGCAGCATCTTGCACTGCGGCACTAATTTTACTAAAGCTCAGGCCTTCTTAAGCAAACAACATTGTCATTTGGAAGCAGATAAAACCTGGATGGATTTAGAAAATTTTGCAATTGATTGCAGTTTCAGCAAGAAAAGAAAAAGATGAGGCTCAGGTGATGGCATTTAGTTTGAGTGCAGGAAATCATAGAAGTAGGATTTAAAACAACCCTTCATGGACAAAGTTGGACTGCATGTGTGCATCTAAAATGCTAGTTCATGCCTTTTTGTATCATTCCTTGTGTGTGTGCTGAAACTCCCTCAAGCTATACATGGGCACCAGTCACCACAAACACTTTCCTCCTTCCCATCCATCCCTTTGCTCGCAGACACTCTGTCAGCTTCACTTAGCTGCCCTGTCAGCAATTACTCTTTATGTAAACACCAAACACACACGCACACACACATGCACACACACACTTCATCTCTGTTACTCCTGCGGCTAATGACTTCTGACGTCACAATCACAAACCTATAACCCACTATCTCCCTGTTGTCACCGCCTGTGTACACAACTGGCACTGTGGAGCTGCTGCTGCTTCTATTCTTGCACCTTAACACGGAGATTGAACCTTTTTCTGCCTGGAGGGACACGGATGAGTGGCACACAATACAGGAAGGAGCAGTGAAATGGAAGCAAAATGAGGCGATAGCATTGTCCTGCCAGAGCTTTGGCCTTTCCCCAGGCATCTTGGCCCTAGAAAATACCTGCTGCATTGTGAGGTTTTTATGGCGCCTCTGCCTTCAGAAATGAACTTTGTTCAGGGAGGTGGTGGGGTGATAATGATGTGTTGTCTGCGTCTACGTATGTAGTGGTGAGGCCAGGAAAAGGTCAATGCACAGTGACTGATAGGACAGGTTTGTTCAGGGATGTACTTCCTTATTGCACTGTGAGGAGAGAACAGGATATGCTGTGAGTCATTTACAGGAAAGCAAACGTCTAAGAAAATAACATCAGTAGTTCATATTAGGGATGCCAGTTTCTGTTTATTTTGCTTTGGATAGCCAAACAACCATTAACCCTTAACTAACTGGTTAATTTTGTAAAATTGAAAATAAATGCAAAATGATGAGAAATACAAGAAGCCTTTTCTTTTAGTCCAGCGCTCCATCAACTCAGTGAGCGTTAGCACCACATTTCAGAGCACTATATCCATCTAGAGATAGGGCTGCACAAGTACTGGAAATTAATCATTATCCCGATTTTTTTTTTTCATCATCATCATCATCATCATCATGTTTTGTTTGTATTTTGGATTTAGGAGAGATCAATATCATGCAAAGAGCGAACGAGACTTGTGTCTGCACTGCAAAGCAAACAACGAGCTTGTTAAACCACGTAAGAACTGCAGAACGATGAGTGCATGAAGGCCAAGAGGAATAACATCTATTGAAATGGAATGACACTTGCTAATGTTGCATCACTGAATCCCCGTCCTGGTCCAGCAGCAGGACATCAGACATCCATGCAGAGACACTGCAGTGCATCACGGTACCGTGACAGCCGTAAAAAAAAAATCGCCAAATGAGCAGCACAGCTAGCTAACAGTAGCTCGTACTAAACTTTGGTGGTGTGCAGTGCAGTAAACTGAAAAGATGCTAAATTAACTGATATGCGTAATTGCATAATTAGTCAAAAATATTCTTGGCAGTTAACTGATTAACATTTAAACACTGACATATGTAGCTCATACAGAAAAGTAGCCTTTTGGGGCGTTGGTAGCGTAGTGGATAGCGCCGGCGCCCCATGTACAGAGGCATTGCCTCACTGCAGCGGCCGTGGGTTCGAATCCGGCTCGCAGCCCTTTGCTGCATGTCAGGCAAAAAAAAGCCCACAAAAATAATCTTAAAAAAAAAAAAGAAAGAAAAGTAGCCTTTTACACAATAAACTAACTAAAAGCCTTGGTGCATTCCTAGTTCTTAACCATCCAAACTGGAGGTTATTTTCGTTATTTTCTCTCTCAGAACTCAACATCAATGGACATGCCGTAGGGACAATTGCACTCTTTGAGCCAAGTCCATTCACATGGGATGGTTTGAGGTGCAACAAAGAGAAAAAAATTGGATATTTTGAGCAGGAAAAGAGAAACAGACATGATAACAAAGAGAGGAGGAAGAGATGAGCAGAGAGAAGAGAAGATATAGGCGTTTGCCAGATGACCTGATTTCTGTGGCAAGGCGAGGTGACAGCCAGCATGAGGTCATCTGTCACTTTCTCACAGAGTACTAATTTTAGCATTATCGCCCTCATCTTTCTCCTCCTTCTGTTCCGCTGCGCCCCCCCCCCCCCGTCACACCACTTAGCACCAGCCGCCGCATGCTTCCCTTTGTGTCAGCTGTGACTTGCTGGTGGTTACAAGGGTGACACGTTTGACAGCGTTGACTGTGTGTGTGTGTGTGTGTGTGTGTGTGAGAGAGAGAGAGAGAGCAAGAGAGAAAAAAGCCAGGATAGGGTGTGCATTGGGCGTGAACTCATGACTGGCAGAAGTAGCCATTGTGGCTCAGACTGTTTACATGCCTCACAGCTTGCGTCATCATCTTTTAAAAAATAATACATTGTAGTGCTGCAGACATGAATCAGCAAGAAGCAGCTTACGAGCTGTGTGCCGCTCAATCACTTCACAGGCTCTGTGAATGACTTCTGCTATTGTGGTGTATGTGTTTCTGTGCAACATGAGTGTCAATGAATGTGTGTAAATATTAAAATATTACTTTCTCTGTGTGTGTGTGTGTGTGTGTGTGTGTGTGTGTGTGTGCGTGCCGCTGACTGTGAATGAATGATTTGTTTTTTAAATAAACTACAATCACTCCCTTTTGATGTTTTGTTCTGCCATGTGCTAACAGAACGTAGATTGCCTATAAACAGAGTGCACTTCAAGAACACAGACCTGGCATCCCCACAGTCCATGACCATTGCTGCTGCTGAAAATGTATTTCATGTATTTTTGCTGCTCTTTACTGGCTGTCTGTTCTCTACTGTGTTGCCAGAATGCCAAAGGCAAATTTCATTTCATATATAATGTAATGGAAAAGAAAGTTTTCTTATCTTATACTACCATGCTGATTTCCTACACAGTCTGCACAGTCTGCAGCTTGCAAATACTAATCGATTTTGATCATTTTAATCATTCATCATGCAAGAATACCCAATATTTCCAGACCAAGCTTCTTGAATGTGAGGATCACAATAAGATGAGCATTTGTAAATTGGTTAGTTATGCTATGTTACCTTGGATTTCTCACATGCATCCATGGAAAACGGCAAACATATTGATGTAATAATTGATTGAGAACCACATTTAACAGCAAAA
Organism: Epinephelus lanceolatus; assembly: GCF_041903045.1. Classification (NCBI taxonomy): domain Eukaryota; kingdom Metazoa; phylum Chordata; class Actinopteri; order Perciformes; family Serranidae; genus Epinephelus; species Epinephelus lanceolatus. Next base: position 15,342,436 of record NC_135736.1, read on the forward strand.
ACTGCTAAAACCTTACTGTTTAAAACAGAAAGTGAAACTCATCTATGCTCCCTTCAAAGCCAGACTCCAATACTAAGGTTTAATTTGCAGAAATTCTTGTGTTTGGGGAGAACTGAGTGTATGGCTGGATTATTGAGACTTGGATTATGCTGTATGAGTTGTGTGAGAGTTTGAAAATGAGTGTTTTGATGTAGTTTGCTGTTGTCAAAAGTAGTCTCCAATCAATCAATAAATCAATATGTTCTCTGTTTTCCGTGGAGGCATGCGAGAGAAACTTTTTCTTCAAGAGTTCAAGGTAGCACGGCATGAATAATTGATTTACAAATGGTCATTTTGTGGGTGAAGTATTCCTCAAAGTGTTTAAATGATTCATTGAATAATTTAAACAATAAATTATAGAAATATAGATAATGAAAATGATCTTCTGTTGCAGAGGCCCATAGTTACCCTGGACTATCTTTCTTGATTTTAGTTTAGATTCAAGTTTGTTGCCTGACTTTGTAGGTGACGCATTTCATCATCCTATTTCTACAAAAGTAATTTCTGCTTCCAATTGCCACTCTCAGTCTTCTGCCTCCAAGCGCTTAATTTGACACGTCACTAATTCCACACTTCTGCTTTATCTAAAATTTCAAATTCAGCGTGTCTGATGAGGGAGACATTTCATGTTAATGTAATCTCATTTGTGTATGGCCCAAAGCAAAATGATGCGAAAAATAATAGTACAGGTCCAAGCTGCCTAATTGCATTAAGGACTGACCAGCTAGATATCACAGTACTATATCACACAATAGATCCACCATTAATGCCAGCCACTTATCCAGGCACTGTGGTGTTTGGCAGCTGGCTGTTATGAAGATGAACTGGAGTGCGTCCGTCTCCTGACATGTAATCAGTCACTGCTTCCTTTACACCAATTTTCTTCTTCCTGCTCTTCCATTATTGGTTGTTATTTTCTGCGACAGGAAGTTGTAGCCCGATATGGACAGCCTCAACTGTGTGTCCCAGCAGCTTCGGTTAACATCCAAACAAGCTGACACAGAGGGAAGACACGTGTGCACGCAATGAGACACGCACACACACACACACACACACACACACACACACACACACACACACAGGGTTCAAATTGCCCAGCTCATCCATCATCTGTTCTGACATGTCTCAAATATGCCCATGTTGGCAGACCTTAATGCAGTCTGTTGGGTACTAAAAGTTTCTAAGTCGCCAGTTTTTTTTTTTTGCTTCCCATCAGCCCTCATCTGCTTCCTTTCAGATCCAGTGATCTGCATACAAATAGAATTAAAGTCCACTCACAGAGATGTAAGTGGATAGTGCTGTATCTGTTAATATACTCAATCAGTTCAGCTCAGGTATATTAAATATGATTAAATATTAACTCGACTTTAAATATTTAACTGTTACAAGTCCATATCGTTTCATTTTACTTTATTTATATAATCTTAATGTAATCAGGCAGTCTCACTGAGTTTAAAGGGATAGTGCACCCAAAAATGAAAATTCAGCCATTATCTACTCACCCATATGCCGACAGAGGCCCTGATGAAGTTTTTAGAGTCCTCACATCCCTTGCGGAGATCGGCGGGTGGAGCGGCTAGCATACCTAATGGTAGACGGCGCCCCAGACTAACGTCCAAGAACACAAAATTGAATCCACAGAGTATCTCCATACTGGTCATCCATAGTGATCCAAGTGTGCTGCAGCCGCGACATAAAAAGTTGTTTGGAAAAACGTCATATGAACTCTGTTTTTAGCCTCACTGTAGCCTGTAGCTCTGACTGCTTCTCTGTGCTCCGCGCTCACGTGTGCGCGCTCAGGGTGATCGGTGATGCACGGTCTTTGAAGAGCAGCAGTCTCGTCAGTACTGATGTCCAGATTGTCAAGTGCAGGCATCGCCAATTCCCAGTCTGAGCAGCAAAGACTTTCCTCATCTGTTGGCATTGCTTTGCATTTGAAATAACTACACCACCAGGTTTCCAGTGCTCGACTCCGGTATTCTGCGGCTGGCTGAGGGTTAGGCTCATGAGCTACGGTGGCTGCTTCGTCCAGTAGCCTGAGTTCCGTCCGCATACTTGGGCTCAAACAAATACGGCTCAACAAAGAAATGCTGTTCCTACTCAGTTTCAAAGTCTTCAGACATGTTGGGCTATCTTTTGCTAAAAGACCATAGTGCAAATTATCTTTTAGCTCTGTGGTTACGCTGTCTCTCCCTGCGGTGCACGTGTCACGTGATGTAAACACGGGTGAGCAAAGCTCATGCTTTCGCTGGTCTCGCGCAGGTGCGCACACGTGAGCGCAGAGCACAGAGAAGCAGTCAGAGCTACAGGCTACAGTGAGGCTAAAAACAGAGTTCATATGACGTTTTTCCAAACAACTTTTTATGTTGCGGCTGCAGCACACTTGGATCACTATGGATGACCAGTATGGAGATACTTTGTGGATTCAATTTTGTGTTCTTGGACGTTAGTCTGGGGCGCCGTCTGCCATTAGGTGTGCTAGCCGCTCCCCCCGCCGATCTCCGCAAGGGATGTGAGGACTCTCAAACTTCACCAGGGCCTCCATCAGCATATGGGTGAGTAGATAATGGCTGAATTTTCATTTTTGGGTGCACTATCCCTTTAAGATCTCTTTTCCAAGAAAGACCTGAGAACAAGAAAGATTCACAAAAATACAATCAGATGATAAAGCTTTAAAGGGACAGTTCACCCAAAAATCCAATATAGATATTTTTCCTCTTATTTGTAAAGTTATTAATCAATCTAGATTGTTTTGGCGTGAGTTGCAGAGTGATGGCAATATCGACAGTAGAGATGTCTGCCTTCTCTCCAGTATAATGGAACTAGATAGCACTTGACTTGTGGTGCTCGAAGCGCCAAAAAATACATTTGAAAAACGCAACAGCAATGTCTCTTTCCAGAAATGATGACCTAGGAACTCAAGATAATCCACAGACCTTGTTGTGAGTTGTGTCATAGGAACTATTTTGTTTCTGCCTAACTATACCCAGCAACAGTATCCTGGTGCAGAAGGAAGTGTGCATCTACTGCTAGCTCACTACTGCTAACTAGCTAATGTTACAGCTCAGCTGAGGAGGTCAGCATTAATGTTTACATCTCGGGGTGGCTTCTCGTCCATGCACTTTGAGCAACACAAGCAGAGTGTCATTTAGTTGCATTATATCGGAAATAAGGCATCTCTATTGCTGATATCTCCAACACTTTGCAACTCACACCAAAACAATCTAGATTTATAAATAGCACTAAAGATAGGAGGGAAATAATGTATTTCAATGTTGGGGTGAACTTCGCCTTTAAAAATGTCCTCTAGTTTGGGAGCAATTTGCAGCTGATTCCATTTAAAAGGTGCATAATACCTGAAGCCACTTCTGCCAACATTGGTACACACATAGAGGATATCTAAGGTTAAGTACATATTTTGTGTTCAGGTGTGAATAAGCAGTAATTTGCACGTCATTTAAAGATGAGTTCAATGTTAACAACAAACATTAGCACAGGGCTGTTTGCATTCGAAGGCACCACAGTCATGTGAGTTTGTCATTTGCATTGCTAGACCTGCTTTCCTTATTCCACCTTTTGTTTGCAACATTGACAAAGGATGTGGTTGACTTCAGCAGTGCGCTGTGAGGCGGCCTCTGCTCCCATTGCCTCTGCGGCCTAATGCTATTTCTCAAAACCACAGAGTAACTGTTAGAGCTCTTGCTGCCTTGGCATTTGTTGCATGCTCGTGTGACAGTGAAGAATGAAGTCAACGCGTCATGTGAGATGCAGCAGATAAACCTGCTGTCAGAGCGGGATGAAAAAGGGAGAAAAAAAATACGATTTTTGAAGAAAAAGAGAGAGGAAATAAGAAAGAGAAAGGCACAGTTATGTAAGTGGCAATAATGCTGTGGTGGTATCTTGGAGAATTTCCAGCTCTTTGGTGTGCACCTCCCCACACATTCACACACACCCACCCACACAGGCCCACTCAGTGGAAGGCTGTAATGTCCCGTCTGACTGCAGGCTGTAAGAACCACAGTAAGCAGTTTCTCTGGCCAGTTGACCGCAGCTGAGGGAGCTGCAGGAACAGAGGAAACACTGTCTGAATGAGCGGATCATGAGCTGAAACAGGCTAATGTATTTAAGCTGTGATGGCATGTTTTCAATTTCTCTTCACCTCCTCTTTTCCGGGCTCTCTCACTTTGTTACCCAGTTTAATCACAGGGGACATTAAAGTTTTATCTCTTCTCTCATTAGTCATTGAAGCTATTATTTTGTCGTTTTCCACAGTTTTAATTTTTTTCTCCCCCGCTGTGATATACTCTACTTTATGTCTTTTCTTTTTACTCCTCCCACACAGTGCACGATGTTCTCCTTTCGTCCCAGCTGACCTTTTCTTTCACAAGTCAAGGAGTCGTGCTCATCCTCTTAGTTATTCTTAACTAACTTGCGCTCATGCCGCCTTTTATTCCCTGCTCACCTTGTCTGTTCCAGGTCACAAGTCCCGTTTCTCTGCTGCTTTAATCTTTCCATCTCCTCATGCTTCTGCAGTTCAAAGCGGCTCTTAATAAACTAGGAGGAGTTTTTCTTGAGACACTTTGTCAGTCTGGCACAACTTAACATAACCTGCTCTGCGTTTGTCTGCCTATTGAAGTGCAAACTTAAATGACTCGGTTGACTTACAATCCAGGAAGCTTGTCTGGTGTCACCACCTGTTGACATTTCTCTGCCTTTGAGACCTTGGAGCCTGAAGTGAGAATGTACTTAATGTGATCATATCACATTACTGACATGTACACTGTGGATGACTGCAAAAATATTACTTCATTATCTTATTAAAACATGCAGCATGTTAGAGAAATGCTGTGGTGTGCCCCTTACATATCATGGCCACATCATGACATGGGGGCACTTTTTTGTGACAAAGATACATCTTAACAATACATTTGTGACTCCATGCATGCTTTATGTTATGCAAGTGGGTTATTGCAATGACTACTCACCACAGTCGTTAAAAGTTCTGTTATCTATTTGTTAAAGTTTGTCCGTAGTCAGTTTAACCTACAGATCGGTGAGTTAAGCTGTACTTATGCTTCTGTTAAGATTCATGTCTCTGCTAGAGTGCCCGCTGGTCACATGGCAACGTCATAGTGACAACAATACCCTAGAGATTTACTGCACTTGGCCAACAAAGTCCAGCACATAACTGCCCTGTATCAATGTGACGACATTTCTACAAACAAACAAGATATATTGTGGCAATTAATAAAATTTAAAAGTGCAGGTCAGCTGTACAGAGCCAGGCTAGCTGTTTCCCCCTATTTTCAGTCTTCATGCCAAGCTAAGCCAACCAGCTAGTGGCGCTAGCCTCATACTTACAGTACAAACATGAGTGGTATCAATCTTCTCATTTAACTCTATAAGACACTGAGTAAGTGTATATATATTCTAGTACGTCAAACTATTCCCCTAGTTAGAAGTAGTTTTGCGATGGTTACCCGCATTTTGGTACCTCACAGATTCACCGTTAACTGGACCTGTTAAGATAGGGATGTCCAAACTTTTTTGAGTAAGACATGGGGCCAGATTAGATAATGAGAAAAATACCTTGGGACCAGCTTCTTCTCGCATTAAATGAGTTAAAAATCACATACAAATGAGACAAATGCAACTGCTGAATCTTTCAGTATTTCAGAGGTTTTAACGTTTCACCACTCCTGAAAGCAGCGGCCCCACTTTCGACTTTACGCTTCTTTCCTATGGCCATGTCCTCTACCATCAGTAAATGTCTGATGTGTGCAACCATTTGACTATTTATGAAAACATATTAGTTCCACCTATATAGTTCCTACTTGGTGCATGTCAACAAACTGTACAATAATCCTGCAAAAAGGAAAGGTGAAGGGAAAAAACATAAAGTGATTTTGCTCGATTAACCAATATTGTGTGGTGGGACACATATAGTATATTTTATAATGTTAAAATAAAAATGTTAAAAATCTATCTGTGGACCACAGTTTGCCCCCAGGTCGAGCTTTGGTCATGCCTGTGTTAAGCGAACCATAAATGAAGCAATTAATTAATCTGACAAAAAATTTCCAATTTTGTGCTTAGTTTTTAAGTCTAGACATTTGACCTCAAGTCTCAAAATGTGATGAGTATTTTTAAGGTCGAAGTCATTTAAGAGTTCTTGCTTCAGGCCTGTTAAATTGGCTTCATTAAGTATCTCATCAGACCATCCTGCCAATGATTTAGTGTGACCATTAATCACAAAGTGTCAAGCACTGTTGGAAAATATGAGTTAAGTTACATAGTTTATTTCAAAGAGGACCTATTGTGCTCATTTTTAGGTTATTAAAAATTACCAACAAAAGCTTGTAAAGACAACAGGACATGTTCTAGCAGAAATATGATCTGAAATCAGGGAGAAATGAACAACACTGGCAACCAGGATCACAGGTTTCCCTGAAGGACAACTAGGGACAGGAGTTGAAAATTAGCTGTAGCTATAACTCTATATGCAGCACATCAGATTCATGCTTTGTATTGAAACTAGGTTAACTGCATTGTCCCTATAAAATAAATGTAAACACACCTAAGGGAATCCCTAGGTTTTTGCTCACAGGGATTACTTTTACCTCATGATATGAAACTTAGACCACATTTAATATCAACATCAAACATCCTAACATTATATATATGACAGAAAATAAGAAAAAGTGTAACAGGTCCTGTGTAATGAACTTGTTAAATCAGGTGTATTTTTCTCAGATTTACAGCAAGCTGTCGCATAATATGCCAACTTTTGTTGCCTTCTTTTTGTTTTTCTTTCTTTCTTTTTTTTTTCATAATTACTGTGTGTATCTGTGTGTTCTGCTGCCTGAGAGTAATGTGAGGTGTCACCTGAACACCTGGATCCTGTTGTTTCACATTAAAGGTAGACGTCAAGCCATTATGTCCACATGATGAATAAATGTCTTTGTTTTATATTTTAATTTCAGTCTTTTTTGGCCCATATCAGTTATCGAGCACACTATGACCTGCACAAACAACAGGTGTATATCAAATCCAACAATGCCGAGTCACTGTTTGTGTTTGAGTTTCAGTTTTGGGAGGAGGTTGCAGAGAACAAACCTTTAAAGATAAGTGTCTTTCCAACAAATAGCAAGAAATACACTTGACAAATGAGGCCAATGGCATGCTAAATGAAAGTTGTGTGAACACGTGAGTGCTTATAATTGGAACTATACACTTTCTTGGTTATCCAGTCACACCTGCAGTGAAACCGGGCAATAAGTCTGCACAACATGAAGATTAGATTTAGTCTCACTAACTCTCTTAACAGAGCATTTCTGTTACTCTTACATTAGAGTTGAAATATTGTGCGGAGAAATTATTGGTGAGAATGAAGCCTATAATTAGAACAGTCATCATTTCATACTCTCTACCTGGGATAATGTGCTGTTCATTAATATTTAATAAAATGAACCTGTTCCTCATTTTGTGAAGGATCCTCTTTACCCTCACATGGATCTGAGCCTCAGCCAGCTTTTTTTGTGCCTCTTTTTCAAAGAAACCCTGAAGCTTTCGCTCTTTTTATTGTTCATCAGTAGCCTAATGCACATCTACTGCAGCACTCACACACTGATAAAGGTTGTGACATAAATCTGAGTGTCTGCAACCACACCCAGTAATCTCCTATGATTATTTGCAATGCTAGACCCCCTGGGAGGATGGTGAGGTTTAAACCATTGTGTAACAGTGTGTGCGCTTCTTTTTGTCGCAAAGTAAGCGCACGCATCTGCATCTTTCTGTGTTTTTCTTCCTGTTTATGTGAGTCTTCTTCAATGCTGGCTTGGTTTCAAAATCTTAGGAGTGCACATGTACAGTACTGAGCACTAAGAAAGTAAAATTCATACTCTTCTCATGACTGACACTGTGCTGTTGTCTGGCTCGCTGTTCTCATGGGTGGGAATGCCTCGTCTCTCAGGGCAGTGGGGGTTAGACATCCTGGGCAAATTAACTGTGTGCATACAGCCAGAAACGAGACACACCCCTGTACACTCCTGAGGAATCCTCACATACAGTGCACTCCGGAGAGAGACGGTTATGTGCTGAGGAAACCTGTGTAGCAGCAGGGTGAATAGAGAGTCAAGGAGATGAAGAGAGTAGACAGTTGGCTGTAATGTTACAGATTTACGTGAGGAGTTTTCACTATGTAACAAAACTCCTTTTATATCTAATTCCTATTTTAAACACTGGTGCTTTTTGCCATTATCAAGTCTAAACCCAGTGGCTATGCTTTCACACCTGTGAGTTATTCTGCAAGCTGGACTCAGCTGACAGAAATGAAGTGTTTGCAGGCATTCTGGGGGTGTTGGAAGTAATGAAATCCCAGAATACTGCCAATAAAAAACTATTTTTCTCTGAGGCGGTGTCACAGTGTTTTCTATTTATTAGCCCGTTCTGTCGTCGCGTGTGATTTATGTCCCGCAGCAATACCAGGAAGAGCAGGGACATTATCGGAGATCAATGTATTCGGCTCCATCTGCAGCTATAACTCAGCTGGAAAAGATCTACTGTGTACGAAGCATGGGCAGTGCTGACTGTGAAGATAGAGAGACGATGCAAGCGAGGGCAGACACAGTCCTAACTTCGCACCTCAGGGTTCCTCTGTGCCACTCAAATTTGTGTCATTAAATCAATAGTTAGATTCGTTTCCATTGGGGTGCAGCAACAGGCAGTGAGTAATATACATGTATTTTGTAGAGGCACATCATCCATCATTCAGGTACATTAAAATCAAGAATGGCGGCAGTTATTGTGTGCATGCTGTTTCAGAGGCCCAGACACATAGTTAGGGGGCCTCTTGGCTTGAACCGCAGTTCTTGATAGTCTTGTTGTGCTCTTCTCATTAAGGTAATTCTTTTTATACATTAGTTGTGGCAGTTTATTGTGAAAAACTGCTTTGTAAATCATTTTCTCGTAATCCTTTTTTCAGCCATTAACTTTCATAACATAAAGACCCTCTATACTGAAACAAAAGCATACTGTATTTTTGAATCACTCTTGTAGACACATAGTTGCATACAGTGAATGCCAGCCTTACAACAATAGAGTGATTTCACTGTCGCAGATGAATTTCCAATGTCAGAATAAAATCACGAGTTTTACCTTTGGTGGTGCAGGTGCCCATGATCTTGATCGTTTGGAGAGGTGTGAATGCTCATTGGAACTCTGGTGCAGACCAAACAAGCAAACCCTGGTCCGCTTGAAAACTGGGGCTCTCGGTTCACTTGCAAGTGAACCCTGGTGCGTTTCGCTTACAGTGGGAAATGCAAACGGACTATCCAGTGAACCAAAGAGAGGAAGTGAACCGCCCCCAAACGAGCAGCTGTTGTAACTGCATGACGTTGTCCAGGCGGTTTGGTCCGCTTTGAAAGGTGCAGTGTGAAAGTGAACCGAACCAAATGAAGGTGTGAAATTTTTCAGCATTTCCCACCCAATCGAATCGAGTCCCCCCAGACTATCCTGGTGTGAATGCGCCCTCAAACGCAGTCCAAGCTTTGTTAAATGAGTCTTTTTGTCGCCTTGAATCAAACATGTTTAATGTTGTCTTAAGTTTTTGGTTTTGGCTCATGCAAAAAGGGAAGAATAGTTGCACTCTCTCTAGCACCAAACAAGAAGTCACAAACCTGGTAGACAATAAACATGGAAGGACACAGGGAGGCGCAAGAACTTGAACAAGTCTTGGTTGTGTTAGACTGTAGAAAACAGAAGAGAGAAACTGGGGGGGTTGTGGAGTGTTGTGAGTGTGGTGTATAATTTGTCACGTGATCTACCAACCGGCACTTATTTTAGCGAGGTATCTTATTTTTGAAACGGTCTGCCTCTCATTCCCACGGTCTCCTCCCACTAAAATAGCATGGCTAATCAACGGAGGCTGGTAGTGAGTCAAAGCAACAAAATCCAAAATGTAAACTGTACACAAATACAGATTATATTCATAGATTATATTGATGCCAAATTGCCAAGAACACTTATGTCATATGATGCCTTTATCGTGTGTGTAGAGTTATGGGTTTTTGCGGATGTGATATTGTTAAAATTTCATATTTCTTAAAGGGAGTTTGGTGTAATATATTCCACCAGGAGCAGGATGGGAGATATTCTCAAATAGAATCTAGTTGAAGTGTTCTGAAAAGTATCCCTGTCAGATCCCCAGCCTTTTCAAAATCTTATAGTCTGTTCCTAAAAATTCACATTGTCTTTAGATGTGAGAGGGTGTCAGACTTCAGTTTTTTAAGTCTTTTCAGAGTCTTCTAGTGTATTGCAGGCATAATCCACACAATACGGCGACGTCTACTGTTTAGAGCTTTGGTGTGATGTGTTCTGTTCCATTGTTACATTCAGAGCAGAGAAAGGCTGTAGCTCTGACACTACTATTGCATTTTCTTTGGCAAATCCTTGTAGATACCGCTCCCCTGCACTACAGATAAATTAGCACATCCAGCCTTTCTCTTGTGGCTTTTTTTAACGAGTGGTCCCCCTTAATTTGAACCTCTCTCTGTCGAATGTAATTTGGGAGCTGCAAGAGTTGATGTGGTGCTTTTAGACTGTCTGCCCTAGAGTTCTTATTGTCTGACCTCACAATTGCAGGTTGTGTGTCCAATCTCAGCCCCAAGACACTGTCTACAGGATGAAGTGTTTTCTAACTGTGTTGTGCTTTTGAGATGAGCCTTTTGTTGTCTACTGAGGACGCAAAGACCTGCAGAAAGCATCGAATTCATTCCTTTGTCTATACCCTCATTATCTCACTCTCACTCTTCTCTCTCCTTTGTCCTGCCTTGTATTAAACCTCGCCATTTATCCAAAAGTAGGCTGGTGTTTGCCTGTTCTTACAACACATAGCCTTGAGCCCCTGATTAACTTAGTGATACTTGAAAACTGGCTGCCACTGAGAAAATGTTCCTAAGCCGACACAAGCTGACTAATTAGATGAGCCGATAAATGAGAAATCCCTTGCTGACGTTCTGTTGCTAATATCTCTCCCACCCCAGCACTTTATCAATAGTAACTCTATGCCAAAAGTGAAAATGGTTCCTCAGAGGAGTGTGATTCTAAATTAAAACAGGCTGCTAAAGCACAAGAAAAGCCTGTTCCAGCATTATTACCCTGCACTTTAATATGTTAACTCTTCTAGGGTTTTAGAAAAGGGAATACATTGTCACATTAATACAAATAATCCATTACATATCTATATGCCCAGTGTTTATTTTATAATGATGAAGATTTAAATGCTTCTGCAGGAATATAATACAGTGATCAGAAGTAGACCGCACATACTTAGATCCTCTAACCCAATAAACACAATACACACAACACAATAAAATGAAATCACAGTCAATACCCCCTGAAAATGACTCGGTTCAAAATCGAACACTATTAAAAATAGTCTCCTTACCCTCCACTACAGCAGTGAAATGTTAGCTGCAGGGGGCTTTCTCACCAGTCAATGTGCTATTGATGTCTCTGTTTGGCCTTTATTTTAGAATCCTTGAATGGTTTAGAAAATTAATTTTGTAGTGCTTCTTTCAGTGCAGCCTTATCTCTGTCTTTCTCTGCTCCACTGATGTGCCCTCATGACACAGAGATGTTCCTCTGTGTCACAGTGTTAAGGTGCCACCCATTATGGAAGGTTTTAAATGTCAGTGCATGGTAGTGAATTATTGAAGGGGATAAAAATTGATCTGGTTGGAATGAAAATATAGTGACACTCTGACTTCACACGTGCTTTGTGTTGCTGGCTTTTTTGTCCCTAGAAAATGTCAAGTTGTCAATTCTGTGATTTGACAAAGGCTTCTTTAAGGACCTGGTTTAAGAGGTGTTTGAAAGCCACTTAGCCATGAGTGTGCAAAGCAAATGGTTAGAAACGCAGTGCTCTCTCTAACTAGGGATGCATCAATCTGACTTTTTCAGTCCCAGTACCGATACCTGGGCTCTGGGTATGGGCTGATACAGAGTACTGATTCCTTACCAGTGTTTAATTAATAAGCTGCATGCCTCCCTGGTTGGAAGTGACTGAGGTCATTCTTTTATGTGTAAGGCAGCATTATGCTTAACGTAAACATTACTTTGCAGACTTCAACAAAAATGTAACAAATAAATACATGCATATTAATGTACTGAATCTTAGTATATAATGACGAAAACTCTTTCTGTCTGTGGGTGTGTCTGTGTGTGTGTCTGTTCCATGTTTTTCTCCTCACTGACTTGGTCAATCCATGTGAAATTTGGCACAGTGGTAGAGGGTCATGGGAGGATGCGAATGAAGCAATATTACATCACTTGGCCAAAGGGGGGCGCTATAGCAACCGATTGAAATTGCAAACTTTGAATGGGCATATTTCATGCCCCGTATGTCGTAGAGACATGAAACTTTGCACAGAGATGCCTCTCCTCATGAGGAACAAATTTGCCTCAAGAACCCATAACTTCCAGTTATATAGATTTTCTGCCAGTTTGAATTTTTTGAAAAACACTTCAAATCGATCTCTTCCAAGGAAGTTTGACCGATCTGCATGAAACTCGGTGAACATAATCTAGGGACCAATGTCTAAAGTTCCCTCTTGGCAAAAGTTGGAAAACTTACTAAAACTGAGCTTCTATAAGGCAATGAATATTGCGGAGGGCGTGGCTCATCACATAAAGGTGTATAACATCTCAAGGGTTTCACCGATCACCACGCAACTTTGTAGGCATATGACCACACATAATCTGAGGGGACCCCTCCATTATTGATCCCATCAAACAAAACGGGGGCGCTAGAGAACTAATTTCTTATCTAGGCTGAACCGCCATATTGATTTTTACTAAACTTGGTAGATATGTAGAACAGGACGCCTCAAGGTGACTGGAGAAATTTAACTCTAATTGACAACTGGGTGGCGCTATAACAACAGAAAAATGCTTAAAAATAGCTAAAATGCAACCGATCGCTGTGGCTCCCCCTGTGGCCGAATGTTGTTGTTTTTTTCTAATGTTTGGTATGACTAAGTCATGGTATGGTATGCTGTACATAATGACAGAAACTGTCAGTGTGTCATTCTGTCAGTCAGTCATTCTGTCTATCCCCTGTCTGAATACATTGCTCTTCTTCATGGGTTCAGTTGACTATTTAATCTGCAATTTCCTATGACCTGTATCCCAAACACACACCATGTGAAACTGTACGTGGGCAACTGTGCACTCAATGGGTATGGTATAGTTGTTATTTATTAATAAAATAATAAATTGTGCATCAATCTTTAGAATTGACAGGAACTACAATACAAACCTTGTAAATGCTGCAACAAATTGATTTAATTAAATCACAAACTTTCAACACTAATCTGCAGAAAAACTTGAACTTGTTCAAAATAAACAGTAATCTTTTTTTTTTGTTTTTTTTGGTAAACGTTAGGTGCAAATATGCAATTAAATGCCAATGTAACATAATGTAGCAGCTGGAACTGTAAACATAGAATTGAATAGATCAGCTCCACTGTCACTGATACCCGATCTAGCTCTTTGAGTCACCACTGGCCTGATATTCAATATCAATATCATGTCGGTACATCTATATCTCTAACATAATGTTGTGTCGTGAACAGTCCAAAAATGTATTTCTATAAAGTAAACTAAAGTAGAAATCTGTTTGTTGAAGTGATATTAAATCGATACAAAGGCTGCATCACAGTAAAATGAGGCTATTTTCTGAACAGACTGTTTTAGCTGTTCTATTAATTGCTTTTACCCACATAGTCATTATATCCACATTACTGTTGATTATGATGATTATGATTATGGTGACTGATGACTTATCACAAATCTCATTGTGTAAATATTTGTGAAAGCACCACAAGTCCACTCTACAATATTGTCACAATATCTATATTCTCCATATTGTCCAGCTGTACTTAGTCCTTTCACACTCTCAAGGGTATATTTATTTTCTCTCCAACTTTAGCAGAAAAGGCTTTTGGTCAATTAACGCATTATTTTATTGCATATGATGATGTCACTTCTTGCCTCCCTGGGGTGTGTTTTCCTTGTCCTGCCAAGAATTAATGAGCTGTGCTTTGGATTAGCCCTGCCTTTTTGAAATCCCATTAAGGCTCTACCCTATCAGTTACTTCAGATCTCAGCCACGGTAAGCTTGCTTACAAGTGCTGATTATAGACTGTATACAGTAAGCGCTTCATAGCATTCTATCAGCAAATATTTTTATGAGTACCAACAACCTGCTCGTTCCAATGTAATTAAGAACTAAATGTTGCTGCAACAAAGCACAGTTTCCAATTTATTCAAAACATTGTACACCCATCTGTTTCTTCGTCATTTTAATTGGCTACAAGTGCTGCACGTATGTCAACAGCAGCTTCCCCAGAGAATCACAATGGAACTCTGAACACTTAGATTGTAAAACATAGGATTGGATGATATGGTCAAAATGCAAGCATTTAAGTATAATGAATCTGCAAGGTAACAATGGGTTATAAAAGACTTTTCTTCCTAAAGAAGCTTCATGTCTGCCAAGTAAATACCATGTGTGTACCTTGTGATGAGGAAGTTACGTCAAACTTTATATCCATACAGCCGGACTGCATTTGTCAGAATGGCCCCTGCCAGCTGTGTTAGCTGCTATACAAATTAGACAATACAGGATATTGCAGAATGAAATCATCCACATCTTACAATGGGTGGCCGTCAAGAATGAGTAGTGCAGTAGCCTCAACTCGGTTCCAAGATCTCCTTTCACAGATCAATAGTGTTACTGTATTTAAAATGCTTTCCAATATTCTCAGTCTATCCAAGTATCAAAAGCTCAGTAACTTTGGACTGAACAGAAAGATCTGTATGCTTGGCAAATGTAAGACCCTGTGTGTATGCTGTGGAAAGCTACCCAAATAAAAGACAGCTGTGTCTCCCCTTGTGCTAGCCTGAAGCATGAAACAGGAAGCAGGGCCCAGCCCTCTGAGCCTGCTGGGAGCAAGGGTACAGGGTTTGTATGAGATCCTTTTCTGGAGAAACACTGCAGCAGCTTGTGTTTAAAAAGGCATTCTTTCATCTGTTTCAGGGCTTTTGGTTAGGTGGAGAAATACGAGTCATTTGAACTTTCTGAACACAGATAAAAGTAACACGGCTCCGTGTGATGCTGTTCTCACTTTGATGAAAATAAGTTTAAAAGTGAAGGATTTGCTTTTCCGTGCTGGCGCTGACTGACTGGTCTTGTTGCATAAATCATAAAGGATTAGTGTGTGTGCGTGCATGTGTGGGTTTGTGTATTTGTGTGTGAGGTCATAGATAGGTCTAACCATATCGTGCCCAGGATCAAGATGAGGCCGTCCTGTTCAAGAGGGAGTTAGGAATTCAGCAGTTTTCTTGACATACAGGAAGTCATGTGCTGAACGAGTGAAGGAAGATAGGTTAGGAGTTAATATCTTGATCCATTAGGCACTTCATTTCTGAAGATCAAACAAAAACAATGAAAGAGTAGCAACAGTGGAAAAATGACCAGATATTGTAGACTAACATAATATATTCATCGCTGTTGATAAAGTGGTTGCTTCAGTGAATAAGACCCTGATGGTTGTGTGGATGGTGCAAAGCTGTTCCAACAGCTCATAACTCCTAAGCCACAGTAGTATGAAATGTCCCACTGGACCAAAAGGTCATTTGTCCAACAGCCTGGTATCTCAAAAACAAACACCCATTGCTCTAAAGGACTGTTTCTCCAAAAATAACAGAGGCACATGCCAAATTATTTTGCAGGATGTATCACTGGATCATTCTTCTTTGGCAAGACATGTCCTGGCCTACTTGGCCTCTCATTGGCTTATCCTGATATTCTTACCCTGACCTTATCCAGTCTTGTTCCTCATGCCTAAATCTAACTAACCCAACCAACAAAGGCAATGACTATTAGCCAGTCGAAGCAAAGTAAAGCGGGTCATGCCAAGCCACGCCAAATCAGAAGGCCCAATGCACCATTCTGTACTGTTGGAACACCAGCCATTTGAAGGAATGGCTGTTTGTTTTCGGGATAATGGGCTGTTGTACAAAAGGGCTGTTGGTCCAAACGGACAAACTATTGCGGCTTCTGAATTAAGGGCTCACAGAAAAATAGGCAGTCCCCACTTTGGTTATTTGACGCAGTATGAAATGGCAAATAGTACTATATTGTAAGGTATATTGATTTGCCAACTAGCCCAACTAATGGTATGCTGTTACATCAGTGCTTTTCGTGTACAATTGATATGGGCAACCCTTTTGCATGTATTGCTTCCATCTATCAGACTGTTGGAAGTGTCCTGGAATGGTATCTTTTGGACATACAAGCTCAATGCAACACTGTCAGATAGCCTAGAAGATCTTGTCCTGTTTTTCAACTCTGCCATATTTGGGATCCAAACCACTTCTAATCATACTTCTGGTCACTACTGTCTCGCACACTTGCATTGCATGCTCCTCTCAGCAGTTCACAATAAAGTTGCAGATACATACTGGAACACAGATAATAGCTTCAGGACTGAATGGCAAATACACAGTAAATTTGGTCCAGCAAACAAAATGCCAGGTTTGCAGTCACAGTCCTTCAGGGCTTATCGATATTTCTGCTGGCAAAGCTGACCTGCTTCGTTATTGTCTCTCACTGTCATAGCCAGGCAGGACCATCTCCCTCCAACATGACAGCTAGTCATGGCAGGTGAGGTTTTGTGACAGCTTGGGAATGCTATGCAATTATGCAGCCATCTTTGAAATTTTGGATATGCTGTAAAAGGATTTTGCCTTTTTAGTTTCAGTGAATTATTAATTAATATCAGTGGCGTTCCGGCCAACATTTCAGTCCCTTTTGGAGCCCAGGACTGTTTTCATTCTCGTCTATTTTTGCCTTGCATGACTGAGTTGTGGCATCACACACTGTCCTCAGGGATGTTCACTGTACACAATGTCCACAGCCACAGAAGCTGAAGTGTTTGAGAAGACACAGTGTGAGAGCTGGCACAAAGCCAGGTCAGGTTAATCGACCGATGTGCTGGACTCAAAGTGTTGAGTTGTTGAAGAGGAGTGCAGCAGCCTTGTCCAACCAAATCTTCCACACTGGATAACTACAGATTTGTCACTGGTTTTCAGAGCTGCCCTAATGGGAGGACAGATGTTCACACCCAGTGGACTTGTGTCCTTTTCAAGAACCTGTTCACACTACAGAACAGATCTGTGCTGACTGCTAAGCGAGAGTTTCCTACTTTGCACCCCACAGTCCTGCTGGTTTGGATGGTCCACAAGGGTTTATACTCTACTGTTAATTCATCCAGAGTGACTTTGACCGCTGCCTGTTAGATGGAAATGTATGCATGAATTTGTTTTAAATGTCATGACCATGACATTTATTGACTGCTGACACTTTGACCATTGATCGTGAATACTGTCAGTGTATACTCAGTGAGTTGAATATTTTAAATTGATTTGTCATTCTTGTATCCATGAATGCTCAGACTTGTCCACCCTCTTTTTTCTCTGTTTAGATGTAATTATAACACTTGACTAAGCATCACACACAAACAGAGCGGGAACTCATGAAAGATCCTTGATGGTAGTCCACCTGGACCACCCGACAGGGTTGTTTTGAGGACATGTGATCTATTTGCCACTAATGGCAATGAAGGAAAGCTATAGAGGCTGCAATCCTGAACATTCATGCTTTCCCTGCAGAAAGATGTTCCTGTGGGCGTGCAGCCTAATTCTAGTCCAATGTAGTGTGCAGCAGTTTGAGTCCTCCGGCTCATTTGTTCACTCTTCATTTTAGAGGCTACTGGAGTTATGTGCATCCCAAACTTCTGCCATAGTTAACTTCATTTTAAAGTTGTATTGGTATCTCAGAGGTAATGAAAACAACAACCACCTCTGTTGCATATAGATTTGTATGTACCTAATTTCTTTATATTTGCGCACTAGTTGTTCTGTTTTGTCCAAGAAGATCTTAATATCTGTTGATTTGCTTCTTGGAGAAGCCATTAGCGGCTATTGAATCATTTATTTTACAGCCCAAAGCACCGCGGCTCTTCAAAACAAGCCAGCCATGTGTGAAAAGGCTTTCTTTACCTCAAAGGAGCCAGTCAGACATTTATCAAGGGCGGGTTAGCAGAAATCAGCAGCATCTTGAGGAGAATCCTAAGTCTGTTTCTCACTCAGAGTGATACACACACACACACACACACACACACACACACATGCACACCCAAAAGTCCCAAGCCATTCAGCATACAACTCCTGTTTCATTTGATGAATGACCATCCTACTGCAGGATGGATAATAAATAAAAGAACGACCCAGCCTGCCATGATTTGATCTTTTTATCCTAACACAGAGCAATTTCCTAAATGACTATTGACCATATTAATGATCAATAGTCAACTGATCATATAAAACATATCACATTCTAACTCTTTTCTAAACATATCACATTCTAACTCTTTTCTAAATGTGAGCTGTGTTGAAACTATTGACACGGGCTATTTCCTTATTACATTCAATTTGATAGTTCTGCTGCTGTGCTACCTACAACTATATGGGCCAACACGCAATACTTCATCATCAAGCAGAAAAACAGAGTGGGCTGCTCTGACCTCCAGAGAGCGGACTCAGGTCACTCTGTACAGTCTGGTTACTGTATCCACATCAGTTTTTCAAGGACAAATATTGCAACACTTGGCACAGTTCTGTCTCACACAGGCTCCACCCTCTACTGAACTCTTTGGGTAATTCTCTCCATCATTCACAAGTTTGCATTTGCCCACTAAAATTTGTATAAACTAAGCTGGCTAATCACCACATGCTTACCTGAATATGCGCAGAGCCCGCAGAACGTAGGGAGGCATATGTCACCGTTAACTATCCTTTTTGTCTCACGGCAACGGCGGTTGCCCACTGATCAGGATGTATGTATGGCAGTGTTGTGGTATGCGCCCTGCTCACTCATAAGGTTCTCTCTCTCGGGTCTGGTTTGCTGGTGTGATAGACCTACATGTTTCAGTCCTCATTGATGACCCGAAAAATGTGGTGTGCAGGGTGTCTATCACTTGTCTTTTGACTCTTGCAAGGTCAGGCTAAAGCTCCAGCCAGTTTGGTGGCATACTACCATGCTTGGCTGGGGCCCTCTACTTCTCTGCTGCGGTGGCCTAGGTTACAAAGAAGTAGGCAGGGTACGGTGACTTACCTTTAGCTAGTTGGGCTGTGGCTGGCTTGATGTCATGTCGCAACAGGGCTTCATTCATCAGGCTCCATGCGCTTTACCCATAGAGTCCAGTGAAGGGCAGAGTCTGTGTGAGATAAAACGAAAGTTATGATATTGTAACCCTAGTTCTATCAGCACAGACGGAACTCTCTACTTAGGGGCCCTGTCGCTCCCACCCCGCTTGCTGACAAGGGTGTAGAATGTTTGAAAGTGGACGAGCCACCTTTTCATATATTGTGGGTTCCTTATGTATAAAGGTAGGCATGTCCTTATTGTCTGGCTGTGTTAATGCAATGTGTGCTTGTGATTGGAGGAGAGCATTACCTATAGAGTCCAGTAGGAGGCTTTGCTTTTGCTAATAGAACTAGGGTTACAATATTGTAACCTTCATTGTTTCAGCTGCATTCAAAGTGCTA
The DNA here is from genome assembly GCF_041903045.1 of Epinephelus lanceolatus. NCBI lineage: Eukaryota > Metazoa > Chordata > Actinopteri > Perciformes > Serranidae > Epinephelus > Epinephelus lanceolatus. Next base: position 15,362,149 of record NC_135736.1, read on the forward strand.
ATTCTGGACACATTCATACATATGGAAAGACTGTTCCTGGAATAAATACTGCACACGATGTTGCTCCAGTTTTAGTTAGTTAGTTCCTAATTTTCCATTACTCAAATTATTAACAGATTAATCATTTACATCCACAGTTGTATTGTATGTCTATGTGTGTATTATTTTATTGTTGCAATTTCTCAAGGTTATATTTGTTTTTCAAGCCCTGTGTAACGAAGCTGCTATCATTTTTTAAATAACTTCTAATCTTTATTTAGTCCTATCATAAATGATGAATGACATGCTCACCAGTGCTAGCTGTTGACCTTTTTTAGGACTTTATCCTACAACCATTATTTTCATAGCCTTTGCCATTGTAGGCCAGAGTTTGAAAGGAGAGATGATTAATGTGCGCTGAGCCTCATTCAACTCAGAGCAGCCCCTTAACAACTGCTGGACCTCTGCTATATTGTTTCTGTCCTACCTGTCACACAGTCTGCCACTGTGGCCAATTCTAATTGTTATACCTACAAGGGTTCCCCTTAAGTGTCAATTGTACAATTTGTGCAGACTGCAATCCACATCCTTTCATTACATGCAATGCCTCTTGAACATTCTCCCCCACAAGTGGCCATTATGTGTGCAGTCTGTGCAAGACTCCATCTGACTATCCGCCAATTGCCAGCAAAGAAAAAAAATGTTGATGACATCAATGGCATCACTTATACAATCAGTGATCCATGCTTCTCGAACCGAGCATTGATTTTTAAATCCCCATAGTCTTCACTATAATCAGGAGCTTAATAACAGGTGGAAAATAATTGCCACTTTGAATGAAGAACCTGACCAGCATAATTGCTCTCTAACTGGATCACGATTCAAAATCTTATCTCGCAGTTGGTCCATGCCCAGAGGAGACATTTATTTAGGAACTTTGTGCAAAGATTTAAATATAATGAGCCTGATTTTTATTGGATTTTGTATATTATTGCTCTCAAAGCGCATGGGGAATTCCTGTGTAGTGGAGGAAGTCAGTCATGTAAACAAGCATTACTGTAGTTGGACCTCAGTCTTAATGGCATCTTGGTTATAGCAGTGTGTGCACGGAATAGCAACTTTCTGAAAATTTCCCACACACTCTTGAACTCAATCTGTCCAAGGTTTCAGCCCACAAGCATATATACAGTGTTTATAGAGGTATGGTTGAAAGAGGTGTGTGAAGTAAATTAACTTTTTCCTCTTAGACCTTGGTTACATAAATATCTGTCTGGAAATTATAAAGTGCAGTCATAGGAAAGGAGATCAGCCTCAGCTGCCCTCATAGCACAGGCATTCAGGTCTGTGCCACAATTCTCACATGACTATTTGATGGAAATATTTCATGTATGAACCAGAATATGATTGGACATTGCCAGGATTGTTTCCTTCTTCTTCCTTTTCCTCTCTCTTCAGTGGTAATCTGATGTCATAGCTCTGCAGAAAACCTCAAAAGAAACCTAAGTTTCAGCTGGCATTTTTCTTGCACGACTTTAAGATGGTTCTATGACATTCAGATGTTTTGTCGAGGGTTTTATACTAAAAAAAAATTGAAAATGAATAAGGGTATTTGCTTTGAGTGACGTCCCTACTAAAGAACAAATAGTGCTTCAAAAAGTACTTGATTGTCTTTGAATTTATTTTTATAATGTCTGTATGAACCCTGTTAACATTTAACAATTGTGTGAATTCACTTTTTCTTCTCCACAGTATCGACTGTTTATAATACATAAGTTAGATGAAAGAGAGATCACATCATTAGTGTGCAGGATCATTACTCGATTAAATGGCCTGATTCTGTGTATATTTTCATATTGCGTCTGCAAGTTCAGGCTCTTTGTCAGTGTGAGCGCAGCAGCTTTGGGCTCTTGTTTATTTTCTCTGTCTGTGAAAGAGAAAAGTTAATGTTCAGACATTATTAAAGGTTTGTTTGTAATATTAATTGTGTAAAACAGGCCTGTTTTTCAGTTCCTGTCAACTGAGAATAGAGTTATCTTCAAATTACCATTTTCTGTTATACATGAGAGCAATACTTTTCATTCATACAGTCAAAACATATTTATTGGACCTTCACCTCATGGAGCATAAAATAAACTTGTATATGTCTACGTGCTCAGTGAGAGTACTCACTGCTGCCTGTCTCTCTCAGACCAATATGAGTGGCTCCATTCAGTTTCGTGCCCAAGGCTTCAATTCTCGCTGTAAGATAGGTTCCTTAATTTCTTTCAATAACATCATTATGGTTGGTTTCCGTGGAAACTACCCTTTCTTTGTCCCAGCATGCCTCTGTTAACATTTAGTATTGCAAGGTGGGCATTTAAAGTGCAATATAAAAGCACTGTGGTGGACTCTTATGCTCTGACCCTTCCCGTAACTGTTTGTTTCATTAGTGGCAAACAGTCTGTCTTTGTGCAGGTCTGTGCCTGTTAGTATGGTGTACTGTGTATGGATGATGTGGATAGAAAACCTTCACCTTCTCCATAAAATAAGGTCCGTTCTCACAGAAAGTAAAACTAATAGTGCATTAGGGCATGCCCTGCCAGCTTTCAAAGTTTATGATGAGGACATTGCCCTTAAACAGCCGGGTGTAAAGTGTAAATATCAGCGGGGAAACTAGGGCAGGTTCCACGATACTTGAGTTTACAGTACAAGTTGTTGTGTTTAACTTTAACACATGATGCATGACTGGCAGCTGGTGTACCAGGTTAAACTGCAAATACGTCCACATAACTTCCACTTCCCTGTAATGCCTTGTGATTCCCAACATCTGCAGCCTGCTAACAAGAACAAACAAGTGGGACTTTATGACTGATTTCGATTATTTACAACCTGCAGTGGCTTTTTCATACATCCAGTTCATGTAACAAATAACCACTAATATATAACCACCTGACTGCAAACGCTTGATACATGTGACATGTGATATCTGACCCTACGAGGCTGCTGATTGCTTCATTAAGCAATTGAATGGGGAACAATGGATTGAGGGTTATTAAGGGCTGCAGAGGATTATCAGTTTGCCAGTGGTATCCTCCAAATATACGTACAAGGAGGCTGTATTTCTTGGCAAAATTTAAAGAAGCCTTTGAAAAGGGATGACTATTGTTTAGCCGTTAGGACTCATTGTGTCTAAAAGGTGGACTTTGGAGCATTCAGGCTCTGATCTGGATTCTCTAAAAAAACGCTATGTACATACTATAGGTTTTGATTGAATCTCCCCACTTGCGCCTGAAGAGTTCAGTCCTTAAAGCTTAATTTTACTGCACATTTCTGTATATTTCATTGCTATTGCAATTACAGTAGTCTCGTTCAACAAAATACACCCCTACATAGTATGAATTTAAATGGTGCTGACATTGTGATGAAGATATACTATGGTAACTTAGCATGCCATAATATGTTTCATAAGGGCTGACTGATTTCATCTGATAAACCTTCACAGTGTGGTTTTCAATGAGGTTTCAATGGTCTATAACACGTTTTATTCTTATTCATGTCAGCGTTAAGTAACAGCTGTTACTACTAGCTGCTGTGTGGTGCAGTTTGTTTCCCAGCAGTAGTTTACAGTCCTGTTTGTGTCAGTGTTGATGTTTTGACAGTATGACAGGATTGTAAACAATGAGAAAAGGGGAAGAACCCGTCTTTGTTTAGATTAGCTGCATAACCTGATGTGTGAGTTGGTACTGCACAACCAGTCGGTATGTTTCAACTTTCTTATTATTTAAAATAACAGATGTTCACAAAGTCACACTGTATACAAACAAGTTTTTTTGTCAGACAAGTTTGCTTTGCAGGTATGGACTTATGCGCCATGGAATCTGAGTGTGAAACCATCATGTCTGCACCCAACACAGTGGTATTCAAATGTGGTGGTACTCATGCCTAATGGTAGGGAGGAGTGTATGATTGAGACCTGAGTAGTGGAAGTCACATGTGTTGACACAGGACAGTGACAGGTGGCTGTGAGGTTACTGCATACAATGAGTGAGATTCCCATAGAAAGACTTTATTAGTGTGACCTGCCCTAAAAAGATTATCATTTGCTTGTATTTTTATGCCTCCACACCAGAGATAGCCGTGGCCAGATGCGCTAGGTCTTCAGGTTGTCCGCCTGTCCGTCCCATTTTTGTTAACACAATATCTCAAGAGCACAAACGTCCACTTGGAGTCAGTGATGAACTAATATTTGGTGGTCAGAGGTCAAAGGTCAAGGTCACTGTGCAGTGTTTCTCACAAAATTCCAGTGTATGTGTGGCGGTAGCTTTTTTTGCGTGTGTATCCTTTTATCGGTCTGTGTGCCCTTTCTAAATTCTGAGGTTTTTGGAGGTCTGTGAATGCAGTGCAGGCGGAACTCTTTTTTTCCCCTTCAGCAGCCATTTGTGGGGTTTTGAGTCACAGGTTGGATAATTGATCCGTCGATCTGATCAATACTGATCAGATCAGATCGATGGATAAGAGGAGCAGCTTTTAGTGAGTGAAAGCAAACTTTAGACCCAACACACTTAAGGTTAAGTTTCATTTTACTGCGCCTGCTGCTCTGTCTGTGCCCTCTGTCTGTGGAGCAAATACTAGCTGAATGGTATATATATATTCCAATGGCACACCTCATGAACAGTCCAGCTCTTAAAATAGAAAATCTAAACGTAAACCACTTATAAATGAATGTGTGGAAAACCCTGCTGTGACCTCCTGTGACCTCTGTGACCACGCAATATGTCTTTGGCCATAGCTTGAGAATTCATACACTGAATATGACAAAATTTCACAGAAATGATAAAGTGATTCAGTTTTATAAGGTCAAACGTCAACTTCACTGTGACACGATTATGTTATGCAAAAACACAAACAAACAACAACAAGAAAACTATTTTCAGGCCACTACCCAACATCATAACTTGGAGACATTTGGTCAGATACTGAGATGGTGCCTCTAATCTTGGGTGCCCACCTTGAACATAACTCCAACTATCTTTTATCTCTCCTTTATCACAATACAGGACATAAAGCAACAACAACTATAAACAAAACACGAATAAAGTTGCATTGCTGGTCAATTCTGCCTTTTACTGTATAATCTTGAAAATCACATGATACTGTAGTTATTGAGGAGAAACTGCGGCCAAGTAGCTTGATTTAAAGCATCTATAGAAAACCCGGTCGCCCTGCTTAATGCACTTATTTGCATGCCAATGAAAAGCTTGATGCAGGCTCTTCAAGTCCAAGGTTTATTGATTTATATAGAGATCGTTGTTATTTAGTATTAAGTGGATGTCATCAAAGAGACTTGGCGAGGGCATTTAATCAATGTCCAGTAGCCCTTTTTACTGAAAAGGCGGATATGTTGGAGCCAAGTCTAAGTAGAAATGAATCAAAAATGTCTCCATTAAGTTTTCATTTTCTGCCATGGTGTTACTTCAGATGATGAATAACCCTCTTGTTATGACTTGGCTGTGGCTCCTGTCACAGTGATGCACAGTGTTGTCAGCTTTAATATCCACTCCTTTATGTTAAGATCATGGTGCATAGAGTCATCATGTGGAAAAGCTTTATGGGTGGTGTTGATGCAGAGTGTTGTTGACCTTTAACATTACTTTATCATCATCACTGCAAGTGCTCTTAAAGCCATGACCGCTGCAGGTAACACTTCAGTAACAGAGTTAGTTTTAGAGTTAGTTTTTTGATTTTACTCATGATTTCTAATAATTGATATGATTTTGTTGATATGGGAGATAAATGTCTGTACCAAATTTCATGACAACTCATCTATCTATGCAGATGCTGAGATATTTCAGTGACAGTTGCCTTGTCGTGTCATCTATAACAGTCATGTTAAGTAGGGCTGCACAATATATCCTTTTTTAAAAACGTCATCGTGATTTCAACTTGCAGGATAAACACTTCACTTTAAAATCTAACAATCAACCCATTTTTCAATAAAAGAATATTGGAAATGATGTCCTTTCATTTTTTAAATGCAGCAACAAGCTGTTACTGTATTTTAGCAGTATACCTAAAGCAGCATAAAGACAGAATTGAGTACACTTTAATATCCGTTCATTCATTGCAAGTAATATCGTTATCATGACATCAGACAGTGTTATCGCTTATGACTTTTTTTCTTCATATCACGCAGCCATAATGTAAAGTTGTAATGTAAAGTGGTTGCAGAAAAATGTGCTGTGCATTTTGGCACATTATGAGAGATACTTAGCACAGAATTGGTTTTGTAAAATGTCTCAATTTTTTAGAGAGCATTAACCCCCCCCCCATTAGTAAACATTAGTATTAACATTTGAGATGAAAATATATTAGTTGCAGTCACTTTGGATTAATCTCTCTGTAATTGAGTCACATAACATTTGATTTGTGCAGGTTACAGGGTTGGAAGATGTTTATCAAACTGGTGTATGAAGATGTCCACAGTGAAACATCCCAATGGGCGATGATATCATTACAGGGGTTATTGCTGTTTCTTTTATACTTTTTATATGAATGTATGTTGGATACATAAATTACTATTTTGATTTTTACATTTGAGCCCATTCACAGCCCATCCTCTTCTACTTGCCTGGTCTTTCATACCTTTCCTCCCTATAGCCTAAAAGCTACCTCATTAAAAAAATATTTTACTGGTGGAAAGACAGTCTTTTCATAAAACTCTATGCAGTAGAAGAGCGCGCATACTTTTGACATTGGTGCTATATGACCAGAGAAAACAGAGAAAAAGAGCTGTGGTATTCACTTTTGTTCAACTACCAGAATGCACTGCACCACACTGGACCAATACAAGCTCCAGCTGGTTGGTGACGTAATGCAAGCTAGGCTGTTTCAACACAGGAAGCCATATGGTGGCAGGCTGGTGACAAAAAATCTCAAACTACAGCCTACTACGAAATACTGTTTCTGATGACATTTTAGGTGGGAAATAGGCAACACAGTAACAGAATTTTGGTTCATGTTTGATCAGCACTGCTTAGTCTTCCTTTGATCTGAGTTTGATCTGAGTTTGAGAGAGAGGAAGCAGTCCTGTCTCGATGTGTTCTACACGCTTTGTGTTTGTGGTGGAGGGCATGTAAAAATCTGTAAATACAATCTGTGGTTTGAGCAACCAGCGGACACCGGTGAAAAACCCAGCTGATTTGAGCTCAGAGATGAGCAGGGAGATCTTGACTTGGTTAGATGGAGGGAAGTTTACAGTAGTTCATCTACACATACTACCCACGTTGTTAAGCTACAAAGCTGGTTGAAAATCGGCAAAGCGTCTTTTTAATCAGATCATTGTAATATAAAAAATATTTAAAATACTACTTATAATGATAACTGCAGGGTATACCAGTGAATAAAAAAAAATGTCAGTCAGACCAGCAGATGTGAGTGGACAATGATAAGCAACAGTTGCAATCTGGCGTCAATAAACCTGATTGCCAAAAAAAGGTAGCCTACCACTTTATTTATATAAATGTATATGGATGTATATTACTTAATTATATTGTATTTGTTTCTATTTTAGTTCTGCATTTCAACTTGAACTGGTTTATGTCTTTGATGTGGAACCCTAATCATTTTTTAATGGAGCCATACTACATACTGACACTGATCTCCAGCAGTGCTCCTATAATGAATAATTATCCAAGCCATTTACATATACCGCTTTGTCCTAGTCAGACCTACATTGTGCCTGTTTAATGATATTCCTCATTCTCCTTTTTATGGCAGTTCAGTTAGTGTTTGGTGACCATAGTGAAAATTGTCCAGGCATTCAAGTGGAGAAAAAAACCACAGGGAATAATGAAAGCTTCCCCGTCTGGAAAAGAGAGGCTTTTGTCAGAGGCACCAGTGGACCGCAGGGCCCCTTGATAGTTAAATCTAAAAGCTTTCTTCACTACAATCTCCTTTGTTTTGGTAAACTATCTTGGAAATAAATCACATCTACATATCCAAGAACAGTTGAATTAAGTCACCCCTCTTTCTCATTTCCTGCCTATATTCAGGAGAAAATTCTCAGGAAATTGCTCCTATGAACTCATGACCTGGAAAAGATTTGGAAGAGATTGATTTGCCAGAGTGGGAGTAGGAGTGGGTCTGAGCTATGTTATCTTTTGGGAAGAAAAGTGATTTTGCAGTCTGTTGTGCTGGAAGGCAGTAAGTATTGATTTGAAATCTCTCATTACACTCTCACTTGCTGTATAATTAATCCTATCCAGAGACAGAGAGAATTACTCGGTCGGAGGCCAACTAATATCTCCATTAACACTCACAAACCTGCAGGAGACCTTAGCTGCTGCTCTTTTTTCTCAAAGGTGGCTGAGCTGTTGTCCGAGGCAGCACCTCACATCCCAGAAATGTCATTTCTTACAGCTTTTAACGAAATGTCTCAACTGAAACACCTGCAGCTAAATGACGCTTTGAGCTTTAATTGCTTTATATTGAATTGTCAGTCCCTGAAGTCCCTGTTTTAATCCAATAGCTCCTATAGCAACAGCTTTTAATAGAAACTGACCACCCTGACCCATGGAGCCCTTTGTCTGCCTCATTTTCATGCTTTATAAGCATTGCAGCTCAATAACTTTCCAAATGACAAGATGAATAAACTTGATGAGTAGACTAATCAACACTCACCATTGCTGAAATATAAAGTAAATTATTCCCTGACAAAAAATGCAGTTACTGTAAAGGTATCTTTGTGCCGTTGCCTCCTAATGGAGATGTTCTACTAAGATGGCGTCAGAGGTGATGTATGTGTTGCCCCAGAACTAGACCACTGGGACAAGTGGTCACAGGCAGCCAAGCTCTAATGAGAGCAGCAGAAGATGACGAGTTTCGACCTCCTTCATCTTCGGCCTCTACAGACCTCCTCCTGTTACTCCCCCCACCTCTCTGGCTCACATTTATACCTTCTCCCTCCTTCTTTTCCTGTCTCTAAAATGAAAAGCAATGGTTGATATGTTACATAGTGTTCCTTCCTATACCCGCCTCATATAATCCTTTTCTATAAGCTGTTTTGAATACAGATGTCTAGTAGGAGAAATGCAGTGCTGTGATGGAAGTGCTAGCAGCAGAAGAGCCAGTAGTTTCAATGAGAATCGATTGGTGCTGATGAGCATTGACAGCTTAATGGACAAGGAAACTAGCACCCCATACAGAAGCACAAACTTCATCAATAGAAACAATACAGAGTTTTGGTATAAGCAGTGCCAGCTGAAACAGCCCTGTATGCCTTCGATCTTTTTTTTTTTTTTTAAAGATATTTTTTGGGCATTTTGCCTTTAATGGACAGGACAGGTAAGTGTGAGGCGGGGAGAGAGAGGGGGGAGGAATGACATGCAGCAAAGGGCCACAGGCTGGATTCAAACCCGGGCCGCTGCGGCAACAGCCTTGTACATGGGGTGCCTGGTCTATCCACTAAGCCACCGACGCCTTTGATCTTTTAAGTGTTGTTGTGAATCTGGGCTACTCACATGACTATAAGCTATTTACTGAAGGATGAATTATAGAGGTACTGAATCATTGAGATTTATGACCTGTCTGGTTTGTGGTTTGGCGGTGGTGTGAGCTATGGGTCATGGTTTCATGTTGGTTATTGACTGTACTGACCAATAGCTCCTAGGAGGAATGAGGGGGTAGTAGGGGCTGGGTTGTGGTGGTGTGATATGCCTGTTTGGGGGTTTTATTGATTTGGCATCAAAGAAGAACATGTGAATATCAACATGTTGGCAACCCTAACTCTTAACTGTTAAGCACTGTGTATGTATAGATTAGAAATTATCCCATTGTCAGTCTTTTTGGATGGAATACAGATCTAGTCAAAACTGTGGCATGTATTTGTTTTGTTGTTGTTTTCAAATTATTGATTGTAGCATTATGGGTAGAGAAGCTGGCTTGGGACCACAGTGTCGAGTTACTGTAGGTGCATTTTTATCCACCTCTTTTGATGCGTATTTTCAGTTTGCACTTAAAAAAAACCCTGAATGGAAACGCAAAAAACTAGAAAAAAATCTTAAAATATCACAAAAAAAATTCTAGCTTGGATGAGGCAAAAAAATAGCCTGGAAATCCAAACTCAAATCTAGAAGGATTTGGAGTCTGGCCCTCACCGATACACCCTTCCTACCCAAGGGGTGGCACTAACTGAGGCATTTCAAATGCCGCCGCACGCAACTGGATAGCACGATAGCCAATCAGAGCAAAAAACAAGGTGACGTATTTATTGCACTAAGCCCCATTTGTTTGCCGACCAGTGGGGCTAACTGATATATTATGCCTTTTGCCGTATCCTGTCGGAAAAACGGCAACAACGTCCTTCCTGGAAACGAAGGCTTCTAGGGCAGTCTCCTGTTCCGCTCTCAAGGAAAAAGATAAGTATCGTTGGCTTACCGTTTCTTCCAAAGCTAAACTGAATTGACGCGGTCCTTCGGCAGCTGCCATCTTGGCCATTTACTTTTCGAATTCTATGGCGCAGTGCTGTCCTCACCATGTTACGCCCGCCTAGAGCCCGCCTCTGTCAGATAGACGGATCTGATTGGTCCGATGGTGATTCAGCGGGCTCTGCTCATCGGGGCCAGATCTCCATAGTAACATTCACGACAATGTACTGTCATTGCGTAGGCCACTGCGAGCTATTTGTCGTCATCTCTGGATGGCTTTTAACGTGTTTACGAAAGCACACGTGGCTATTACCAGAACCCCCCCTCCCCCATTCTGCAGTGATATATTGGCACCTCATTGGAGAGTTAGTGCCACCTGCTGCTTATCTCAATCTACTCACAATAGTCGCATAACAGTGGTGAATAGAAAAGCATAAATTCACATTTTCTTATGCAGATTTTCTGAACCTTTGGTTAAAATTTGGGCTTTATGTGGACGGAAACCCAACTAGTATCTGTTGCTAGTGAAATCTGGGCTGGGAAAACAAGAACTACTAGAGCTGCTGTGTGAATATTTACAACTGCAGCCATGATATAGATCAGGAACATTCATGCTCCAAAGAAAAACATCTGTAGTTAACTGGCATGGGCTTGGTGGGACCTGCCAAGTTCTGAAAAAGCATCAAATGTTCAGCTACATATAAACATTACCATTGCTATCAGCAGTGATAGTTTTGAGGTTTATGTTCTGATATTCTTGTGCAAAAAGGAGAATTTCACCATGTTACTGGTATCCAGAGCAGACATGCATACAATACTGTTGGTATTGACCCAAGCACTGTTTAAACTGGACGTCTGCCACTACTGAAAAACACTGTATGTACTGTAGGGGATATTATGTCTACATGTTCTGATAGATACAAGTACTCAGGTAATTTCCACTATTTTTAACCAGTATGCACTGCAGTAAATGCATTTCCTTCCTATATTATCATATTGTTTCTAGCAGGGCTTGACACTGCCAATTCCCTGCTGAACACTGATATTTCTTACAGCTGTGGGTCAGTAAATATTGATTTCTTAGCGGCCTTCTGAAAAAACCTGATGTGACAGAGTGAGCACGCCGAATGCTAACAACACATGTCTGGCAGCAGTGTGGCTGCAAACAAACAAGCCAACCTGCTGTCATATGTCTAATGAAGAACAGCAACAGTAGAGCAACACGCGACATTAATAAACATTAAAGGAGCAGGCAATGTTTTAGCATTATGCAGCAATGATATTTGCATATTTTGAACCTGATGACCAATGGCTTAGTATGTAATGTAACATACCATATAAAATATGTATAAAGCCTCTTGTGGGAAGACATGCAAGCAGAAATCAGTATGTGTGGCTCAGACTCAACTAATCTGTGGAGCTCATGTGCATTGTGACAACACAGAAATCATTCTCTCTGTGAGTTATGACTTATGCACAATAATGTGTCATACGAACATGATTTATGAGCCACTTTTCAGTGAATCTGATAAGGTTTTAAATAAAAACGATGATCTCAGCCAGTATTGCACATATGCACTATGTTTATGGGGTGTTACAATCACAAATTTCTGCCTTTATTCATGATTCAAGGGGAGGCGGCTCTCTGACGGGACAGATGGTGGATGGGTGTAGAAGGTCTGACTCACCCCAAAACAACAGTGATCAGAAGTCATAAGTAATTACCATAATCTGAACAGCAGCACTGTCATCATCACTCAGTTTGTGTTTGCGTGTCTAAATCATGATTAAGACTTTTAGACTGAATGAGGACACATAAATGGATATTTAACTGGAAGCAATACATAATGCATCAATTGAGAAAAAGTTTGAGTTGTCCAGATGATAACGGTGACAAACAAACTCAGATGATGTTCAATTTTAGTGACACCCTTTTTCTTTACGTGCCACCTGACAGTCAGTGTTAATTTAGGGGGTTTGTGCAACTTTGTTTTTTTATTCTTTGTTGATGAAGGCAGGGTTTCTGTGCGAGGCTTTTTTCCCTCTATGTCTGGCTGTCACAGCTCACTCAGTACTCAGCTATTTGTGTTTGGGTTGAGCCGTTGAAGAGAGATGCAGTGAAAAGACGAGAGGTGATCTGTAGGTGTATGCATGATGCTGCGTATTACTTTGCTCCGCTGCTGAAACAATAGTGAAACTGTAGAAAACTGAAAATCAAGCAAGGTCTCTGAAAATGCATCGCATCACTGATGCAACACAAAACCACTAATGGAGTCTACTCAGGGTCACTCAGCGCTAAGCGAAGCCTATTGAAAACCACCAATTCAGATGCTCTCATCTCATGCCGCAAGTGTCGGCCTTGAAAACATTAAGCACCGGGGAAGAGAGGGAGGGGCCCTCTTGTCTATCAGAAGGAAAGAGGAGCTGAAATATGCAGATGCATCTATGGTCAACAAATGAGACGGACGTGCAAAGAAACAGTGAGAATATGCAGGTTTTGTTATGTATACCGGCCAGCTCACACATCATTAGCCCCCTCACCCTGTCTCGTCTTGGTGTCAGACGTTTCTTGAGAGCAAGTAACAGGCGCCATCCTCCTCTTGGAGTCTGATGCTTGCTTGGCTGCAGCCTGCAGTGCACCCAGGGACCTGGCACTCAGACCTGCATGTGAATGACAGTGTGTGCAGATGTATTCAAGTGTGTAGGCCTGGATGTGGACACATATTCAGTAATTGTGTCAGTTTGAGGATGTGTTTGAGTGTGCTTTGTGTGTGTGTGTGTGTGTGTGTGTGTGTGTGTGTGTCTGCTTTAGCTCCTGTCATGTCAGTGAGGAGGTGGCACTGTACTGTACAATAAGAGCAGTCAGCCTGCAGGCAGGACTGGCCATCTGGACACATGGTAAAGAGCCTAGCCCAGACATCAGTGGTTTTTCAGTCCCTCTCAGTGTTATCAGATCTATTTCTCTTTTTGCTGTCTGTCCATGTATTAATCAACAATGATACACTGTATTTTAACTATCTCATTTTTCCTCTTCGTTTTGTTTGTGTGTTGCTCTCCCATCTGTCTGTATATTACTTTCCCTCCCCATCTCTCTCTGTTAACAGCCTCCTCTCGTCTCTCTTCTCTCCCCCTGCAGTTTGCTGTTTTGTGGTCCACAAGAGGTGCCATGAATTAGTCACATTCTGCTGCCCAGGGGCAGATAAGGGGCCCGACACAGATGTAAGTAACCAAAGCCCAGCTGTTGCCACTCACGTGTTTGTCGGTGAGGAGGCGCCTTTTTCCTGTCATTATACTGAAGTGCATACGCAGTGTCACCAATATGCAGCCGTGCCAACCGGGCCTGCCTCTCTTCTGAACACTCTCACCCTCTTCGACAGCTGTACTGTCGAGCTGCCATGCATCCATGTTGTATTATGAAGCACTGCAGCAGAGGGAGGAATACTGGAACTCACTCTTCCTCTGACGAGCATCACTTTCCATGTTTTTGTTTGAGCGACACGTAGATGGTTGGAATGATAAAATCAGGCCTTTTTATTGTGATGTTGATGACAGTGAAATATTAATCACAACAAACAGACTCGCATAAAAAAGAAAACTATATAGTTAAATTGATAATACAAGCATCTTTATTTTGATAGATCTCAAAAGAAGGGCTGTAATCTTTTACTGTGTTAGTATCTGCTCAGAGAAATCCGTTTAAATGTTAAAGTTAGTCGACTCATGATTGAATCATAGCAGCAACAGGTGGCTAATTCAATTCATCCAATGTTAATGCTCCAGTCGTGTCACTGTGATTTAAATATTCCACTTAGTGAGTCACACTCCCAAACCCCACAAGGAGAGCTAAACTTTAGATTATTCTCCCCCTGTGATAATGCATTCAAAGTCAATATCCTTTCCTTTCAAACGTAACATTTTTTGAAAAACAGGTTGTGACATCATAACATACTGACAGTGACCTCCCGGGGGGGCTTATGGAGTTCATAGTATAACGTTAAATAATAATAATTCTAAATCTCCCAGCAGGACTGAGTTCATAGAAAAGCCGATTGGCAGATTACTGTGCTATTAGCAATGACCTGCTCCGGCCTGGAGACAGATGGGAAATGTAGGACTGCTGGCCAAAGCCAGCACACCTACATCTGTCTTGGCCAGACAAAAAGATACACACAGTACTAACAGCTGGTTGCTCGCACCTGTCTGAATTAATGAGAACACTTAAAAGAAAAACAAGACTCTAGATAGAATTTTAATAGCAGCCCAGGTTTACTGAGCACACGCTGATTTAAATTAGTTTAGCTTCTTGATATTATTTAATGAACTGACATTTATAAGTGAAGCTCTACAGTTCATGCAGTGATATATTATGTACTTTAGTTTCTGCTGGGTAATTTAATCTACTTAAAAAAGGGGGGCTTTGGTATAATGTAGTTTTCTGTTGCAAACATTAAATGCATTAAAAAGTCTGTCACTGGATCGCCAAAATCATTTGAGATGACACCCATCTATGACAATTTCAATAAGGTCTCCCATTTGCCTCTTCATGGGCTGCAAGTATCGGCTATGCGCCATCAGCCGCTGCTTACCTGCTTGCTAAGTGTGAAACTCCATTTACATGCCTGCTTGCCTGCCGGGCATTACATAGCCTCTCAGCATTACAGTGGCACGGCCTAGCCTCTGTAACTGGAGATATGTCAGTGTGTCATTCAAGATCATCAACCCAGACTCTTTAAATAGAGCACGCCATGGATGACACAGAAGCTGTAACGGCAGAAAATAGTCTGAGCTATTAGATTCACTATTCAAGCAGGCAAAGGGGTGCAGAGCAGTGAGGGGACATCAGGTTCATCATTAGCAAGAGAGTTGATTTTTAATGACCTTTGACACCTGTGGGCTGCAGTGACATCACAACTACATCTTTGTTAATGAATCGAAACTCCTCATTCATTCCTGTTAAATACATTAAAGGGACACTTCATCCATAAATCAGAAATACCTATTTTTGCTTTTACTTGCAGAGCTCAAAGCGCATGGACGAGAAGCTTGTGTTTGTAACAGCCCGAGATGTAAACATTAACTTAGAGTTAACATTAGCTAGTTAGCAGTAGTGAGCTAGCAGTAGATGCTCGTTTCCTTCTGCGCAGTGATACTGTTGCTGGGTGTAGTTTGGCAAATAGTTAGCTAGCTCAGTGATGCTAAGTGAGCTAGCAGCAGATGCAACTCACACCAAAACAAACTTTACAGATAAATAATAATACAGGTGAGAGGTAGAATGTGTGTTCTTGGTTTTGGGGTGAACTGTCCCTTTAAATATCTTTCTCACGTTTTTGTATCAAGTGCCAAATATTTCTTTTAAATCTGCTGCTTGATGTGATCATGCAGATCTTATTTAGCCTTTTACTTTAGAGCTAGTTGACATTGCCACACTTCCATAAGGATAATGTGTTGTTGTAGACATTGTGCACTCATCAAATGTAGTAACAGTACCTCACAGAAGAGGAATTAATATGTAGAAATCCCGTCTGACTAGAGCAGACTTCACTTACAGCTCCAGTGTTAAATTATTCTCAGCCTGTTTTTCATGCTGGCACTGTGTGTGGTTTCACGGCATTATAATAATTCATGTGACCACATGGTCACCACAAAGCAAATTCCTTTAAAAATACATGAGCATGTTATCTCTCCTATATTAGAATATTTGATGCTTCCTTTTGATATACATTTTTTGTGCACTTAGCAGATCTGTTGCCAGGGGCAACCACACATATTACATGGCTTGCTGCCTCCCGGGCGTGCAATCCAGGAAGGCACTAACTCCCATGGCCAGCAAATATCCTGAAGATCTGCAGTATCTAGGCTACCTGCATTTTATGACTCATGTCTGTGTTTTATAACTCCTCGACCGGAAGAAACAAAGTGTGCACAGAGATGCCAACAAGAGCCCCCAGATCTTTTCAGCAGCAAGCTCGTCATGAGCGGCTAGCCTTGGTTTGACGGGACAGGATTACCATGAATAAATTGTTCCTCGCAGCCACCGCCTCAGGGTGTTATTTCAAGGGCAGGGTAGGCTGCAGATATGCACATATACTCACGTGAGAGTTGCTCTGTATAGTCGGTGTAGTAGTTTGCCGCAGAGCACATTCAGTGGTGCAGTTTGAGATTCAGTTTGAGTGTGCCATCTTTGAGGAGAGAACTCACACTTGATTCGTCTCCCAGTTTCACAGGCATTGGAGCGGTTGTGTGTCTGGTCACAGGCTTGCTGCTCAAACCACTAGATGACTGCATCTCGTGACAACTTTTACATTATTGTTGAAATTACCATTTAAACTGGTGCAAAAAGGTAGAAGTTACTGTGTGCAGAACTGTTGATAGAACTTTGATACAACTTGTTGCCTGCTGTATTTTTTTAATTTATTAGGAGCATGTGTGAACACCATGCCAAATTTATTTTGGTAGTGTGCTGTATGCCTCCAGGCACCGTAACACTGTATTTTTAAAGGCAAACTGAATGCAGTGTGGTTGACTATAAAATTAAATAGCAGAAAGTGCTTGAATGTTTGTTATTAAAAGTCTAGAGAAAAAAATTAATTTTAATGTTTTTTTTTTTTTTTTTTTTGTCGTACAGCAATCTGTGAAAACAACATTGCATGTGAAACTCTGTTAGTTTAAGGATGTAACCTCTGTAATCAAAATTTGGCCCTAGGGTGATCATTCGTAGGAATTGGTAATCGTATCCCTTGTAAGCACATTCCATGCTTGTGTCAATTTGTCTGATTAAAGCAATTACTTTAACAAATTGTTTTTGTTTGACTGCCGGGTGTAACGTTACGGGCAGGTCGAGCAAGTTCAGTGCTTTACAGGACAAGACTATCAATAATGCAAAGGCTTCCCGTTTCACTACAGGGGCTCAGCAGAAGAAACTAAGAGGTTTGATGTGCTTGCTTTTGCATGGGTGTGTGGCTGCTGCATCATTGATGTCCACTTAACCGGTGCAGCACATATGACCCGAGGCAATCTGCAAGTCTTTGTGCACTGATTTCCCCTCTGAACACTGACACACACACACACACACACACACACACACAAACACACATATTTTCAGACAATCACCCCCCGCCCCTCGGGGCCATTCAGTGCACAGCTATCTGTGACAGAGTAACAGAGTTAAGCAATAGCCCAGTGCCCTTTCTGTCGTCTCTACTTGGACACAGACAGAACTGACCTGAGGGTTGCATGGCAGCCTGGCTCAAACACACACCCAGAAGATACCCGACTTCTTTCAAATATCAACCAGTAAAACGGTATAAAAACACAGCCTCTAAGTCACCCAGTAAAAAGGAGGTATAGGGTGTAAACAAGCCTTCAGATAATCTGAGAGAAATCTAATGTGTAATATTAATGAGTAATGCCGCAGGCAGCTGTGATCTAATATTTAAAGGGCAAATCACACAGGAGAAGATGGTTTTGGCAGACTCCAGCAGGTCTGGGAAATATAGGTGTTCTGGTGACGAGGCCTGGGACGCACACCGTCTCATTACAAGGACTCATGGCGGGAATTGAAAACAAGATTAAACTGGAGTGGAGCTAAATTACATCATCTGTGCCACAGGCATCTTGGGTTGTCACAGGCAATGGAGCCTTTCATCTGTTTTTTTTTTTTCAGTCCATTTCCTTCTGGCAAGGGTGTGTGCCATTTCTTTGAAACAGGCCTGTTCTGACCAAGATGTTGTCTATAAACACCTTGTCATGGTTGCACCATTCAGCCAGCCACTGGTGCAAAGAGGTCATCTGAAAGAAATCTTTTCAGATGTTTTTTCCTTTGTTTCTCTGTTTTTATATATATATATATGCAGATAACTGTTATTTTTATATGACAGAGATTCAAAGTTTTTTTGATTATCTACCTATCTTACCAAGGTTGGGTACTGAACTCAGTACATTTAGAGGTACCGACCGAATTGCATTGGTACTACCAACTCACCCATTCACGTTGAACCCATCTGTGCCAAATTTCGGTACCTGAAAGGGTATCTGGATGAGAACACTGGGTTTAGACTTGTGGTGTAAGTGCCACGAAGTGCCCCGAAGCCTGGAAACACCGAGACGACTGAGCTCCGCGGAGCCCCTGGGTTCAATTTCAGACATGTGCCCACTCCACTGGCCGCTTAGTCAGCTGCTCTGTCCTTTTTTTCCAATTAATTTTTTGGACAGGGCTCAGTGGGAAGTTCAGTGTGACAGTGACATTCACTTAAAACAGTAAACAAGCTAATTTCGATAATGACAGATCGGGAGTTTTTTACCAACACCAGAAAGTAGGGCTTGCAAAATCTGGGGATGGCAACATCCCCAGAAGTACACTGCACACTGACAGGTGAAAAAACAAACCAACAAAAAATGACTGCTCAACTTGAAACAATCTCAAAGACCTACTAAGGGGATTCCGACTGATGACTCCAATCTACGACTTTCAGGGTCACCCCTAGTGTCTGGTCTATTTTCTATCATTAATATTTTTAGTATTAGCCTGGCATCACAAGCACACACACACACACACACACACACACACACACACACCCCCTCATACAAGCTGACAGACAGAGAAAGATTAGCTATGTGTGATTAGAAAAGAGCAGAGGAGCAGAATTACATTAAAGTCTACCACGTCACCCCTGCAGCTTTTTCAGACATGACATTTTTGTTATTACAGAGACTATAAAGTACCAACAAAAGGTACCATTGGCTACTGGTACCATATTCCTGGTACCTGAACCGGTACCAGCATTGGTTCAAATGTGAGCAGTACCCAACCCTATCTCTTACAGAATAAAAGTATTCAGCGTTAGCCTCTCTGAATGTAAATCTAGCTGCTCATGCCTGTGTGACGTAATGGCCCCTGCATCAGTGTTGCCATAGGTCAGCCTGCCACACCTTACTGATTTGAATCCCTGCACATGCCTTTAGCACATGCCCCCATGGAAGCCTCAGCACAAGCACTGCTTCCAAGGAGACACAGTCATAAAGAAACTTGATGCTACATAAATCTGCTTAGTGCAGTAATTTTATTTTGGTGTCTGAGTGGTGACATGTCGTGCGGAGCCCTGTCAGGGTGTACTGTTTCAGTTCATGAGATTCATTGTAGACTCAAACATGCCTGCAAACACACAAGACATGCCCATAAAAATCACACTGTGAGAAGTGGCAGATAGGATTATCTCTATGCCCGGTAGCTAGAGCTGCAGCCTGCAGAACAAACACATGAGAGGAGACACATGACAGCTCCTCACGTACTTCTACAGGGAATAAACGAATGTACTCCACTCATATAGAGTGTCTAATGAAGTTTGGCCTCTTTCACCAAGTTGAATTCATTGACGTGGATGAGTGTGTGCAGCTCATCATCTGATATCTGCATAATAATAATACATTTTATTTAAAAGCGCCTTTCTCAACACTCAAGGACACTTTACAGAACATTAAAAACACAATTAAAGTCATAATTAAAATAAATAAAAACAACAGACAAGAGTGACAGAAAGTAAAAATGGATGTGGGCAATTAAAGGGAATATGCAATTTGGAACAGATGGGTTTTGAGTTGTGATTTGAAATGGGGTAGAGAGTCCATGTTTCTGAGGTCCAGGGGGAGAGAGTTCCAGAGTTTGGGAGCAGAGCGACTGAAAGCTCTGCTCCCCATGGTGCTGAGCCGGGCGGAGGGCACAGAGAGGTGCAGGGAGGAGGACGACCTGAGGGAGCGAGAGGGGGCAGCGATGTGGAGGAGATCAGACAGGTAGGGGGGGGCGAGGTTGTGAATGGCCTTGAAAGTATACAGAAGGATTTTGTAATGGATTCTGAATTTGACTGGAAGCCAGTGAAGCTGCTGGAGGACAGGGGTGATGTGGTGAAAGGAGGGGGTTCTGGTGATAATGCGGGCTGCAGAGTTTTGGACCAGTTGAAGCTTATGGAGGGATTTGTGAGGGGCACCAAAGAGGAGTGAGTTACAGTAGTCAATGCGGGAGGTGACGAGGCTGTGGACCAGGATAGCGGTGGTGTGAGGGGTGAGGGAGGGGCTGAGACGGTTAATGTTTCGTAGATGGAAATATACAGACCGGGTGATGGTATTGATATGTGAGTGGAAAGACAGTGAGCTGTCGAGGATGACACCCAGACTCTTAACCTGAGGGGAGGGGGACACTGTGGAACTGTCAATAGTGAGAGAGAAACTGTCAGTTTTGGATAAAGTGGATTTGGTACTGACAAGGAGTTCTGTCTTATCAGAGTTAGCTAAGTTAGCAAAGTTAGTTAAGCACCAGCTGCTCGAGAGTGTGATAGATGAGAAATTGAAGAAGGCGAAAATCCTTGAGGTTAAAAAATGTGAGCCATTACTCTCATTACAGGCTCATGACAGACTGGAGACCAAACAAGTGCAGAAGAGTTTAGGATAGAGAAAAAGTGGGAGTAGAGGGAAATAGAGAGGGGATATCATTTCCAGATAATAAAGCAGTTACTGTAGGACAACATGAGGCACTGCATTAATGTCAAGTCCTATCCAGGATTTGCTGCACTCTGTAGTCCTCCCGCTGATTACTGCAGATGCACTGAAACTACATCTGTTGGATGATGACTTTGTTTTGGCTTTGGGTTTCTTGTTTTATTAAATAAAATGACTTTAGGGTTTGATAAATGCTCAGTGCTTTTAGCCAAAAAGACATGATAGATTATGTCTGCAACAATATGGAGGTCACTAATATATAGAACTTTTCTTCTATCCTGAGAGGAAAGCTCTGTTGTAACTATATTGTAATGAAGTTGCTGAGGTTTATTCCAAGCTTTACTGTCTGGGGCTGAAAAATAAAGCCAATACAAAAAGTGCCAAAAACTGCATTTCTTCTAATGGGCACTTGAGGCTGGCTCCAAGAACGAGTCAATCCCCATATACCCCCCATGTTAAAATGCACAACTTTCCAGCAGAAATAAACATGTTTACAACCTGGAAAAAGACTGGTTTTGGTCTCTATAATTATACTATTTACTATAATTTCAACATTCATGACAACTGTACAGGGTGTTTGTGAATTTTTATAGAGCTCAGCATTTTCCATTTCATTAGCGCTTAAAATTCCACACATTTAAGGGCTGGGCTGCTTTAGTGACAGGTTGTGTGAATGGAGTCACTGCTATCTATAGCCCGTTTCCACCAAGCAGAATGATACAGTACTGTTCAGTTTGGTGCGCTTTTTTTCCATTTCCACTGTGAAACGTTGTGGATGGTACCAATGGAACTGTTCTGTACCGTCCCCATTGTTGGTCCCCCCTCTGTTGGGGTACCTAGCACACAGATCTGGTACTAAAAGGTGGAGCTGTGAACACTGCAGTTTGTTCACTGGTCAATAGCGGACAGTCACTCAGCTTGTGTAACCACTGTTGATACTGTGGAGAATTTTTAAGTTTTCTTATCCTCACTCAAAAAAGCATCATGGAGTGTTGTTCATGTGGGCTCCAGCAACACTAAACCCCTGAGCTTGCCTGAGAAGGACTAAATGCACAAATGTGCTATTTTTAAATATCCCATGGAGAGAGACTCTCACTGCAGCCTGTTCTATTTTGTTCCGGAAATGTCAGTGTGCATCCCCGTTCTGTGGACGATAATCGAGGTGCAGTTTGATAAAGTAAGAAATACAGTGAGTGCTGGACGGAGCAGTGAGTGACAACAACCCCAACCACATTTAAGGGTACTGTGTTTGTGGTGGAAATGCTAGGGACTAGGAAACATGTCTGAAGGGTTACTTTTGGTTCCAAAGGTATCATACCGAAAATATTTGGTGGAAACGGGGCTTATGAGTCAAACTTACCTGTCATTCCTCCACAGCTCCACCCTCTTGTCCAAATATGATCACTTCTGGCTCCAAAAAGCCAAGGTGGTGATTGCTGAAATTCCAAACTTGAGGCTATAAAAACAGAGTCCAAAAGTTAATATATTCCCTTAAAATGCTGACCATGCATCCTTGCCGCTGGATGTTTGTTGCTTGACTCTATATCTGTTAAGACAGGCCCTTATAAACTTTCTTAGATCCTGAAGGAATTAAGTCTCCTGAGGGGACAGAGAAAAATATACAGTAAACAAATGTGTGGGCTTACAGAGGCATTCTCAAAACCTACTTCATGCCCCTTGATATGTGTAGATAATATCACATAACTCACAAATAGATTGCTGTTAAAATGCTAAGCTTTTGACAGTAAAAGCAGTCAGTCCACAGACAGATGAGAATAGATGTTATATTAAGTTCCCAGGCTCCATGACAGACAAACATAAAAAAATAAGAACATGAGCTGTTATTAATCCGTCTGGGAAGTGTTTATAGAGTTGGGCTGAGGATCTTAACAGGTTTTTTGAACCGTCTCTCCCTAGAGATTCATGCACCATAAACACTGCATAAAAAGTCGGGTTAGTGCTCTTTTGACACGGCATGATGTGCTTGTTTGATGCCTGTTTTAACCCTAATACCCTTTGTGTTTAATTTCAAACAAAAGGGTTTTAACTTTGCACATAAGTCTTGGCAGAGGACATGTGGGAATTAAAGTAAAGTCAGTTCTGGTTGCTTATTTTAGAGAGCAGGTTGAATGTGTGCCTGTTGCTAAAAAGTAGTCTCTGTTCAGTAGCTTCCCTATAGCAGGGAAACAAGTGATTGATTCCTAATTACATCACCTGCAAAACAGTACATTCACCGTCATGTGAATATAAGGACCCTGCTGCTAAGACACAATTCACATCAGCAGCTTAATTCAGTTTGGTTTAGTTGATGAGATTCACCTTTAAATACCTTGATCTAAATAATGATCACACTATTATTTGCATTGCTTGGCCTTGTAAACGCTTGGTAAACACTCAAATGATATGAGCTATTAACATCTCGCCTCTTTAATTCTCGTCAGTGCCACAGTAAATGGCTCGAAGGTTACTCAGCCGTGAGAGGGATGTGAGGGGAGCAACACTGCTGAACTTTTTTGACAAAAGGAATGTTGTTCACTATCAATTAAAATGAATGAAAACAAAAAGGAACACAGCTTTCTAATGCTGTCTGTACACAGATTAATTAAACACAGCAGGACCAATAATTAATTAGTTATGGGAAGATTAGTTTGATTACAGAGTGAACCAATTCATTTTCTAACAGTTAAAATTTCCGAACAACAAAAACTCCAATTTTGGACCAGTGTGAATTGATCAAACAAAAATCCAAAACCCGTTAGAAGAAATTATAATTGAGGCTTCAAAGAAACTGAACATTTCATCTTCAGTTATAAAACAAAATCATCCCGTACAGGGCCGCCCCTCCCTAAATGCAGAACACGCGCTGTGCGTAGGGCCTCATCTTCCATGGGGGGCCATATTTTGCGCGAGGGGACGCATTTGCGCATATGCGCAATGGATGCGCACATGCGCTACCGTGAGGCGCGCGTAGAAACAGCTCGAGGAAGGAGGGAAGAGACCTGACCGCCCATGCGTTGCTGCAATGATTGACAGCACTCGACATCTGAACAATAAGAGGAGTGCGCTGGCAGGCACTTGCAGAGCTGCAGCAGGTGAAGAGTTGTCGACATGTCGTCCAAAAGAGCCTCAGGAGTATGTGCGGGGACGGCAGGGTGGGCGGGCTCCACGGAGGGGGAGACCCGAGCCTCGGGGGTATGTGCGGGCCGGGAGGTCGGATGCTCCCAGAGAGGGGAGAGGGAGAAATATAGCTAAATAAGATGAAAATTGGAAAAAATGTCTCTGTATTTTATTTCTGTTTTCAGTGTTTAATTAAGGTGGGAGAGGCGGAGGGCTGAGGGAGATCAGACGCCTCCAGAGAGGGGAGAGGGAGAAATATAACAAAATAAGATTAAATAGGAAAAACCTGTCTCCCTCTTTTATTTTATTTTCAGTGTTTAATCAAGGGTGGGGGATTGAGGTGGTGGAAGTTAATTTCTTTTGATGAGTAATTTATGGCTATTTGTGACTCAGATTTGTTTATTTATTTATTTCAGTTTGAAGTTATTTTTATTTAATATTTATTTATTTATTTCAGGTTGAATTTTTTGTTTTATTTGACTCATACAGCCAAACTACTGTATCTACAGTATTTGTTATTGCCAGTAAAGGTTGTCAAGTTAAATGGCAAGTTGTTGTACGGTCATTTTGTACCTATGATACATTTGGGATGGGGGCCTCCAAATAAAATTTCGCTTAGGGCCCCAATTTGGTCAGGGGCAGCCCTGATCCCGTATGGTGACAGTGGCAGACACAATGATACACAATTTCTGGTCCACTGACAGCCCTACTGGAGAAATGGGTAAGTGGATAATAAGTATGTAAATGATCAATTAAGACACTTAAAAAGTCTGACTACAGTGAGTGATGACAAGCTACAGATTTTACAAAAGAAGTAGATGACATCACTCATTGGTTTGTTGACTACTGTTTTGAAGAGTTTGGCATTTTGGACGTTTTTGGAGCCAGAAGTGACCAGAAGTGAGAGGGTGGAGCTGTTGAGGAGCAAGGGGTTGATCTGAACTTGAGGACACTATGTACCCCAGACTTACCAGTAACAAGGTAGCCATGTCTTAAAGCATATCCTGCTTTATTGTTTAGTTCCCTCTAAATGGGACTATCATTTACAAAAAACATCATCCCGTATTGAAGAAGACTTTAAACTTGCGATTGAGACCATAAAGTCATGATGAAATAGCATCATTTTCCCACAGACTTCTATACACTCGGACTCCATTTTGCAGCCAGTGGAGTCACCCCCTCCTGGCCATTAGAAAGAATGCAGGTTTAAATCACTTCCGCATTGGCTTCACTTTGCAGACTAAGAGATATTAACCAATTCGTTTCAACAAATCCAACCTAGTTTCTTCCATATTTACCAGTGTATATGATAGTTGATGGGCTACCTCTTTGGAACAATAATTCCTCCAGTAAGACTTTGACATACAGTTGTAGCTGGGATGTGGCAAAGTTTGCTGTCAACCCAGAGGATTTTTTAAATATTATCTTATACATTTTTGATAAAAGGATAAAAATGTACGCACTGGGTTAAAAAAAAAAAAACATGCAAGAGGGAGCAGCTGAGGACACAAACTTAACTTTTTTTTCGCTCATAACATCTTTTTAAAATGTTAAACTGACATTTGTACTTTAGTTTGTCATGTCTAAAAAAGTACCATCTGTTGTGGCATCTGTTGCTTGACATCACTCACTGTAAACGGACTTTTTAAGTGTCTTAATTGATCATTTGCATACTTATTACCCACATGTTTCTCCAGTAGGGCTGTCAGTGGACCAAAAATTGTGTATTATTGTGTCTGCCACTGTCACGAGACGAGATGATTTTGTTTTATAACTGAAGATGAAATGTTCAGTTTCTTTGAAACTGATAAAACATAAATTGGTTCACTCTGTAATGACACTTTGAAGTTAGGGGAAAAACAGAGTGCTTTTAAGAAAATAAGAGATCATGCGTCATCACTTTTCTTCAGAAATATGTCTTTGTTTCCAGTGATTATCCATGATGACTTATAGTTGATGGTGAGTCCTCTGGGCTGCCTGCTGATGGTATTTATACGCTCTGAGATCCTAATGAACACTAACAGATCTTGAGTCTCTCTTGCTAATGGCCTGTGACGCGCCCGTCTGAAATGTGGTTTGATAAAGTCTTTGCTGGGAGAGACGCTGCAGAAGGATGTAAGTGCTTACATACTCTCTACTCTGTGTGTTGGAGGATAGAAGATGGGTGGGTGCGCTGGGAGCTGGTGAATCACCTCCCGTTGAAACATTTCCCATTGGAGAAGAGTTAAATTGGTGTTTTTGCAGTTTGTGAAAAATTCCTGTGTTGTCGTCTGCTTGACCTTTCAACATTGGAACGTACTTATAAAAGATATTTGAAAAACTGTTGCAGTGAAAGCATACTCTTATTTCCTGCACACCACACCTGCACTGTTTTCCACACATGCATACAGGCACACACACAGGAAGAGACAGCACTGATTAAAAGCAACTTTAAGATGTTAAAGCTGCACTTCCTTTATTTATCTCTAATTACCTGGCTGGTGAATTAAAGAGTCTCTTATTGCCCATCTTTCCCTTCACCTAACATGTACTTACTGTTTAGGCTGGACAGAAACACCTAGGAAAACAGAAGAGACTCTTAGAGAGGTGAGAATTGGTTGAAGGAATATATAAGTCTGTTATTTGAACTTGTACAGTGGTACAAGCTTGTAATTCTTTGTGGAAGGCTTAGGTTTGAGGTTTGTGCCTCCCCACCCTGCATTCTCTTTCACACACACACACACACAGACGCATAGCTTCTGATTTACACAGTAAGAGGCAGGCCAACAGATGCTGTGGCTTGCTCTTCGCTGCCAATAGACCAAATTTATTGTCACCAGTGCCTGAAATGAAAAAAATTGACACTGTTGGAAATGAGCAATCTTTGACTTTATTAGAAACTGGATAACTGCTGAACTGATCACCTAACTCAAAGTAATCAATAAATCAATCTGGAACTGAACATCAAACTAACAATAAAAAAAGTCTAGGTGAGAGTGAATTTTATTTTGTGAGCTACTAGTTTCCCTCAAAGTCAACCTGAGATTCTCAGGTACACAGTAGCATTACCTTGACTTCATGTATGAGCCTCCATACAAAACTGATAAGAGATGGGCAGCATATCTGGCACTTGTATTTGAAACATGTATTTCAATAAATGAGGGCTTTTAATTTGAAACAGATACAGAACATGGCCCCTTTCAGCCAACTAATGGTGTAAATTCATTACTCAGCTTGTCAGTCAATCAGTCATAGTCACTCAGTCACCGCCCTTTATAGTTATAGGACAGGCCCGGCTGTTGCAGTCCAGCCATTCATGTAAATATCTTAAAATGAAGAACAATACACTGATACACACCCACCAACCAGAAGGGTCCTGCTTTCTCTGGAGCTTCACCAGATGCCCAGGAAGTGCGCCAGGCTTTGAAGCCAATTTTTGTTGCGGCAAAATAGTGTCCGCTGATGCTATGTAGCCCAAAAATAACTTTTCCCCATTGTCTTATAAGGCGAAAAGGACATGTAAAGCAGTTAATACATTTTTTAGAGTGTCACAACCCCCCACAAACAGACTAATTTCACCATTGGGATTTAATGTACCATATTACGATAACAATTGGAAAGTCCCAAAGAGCTGCATGTTTGAATCAGTTTATTCCCATTCAGGTTGATGAACTGCCAAACTGTGCAGCATCATAGGCTGCACAATGCGGAAACAGTGCGGATAATCTTTATACACAGCAGTTGAACCATTTTGACATAGTTCGCCATTGAACAACTTTCGTAGGAGTGAGTGGAGCCCCGCCTCCAATGCTGTATCCAGTTCTCTTTATACATCCATGAGCTGTACCCACTGATCAAGCTCATTTTTGCTCCATTTAACACTTCAGCTCATGTTGTTGATGTGATCCCACGTGACTGGTGGAGGCTGTGCAGCCATCAGCCATTATCCAAGCCAAGTCCCACCGATAATGATAGTTTGTAAAATGTCCCATTGGCGCAGATTAATTGGCTAAACTGATAAATTGGTTGACTTCTACTTGACAGAAATATGCAATAGTAACATTATGTAGAGGCTTTGACTGTCCACTAACTTAGCAATAAGCCCAGTGATGAGATCAAAGAGAGAATGTCTGACCCTTTGCCTTTATCATAATTTTTAAGTTATAGTATATTAGTCTCTATATACAGACTCTACATTCAGTGAATGTAGAGTCTGTAGGCAAACCCCGGAGATCTTGCCTCCGGAAGAAGAGCAGAAGAGCCGTGGTTTCCAGTGCTAGGCTGTTTGTAGTTCGCGTGATATTGATCAACCACGTTTGAGCCGGCTGCAGTTGTTGCCAGGTTAAACGGTCCGTGCGGTGAACTAACGAGGCGGAACATAATTGGCGTCACTGCAAACTCTGAATCCATCGCAATGGTTCAGGATATTTACTTATATATAAACGGAAGTTGGAAACGGAAATTCACCTCCTCCGCCCAAATCAAACCGGAATGCCAAAAAATCGGGGGGCTGCCTCCAGAGGCTGTATTGCCGTCTGCCGGAAGTCAGACGCCAAATACAGCCGATGGGTTCCGAGAGTGTAGTATATTGCAGCAGCAAGGTCTACTGTGGGGATAATATGCAGCCAAAGATATGCACTGAAGCTTAAGACTTATCAAAAACCTAGACCTTTGGTGTATGTACTGTACATACATGAATACTGTAAAGTTCTAAAGATATGGCCTGAATAGAAATGCACTTATACTGTGACCTTCGCGCTGCCTAAAACTCTTCTGTTCAATAAATGAGTGGACTGTGTGAAGTTATCATCATCTGGGTCTGTGCCTGAGAGCCTTTTTGAGAGCCTCTCTGGTGGCTTTGTTGCATGATCATTTGGCAGTTTCAGACCCTTCAGAATCAGTGTGAAATGGCAGCTCTAGAAAGATTTTCTCTGACATTCAAGAGATATCAGCCAAACGAGAGCCAGAAGTACAGTTTCTCAGCTAAAATGCATTGCAACCACACCTTGCACCACAGTGGATCTGATTACAGTTGTGTACAAGTTTGATTACTGTACACAGGGCAGTTCGCAGGATACTGGACACACAACGCTCTGTTTGACAGTTGTATTGTAATTTGAACAACCAGACGCAGCACAGTGAAACATTGTTCTCGCACTGATGTGTTCTTAACTGGAAGGACTTTTATTGCCATTGTTATTGCTCTGTAATTCTACCTGTATTGTACAACCGAAAGCAACCACTTCCCATCAGCTGGGGGTTTTCTTAATGTTTGTCAAATAATCACTAACCTGCCCTAAGTATTCTAGGTAGGCAGGTAGAAGGAACTGGACATGGCATACAGTACAAGTAAAGTATGACACTTGGTTAAGAAATCTCCACATCACAGATTAATGATTGTGTACGCAAAGCACCAAGGGTGCACTGGGCTTTTCAAGGCTAAACAGTCACATCCCTGTTTGTTCATTATGATGGGAACTCCAGAATTCCTCGCATGCACACACACACACACACACACACACACACACACACACACACACATATAAACACATCCCTGTATTTCTCTCTTTGTGAGGACATTCATTAAGTTAATGCTTTTTCTAGCCCCTTACCCTAACTGTAACCATCACAACTAACTGCCTAACCCCAACTCTTACCTTTACCCTAACCTAAACCTAATTCTAACCCTAACCCTGAAAACCAAGTCTGAACCCTCAGACAGGCCTTTGAAGAAGTGAGGACCAGCCAAAATGTCCTCACTTTCCAAAAATGTCCTCACTATGTTGGAAAAAAAAAAAAAATGTGTATTGGTCCCCACTATGTCACAAGTACAGATGCACACACACACACACACACACACACACACACACGCACACACACACACATTCCATTTTTCCCTTCGAGGTTTGTTTACAGTCAGTATTTGGTAGCCAGTCATGCGCCAACCATAAGTATTACTAATGATCAGCGCATGGGAGAGTTGGAACTGCTCTTGACCCCAAATTGACCTGGAGTCACAGATCCTGCAGGACGAGAGTTTGTCCTCACCAGTGCCTGCCAGTATACTGCAAAACCTATTCATCTCCATGCCACTTCGATAACCACTCAGTAGTTATGAAACTTTTAGCCTATGAATTACCAATTGTATTTACATTTTTACTGCCCCTTTCCAAAGTACATTATACAGTCTTATATTAATTTCTTTGGCTGTCTGCCATTTCAGATAACTTCAGTATCCTGTAAAAATAAACCTTCAGACTTCACAGTGTTATCTCACCTTTGTTTTATTTATTCATTGTTTGATTGTCACTGTGTTCTAATCAGCATGAGTGGAGTCACACCATCACTGTGTTTAGGCCAAAAATATCTTGAGTGGTGGCAGTGTGGTAAAGTCATGTATTTCTAATGATCCGCCAAACAAGCAGATGTGCTATAATTGTCCTGCATGTCAGTGCACACACAAAACACTTGAAATAGAAGCCAGAGAGGGTCTGAAGTCTAAACTTGACCTCACGTGTAATAGCGAGGCTTGAAGCTGAAACAGCAGTAGGACTGAAGCTCAACCCCAGAAATAGAATGATACAAGTTAGAGATAGGTCAGCCTGCTTCTCTCCTTCTCCTTCTGTATCTCAAGAGACTTAGATAGGGTTCTCTCTGCTTGTGTTTGTCATTCATTGCAGGTGAATAACTACAGTTTTACCTGCAAGGAAAATAAGCTTTTAACTGAGCAATTACCAAGCAAACAACAGTTTATCGGAAACTGGAAAGTGATGACCTTGCAGTGCTTTCACCAGGTTGGCAGTACACTTAAGCAGTGCTGAAGCTGGATAGTTGTTGGTATTTATTGGGCCAGCTTTGCACTGAAATGTTTGAGGTAATTTAGTGTCTTACTTTATTAAAAACCAAAGAGAGAAGGCCAGTTGTCAACCTAACATTGCCATCACATCTCTGTGATGATTACTTCATTTGTGATCTGACTGATTGCTGAATACATTGTTTGTATTATAAGATAATGTACTGAATCAAACCTAATTTGTCTGGATGGTATTCAGGATTTCCCTTCATTCATTACTTGTTGACAGCAGGATGTGAAGGCACACTGACACACTAGCTGCCCAGCGTCATTATGCTCATGTAGATTACTAATTCACTCGGAGCACTTCATGTCATTACACCTTTTAAAAAACAGCTAATGAAAGATAAATTGTCAGACCTCAAAGCATCTGCAGCAAAAATGTATTTGGATGGCAATCCCTAAAGTGCAACTAACCAGTGGACTTTATAGCACTGACCATAAGCCACTAAAACACAGCCATTCTACCTCAGTCAGACCTGAGCCTGACTTCTGTTTATGAAAAGAGGTGTGTGTTGCCCCATTGTATTTTCTCCACTTTTTAAAATTTGATTGATTTGGTAATAGATCCCTGGTTATCCGTGGAGCAGCACTTGATCTGGTTCTTTATTAAATATAAATATGAGAAGCCTTCTTTCTTCCTGTTCTCATGAAGCTTTGTGCACAAAAACGTCTTTTCACACCAGGGTAAATTCAGTGTGTTTTCTGAATTCCTGAGCTTCCTAAAGTTTTGCAGTGCTGAAGAACAAAGAGAAAGAAGCTGAAGTATCTTTTCCTCCAGTCCACAAATAAATCGACAAGTACACACACACAAAGGTGCTGGCACTGAGTTGATTGCATGGACACAAGCAAACTTTTATTGAGTTTTCTGCAATCCAAAGCACAGAGCAAAGACCACAGAAGGCATAGTTGAACAGCCAAGCCACTGCCCCTGTCAGCTGGCTCATTACAGTGAAAAAAGACTCTGCCAAGACTTTGGCTATTAAATAACTTTTTGGGAGCACATCTTGTGAAGTACTTTTAATTATTAAGCACCTGACAGATGGCCTGCGTCTGATAAGCCAATTTATTCTGGCTTTTGCCGTTTGCAACATGACCGAATGAACTGGCAGGTCCTCTATTTTCATTCCCCCCCCCCCCCCCTAGTTTTCTTTTCTTTTTTTTTTTTTTTTTACCTGTTACCGTGCTGGAGAGAAGGTCGGTGTAGTAGGTAGTAAACAGCGCAGTCATCTTCTAGTGGATGCGACAGCCGTGACAGACCCCCTTGTCCTCTCCTGACCTTGTGGATGTCACTCACAGTATGTGTGCGTGGCTATGCTAATGAATCAGCGTCTGGAAATGCACACATCTCTGTAGCCCCATGTGTGTGGGTGCTGTATTGCTGTATTACCTGGGAGCTCAATTCTCTCCAGCTGTGTAAGCAGGGAGAGTTTGTTCAAAGGACTCTAAGGTAGGGCTGGGCGATATGGCCTAAAAAAAAAAAATCTCTGATTTTTTCACAAAAAATCAGATTCACGATTTAAATCGAGTTTTTCCCCTCCTAGTTAAAAAAAAATAAAAATTGCGGCCTGGTAGCACATACCTGGGGTCCAAAACTTTCAGCATGTGAATAAACCCCAGCTTTTCCACGGTAGCCTATATATGGGCACCAATATACATGGCAACGGCATCTGTGATTGCTTTCCACTGGACCCCTTTCATATTATACGGCAGTGTTTCCCCTACCATCATATTGGATCACAACAGAAGTCATTTAAGGTTACCTTTCCTATAGAACAGGTCTATACCTTGTCCTTTTATTAAACAAACTAAATAGCCTTATGTTACATGCTGAGCCTGATGTGTGTGGCTTGTGTGTGTGTGTGTGTGTGTGTGTGTGTGGAGCTGTGTATGTGTGTAGTTGATGTAGGAGGTATGAGACGTTAGTGCGCCAGGTGTGGTGTGTGACGTCAGACGGATGCGCCCCAGGAAGAAAGTGAGGCATGTGCTATGTTGTTTACATCGAGCAGCCACAGTGAAGAAGCCTACGCAGTTCTGCATGCTGTTTGTGAGTTATTTCCCTCTATGTAAAAGTCAGACACTGATGAGAGAGGCTGTGCATCATCCCTGCAGTGCTGAAAATAAAGTGCCGTTCTTTAGTCCCGTTGTTTATGTGTTGTTGCCACAACAAGCTAACACAGGCTAAAGGAGCTAATGGTCTTCGGAGGTCCCTTTACTACGGTTCGGGGGTCTGCCAGCTTGGCGTTGGTAACACTTATTTATGTTATTTACACAACGGCATGTCATTTATGTCCCTACACGGTGCACATCTAAAATCCTCCTCTGCTCTCTGTGTCGCACACAGCGGAGTTCGGCCCTGATGCACACACTCACACACACACACACACACACACACACACACACACACACACACACACAGGTGAGCACACAGACACAGGTGTGCACACAAAAGCGCTGAAGAACTCGTTCCCTTTCTTGAGAACGAGTTCTTTGGCGCTCGCTGCCATGTTGTTTGTGTATCAAGCGCGCGGGGGGGAGGGGTGAGCCCACTCTGAACTACGGGAGCCCAGTGTGGAGCGGCGGTGGCGGATTTTAAATAGAAACTCGATTTTCACAAATTCGAATTAATCGATAAAATCAATTTATCGCCCAGCCCTACTCTAAGGTCTCAGAGCTGTAAACTGTGTTCAGTCTGTCTCATGCTGTGCTTTTCTCTAAATGGTCCATTTATCTAAACCATGCCAATGAAATGGCAATAATACTGTAAGTCCTCATGTCGTGTACTTTGTAAGAGCCTGAGATTATTATTAAGCTGTTCTTGTGTGACAAGCTTTCACTTTAACAACTAAACATTTATAAAAATGCCTTTGCCGGTGACTGACAACATCTTGTCACATTGTCAGCATTATGAGTTTTAAACACAATAGTTAGAAATTGTAAATCATACTTAAAGGATTGTCCTCACTGTATGATCACATCTGTATGTGTTAGTAAATGTGTGTCTGTATTGGCTCAAAAAATGGGTCTAATTTGCAGCAAGGGTTAATGAAGGCCTATTTGCCGCAGCAGGAGTTCAAGGTACTATATACGACTTTCATAGTCTGGGCCGGCATTGCCTGTATTTGGCTCTCATCTCTGATATTGCAAGCAAATTTGGAGGTGGCTGGACTGAATGATGGTGGCCAGCAGTGCTGGCCATGCAGTCGATGCTAACAACTAATAACGCTAACAACAGGAACACAGCTGACAGAACTAATAGTGTTAACCTGGGGGGCAACGGGAGGGTGGGTGTTACTTCCATTACACCTATTGCCATCCAGCCCCTGTGGGTTGGGATGGTGTAATCAGCGGTAACTCGCGTATGTGTGCAGTGCATAGTGATGGCGATTAGCTAGCCGGTGAGCCATGAAGGGAGTGACTCACATGCACTAACATGCATACATGGCTGGCCCGGCTACCAAAATGTAGAACAGAGAACACACAAAGAGGTAGTGTGACTTCATTCTCTGCTCAGGATGCCATTACTCCATTATATCTTTACATAGCAAATAGTCATTTGCTGTTTTATTAATGCTTAACATCTCGCATATAGAACCTTCTAGGATGCAGTTATTAAGTGGGGTCACACACTGGGTGAATTCATCCGCACCTAGGTTATATTTTCTCACATGTGAGTAATGGCACATGTACTGAAGCTCAAACACAAGATTCCTCTGATTTTTTGGGTCATTTAGTACAACAACTTTCTTCTGAGTTTTTCAATAATTTGTAATTAAAAGGAAAATTCTTTCTTGTTGAGTGGTAAACTGAAGAGAGACCCCTCAGACGTGATTCAGCTGCAAGAAGCTTCTTGAAATTCAAGGTTCAAATACCTGCTAACAGTTAACTGATAGACGTTATTGAAGGGATGCAATGTAAATATTGATTAACTTAAAAAATAAAATGAATAAATGTTAGATGAGATTTTGTGCCTGTCTTATTCTGTTGTCAAAATAATTTGGCAATAAAATGTTTGAGATATTTTGTTTCATTCCTGATATTAAACTTATACAGCAGTGTTATTTGTGCTGACTTGACTTTGTTTTTTACATGTACACTTGGAAACTGACTCGAATGACATAGACTTAATTTGAAACTGATTGTACATTTAGACTGGAAACAAATGGTTCAGAAATGGTTTAATTGAACTGCTAGTTGTCTGAATTTGTACTCTAGAAAAGTTGCTTTGGGCACACCTCTGTTGCTATGTGTGGCTTAATGAACTCGGTGATTGGCAGCATGTAAAGATTAACCCTATGGGCCCGAACGACGCATAGTGCGTCCAAATTCACACCTGTTCTTCTCTATTGATTTTCTTCGAGACCGTGCATCATAGGGAGAAGCCACGCATATCACGTGAAACAGCGAAATTGTAGCTTTCCGACAAGGCCAAGCACTTGTCGGTAGTCTAATAGGTAGTGTCGGTAGTGTTTTCATAGCGAAAAAAAATGATAAAGTTACACTAAAATCATGAATAACAGAGCTTTCATACAGCTCTGCACACACATTACTCTTGGATGGATTACTCGGGAATGCAGGCTCGCACAGAAATGCCACGCATATCACAGGAAAGCGCAGGAGCAGAGCTTTCCAATGTTATCACACACATCATTGTACTGTCATCCCATCACGCTATAAATACAGATTTATTGTCTACAAAATAAAAACCTGACGAATTTCTTCACAGTCCATTATACAGATCTTGTTATCAGTCACTTCATTTAGTGAGGAATATCGTATCTTACCACGTCTTAGGCTTGCGTGTGTTTCTCCCTGTCTATCCACACTTGTAGTCTGGCTTTCAAGATGCAAACATCTCCATATTGTCCAGTTGACACTCCATCAAACTTTGTATGACAAGACCAGCCACTTCACCTTTGCGCACCCGGACAACTGCAGCCTAATTTTGCATGCCTGACAGGGATGTAGTCACCATATACATTGAGGGGGACACGTGCCCCCCCCCCCCCCCCCCCCCCATGTCCAAAATGCTCCCCAATATATAACTGAAACTGAAAAACAACAACAAACTTTGTTTACTGCAAACAAAGTGGCAAATATTATCTTGGAGGACATCATTGCACTTGGTTGACTATTTTTCTATGATCTTAGATAAATATTGCCTGTTTATTTCAAATAAAACACATTTTTGACTTGTGAATCAGTCAATGGAATTTCTTGCAATAATGAAAAAATACTGGCAATTATGTCCGCCTGGCACAAACCACATGTTTTGGACAGCTGTGAAGTGACAGAATGTCCCAGCATCATGGTTCTTATATTGCCAGATTCCAGAGAGTCTCCCCTCTTCATATATGGCAGAATATGTCTTCTTCCAACTTGCTATGGTGAGATACATGTAAAAATGTAAGAATTTAGTTACACGGATTTGTTTTTTTCATTTATATAAAAATTAATATAAAATACAGGCACATAGAAGGACATGAAATGATGGCAACTCTGGTTAGCTCAGATTGTCCTGAAAATAACAAGATATAACATGTGTATGTAGCCTTTATAATGACTGTGATATGAGCTTAAAAGTAAAGGCAGTAAAAATACCCCAAAAACGCCTAGGGCCCATAGGGTTAAGCAGCTGTGGATCCAGAGTAGATCCCAGGGGTACACCCCATGGTATGCCATGGTTTTATGTTGATTGTCACTACAACTCATAGAATGGTTGCATGTTAAATGAACAAAGGACTTTACTCATCCAGAAAGCTTCTAGAGGTGTTGGATCAAACAATTTAAATAAATGTCAGGAAAAAAATCAGCACAGTGGGGTTAATAGCTCCCAAAAATTCTATGACACAACATTTTTCAGCAGCCTTTGTCAGGCATACTTGGAAAGTTTAACAAACAAGCTCCTGAACTAGTGAAAGGTTGCACAACTGAACATTACATGTTGTCAGACTTGAGAATTGCAGGAACAAGAGCATCCAAGCTTCGTTGTACTTCTTGAACAGCACTATGATAGACGGCATTCATTTGTACAAAGCCAGTCAAAAAGGCAACTTGGGCCCTGACAGCGGTTAAAAATGTCAGCTCTTATGTGTAACTCTGCTAGCAGACAGATGTGTTAACAGATACAACACAGCAAGGAAAACCCCCTGTGAGCTGTGGTGGCAACCTGCTCTCCCTCTCAGCACTCAGCAGCTTAGCGAAAGGCCAAGAGGAATCAGGATGATGATTTATACGCTAAAAATAGTAACCTTGCCTAGCCCAATACCTCTTGTCTGGATAAATGATATCTCCATTTTGTTCACTTCAAATCCCCTCCTCACCTTGGTAGCCACAGTTTTTACTCCTATAGCTGCAGTCCAAGACAAGGACATTCACTAGAACGTAGCCAGCAGCAAAGTGTGTGTTTGCGCCTGTGTGTTTGGGGAAATAAAGAGGTGGCTGGCTGCTGCTGATCAAGTCATTCCAGCTCTACATTGCATGCCATGATACTAAAAACATTTTGATAAACACAGTTGTATGTGGGTCCATCCATGACTGTGTTGTGTGAGTGGCACAGTTTTTCTAATACATCAGGTTTTGATGGGGGAGGGAAATTTGATTAATGTGATGCAAAATATAATTAAAAGTTGACGGGCTACAGTTTAATAACACAGACAGAATTAGGTGACACAGAAACACAGAGTGCCATGCTTGGGTCAGGGTGTCATTATTACCATCTGAAGGGGTTTGGGCAATGACACTTTGAAAATGAGTAGGTGTGCATAGTGGGGAAATATTTAACACAGGTACATGATACTGTTACTAAAAATCAACAGGACTGCCAAATTACCAAAATGACTTATTTTGAAAAAGCTTTGGAGTAATTGTTTTAATGGCAGGTCATCAA
This sequence comes from Epinephelus lanceolatus, assembly GCF_041903045.1. Taxonomy (NCBI): domain Eukaryota; kingdom Metazoa; phylum Chordata; class Actinopteri; order Perciformes; family Serranidae; genus Epinephelus; species Epinephelus lanceolatus. The sequence continues at coordinate 15,399,857 of NC_135736.1, forward strand.
CCTGTAGCTGCAGCTATTGATTTAGGAGATTATCAAACACGCACACATACCACACTTGTCAAACATTTCCTCACCCTTTCTAAATACAGATTTGGACACCAGGTTTGCTTGCAAACATATGTCTGGGTGTATAGCAGTACATATACACACATATACAGGTTAACCACAAAAGGAGGTTGACTCAAAAACTGGTATAGGGAGGAGTCTCCATTTTAAATGTCACCTCCCAGTGAGGGATGATGGGTAAAAGAGGGCTGAGAGTATTAGGCGAGGGTTTGAATTCAGAGGGGAATTTAGTGACAGTCAGTGCTTGTCTCATGCTGGATATTAAGGAAATTGTTCCCCTCAAGCACCACTGTAACAACCCTTTTCTCAGTCCTGTAGGGAACAGATGGGTCAAAGAGATAAGTGAATGAAGGAAACGACAGACATGAAGTGACGATCAGTGTCTCATTTCACTCTCTCTCTCTCTCTCTCTCTCTCTCTTCCTCTCTCTCTGGCTGCAAATGTCAGACTAGGTTGATCTCTTTCGACTCTGTGGGATGCAGGTGGACTGTATTAGCTACCCAGCCTCTTTGATGATTGCTTTCACTCACTGTGCATGCACTTAAGTATTTCTCCTGCCTGGCGAAAGCCAGTTCCTTGACCATGTATATGCATAACAGGGTTTCTAATAATTGGCTTTTCAAATGTATAGTAAGCCAGTGCACAAAGACTTGAGACACTGTTGCTGAGACCAGAATGATTCCATGCAGAGTCCAACTAAAGCTGACATCATGTAACCCCTCAGAGTCTAAATAAGTTGGTTTCCACCACTGAACAGCTGATCACTTGTAAAATTCAAACATGCATCAGAAGGAGGTGAGGCATTGTATTACTGTTACACTTAAAATAAGTAACCAATGCTTCCACAATAAGGGCAGGGATTGATAGGAAATGTTATTCCCCATCAGCTGGATGCATATGCAGTTATACAGTAACCAGGCTGCAGAGTAACCTGGTTTATTGTGTGCATGTGCATGTATGGTTTTATCCTGCTGCAGCATTAATGTTGGTACCTCGCTTAGTGTACCGTCAGCCACCATGTACAATCTGTTTTTTCAGTGTACCCTGCCCTGTCCCTGAGTTTCACTTTGATACACATTTTCATTGCTTATCTGCCAGGCCTTGATATTTACTCTACATTCTGAGATTAGATAGAGTTCTTGATTGGGTTATTGTAATTTCATGATGGGTTGGGAGAGGGATCAAATAGAGGGAGAAGCAGAGAAGAGTTGACCACTTGGACTTTACCATCAGTGGCTCCATGTTCATAGCCTTAGTTGCTCTGATTGAAGGGTTATTTCAGAGAAAAGTACAGGTTCTTTTGCACTATCTGCTACTTCAAAACATCCTCCAGCCGGAATCCACAATGTCCCACACATCTAGAGTACAAGCTGGTTATACAACATGGGAACACACACCAGTTGAAAACAGAATATTTTAACATATTCAATCATTTTGTGGGAGTTTGCAGAATGTTGTTTGTTAGTTTTCAAGTCGCTGCAGTTGCCAAAATGCATTATGCAAATTCAGAAATCTTTTTCATTTTGTGTGGATGTTTCATGTCGCTCTGTCCTCAGTGTGTTATATGAACCAGTGTGTAGTAGCTTCACAGCCCATATGGTGTTGCCATTTCCCGCTAATTATACCTGTTAACTATGTCAACTCATCATACTGTTGTCATAGAAATCACTTCAAAATAACTGAATTGATGTATTTGTGTAGTACAAGAACGACCGGCTTTAAAATTCATTGTAGTGAGAATCTGCACATTCATTTTGTTCTTGTAATGTTTCTAACACTGTTCAGTCTGCTGCTCTAACTGCCTGTTTATTACATGCATAACTGCATACTACAAACCAAGCACCCTCCCACTTTAGCCTGCAGGAGTCTAATCAGGTTAACATTAGTTGAATAGATGCAAGACACACAGGGCGATAATGTAGTCCAACTTACAAGACATTTTTCTTTTAAGTGAAATTAAGTTAAATGGAGCTGCAGCACCAAGTCATCTGTTTAATATGACAGTGGTATTTAAGTCTGTATTATTATTATTAGGATGCTGCTGTTAATAATAATAATAATAAATCAATTTTATATAGCGCCTTTCAAGAAACCCAAGGTCGCTTCACAATTGCGAACAACCACAAAATCACACAGACAACCACAAAATCACATGACATGAATAAACAGAAAACACAACTAGCTGGCGAAAGCCAGTTGTGTAGCATGTGTATTTTTTTTATTTTTTTGTCAAGTTGTGAAGTTACAGTTTCTTTGTCACTGTTCAAACTATAATCCTGTTGAGGCATTTTGATTTAAATTCATGTATATTCTATTCTATTTTCATTATTTATGTCAATGCACTTGCATGTCTGCAGGATGAAGGGTGACCCTAGTCCTTAACATCATCCACCTCTGCCCGCCCTTCCTGCCTTCTGCTGGGAAGCCCCTGCTCAGCTTCACTCTGCCAAGCTGTTCATTAACAGGGGCTGGTTGGTGTCCTGTTTGCTAATTAAACTGGATTGGAGAGCCTGGCTAATTAGCCAACATCAGTGCCTGACCCCCTGTGGTTCTGTTTTCATCACTATCTCCTGGTTGCCTCCAGTCTTTTGATCAGTCTGCTGCCCTGTGTCTGTTTTTGATCTGTGGCTTCACATTCAAATCAACCTGAGATTAGTACAGGGCAAATGCTAAAATAAATTAAGGGAGTCGTTGAAGAAAATCTGCTCAGAGGTTATTGAAAAATAATACACAACTCTGATTAAACAAATGCTCAGTTTGGAGTGAATTTTCCCTATGAGTATTTTTCACTGATTGCTTGGGCGATTCTGTCATTTGTGTTGGTTGTATCTTTGTGGAAGTTGAACTCCAAATAATTGGTATCTGCCACTGTGCCTGCTACAAAGGAAGGAGACTGGTGTTGAGATTGTACTTTCCAGGGAAAATTTTGACGATTATAAAAAGTGGGTAAGCTTTGTTTAAGTGACCGTCCTTATGTATTTCTTAGAAAGTAGTGCAGTAGTAATGGAAGAATGTGTTCTGCTGCCCTAAATTGAAATAAAATTTATGCTGCTGTTTCCTCCATAATATGCTAATCATGGCTATAGTCATCAATGATCATTATTACCATCAGTATTTGATATAAAATAGGGGTGATTAATTATTCTCATAGACCAGTGGTGAATCTAACTATAGGTGACCTAGGTGATTGCCATGGGCATAACCCACAGGCATGGGTGGATAATAAGACAATGCACCCCTGGGCAAAGATATGAATTGGGCCCCACCACCTCTCCTACATAGGAGCAAGACACACAGACTTTGTATTGGTTTTGCACCACTGTGTAGTCCTGATGCGTCTGGTTTTGTGTCTATTTATGGCCATTTTGTGTCGCATTGTGGTTATTTTGTGTCTTCTTGTAGTCGTATGAGTCTCCTTGTGGCCATTTTGTGTCTTGTTGTGGTTATTTTGCCTGCTTTGTAGTTGTTGTTGTTTTTTTGTCCATTTGCAGTCCCTTTGCATCTCTTTTATCCCTTTTCCACCAACAGTGAACCGGTTCCGTTCCACTTCCCACACCTAATTTTGACCAAAAAGAGAACCCAAATAGTTGGTTCTCTGCTGGAACCTAAGGGTGTTTTCACACTAAGGTCCAGACCAAGGTTCATGTTTTTGTTACATTGTATACATTTGGTTCCTTGGTTTTGCATTCACATTGCAATTCTGTGAGCGGACTAAAGAATGGGCGGGGGTCTGACGTCAGCGTGTTGTCAAGTAGGCGGGTAGAAATCCACTCAGTGTTTACAAACATTATCTCGCCACGCTACTCATACTATTATGGCATTGCTATCAGCTGCAGCACCAACGCAGAGCACAATACTCACAGCTCGTACAAAATGAAATATAAATCTACACCTTGTGTGAAGATGTCATCGTTGCCCGCAGGAAGGAGGAGGAGGAGATAGCTAGCAATGTTAGCAATGCTGAGAGCCCTGCCAACTCGGGAGCGACCAGTGTCGAGGTGAGTGACCATAGACGGCTCATTTTTGATGGTGGACTTGACTTCTCTCCTGGCGGAAATGAACAACCAGCACACCAGAATTTCCTGTCAATGGTCCGAAAGTCCGTACCATCAAAAAAATTGATTTCACACTAGCAGCGGACTGGACCATGATTCCGTTTGGTCCGGACCGAAACCACCTCTTTTGGCCGGACCAAATTTCGGCCGTTTGGTCCAGACCGTGGTCCGGGGGTAGTTTTCACACCTGCGGACCAAACTGGAAAGTCCAAAAGTCTGGACCAAATGACCTAGGTGTGAAAAGGCCCTAAGTATAGCAGGCTATTCTTGACTTAAAGTGCAAATTGTGATGACATCAGTGGGCATGTCATACTCTATAGCTTGGAAAGAGAGAATGGAGAAGGCAAAAACGGAGAAGTCAAGTGAGAACCTGTCAGGAAAAAAATGAGCGTGCAGTGGTCTCATTAATAGTTGTGTATAAAGCGATTTTGCCTGTACTTGTTATTTCCTTTGTGTGCTGTGCACCGTTGATGAAATATCCTTGATTACAATGTTTCGACTCACAACTGGTGGAAACGTAGGCTGGTTCACCAGATAGGCATCTGGGTTCCAAGAATCCTGAACAGAAGCGGTTCAAGAACCAGAGCTAATTTGGTGGAAAAGGGGTAGTTGTGGTCTCTTTTTGTTTCTCTGTGGTGTTAATTTAACATTTGACATTTTGCAAGTGAGTGCATGGGCCCCACCTGACAGTTTGTGCCCTTAGGCCTGTGTGGTCAGCCCATTTAGTAATCCATCCATGCCCAGAGGGTAGTAGTAAAGGTACAACCTCTAGTCCTGGCAATGCAGTTCATCTTAATGCGTTAATAGTAAGTTATCATCGCAGTCAGAACATGCTAGAGCACTGATGGGTATGGTGGAGTGGAGTGTATATTGAGAGCATTAGAATACATGAAAATGAAAAGGTAGAAGCAGTACAGGCCATAGACTGTGCAAAAATCATGGACAGAGCCATTGTAACATCACCAATTGGTTTGTGGCGTCAATTTTGGCATTATGGTCAGAAGGATTTTAACATGTTTGTTTTTGCTGTTAAGATGTCCATTTTAACAAGGGTCTATGGAGATTGACTCATTCTCGGAGCCAGCCTCAAGTGGCCATTAGAGGAACTGCAGTGTTTGGCACTTCTGCTTTGGCTTCTCTTTTCAGCCCAGAGGTTGCGGCTCGATTACTCTCCATCTATCAAATGATTGTATGTGTTTTCTGTGTTATCAACCTCATGCTAATTTACTAAATATTTGCTTCATGTTTTTCTAGTCCACAGCTTAATACAGAGCTGTTTATTCCACATGGCCTAGTGAGAACATTTTACATTTACATCGTGTCATATGTTTTTCTGAGAACCTCAATCCAGTTTTCACTATATCTGTTTGAAGCAGCTGGGTACCCTCCATGCTGATGCACTCATGCCAGCACAAGCTGTTAACTGTTTGCTGGATAAGGTTTCATGGCCCGGCTGTAAATGGTACACCAGCCACAAGAAATACAGATGATATTCTGCTCAGTTGTACAACATGATGCAAAATTGCTTCCTGTCTGTGCATGTGACATCTGGAAAGCCTACTGGCTTCATATAGTAGCTAGAGGGAAACCTCCTTGCTGCATCATCTAATCAACATATAACACCCCCTGGCTTTGTTTTGTCATTATAGGCTTCTTGTGTTGTGATTGACTCCATCATTGCTTTTGGTGCAACACTCTGCTTCCCCTGCTGTTCTGGTAGAGCAGCGCCACCCAGTCTGTCTTGAATTTCCCATTAAGACCCAATTAGGCTGTGATAGGGGATAGAAGCCACATGGGTAAACCCTGCCATCCCACAGCGCGCAGAAAGGATATGTTAATGGACAACCTAGTGTGCTCAGTGATGTGTAGTCGAGTACATTTTCATAGCCATTTACAGGTCTCATTTTCTGCACATTATAGCTTGGCCTAGTGAATCTTTAAATGGCACCTTGCAGATCAGTCAGAGCTGACAGTTTACTCCTGCCAGGCTGGATGCTGACATTAATTCATTTTGAGAGGTTAGCCACAAGTGGTTGAGGAAAGTGGAAGAAAATGATTTAGTCACGAGAAGGGCTGGTTATCATTTATACCAGTACCACTACCAGGACAGCTACCCTTGAAGCGATACCAACACCATTCTAGTACTTCTTTCTACACCCCTTATGTGAATGGAGTGGTGTGTAGCATGTAGTATAGCCATAATTTCAAACATATAGGTACATTTTATTATTTATTACTAAGTTAAGTATTGTAGAATTAGTCTTGTTTGGCTGTTGTTAGAAAGAATTCACAGTTTGAAGACATTTGTGTGGTTAATTGTTGACATTTTATAGAGTTAATCAGCTAAATAAGAAAATCAAAGTATGTTCTGGTCAAAACAATAACAAACTGAGATTGAGACATCCACACTCTAACTCTTAATTAATTTGGCCAATTCAGTAAGGCAACTGTCAGTTTTCACGGTCTGTCACGATGGAAGCCCACTGCTTAGATTCTGGCAGGCCCACACATGTCAAGCAGCTCTCAAGGCTTAAGGAACTGGACATTTTTGCTGATTTACCACCATCACCCTTGGCTGGCCTGTTATCTTTATGTCTTTTTGTTGCAAATGTTCTCCATTATCTGGGAACATTTCAGCCATGTTTCACCCATCAAAAGCAGAAGTGACAGTTGATAAAAATACATGATCCATCTGCAGCTGAATGTGGCTCTTAGTCGCCATCGCTCATTCATGTAGATGGAGGGAACAAAGCAAAAAGGGGGGTGGGGGGAGAGGATAATCCTTCAGGATCAGCTGTGTGTGGGTGGACATGAGTAAGTGCAGCTGGCACAGTCTCTCTCTCTCTCTCTCTCTCTCTCTCTCTCTCTCTCTCTCTCTCTCTACTGTCTATCTACCTCTCTCTTTTCCTTGTCTGTCCTTAACTAACACACTGACTGCTGTCCTGTGCACAGCGTGGTCGGGACTGCTAATTAGACAATGTGCACTGTATGAGATTGTGTAATTTGCCCTATCTCTTCATGAAAATGATAATTTGACAAAGTGGCTAAAATATTGTGGCTATCCTATCTGACGCTTTTTTTTTTTTTACAGAACACAACTTAAAGTATGATTTGGACATTTATTCTGCACAGGGGTTACCAAGGCAGGGGAGTTTTTTTCCAGACCTGCTGTCAAAGCTAGATCCTGCATACAAATTTGGTTTTACACCCAAATTGAATTTATTCAATTCAGTCATGATACTCCGCACCTGACTGGTTTGGATGTGGATCGTTTTTGGGCAGATTGCCTTTGCTGTGAGTTGTTTACTGTCATATGTGATGGAGGAGTTTAAAGTCACTCAAGATGATGGACATCTCAGATAAGCCGACCATCAGCATCTCGCTGCTCATGTCAGAAGACTTTAGCTTGGCAGTCAGAGACGTGCTGAGCAACTTGCTGTGAGATTCATAGCAATCAAGGACTCGTCCAGAAAAGCAGAAAATGTCCTCTGAGTTTGTCAAGTATTTACATGTAATAATACTTTGAAGGTAACATTTTATTTAAGTCCCCTATTAAGCATTTATAAGCAGTATACAAACATTTAATTAATTATTGTACGCAGCTAGAAGGACATTTTAGGACATTTTAATTGCTTATTAATAAGCAATTATAGCTTCTCTTATGTGGACATTATTTTTTATTTTTACAACAGTAATTTACTATATTGTCATTCATTATTGTGTGGCTACACCAGCCTACACTCATGGGTACCCACAGGAAGAGCTATAGCTGTTGGCAAATACATTAAAGCACTTATATCTGCTTACATCTGCTTTATAATAAGTTCTAAATAGGCGATATAAAGAAACTCAAATATGATATTTTTGACTAAATACCTCTATATTGATAGTACGATAATATTGTAGTGTTGACTATTAGTGCTTTCACAAAATTTTTACACAATAATCAGTAATGTGGATATAAAGACTAAATGGGTAGAGAGAGTTTCATATCACAATATTGATATATCAATATATTGCCCAGCCCTAGTTCTAAACCAGTTAGTAAATGTATATATATTGCATTTAAATAGACTACTGAATAGGGGGACTGTATTTTTGTCCCTCAGCACTAAATGGCTGTCATTCATACAGATGGTTTGGGTTGTTGTTGATTAATTGTGATGATTCAGTGATTACTTCATCTTGGCTGAGATTCTCTGCATTTCAAAAAGTCACTTCCTGGTCTGTTTTCAGCATTAGATTCTGCAAGCTGTGTCCAACATGATGTCTGAATTTCTTGGTGTACAATAGGAAAAAAAGTAATGGATTACCTACTGTCCCTTTAACATTTGGCTTTTATGTTAATGTGAATTCAATATAGGGCATTAGAATGAAGTATTTAAGGGTGTCTATTTCAGCTGAAATGTAATCAGCTCTGTTTCAGAAGAGGACTACCTGTATCTATCAGGTACATGTGCAGACAGCTGAAAGACAGACAAAGGAAGGGTTTCTCTTTGTCCTATAAAGGTATAAAGCCTCTGCGGGCTGACAGGCAGGGAAATGGCAGATTGCAAGCAAGATCTGAGGAGCCTGAATGAGGCTCTGTTGCATTAGTCCAGAGACCAGTGTCAAACTGACTGAAATGGCAAACAGCAACATTGATCACTGTGGCGCCTGACTGTGTGATACTGTCAGCTCTCACTGAGTTATAAGCCATCCTGCTCTCCTTGCTGATGATTTATTTCTCTTGGGTCAAGCTCTGTTCATTCTTTTCTCATTTGTATGTCTCAAGATATAGAAAAAAACATTGTTCTCTTCCCTGGTAGAATAAAACTTTCCTGTTTGTAGAGAATACAAAACAGGTGTTCTTTCAAAAAACGGACCAGCCTGGATAATGTTCTCAATGTAAATCCACTTAAACAGATTCCTACTCTGAAAGAGATTTACAGTACAGCACAATTTGAGAAGGAGCAGAAAAGCACTTTGAAAAAGCGCTTGGAAAAGTGGCAGTCCTCCAGTTTTCAGAGGAGAGTGCTTCGTAAGCTGCAGGTTGAGTGCATGAGATGAATGAATGAATGTATGCACGTGACAGGGCCCTACAATGTATAATGTAAGGGCTGCAGTGGCATTGTAATCAGTCGGCACTTTGCACTTACCTTTAAGTGGTATCTAAATATAATAACAGTAACATTTGCCATGTGGGCCATACTTCATTCAAACATATGCTTCATGCTGTATGTTTGCGCTGGCTTATCCTCTCTTTTTCATTTACTGCTCAGTGTACAAAAGAATAAATGACTGGTTCTGCTTGTTCAACAGATCACATCAAAAAACGTTTGGCTTTACTTAACACCCACGGATATGTACTTAAGGTAGTCTGCACCCTGTGCCATTTATTTATTTTGACACCATATGTTATTGAATTGTAAATGCACTGCAGAGATGGACGAAGTGCCAAATGGAAAGGACCCAGCATATGAATGTTACCTTTGGTTTTGGAGCTGAATTGAAGCATTTGCAGATCACAAGGATTGCTGAAGGTACTATCTTCAGTTAAAGCCACACTATTGATACTGCTCAGTCCACTGAAACGTCCCTCGATGTGTTAACCATACACAGAATCAAAATGATGGACGTAGCCTCCGTGACGTCACACAACTGTTTGTGGACTCCCATTTTGAATCCTGAAGTTTGGCATTTTGACTACCACCATCTTGGATGTTTGAAGTCAGAAGTGACCATATTTGGACAAGAGGGGGAAGCTAACCCTAATGCTAGCTGCTAACCTGTGCTGTGTCTCAAATCGCGTACTTCCGTTAGTACACTTCTATGTAGTATACTATGTGCGCTATGTACTTATTGGCGTAGTGCGCAAATTTCGACAGGGTAGTTGTCTCAAACCAAACACGGCCGTTGTGCACTCACCGGAAATGACGACCGCAAATTAACTAGCTAGCAAACTAGCATTAGCATTGCGTTATTGTTCGTGGTACCAAATCATTACAGACTGCTAAATTAACCCAATAAACCTACTGCTGGCTAATACCCGACAACAGTATAGTGGTGCTTAGTGCAAAAAACACATGTATTTATACAATGGCGACCATTGAGGGCGAGAAGTGTCCAAAATTCCACACTCAACTTCTTGACCGTTTTGAGTGCACCATTCGGGTACTCATAGTGCACTGCATTTTTCCATACTTCTCAGTGTGAACGCACTTATGCACTCAAAATATTAAGTGTAAGTACAGAAGTACGTGATTCGAGACACAGGGCTGGTTAGCGCGATGCAATTGCAGTCGATGATTAACTGTGATAATGCTAATGCTAAAACCATTAAAAGAAAATGCACATACTGGAAAAACTGAACTTTCGACTTCTTACAAGATCTTTGAATGCAACCAGATGCTGAACAAGACTTTTGTTAGGCGACCAAATGTTACAGTTAACTTTCATAAACTGAAAACACACTGAAATAGCCACAGCTAGGGCTACACCTATACTGTGTGTATCTAGGGTTACTTAACAAGCTTTGTCGCTGTGGTAGCAACTTGTCATCGGATGGCACCCAACTGTCACTCAAAGCATCCACGCTCTTAATTATGTGTAACTTTAAGCCTTAAAAACATTTAAATGGGTGAGTTATATAAAAATTCAGCCCTGTACAAGCGTCATGAATGTTGAAATTAGCTATAGAGACCAACACCAATTTTTGCACCACTCAAGTTGGGCATTTTAACTTGGGGGTCTAAGGGGACTGACTCACTTTTGAAACCACCCTCGAGTGGCCATTACAGGGACTTAATTTTTTGGCACATCTGCGCTGGCTTCATATCTCAGCCCTGGAGATTGCCGCTTTGTGTTAACAGCTTAATTTATCTCCACCACTGAAGCACTTCGCGTCATAGCATTGCTTTTTCTTCCCGCATCTCTGTCTCTTTTGACTGTATAGAAATTGTACTCTTTCTTCCTTGATTTGAGTATCCAAATTATCCAAATTAATAATGGATGGTGGCACAGCCAGTGGGGATGAGCACCTGATAAAAAAATGAGTTGTGCATTTACTTGTGTGTGGGGAAGGAAGCCATGCAAATTCCAGGGCCTGTTTTCAGGAATAACAAATTCAAACGAAACACAAGAGATGGATTGTTTTATTAGTGCTGTCTTACAAGTCCAGTCCACATAACAGTGACAGTATACTGTGTATATCAGCAAGTTTTACAATTGTATTCATTTTATTAATCTTGTGATAATAGTATACACTGAATTCTAATAGAAAAGACATTTACAGTATGTGGATTAATCGCATCCCTCCTCCCTTGATGTCATAGATTAAATTCACAACTAAAATAGAAATTTGTTATCAAGCACTATTATCCAAAAGCTAAATTAAAACTCTTAACCCTTAGCTCATACACTTGAGGGTGCTTTATCGACTCCAGTATACACTGGAGTCTTTAATTATGCAAGTTATCAAAACTTATTTGATGGCATTAATATTACATGCTTAAGGGATGATGCAATCATGTAGCCTGACTGTGATTCGGGTCCCAGTGTGAATCTGCCAGAAGAGATTCCAGCCTGTTTTACATGCTCACTTAAGCAACATTAAAACACAATTACCAATCTGGAGGGATGGGTGATAAAATATTAGCCATCCTTGCCTAGTCCCACATTTTTGGAAGGCATTAACTGATGACAGATTACAGCAGGTGAGTCCTAACACATAACTCACTCCTCAGTCTGCCTCAAACACTTCCCATGACCTACATGTTGTAGAAAGCTTACCTCTTTCTGACATGACAACACACTTGTTATATTTGTCTCTTGTATTGGCTTTTTAGCTCTCTCAGATTCTCCCATTACACCCTATTCAATTTGTGCTCATAGCTGAATGTCAGAAACATCAAGCACAATTTCTTCCACCAAATATTCTGACCATAAAACACAAGGGCCCCTAGTAAAGAGACCTAGCCCAACTGAGTAATAACTCCTCTGTATTATGCTCTCCCATTAATGTCATACATTACTGCCATGTTTGGTGTGGGGCTACTGATGTGGCTGCTCTATGAAGAATCCACTGACAGTGTGCAATAATTTGAATTAATGCATAACAGTACCACCTGCTACATCTGACTGGCAAATGGATGTCTTTCCTTGGTATTGTGGACATGCTCTTCATAAGAGACACACATTTTGTCGGCAAAACATCCAGGTGAACATGCAAATAGTTTTTGATAATGTGAGAACAATAACAACCAAACAACCAAAATCTAAACTGGACTTCATCTTGCATGTAGGAAAAAGAAGTCTAACATGGCAGAAGCAATGTATTATCTTTACAAAGACATGATTCAGCCTCTTGCAACCAACAGCTCCTATACTGCCCAGTTACACACTCATGCTCAGTGCACTCTGCATTGAACTCTAGTGTTTTTCACACTATTATAGTATTTATGTAGAGTGCCTGGAGCAATGAACTGCGATAACAGGAGGCCAGTGATGAATGAGCAGCTCTGATGTCTTTGATGACTACACATGTGTGCACAAACCATTACTGACCAGCCAAAAGGAAAACAATACATGAGAGAGGTGACTTCTTAGATTGTCCAGTGCACACATTCTGATGTTCTGCAGTTTGAGATATCAGTGTCTTTTTCAGTGTGGTAATAACTGAGGATATTTAATAGTGTGTGTTTTTTCCACACCACGCTTTATTGGGGTAGATCTTCAAGTGCACAGTAATCCTTGGCTGTATTATGCGTGCTTAAAAATGAATCATGGAATTGCAGTTAACTAAACTCCCTGCTTTTTAATGTAATGCTAAAGCCCATTTAGCACAAACAGCTCCATTCTCGCTCGGTTGCTGGCAATGATGACGGACAGACAACCCCAAAACAATGGTTTAATAAACGGCTGTTACAGATTGATTGGCTACCACTTGAAGTTCTATAAGTAAAGAAGAGAAGTGGTGATTGCGGTCAGTTGGCAATCAGCAACAAATTGTCTGCTGAGTGGATCCCATTTTTCGTGACACACAGTGGTGACCTGTGATGCAGTAGGTTGATTTCAACTTCTGTTTTTCCTTCATTAACGTGTGAGTGTCAGAGGATGAAGGATGAAGTCATTTTCGCAGGATAGATATTTTTGAACTTATGGCCCTCAACAATAAAATCATTTTCTTCCATCCTATATACAGAACATTGTATGTCACTGAATTATTCTGATTAACATTTCTTTCTTGCGTTCTACTTGCCACACGATGCAGTTACACTGTTTTTGTTCCTCCAAACAGTGTGACAGCTTTTCAAATGTGAAAGGCAGGAAATAACTGAAATTAACAAACCATAAGCACAATAAGGCACAAGATCAAAAACCATTTATTTTCATGTCGGTATATATTTTGTCAACATCTTCTGCGGAAAGTCAGACTGTCCAAAACAATTATTAAAACCATTTCTCTTTGTGGTGTCATCAGACAATGTTCCAGTGTTGAGAAACACCTTAAGGCGATTTTAATCATTTAAACTCTTATTGCAGTCGGCTTCCCAGCTTTGAATCATTACATTGTTATGAATCAGTGTTTCTTTTTACTTCCTAGTTTCCAGTGTTGAAGTTACATAAACTGCATGTGCTCTCAGACCTTAAAGTAATTGATACTTGCTAATAACTATAACTTGCACTTGCCAATAACTATATATTAAGTGGGTAAAGATAAATAATAGAACAGCTAAACAAGACAACACTTAAGATATTATGATATCTAGTTTCATATCACAATATTGATATATCAATAAATTGCCCAACCCTAGTTTTAAACTATGTAGTATATGTATATACAGTATATTGCATTTAAATAGACTGAATAGGGGGTCTTAAATAAATATGATAAATATTGTGAAATATTTTTAATTATGATAAGACCTGTTAGCATTGTCCTCCAGCACTAAATGACCATCATCTATACAGATGGTTTGGGTTGTTGTTGATTAAACCGACACTTACCTTTCTGGAAATTTTACGCTTTTCTTTGTTTAGGTTAAAATGCTACTAATAAGCTGATGGCACACTAACATGTAAGTGAATTCCACCAGCGATAAAAACTCATAGTTATACCATTCTCATATGGTTCTAAGAAAACTCCGACCAATCAGAATGCAATGATTGGCCGAGCGTCCTGTCTGTCTTCCCCACGTGGAGGCCTCCGACTGATGTAACCGCTCGCGTAACATCTTAGTTTGCCTCTAATGTAATAGTCTCTCAATCAGAGATCTCCGCCTTCTGATAGTCTGGGGACACTCCTTTCTAAAGTGTGTTTAACACACCGGAGAAAACGGCCGGCAACAAAGCAACTCCTCTTTTTAAAAGGACACGCCCTCCCGGAAATATGCGCTCCCCCTTTTCTCGTCCGCAAGGAAACAAACACACAGAGAGCTTGAAAATGGATGCCGAGAGATTTAACTCTGTTTTATCAAACGTGTGCTCAGTCCACAAGATTGTGGAAATGAAGGACTTACAGCGACTTTGTTTAAAACTTTTAACGCAGTCGGACTGTGTTTACGAGCACAAGAGTTCAGCGAGCCACTGAAGGACCGCCCTGCAGATTTACTATTGGTTCTGCAACGTAGGGAGTTTTTTTTAAACTCTGAAATTGTATCCGCCCATCTAACACAAAATCAGGGAGAAAGACATCAGTCTTTAGTTAAGCAAAGCGTCTAAAGAGTGACTTGTGAGTCTACTAATGTAACATAGGCTGTAATGTTATATATGTTGCTATATGTTGCAGTTGCTAATGGCTAACGTTAGCCTACTGTAGCGTAGCCTCTGAAACATTAACGTTATCTTCCTTGTGCGTTTCCACTTACTAGTAATGTTAACGCTACTATCTAACGTTAGAACTGTAACCTTATTCTAAAACTCATCCGTCATCACTGACTCCGGTTGAGTCTGTCATAGACGTAATGAGGACGTAATGGAGGAGGGGGGAGTAGGCCTTTGGAGGGAGGTGGAGTTGCAGGAGGAGGAGGATAGGACTTTGGAGGGAGGCGGGAGTTGTGGATGTTCAAATAATTTTTTTCTAAGTGCTGTGTGAAATGCAAGAAAGGTAAGAGTAGCTTTAATAGTGATGACTCAGTGATTACTTCTGGTGGCATTTTACTTGAACCAAAATGGCACCAAACGCCACAGGTGTGTAGTATATTCATACTATCAAACATTTTGGTGGCATCTCAGCACACTCACTTGCCAGCTCCGTTGAATACACTATGCTTGACTACAGCACACCACACACTGTATAGGTTGTAGCTGCTGTAATAGTGGGCCAATCACAAAATGCAATAAATTGAAGAATACTTTTGGCGATTGGTTGCAACCAAATCCATACAAATAGCCATTTGTTTCTAGATCTGAATACAGAAAGGATCAAATCCAGGTATCATTTGAACTAAGAAGTTTCAATAGTACCACTTGGTACTGGGTAATTCTGATCAGTATCTTAAAGTTAGTACTGATACCCAGCCCTATTGGTAATTGGTTTGCATTTACAGTCATGTCATCATTTTATTCATTTTTTATGGCTCTATTTGTCTTTTGATTTTTCCAGGATCCCAGAACGAAGCACAAGTTCAAGATCCACACCTATGGGAGCCCCACCTTCTGCGACCACTGTGGCTCTCTGCTGTATGGCCTCATCCACCAGGGCATGAAGTGCGACTGTGAGTACTTCATTTGATATCTCACTCAGCGGTATCATATGTCCTCAATTATTTTCTAATGTCAGTTCCGTGTATCAAGTGGTGTAGGGCCTAAAGTTGATGGTCAAACACTGAAGCAGGAAACTTAGTCCTGCACCGCTCTGTTGTACAGGTCAATTAGGCACAAGTATGGCATGCACAGGAAAATAACATGGCACACGATATTCTTTTTTACTGCCAGTTCATCAGCATCATGTCCTGAATAAAACAAGTCCATTGTTCCTCCTCACTGAATATCATAGGCCTTTGTGTTTCCCTTCCTCCTTCACTTTCACTCATTAAAATCACACATTGTCTATTTTCAGTCTGCAGCTATGTTCCCTGCACTCTGAATAGGCCTGCTATCAAAAGCTTTACAGAGTCTTTATTAATATCCCTCACTCCCTCAGTCTTCTTCCCTTTAATCTTGTGTTAGTGGATTAGTCTGAATGCCTTAATGAGCTCCTAAATACATTATCCTCCACCTGCTACAGACCACCAGTTATGCCTAATGATTGCTCCGGGGTGTACATAAATAGAGACGTGGAGCGGCAAATTATTTTGGCAGATCAATTGCGCCTCTAATCACACGACAATAAGATTGCACTGTATTATATCCAAGCACTGGTGAGCTGCATAAGTTAGCAACATAGCCAGTCTTTAACATTATTATTCACTCACCGAATGACTTGTTGGCATGATGATGTAACCGTTGGGAACTGCTCCAAATCTATGACAGGGTGGTTCAGCTGGCAGACACACATGCCATGTATGCATGACATCACGGGGGCTGAATCTGGGTCATAACCTTGTTATCTCCTCCCTCACAGAGCTTTCCAAAAAAACCATGCTTTAATATTGTGCCAAATGTTTATGATACATGAACGAAATTGAAATCTGTCCTCATATAGATAAAGTAAATCTCGAGGAAAAAGCAGCTTACTGTATTTGAACATTAAGCCATAGGAGGCTGCACACATTTGCTTTTGTAACATACTGTAATATGATATCTTCATTATTTATAGATCATAGCTATTTTAATAAAAAAAAGAATGTGTTAAAAATACACAAATGCATGAAAATCTTATATAATCCACAAATAAATAAGTTGCTGTCAGTAGCATGTTCATGTACAGCAGCATCTGTATTTCAGCCAGCTCTAAGGAAGCCCTGAGCCATTCAGTTTGAATTGATATGCATCAAGAGAAAAAGCTAATCTTGATCTATGTAAAGCCCTCTTCACTAATGTCTTTTATCTCCTCTCTCTGTCCCTCCAGCCTGCGATATGAACGTCCACAAGCAGTGTGTTATGAACGTGCCCAGCCTGTGTGGAACCGATCACACTGAAAGGAGGGGGCGTGTTTACCTCAAGTGTGAGGTCACTGTGGATAAGCTGCAGGTCACAGGTAGGCCTCTGTCTGCCCCTCTCTGTTCGCACACACTGGATTGAATGGGCTTATAAAATGCAAGGTGTGAAGCGCCTGAACTGGTTGATGTGTGTTTATGGCAGATGCTTGATGAAGATGTGTTTCTGTCTATGTGTGTGTGTGTGTGTGTGTGTGTGTGTGTGTGTGTGTGTGTGTCACTGCAGGTAGGCTGAGATGAGGGTGTTGGTGGTAGCAGACACTTTTGTTCTATTTCGGTTGTGAAACCTGGATCAATTCCAACACTTTGCCTTTTTTTTTTTGTCCATAAACCCAGACTGTTAAATTTCACACAGGCATTTGCTTTCAATCCCCTGCTGCCATTACTTCTGAAATGAACCCTGCTCACCATTAACTCTGCCTTAAAGGTCCAGTGTGCAGGATTTAGGGGGATATATCGACAGAAATGGAATATGATATAATAAGTTTTCTTTCATGTTTAATCACCCGGAAAGTAAGAATCGTTTTTGTCACCAGAATGAGACGTTTACATCTACATAGGGAGTGGGTTCTCTTCTACAGAGATTGCCATGCTGCACCATCATTTTTCTACAGTAGCCCAATATGGGGAAATCAAACGCTGGCTTTAGATGGAGCCATTTATGTTTTTGCGTTGGCCACCATAGTTAGCAGCCCCTCCATGATGAGAGCATAAAATGTTATGTTAAACTGCTTTATTCAGTGCTTTTACTAGTTTAAATCACTGGGTCCATTTGTTTTGGAGAGAAAGAGACCTCTGGATAATTCAGCTCATGGTAAAAACCTTGTGAACGTCTGACTCTTTTCTGAGAGAAAAGATGAGCACACATAAGAAGGTGTTGGGCCAGTGGCCTGTCTCTGGTGAGCCAAACAGTGTAGGAGAAACGCTGATTTGTAACATGAAACAGCTTTATTCAGTGTTTTTACTGGTTTTAATCACCTGGGGTCGCATTCATAAAACAGTGCATAGGATTTATATTAAAAGTGTACGTGTGGACAAAAGCAGAAAATGGTGTGTGCCAGAAAATATCATGATTAATAAAATTATGCGTACGCCTGACAGTGCACAGTGTCCTTTTATCAATCCCAAATTAACTTGGAATTGTCGGCACATGGATCAGCCTCATATCCTGCCCTCTACATGCCCACATTCAACTATAATAAATGGTCAATGCAAAGCACCTTGTCAAGGTTAATGCACGGAAATGAGCCTGCTGATCAATGGGACTTGACCAGTGAATCACGGCAACAACCAAGTGTCACTGCGTTGTTGTCTACAGCATTTAGACTGACAATGTGCAAAAATGATCATGACAATCAGTGTATCCCTGACCCTGGGATATCATGTAAAGATGAAAGTTTGATAGGTGAACACAATTTATTTATTTATGTTTGTCTTGGCTTGCATTATGAATAGGACTCAAAATAATGCAGGTGGTGAGGAGAAGTGTGTGACAGCCACCGCAATGTCTCCAGTGCGCTCTGTGCTTACACGCTTGTGTTCGCCGCAGTGATTTTACACACAAAAACTATCTGAAAGGGCTCTCTTCTGAGCCCGTGAGGGTGGGGATGTGATGATGAGACAGCGCCGATGAAATAATGAGCAGAATTGGGGGTGATATTTGAGTAAGCTTAGGATTTTTACAACTGAAAGGTGTTTATGGAAAAATTGTGTCTCACTAGCACAAGCACTAATAACACCTCCGGATTAAACGTTAATGAAGTTGATGTATAAGTAACGTGTGATATGAGGCAAAATAAATGTGTGAGAGCTCATCATATGTGTCGCCAATATCCCCTGTCAGCAAAATGTTCATATGCATGAGTCAGAGTTTCCCTATAAATATGCACATTCTGCACAAGTTTGTTTTTATAGATCACAACTTTTGCATGGGAAGTGGCATACGCCTCTTTCAGGCCTCGTTTTGTGTGTACGCAATGTTTATAAATGAGACCTGTGATCTGTTTAATTGATCTGGATAATTCAGCTCCCAGTAAAAACCGTCTGAACGATAAACACTGAAGGGATGCTAAACAGGAGAAGTTTCAGCTGGTTGCAATCTGCAGTCTTCATCACTAGATGTCACTAAATCCCCTAAATCTTACACACTGTTGCTTTAACTCTGATTCTGATTCCTGTATACCAGTGGATACTTTCCACTGGAATTAATAGGAAATAACTGGAATAAAATAAAAAGATAAGGGTTATCTGCTTAGGCTGTATAAATAGGCATAATCAGTTAATTTGCTAAACAAATCCATTACTTTGTCAAATACATACAGTGTGGAATGTGCCATATGGTGAGTTAGTTTGCTTGCAAGGTCTCTATCGGGGAAAGGTACTCTATCTAGGCAGCCCCAGATGCAGTGAATCTAACTGCTAACTGCATGGCTGGCCTTGTAACTATCAGCTATTAGTATGCTGCAAAGGCTTTTCCCTTTTGGTGCACAGATCGATAGAGCCGCTCCTGCTAAACATTCTCCAATAAGAAGCAATTCACTGTTACGACACACTTGGAAGGCAATCCCAGTCCAAATATGTAGTCCTGCAGTGGTGTGTGGTCTGCTGCGTGGGCCCCGTGTTGTTACCCTTTTTAAACAGTCACGACTTGCTTCTGTGTTGGCTGGAGTTTCTGACATAACTGAATTGTCTCTGCAAAGCACACTAAACGCTTGATATATTCGTTTATGTCTCATCAGAATTTCACAAAGACGGGATCTGAGCGCTCTGCTTGTGAGCGGGGTCGTGGCTTTACAATCAGCTGTCTTACCATTATTCATTAGAAGGCTATTCTGCACGATCATATCACTGGCTATGCCAAACGTTTTAATTACTGAACCCTCCGGTTTCAAAGACACACCTGGTCTTTGTCTGCCGAGCTCAGAAAAAAGGGTGTAATGAGATACTATTAATAGCATTTACTTAATGTAATGTAATCAGCGGTGATGTCATATATCAGAGACTTTTTACATCCTTAAGAAATCCTTCTACAGCCACTTAATATTGTCTGAACAGCTAAAAAAGAGTAAGGCTTTCTAAAATAAGGTGCATATCATATCTAATCTATACATTAATGTTCTTGATAAAGATTGCTTCCATACTTTACTGTAGATTAATGTGTTTCTCCTCTACTTTCATTCATCTTTTGCATTCCTTTGCTGCTTTCTGAATACAAATGATACATACAACTACATGTAGGCTTAAGTATTTTAGTTTATAAATCACAAATTATTTGACAGTTCATAATTATTGACTTTGCAGACAGTGTTGAATAATCCTCTCAGAGCAAGTAGTGGCTGACTGGCTGCTGTGGTTAAGCTGAGATCATTTCAGGCGTAATCTGTCAAATGTATCTATTGTGACGTTTTCAGTCTGTGGCTAAAAGTAGCACAAAAATGAACAGTGTCTGGTTGATGGTGCTGTGAGTGTAGTGTTGTCAGTTTTGAAAATGCAAGAGCTGCGGTCATCCAACGTGGCTGCTGCAGAATGCTGCATCACTGGAGCGGCTGCGGCTCTGTTATAACTTAGTAACTTTTAGGTTGTTATATAAAATGAATTAAAAATTGTATATGCATGCTGCACATAGGCCAAACTATCTGCGTGTGTTTGTTGCACAAGTTTATTTGGGAAACAGTGCAGTACAACAGCGTGTCTTTGTAAAGGAGCCCCTTTTGCCTTGTATTTCCAGGCATCCTGTAAATCCCTCTGGCTGTACTGTTGCATTAGCACACCTGCTACAACAATAGTGGCTGCAAGGAGCCAACGCATAATCATTCAATTAGCTGGCTTACAGAGGTCAGTGCATCACAAGACCCTGGCACTGAACTTCACTGACTTATTCACTTATCAGATTATCACTAGAATGAACAATGGGAATGTGGGCAGGCATGCCTAACACAACACGAACATTAGGGACCATTTATTTGAGTAATGAACACAATGACTTGTGCATGTTTGTCTCATTCACTGTGCTCATTATCTGAAAGTTTGCTCTCCATATTTGCATTTAGGATCGTTGCACACAGTTGCATTCACTCGAATCACACTTTCCATTAGTCTCAGCTAAAAAAGGCAAACTCCAATGGTGGAAAGGATGGACATATATGGGTACATAAAGCACTAATTATGATTGGTTATGACTAATATCGTGCATGGTCTCGCCAAATGTCTGACTCTCACCTTTGGCAAGTTTGCTTTCCTCAACTGTATGTATTACACAAACACACTCGCATAAAGTAGTTTACTTTCCCAGAGAATGTATTTCTTTTAGTTGTTGTAAATATCGTATCTGGGTCTTACAATAGTTTATAAATATTTAGCCTCCATAAAACCTTTTTATGGCCAAGTGTTGGAAATACCTAAACAGTGACAACAGTTTAAACGCCAGTTGAGCTCATTTCAAGGCACACTGAGTTGGTCAAATAATGCACAAATATTTATGCGATATTTTAGGCTGAGACCGTGGTGTCTCCCTCTCCATCTGGTGGTACCTCTTAATATGCATTTATCTCCCACAGATCAGTCATCTGCTCCAATATATGTCACGTACTGTATTTGCAGTCAGTGTAGATTATACAGTTATATATATATACTGATGTATTCTCCTTGGGATTAAGTAGCAGGGTCTGCAGCAGTGTTACTTAGCATTTAGAGGCAGAGGAATGTCCACAGTTATAGAACTGAAAAAAGAAGAACTAAATTTCAAGGTGACAAAACCTGCTGTAAAGTGCAAAACTCTTGAATGAACAGGATTTAGTTTACACTGAAGACTGCAAAATAGACTCTTCTCTGCTCCTGCCTCCCTCTCGCTTTATCATTCAGTCTCATTGCTCTGCATCAAATTCAAGAACTCACAATATCCTGCTGGATGAGATGGCTTTATTAACACTGACCCTCTTCACACAGTCTCTGGCTGTATCTTCCTCCGGCCCAGCATTGCTTTCATTTTTGCTAAACCGCGCACTGCCACAGACTGTTGTCAGCTCGTGATAATGATGTACAGTATGTGTGAAAGCCCATGCATATTTCATGTGCACCAGTATGCATGAATGTGTGTACGCCAGGGATGGGAAATCACCATTATCACCTGCAATATTGCAGACTCTTGCCCCCCCTGTGGTACATAGTAGCCAACTCCTGATGAGGACACAACATGCATGTTATCATTTGCATGTGCTCTCTTCCTTGTGTGTGTGTGTGTGTGTGTGTGTGTGTGTGTGTGTGTATAGAACTGCTGTACCAGCACGACCAGCCCACTCAGGCCAGATTGTATCATGGATTACATTAGCTGCTGTAGACGCTGTGCAGACAGCCTGCCAAGCAGAATTGTATTACACTGGTGAAGAGTGTTTATCAGGAAAGAGGTGCGGTGGATGGCTGGAAGGAGGGAACTTTGCATCTCCTTCAGATGTATCATTCCACAAACACACAAGTATCATCCTTTTATTAGGGTGTGAACACTCTGACTGTGTAATTGTGCGTGCATAGTGTGTCGACGCCGGGGCTCAGTTAGCTGTTGATGATCAGTAAATACCTCCAAATTGTAGGCTGGCTGCTATAAACCACAATGTTGTGTATGTATACACGCGTTGAACACAGAAGATTACTAGGTCATATTTTAATCATTTAATAAAGCAATTATTTTTTATAACATAACCCGGCACTGTTCATATTTGCTCTGAAACAAAGGTGAAGCTGTTGACACAAATTGCTAGTTCCCACTACTCTGTGTGGAGTTAAAATGTTTTTTTAGAACCATCTGAGTCAACTGTATGAGGGGTGAAAGTAACAGAAATAAATATATAAAAATGCAGTTGATAAAAATGCATGTAAATTGAAAAATAGAGCAGTGAACATGGATTGGAAATGCAAAATATAGTGATAAGTTATCAAGGGATTTGATTAATTTAAAGCTGATTTGATTAAAACAGTCGTGAAATGTTGAAAACAGAGCCACGTCTTATCAACTTCCCCATCTTACATTCATCATCTACAACACAAATTGCCATTTATCAGTTAAAGAAAATGGCCTCAAGGATGGAGTGATGAAATTGCTTTGGAATTAATAGTGGAAGTGATGAAATTTGAATTTGAATTGAAAAATGGAGGGGTAAAAATGGACATGAAATGAAAAGTGTAGTGATAAATTATCACGTGATTTAATGACTTTGTCTACCATCCATCATTCCCAACACTCAACAGACATTTAATGTTTATAGCAGCGATTTTTATTACTTCTACCCAAAATGTCAGTCACAATCAAAACACGTCCACTGACCAGCTGATCGAATTTTCAGCTCTTTTCAACCAGCGCTGTACTCACAAGAGTTCTCTGCTAATCTGCCCGTGAGCAGAGCTGCCAGCGGCTCCAATCATCTGCTGGCAGGCTCCAGTGGTCAACCCGCAGATGATTGGAGTGGGGGTTCCAGCAAGGAAAGCCAAGCACTGCATCTGCACACACTGCATTGACACAGAGATGGTTGAAAATCAGCAACGTTTCTCTTTGAGGGGTGAAAAACTGATCTGTTGGTCAGTGGGTATTGTTTTTTGATATGATGTAAGTGTCAGTAGGGCGTTGGCAATGATGAATGGTAGACAAAATTGTACACCATGGAAGCTAGACCAGTCTTGAACCTCAGCAAAGCTACTACTATTTATAATGTAACAAAAGTTATGGACAGACTTTGAATGTCCGGAATTAACAATGTAACATGGTGCCTTTGAGTCGAGAGAGAAAGCTTGATTGAGTGAGCGCAAGAATGATGAGTGCAAGAATCCCCCAACCAACCCACAGAGCACACGCACTCAACTCTTGAGTGAGGAGTGAACCAGTAGCTGGAGCCAAAGTGTATACCAGGAAGTGACATGTCTGCCAAGGGAAGCAGCTGTCCTTTAAACCCATACATGGACCCACACACGAACTCCAACCAGACCAACAGCAACACAGACTTTTTGGCACCAACGCCGACATGCCCTAAATGTCATAATGAGTCATATAGAAACACAGAGATTATTTGTGCAGTTCCCAGAAAACACGAGTTGTGAGACTGTGTGTTTTTGTGAGTTAGCGTGAAATGGCGATGGGAGAGGAGGTGCTGAAAGAGACAAAACAAGTTCTGTCTCTGAAGGACATACGTAGCCCACTAACCTTGTCCTCCGCCTCCCATTCCTGCTGACACACAGCTCCTCTCTGTCCATTGGTGCTGAGGAAGCCACCCTCCTGTTTGTTTCAGAAACCCTATTGTTCATTGACTCAGTGCAAATATCCAGAGTACACTTGGGAGAGGGTATTCTGTAGTTTAATTTCATATTCCTTTATTCCTACTTATCCCCATCAATGTGTGTGAATGTGTACGTGTGTGCAGGCATGTGCACGCTACCCCAGCCGCTTTCAGGTCCTTTGAGAGTGTGTGAGAGACAGTGGTAATAATTACATTTCCGTTTTGTTCCCTCGTTGACTCACCCAGTTCTGCAGAAAAGCCTCATTTAACAAGCCCTCTGCTCTCCATCTCACTCCACTTTGCTTTAACCTCTTCATTCGATTTTTTCTTCTTACCTCGGTGTCCAAATGTGTTTTCTGCTTTTTGCCACACTAATGCTGCACTGTAGGTGTCAGTGTGTTTTATATGTAGGTGCAGTGTAGGTGTGTGTAGGTCAGATTGGTGCTCAGAGTAGATATAAATGTGGGTGGATCAGGGAAGCTAGATTTTTACTTTTGAACCTTCTGGAGGTGTAGCGGCCGATCACAGTTAAAGACAAAATCCATGCTAAACACTGTTAACAGCTTCTGACTGATGGTTGGCAGCTGGCAACAATCTACCTCGCATTTCTCATCTATTTTAGTGCTGCTTTTGATGTGTTATTATTACTGTAGATGACTGGCCATATGTAGAAAGTGCAGCATCAGTAACAGTGCTGCTACATTAGAAGAGACATGTCTGTGACTGTGTGTACACCTGTCTTTTCAGTGACACTTTTGTAATCAGATGCACCAGATCTGGACTTAGCTATGTCTGCAAATGTGTGTCCAGACTTTACATTTCAATGCAACCTGATCGGGAAGTGATCGGAAATATTCTTGCACACATATTACTTGGTCCTTGTCCCTGAACAGCACATATTAAATGTGTGTTTTCTGTTTAAAAAGTACAAACAT
This sequence comes from Epinephelus lanceolatus, assembly GCF_041903045.1. Classification (NCBI taxonomy): domain Eukaryota; kingdom Metazoa; phylum Chordata; class Actinopteri; order Perciformes; family Serranidae; genus Epinephelus; species Epinephelus lanceolatus. The sequence goes on from NC_135736.1 coordinate 15,425,251, forward strand.
AGGAAGTAGTAAGTACTCACCCATCTTTTGAGTGGTTACGTCTCCAGTAGGCTATGATGTACAGTGAACAGCTGATACCATGGTTTGTGGTTTGCGAACAGAGCACACAGCTGATAGGTACGTGGTTGTCCCTGTTTGCACTTTCAGATATTTGCTTTATTTTGCTCCTATACAGCTGTAAGCTGCTCAGAGTCCTGTTAAGTTACTGTTGATAAAAGGTCAACATGCCATTGCTGCTTCACAATAAAAGCTTTTAAATAGCAGGATAACGAGGAACTTTTATTGCAAAGGATTTATAGGAAATGAAATGTGTTTATCAGTAAATTACATGTAGCAGAACTTTGTTGGTGGCTTCCCCCCCACAAAGATAACTTATGACACCACAGGTAGGAAGAGTAGCCACAGTAATTTGTTTGATGAAGAGCTGCAGAGAACAGGCTCTTACTGCACCTCTGCAAACAGCTCACCTCAAACAGGTTAACTTATTTTACCTGCCCTGTTTGTAATGGAAAAACATGGGAGGGCTTTTAAGCTTTGGATAAGCCCGCTGTTTTAAAACGTCGACTAAAGACAAGCAGTCATCAGTTAAAGACCCACCTTCAAGCGGGCAATGTAATGGAGATGCTAATCACTGCTGCACTGGGCTGATGTGCTGAGTTAAGCCAAGTCAAGCCAAGCCAGCTAATGTGTATGGGAAAAAACTAGACAACGGGTCTCACCTGTACATCAGCCCTGGTCTTCCCTTTGCTCTCATTTGAGAGAGAAACTCCCATGTGGTGGGAAGATAATGTGACACCTATGTTTGATAAATTGTCCAGATTGTGCCCACATGCTGTCCACACCTCAGTGAGATCTGAACTCACTGCGAGCCAGGCCACTTCAGCATGTGGTCTGGCTGATCGGAGCCCAATGGGAGTAAGCTCTGATCTTGGAGCATACAGACTGCATCCTGGCATCACAAAAGTGTAACTTTTGGGGTCTACTGACACACAAGGAGAAGTGTATGACACCCACCACCAAACTAGCTAGTTTGGTTTAGGACTCTTGGAACCTTGGTCCTATCTAATAGTTTTGATCAGAACCACTATCAACCAGTTATCAATGATTTGTCATCAACAGTGGGGGTTGCACAATGCACAAAGGAGATAAACAGTCATGGTAAGATGGCCGATCGCATTGCTAACCTGTGAGCTTTTTTCTGTTATTACAGATATTTGTTTTTATCCTAAACAAACTTTAGACCAACTATTAACTAATGCTCTGCTGCTGACTTCTCAATCCTTTCGTTCCAACCTGTAGAGTATGACACGCCCAGTAATGTTGTCTCAGTTCGCACTTCAGGTAAAAGAAAACCTGCTATTTTTTGGTTCCAGCTGGGAACTACATTTTCGGCTTCAGAACCAATTTATTTTTTGTCACAGTGCTTGAACAGTTCAAAATTAGGTGCAGGAACCAGACAGAACCTGTTCCATGTTGGTGGAAAAGGGTTATAACAGAGAGGATATCAGAATGCTCTTCACCACGGCTTTCATCCTCCTGAACTGGTCATACATTGCATGCATCAAGTATCTCAAATTGTGCATGGCATTGTTCTCATCTGCATGCACATTTGCTTTTTTAATCTGGATAAACTTACATTACACTGTCTGTAAATCCCTTTTTATCTGGGTTGTTAGACAGCATTCTGGGAAATGTAGGATGAACTGTTGATGAACTGGAGAGAGCGATTCGACAACACTTTGTAACACAAGCGTTTTGCAAGCTTGATAAGGTGTTACGACACATCCTGAGTAGATCCTGTGCAGCAACACTGTAGTTGCATATGTCGATGCTGCTATATGTGGATCAGTTGGTGTGTTTATCTGTATGTTGCCATGTGCTGCTACAGTATGTTGCACCGGCTGTGAAAAGAAATATCCCTCCAGGACTAAATAAATCTAACTCTAATGTTTCTCTCGTCAACCCTTGTATCTCTTTTCACTCATCTCACTCTAACTTTATCGCCTCATTCTTTTAAAGGCTATTTTAGGGTGCTCACTGTAGGCAGCACAGTCTAGTGTCAGATTTTAACCAATGCTCAGTGGTGCACCACATCCTTCTTCTTACCACTCCTTCCCGTTGAGCTAACTGTTTTGATCAGTACATCAAGTTTGCCCACTTAATTTAATTCTGTAATTCTTCAAACTCTTGATCAATACACAGTTTTATGATTTGCGTGCAGATCCGCAGTGTCAGTTTGTCCCCTTTTTATCGCTATTCAGTCGGTCAGCCAATCACTCGAACAAAAATAATATCCCGTCTTTCACTGTTGGCTCCCTGAATCCGAGGAAGACTTGCTGGAAGGCAGAGTTGGGGTTGGATCAAGGTTTCCGTCTGGGGTTTGGATGCAGCCTGCGGGTTGCCAATTGATGATCGCAGCCCAGTGATCTGAATGCCGCTGACTCGCTGCCACAGCTTCCACTCTTCAGCCTTTTCTTACAGTCATTTCCATTTCTTTGTAGTGTCTGAGTCATCGTGCAGGAAAGCCAACAGGTTCTTGCCAAGAGAAGATTTACTTAAAATCCTGCCATTACATTTTTCCTCATGAATCAGAGTTAAGATGGAACAGCTGACAGCACTTGCGTTGGTACCAGTGCCAGCACTTTTCCACTGCAGGGAGTTGGCCATTGGGACAGCAGTGTGTCCTGCCTTAATGTTCTGTGGTGAGCTTCTTGGATCTGGCTGTGTGCCTTTTAATGAAGATATAATCCATCAGAACTGTACTGTAATTATATTAAAGATATTATAATTAACCAAATCATTATTACATATGTACCCCATAACAGCTAATTTCAGCCCACATTATGCTTCCAGTTTTAAAACCAGGAATTAATTTAGCTAAGATTATCCATTCACTCAGCTCACGACTGAGCAGCACATACACACCCAAAATTAACTTGTCGTCCATGCTGGTGACTCCACTTCCTGTAAGCTAATGTTAAATTACAATATAAGGCACACAGTGTTGCTGTTCAGCGTGTTTTAGAGCAGTTTTTAAGTAGTGGGCTTTCAAAGAATCACAGTGTTACACTGAGAGGGTGGAGAACTGCTGGTTTAAGTTTGATAGACTGTGTTTGCACAGGGAGGTGAAGAACAAATATTGGCTGGCCACGTTTTAGAGGTAGGGTCATCTGGTGTCAGTTGAAGACAAGGCTTTGTGTGTTTGTGTGTGTGTAGTCACTAATTACCTGAATTCCTGAAAGAATGTAGGAATGACTGCAATTTAGTGGCTTGGTTATAGTATAACTGTGCAATAAAACACTGGGATATTGTCATGTCAACACAGATACACCCGTTTTAATCTTGCACAGGCAGAAAAGTAAACCATTAAAAATGACTCCTCGAGGATCAGACTGGATTGTACACACAGAAAGTATATTTTTAATGCCACTGCACTGGCAACAGCCGCGGTCGGAAGCATTATGGTTTTGGGGTTGCCCATCCATCTGTATATGTAAACACGATATCTCAACAACACCTTAAAAGAATTTAATCAAAATTGGCACGAACATTCACTAGGACTCAAGGATGAATTGATTTGGTTTTGGTGGCCAAAGGTCACAGGTTTTTGGACCTAACATCTGTCTCATTCTCATGAATGTGATATCTCAAGACAGCCCTGAGGGACTGTCTTGAGATAGTCCCTCAGGGCTGTCTTGAGATATCACAAGACAGCCCTGAGGGACTTTATTTAGATTTGGCACAAATGTCCTCCTGTACCCCTTTTCCACCAAAATTAGAGCATGTACGTGGGTTTTAAAAAAGGTTAAACCTGCTAAAAATCAGCTATGCACTTCTTTGCCATTGCCAGTAGACAAGAACAGCCTTTGGTTGTGGGTTTTTGTGTTTTTGGTGTGTCACGTGTGACATCACAGAACAGGTAAACAGTAGAAAGCAGCATGGAGGCCTATGGAAACCTCATGGTGGTTACCTCTTTGTATATATCTCTTACCTATTAAGTCTCTCTTTCAGACTCAGTGCAGATTAATTTTGAGTGCTTCTTAGTTGGAGACAAGACAGTATTTTGTGATGGTGTGTCATTGCATCACACCGGTAAAGGAGCCAACATGAGTGCGTTCAGGTGTTGTGTTTCCATTAATGCCAGTTGCAGCCTGAGGCGATAAATACCTGTGTCTACTGCAGAGTCATTTTACTTGGGTGTGAATGCCAATTAAAACCATTTCTGTTGCATTAAAAAGCAGATGCTAGTTTTTTTGTGCAGTAGGGGCTTTAGACCCAGCAATGGACTGATTATATTTAGTTGGTCAAAGGTCAAGGTCACTGTGATCTCACAAAACATGTTTTTGGCCATAACTCAAGTATTCATCCTAGTTTATTTTTGTGAAACACAATGTGATGGTCTTATTTTCTTCAAGTTTTGCCATTGATTTTCTGTAAAGAGACCTTATCGTCCCCCAGTGATGATGTTTGCATTTTTATGGCAACTGTCTTTTAATTTCCAGTAAAACCAGATTGTCCCCTACAAAATGAACTCAGAATCGTTTCGCTATTTGCAATCCAGCATTTGCAGTATTTGGACACTACCATCACTAACTCGGACACATTTTTCTGTAACATATGTTGTTGACCGTAACATACAGGAATGAACAGTTAAATTGTTTGAGAAAATGTGGAGAGCTACAGAAAGGCTTGAAACTATCATCCCTCTCTGGCAGTAAAGGAATTGACCTGTGTGATTATTCTTACTCTTCCTAATGACAAATGTCTTCATCATATTAAGACTCACACACACAGACTCTCTGTGTCTCCATGGAGCTCGTAGAACAGCTGAACTTTGTTGCCGTGTGATTTCTGCTGCCAGACTTCCAGAAGTCATGTCATTGGTATTCCCAGTCTGTCGTCGCTGCCCTGCCACGGCTCCCTCTTCTCAGCGTGTCGCTGCACACTGTCTTCACGCCATTTTAACATATGCCTCTGCCTTTCATCACTTAACGTTTTTTCGGCCTTGCTTGGCTTTTCTTTCTTCTTAGTTTTTGGTTTTTCTCTTTCATTTTTGACTCCTCTATTTTGCTAAACAAAAGTTGACATAAGTGCATGTTTATCATTGACTGGGTGATTAAAAAAAAAAAAAGAAGCCAGCGAGAGAAGAGAGACCCAGACTAATGTCGGCCCTGCTAGACCATTTGTGCTTGTGCAGCACTTTTAGCCTAAGTAGTTTCAGTCTGCATTACAATGAGCCTTCTATATAGTGTGCAGAAATTCAACTTTTTCAGCAGTCTGACCAAGGAAATCAGCAATGAAATCTGCCAAGCAGTCCAGACCTGTGCAACATGTACCAGAGAGAGAGAGAGACATAAAAGCTTTCTTCTTACATGTGACTGTTTTCTTGACAGCAAGGAGTAAAACTTCATGGAGTTTGCAGGAGAAGTGGTGTAAGCTTCTCTATGAACAGATTTAATGAGGCAGTCAGGATTACAAAGTGAATCCATGTGCTGATCCACCGTCACCAGTTCAGAAAGCTCAGTAAAGCTTGGCTGTATCTGCAATTTGATTACACAAAGCTGATGATTAAATAATAAGCTGTCACAAAATGCCATATGTAATGTTTGGTGGGTGTTCAGCTTGGCTACTGTGTTTTTCCTCCTTTTTCTTTTGCTTAGTTTTAGTCAGAGCACGGTCGGATAAATCAGAGTCCAAGTTGTTGTTTTTTTGTAGAAACTGCACCGTGTTTGACTCGCACTGCTGTTTAAATGCGAGCCAAGATAGTTGTGAAGACCTGTATCCAGGCAACCATGTTACGGCCCCTTCACACACACCCCTGCTCCCTTAGTTCTAGTGTTTGTGTGTGCGTGTCCATTTGCATATGCATCTAGACTCACTTGCACACAGATAAATGGAATCATTAGGAACTATAAGACATATACTAACTGACTACAGTACACATTCAGTTTTTATATTTAACTAAGATAATTTGACCTTTACCCAAAACTGCCAGCACCACAGATAACTTGGATTGCGAGGTCATGTCTCCGCAGTACATCTGAAAGGAGTTTGGTTGACACACTCATCTTGTTTGGTTTATGTGCCGTGCAGTTATATGGAGGGAGAAGCTCTGTGTCAGCCGAGCTAGATTAGACAGTCTTGAATGTCCCCTACTGGTCATTGCTGGATGTACATTCTGAGGTAGACATACAATGGACTCATGTCTGTAGTCAATAAACACGAAATATTGAGATCAGAGGAAACTTAAGATTCAGCCTACACATGCATTTTGCAACCCATAGCATCAGGGTACAGCCTAGTGACACATAGTTTTTAGCTCAAATAAGACAGACTTTTTTAAAAATTTCTTTTGTTTTATATCCCCTTCAAAGTTGTAGTTTTAGCACTTTAAAAAAAATACACTTTTATTTTGTTCATCTCTCACATTGTTAAAAATTTAGTTTTTTACTATTTTGCATTACTGTTCAGTGGTGTCAAATAAAGTGCGTCAGATAAAGACGCAGAAAAGCTACAGTTAGTCCAGAATAGAGCTGCACCACTTGCCCTGAACTGTAACAACCTTGAAGGACAGGATGGTTACTTCTCTGTTCTGTTTTATGAGGAGATATTATTGTCTAAAATTCTGAATATCCTTTACCATCAATTGTCTGATAGGAGTAATGACCATAGCATTGATACCAGGCATGCGTCAAGAATATGAGCCCTTCTCAAACAGAACAGGTTTTGTTACATGATATTTGACTACATGATCATTTATGAGGAACTCTCCTGGTGTTTTTATTTTCTCAGTCACTGTATATGCTATTTCTAGCAGCACTGTATCAATTTGTTTAATGGCAATGTAGATATAGCCTAGTGAAGATACTTTTTGTAATTATTGTCATTAGTTGAATTGCTGTTAATTTATTGTTTTGTTTTTCTTTTGTTGATTGTTGTTTTTGTAGTTTTCTTGTTGTTTGTTTCTTTTCCCTTGGATTTTTAATTATATATGCGTCTTACATTATGATGGAATATTTACTACTACTACTACTGACTAATGGTGATCCATATGAATAAATAAACGCAAATAATGATTTATATTTTATATAGAAATGATCCTAGAAATATCCTGCATATCATCAAATTTACACTGTATATTTTTTAATAGTTTGTGTTGTCTGACATCACCCGTATAATAGCTGAACATAAACAGGGTCCACTCTTTCTGGACAGGGTGATCAGCTGTAATAACAACGATAATAACAGAGTCTCACACAAACACGAGCCACTGAACAAGTTTGTAGGCTGTTTCATAAATGTCATTTCAGTGTTGTGACTTTGCATACATACAGCCAGAGTATGAAATATTCAAAACATGACCTTTTCAATGCAAAAGTTGAAGTAGGATGAATGTGGTGCAGAAGTTGCATGCAGTGCTAGTGCATGTTACATGGAACTGCACTTAGATATAACATATATACAGCAAATTCTGTGGACATTGTCTGTGTATATATATATATGCCATAATATCACCCAGCATGAACACTGTCAGGGTAAAAACAAACTATCCACTGGAGTGCAGTTGCAGATTATAGCATCATCAAAAGGCAGAAAGATGACATATAAAGGACAGTTCACCCTAAAATAAAAAATATATATTTTTCCTCTTACCTGCAGTGCTGTTTATCAGCCTTGACTGTTTCATTGTGAGTTGACGAGTGTTGGAGATATTGGTCATAGAGGTGTCCGCCTTCTTGCGAATATAATGCAACTAAATGGGAAATGGACCTGCACTTGTATAGCACCTTTCTTGTCATCTGACCACTTAAAGTGGTTTTTACACTAGGAGTCACATTCACCCATTCACACACACACACTCATACACTTGTGGCCAAGGCAATAATACAAGGTGCCACTTGTTACTCAGCTTTTAACACACTCACATATTGCTGGAACAGCCATCAGGAGTAATATCTTACTCAAGGATACTTCGACATGCAGACTGGAGGAGCCCGGGATTGAAAAGCTGATTTAACATTTAGTGGACGACCCGCTCTACCTTTTGAGCCACAGCCGCTGCCAACTAGATGGCACTAGACTTGTAAAGTTCACAGTGCCAAAAATTATGTTTGAAAAACTCAACAGCAATGTCTCTTTCCAGAAATCATGATCCAGTCACTCAAGATAACCTACAGAACATGTTGTGAGGTGTAACATGTAGGAACTATTTTCTTTCTACTGTACTTCTGAACCTCCTACTAGCTCACATAGCACCACTGAGCTAGCTAACCTTGCAGCTCAGCCGAGGAGGATGCCATTAATGTGTACATGTCACAATGTCACAAGCACGAGCCTCTCGTACATGAGTAGATGCACTCTTCCTTCTGTGCTGTGGTACGGTTGGCAGGTATAGTTTGGTAGACAGAAAAATACTCCTGACATGAAACTGCTGAGGATATAAGCAGCCAGCTGGTTTTTCAGGGATACATCAACATCCATCCCGCGGTTGTTACTTTCAAAGCCACTGCTGCAGTGAATGCACAAACTACAGCATTAGGGACCATTTGCAGACAAACAGACAAAATGTGAATCCCCTTATTGAGCTCTCATATTAAATTAATTCCTGTTCCATCTCACCTCATTTGGCAAAATGGAATGAGATGGGGCAGTGGGAGAGGCATCAAAAGTTCAATTTCTATCTAAACATCTAGGAAATCACTAAAACACCCTGTCCCTTTGTGTTCCAGTCCTCCCTTTCTGTTGTACAGTAGAATGCCTCCCTATAGGAGTGCAGTAAAGTGTAAATACAGTATACAGCGAGTCGTTCTTTACTGCCTGTCGACGGGCTTTACACTTTTCTATCGGATTTCTTAGAAGAGTTTTGCCAGCTCAGGCTCACTCAATACCTTCCCACACCTCGGGTTGCTTCTGTAAGCTGTTGTCTGTCTCCCTGCTTTCTCTTATCATGTGTGTGTATATATGTGTGTGTGTGTGTGTGTGTGTGTGTGTGTGTGTGTAGAGCAGCTCACTCCATTGCTCATCAAACTTCACACCTCGCTAACATCGCTTAACACCCGAATCCCCCACCACAGGTGCTGAGAATAAAAGCAAACAACGGGAAGGTATTTGCTCTCGGCTTATTAGGTAGCCATTTGATTCTATTGGTGCGGCCGCACAGAGAATACAATGAAGCCTCTTTGTCATAAAAGGTCTTACCTGTGGCTCAGATAATAAAAGCGCATCATAATCCTGGGAGAAAGAGAATCAGACTGTATTTACTGGTTTTGTGTCTCAGTGTTGTGATTGGCCTCTGCAGCAGCTGCTGTGTTAACTCAGGTGACAATCCCTCATTGATTTTGGTCATTTATCCCTCTTAATCCTATCAAGACTGTATCCTATTCAGAGTAGTCCAGCTAAGACACTGGCTGTACGTGTGCAGTCCTGACTGTCTGGCTTAGTGCCTTCCTATCCAGGTCAGAGGTCATTTAGTATCGTCGCTACTCAGGCTTGCGTTGTACTGTGACTGACAGGGCCACATGGAGAGGCTTCTGGGGTCTCCAGGGGCCGAGGTTTAACCAAGCAAGGCAGGCAGTCACACTGTCCCTTCGGGGTTGCGTTGTGTGTAGATAAACTCAGTATGTGTGTGTGTGTGTGTGTGTACGTCTGAGTGTGGATAGGGGTGTGTTTGTGTGTGTGTGTGTGTGTGTGTGTGTGTGTGTGTGTGTGTGTGTGTGCTGCACTGTAGCTCAGGTCTGGCAGTGCTCCAATGCTCCGGGCTAATGGAGTGCTAATGTCCCTGGTGTGCCCTTGTTTACTGAGCGGCTAAATACAGGAGGAGGAGAAGAGAGCCTTCGCGTACTTAAGCATGACACAGCTTGCAATTTTGAATCACTGTTCTCATAAGGCTTCCTGCATTTGCCCCCTGTATGGCTCCAGGCTATAGGCAGTCCTTATAGGCTGTGACTTGTCGTTTGATCTTGGACACCTGCAATTTATTCTATTGATGTTCACCTATTTTATTTTACTCACCATGTGGTCTGTTTTTAGAAAATTTCATATCTCCTACCATTGTCATGCCGATGACACCCCGCTGTATCTCGTGCTGTGATCCACGCATTGTTAACTACCTTTTAAACTGCATTATGGATGTAACAACCTGGATGGCAAAAAGCTTCCCTCAGCTTTATCAGAATAAATTGAATTCTAATATTCAGCCCAGCAGACAACTCTGCAACCGTAATAAATGCTTTTGGGCCTCCATCTCTGAATGTGAAGTCCATGGAAAAGAAGTTGTTGTTGTCTTTGATTCTGGTTTAAAATTTAATAAATTGACTCAGCTGGCAGCACCAGCTTCTACCATCTTGGATCACTTGCAAAATAAAATCATTCCTGCCTGTTAAAGATTTGGATTCTGTAGTTTAGGCTTTCAGCTTCTGCAGTTGGCCCCATCTCGCCTGCAGCTCAAAATACGGCATCAAGACTCCTTACTGGTACCAGGAAGAGAGATCATATCTCCCCTGTACTGGCCTCTCTTCAGTGGTTACAAGTGAAGTACGAAATTGATTTTAAGATTCTTTTATTTGTTTTTAAAGCACTGCCTGGACTGGCATCTGGTTACATCTCTTATCTGCTTATCCCTTATCCATCAGGTATAAGCACAGTAACTAGCAGCTCAGTTTGTTTTTGAGGTGTGCCGAATATGGGAAAAACTAGGACCACTGGCCTTCGCCTCATTTAAAGCGAGTCAGTGATCTGAGTCACTTATAGTCTACGTACACTAAAATTCTCACTCATCTGTGTCTCTATTGACAAATTATTGATTTCTCATTATTCTTTATCTCCCTGACAGTGGGTGAAGGCAAAAATCTGATCCCCATGGACCCCAATGGCCTGTCTGATCCGTATGTCAAGCTCAAGCTCATACCAGACCCCAAAAATGAGACCAAGCAGAAGACCAAAACCATCCGCTCCAACCTCAACCCCAAATGGAACGAGACCTTCAATTTGTGAGTAAATGACCTGTTGACCTGACTTGTCCTGCCAGACACTAGACTTTTGTCACATAATGATTATTGGGAATGTAGTGGCAGCAGTAGCTACATGGCTACTACTAGGGTTGGGAATCTCTCTGTGATAGACGATTCGATATGTATCTAGATACACGGGTTACGATACGATTCAAAAACGATATATTTTTAATACAGAACGATTCGATACGTTTCAATACAGTGTAGGAACGATACGATTCGATACGATTCTATGGTTAACATTTGTTGATGTAGACATTAGTCATACATTATAAAATAAAGAAGCCAATTCTATAAAAGTGACATTCTTACAGTATTTTCAAATTTGTAAAAGACCACATCCCTAAGCATTGTTGCTGTATGGCACTGGCAAAAATAAAATAAAAAGTCAAACAACAACAAAATCACATGTCAAATGTATTTATTTTTAGACATGGACCAAAAAAAGTCTTGCTGAATGAACATCATTTTGTTGGATGGGATCAATATAAAAATGAGAAGAAGTTTGAAACTTTTTTAAGTTTTTTAAGTTTTAAACTAAGTGAAGTGAACTTTAAGTAAAATTTAAGTGTTTTAAACCTACTTGTTGTGTTGTTTTTATGGTATTGTCTATGTATCATAATGCTGTACAATATAAACATAAAGCATAATAAAATAATAACATGCAATGTAGGGGCAGAACCTGACATCTCCTGTTATTAGTTGATATCATGGACTGTGATGACTAGCAGCTTATCACTGACAGCATGTCAGACTATTTCTCTGTGTTTGCTACACTCTGTTTGTCATTTATAAAAAGACAAATCACTTTTTTATAATACATCAATGATATTTCAATGGAATAAATTACTTATTGACTTATTTATACTTCAAAAACAGCATGAATAAGTGATTAACATAAGGGGGGATCAAAATAAAATAAATAAATAAAATCAGAATCAACCAGCCACCCTCCTCCCCTGACAAGTAAAGAACAGTCCCTAAAGTGCGCTGAGGTTTGTGGAAATGTGAACGGCTCGTTTCTCCTCTGACACGCCACATACCTGTGTGCTGCCAGGGTTCGCCTGGTATTTCTGGACAGTCATGACACCGACGAAGACTTCTTGGACCGGGCTTGTCGGTCGCCGGTAAGCCATTATCTTGCGCCGCGGAGCACTATGGCCGCCGTATTTGACAGGAATACGTATTTCTGTCTGTCTGTGACCCCGTATTCAACCCACAACCGGCAGGATTCGCCTTTAGTTTCTGCTGCAGCTTGGCTGCTCCCTGGTTTATCCAACCAGCATTAGCTTCTGTTCCCCATCTCCACTGGTCAAGCTGGCGCTGATGTTTACATCCATTATTGTTGTCAGTAATGCCTGCTACGGAGCATGCCGCCGGCTCTCGCGTTGTTTTCGAGATGCAAACTGTTAAAGCCAGTCAACCGCTAGTCTCGCGATACCCGAATCCATGACTCTACAATCGATTCATCTAAGGATTCATGGCTGATTCGTATCAATTGAGGAGGCTGCTACCGACGTAGCAGTATCTCTCGCTTGTCAAACCGGATATCTGGTCATATCGGTTAATTGTTCCCAACCCTAGCTACTACGTAAGCTACACTACACACTACCCACTGATACTGGTTCTGCTGCTGTTAAAATTTATTAAATTTATTTTTATTTATATTTTTTTCCGTAAATGAACAATATATTACATTTATATCGTTAAGTAATTAATCATGCTAATAGCACTACAATGATAACTAGTGCTGTCACCACTTTTACAACTAATACACTACAACTAATAGTGTAGTGTTTTATAACCCCAGTTCCAAAGAAGTTGGGACGCTGTTTAAAACATTAATAAAAAACAGAATGCAGTGATATGTAAATCTTTTTTGACCTTAATTCAGTTGAATACTGTACAAAGACAAGATATGTAGTCTTCACACTGATAAACTTTGGTGTTTTTTTGTAAATATAAAATGATGCTGAATTTTACGCCTGCACACGTTCAAAAAATCCACAGGAATCTCTGCATGTAAGGGGCAAGGCTGAAAACCAACGCTGAATGGCCATGACCTTTGATCCCTTGGAGGGCACTGTATTGAAAACCTTCATGATTGGCATATCACTGCATGGGCATGGGGCACTGCACTTTGGAAAACTATTGTGGGTAAAGACAGTTTATCACTGCATCTACAAATTCAAATTAAGATTCTACCATGCAAAGTAAAAGCCATATATCAACAACAGCCAGAAACGCCTCCAACTTCTCTGGGCCTCGGCTCATCTGAGATACACTGACACACTGACACAGAGTGGAAAAGTGTGCTGTGGTCTGACGAGTCCACATTTCAAATTGTTTCTGGAAATCATGGACGTTGTGTCCTCTGAGTTAAAGAGAAAAAGGACCATTTAGATTGCTATCAGTCCAAAGTTCAAAGCTAGCATCTGTGATGGTAAGGGGATGTGTTAGCACCTGTGGCATCATGGGTAACTGTGAAGGCACCATGAATGCTGAGAGGTATATACAGGTTTTGGAGCAACATGCTGCCATCCAGATGATGTCCTTTTTTTTAGGGACGTCCCTGCTTATCCAAGCGATAAGCTTGCAACAGCGTGGATTTGTAGTCAAAGAGCTCGGGTACTAGACTGGCCTGCAGTCCAGACCTTTGAGAATGTGTGGCACATTATAAACGTAAAATCTGATATGTGGAGACTGTTTCACAACTAAAGTCGGATATCAGGCAAGAATGGGACAGAATTTCACTTTCAAAACTTAAACAATTAGTGTCCTCAGTTCCCAAATGCTTACTGAGTGTTCTTAAATAAATGAAGGTGATATCACACAGTGGTTTCCTAACTTTTTTGGAATATATTGCAGGCACCAAAATCCAAATGAGCGTATATTTACAAGTTTAAACATTAAATATCTTGTCTTTGTACTGTTTTCAATTGAAAATAGATCAAAAAAGATTTGTAAATCATTACATCCTGTTTTTGTTCATGTTTTATACAGTGTCTAAGCTCTTCTGGAATCAGGGTTGTACAATCATAATGCATATATAAAAATACTTGTGGAGTGAAGTCTGAATGTAAAAACTTTACATAAACATCAAGTGTACTATCTCTGTGTTGTACAGCAAGCTGAAGCCTTCGGATAAGGACCGCAGGCTGTCAGTGGAGGTGTGGGACTGGGACCGGACCACTAGGAATGACTTCATGGGGGCCCTGTCCTTTGGCGTATCAGAGCTCATGAAGGCTCCAGTCTGTGGCTGGTAACACTTTCTTCCTTGCTATTATTGACCCTTGTGTATTGTTTGGAAATACACAGTGTGGTAGTTTTCAGTTTGAAGCCCAGCAGCTATAAAACTCACACTCACATTTTCCTGCTATGAAATATGTTACTGAACACTTGGAAGCTTCAACAAACTTGGGTTATTTAAAGATTTGTGAGTAATTGTTTAATATTAAGAGTTGCTTTTATTCCACCAAACATCTTAGTTTCACCTCCATGAGAATTGAATTTGAAGTTCTTATTATACTATTGCATTTTTTTAATTATCGCAATATTTCTGTCAGGTGATTGACATTTATTTTGAATATGCCTCAGCTGATTATAACTGATGGTTTATTGAATGATATAACAATAAATCAGAAATCTCATTAAGATAATAAAGCATAGTAAATCATAAATAGTAACAGCACAAGCTTAAAGAGACAACATTAGAAACAGAAGTATCAACATTTTAGCACTGACACTTGCTTTCTTGTAACCAATAGAAGACAGCTCTACATCAAAGGCACCCAGTAGACTTAGTTGGGACTTTGCTGTCGGCAATAACTCTCTCTGTACTGACTGATGGCCACCTGGAGCCACAGCAAATGTTGCTTTGTCCCAGTGAAGCAAGAGATTTTCATTTTTCACTTATCTAATTGACAGTTGTGTTTGTGTCTGCTTTGATATGTTTCAAGAGAAGGCAGACAAATTAATCTGCTAGTTTCTTATCTCATAGTGTTTCATCCTCATTCACCCTGTCTTCCTTCCTCCATCATCCTGTCTCTGTCTTACAGGTATAAGTTATTGTGCCAGGAGGAGGGGGAGTACTACAATGTTCCCATCTCAGAGGAGGATGACGGGAATGAGGAACTGAGGCAGAAATTTGAGGTGAGGATTGAGCTGAAATAATTATCATTGTCATTGTTTGTCTGTCTGTCTGCTTGTTGACTTTAGTTATTGACTTGATGTTTGCACAACATTTAAATGAATCCAAGACTGGCTATCAATGACTTTTCTCTTGGGAAATGTAAAACATATTGTAGACTTACCATTTACATCAGTAAACTCATTGTTTATGTGGTAATTCTGTATTTGACACAGTCCTGCTCAGCTGTGTGACTGAGCCGTTAAAGGCTGACAACATATTTCCTAAATCACTCTAACCTTGTTAATCCCATCCAGATAAACTTTTTATTAATTCACTATAAATGGGTGAGTATGAGTGTGTGTACACGACTGGTGTAGCAGCTCTACAACAGACACGTGTATTAGAATTTGGAAAATAATATTGAATGGTCACATGCTCTCTTTAGCTACAGCTGTCAAATTAAAAATGACAGTGTGACAGCTGCAGCTTTCAAAGACCTCCACAACTCGTGGTCTCTTTGCACTCTGAGAATTCACTCCTGCAGAGGACGTGTGAGTTGTGTGTTTGTCGCCGATTGTTAGCATTTTGTTCCTCCATCAGAGAGATTCTAGCCCGGAGTCGAATCAAAGCAGCCGACACACAGCCTTTAATATGTATTTGTTTTTCAGCAAACAGCTGTCTTTTAATCTACAAAGCCACTTTGTTTGACAAAGACTTGGTTATTGATGCAAGGACAGAGATGTTTTGATACTGCGTCTTGTTCTGAAATAGTTTTTCACGGGGTTGTATCTTTAATTAATAACAAGGCTAATTGCCTGGGACACTTGTTTCGACTTTTTTATTTACACAAAGCAGCTTTTTTTTTTTTTTTTTTTACACTTTTCCAATTCATAGTATAACGAGCAGTTGAATTCGTTTTTTTCAACAGTCTTAAAACAACAGTTAAAAAACTGTCTCCTTGAACACACTGTAATAAATTGTATAATGCTTTTTAGACTTTTTAAAAAGTTGAACTAGGCCTCTGTCATGATAAATTTAGGTTGTCATTTGATAATAAACTGTCCCTCACTGCACTGTAAGCAGTGTAGCTGATGTTGCTCTATTCTGAACACTTGTAGGAAACTCGGACTGTAGTTGTTTAGTGATTTGTGAAGTTTTACCTGACAGTTTTAGTACTAGAGGGTGACTGTAAATTTGTTTCTCTTCGTATTTAGATACTGCTCGGTGAGAATCTAACATGAGTTATAGAAAATTATTTTCTGAATCAAATTCAAAAATGAATAAACTTCAATAATGATCATCATCATCTAACCCCTTTCCAAATATGAAGTAAAAAGCGAATTGTATGAACAGTATCGGAAGGTCTTCACCCCGTAAATGCCACCCAAACACACTCACACATTATTCAAGACCCTTTTCAGCGGAGGCCACTGATGAAATGCTCTTTCTTGCTTTTCCCTCTGTCCAATTTCCTGCATCGGCGTGTCGAGCCTGTTTAGAGTGAGGCAGCTCTCTTTGTGGTCCTCTGATTGTCTGCCTCTCAGCGGGAGCCAAGGTCTCTGGAGGAGGCTTTGTACAGTTATTTTTCACCACATTTCTGCCACACATAGCAGAGAGATGCAGGTAAAACGAGAAGGAAGTGAAAGGCTGGATGTTAGAAAGGTCATAGTTGGGACTGAAAATAATACCAACTCGTAGAATTTCTATAATATTAGTAGTAGAACTGCTTCATCACATCCTGTTAATTTGTGTCCTGTACTTTCAAGATCCAGTTTGGCACCACTTACTCAAGCCGTATACAGATCTAATTTATGTATAAATGATAATGTAACTCAAAATGTGTATATTTCATGTTATTCCTAGTAACCCATATTAAAGTTTAATCTGTCCATTACTCTAACTGCTGAGTTAATTTGCCAAGCAGGAGCTTTTCGGTGACATTTTATCTCTAGCTTAATGACACAGAATTCAAATGAAGCCATTGATGATATGGCAACAGTCATTTTGGATCTTCATACAGGATGTGAGGTTTATGTTATAATGAGGGGTGAAAGAGAGAAGAGGTGAAGAGTAGGAGTGCTGATGAAGGACAGAGAGGACTCTGATCTCATATCGCTTATCTGCATTTAGTTAGCCATAGTAACAGGTCCACAAGTACATAATGTCCACCACAATGGGATGCATGATGCATCATGGTCAAGTGTTGGTGCTTTTAGTGTCAGGGTTCAACAGCTGGTCCTTCACCCTGCCCACACACACACAAGCTTGCACTTACTGTACACTCACACTCTGAACAGAAAGCAGGTGCTCTCAGGCCTTTTCTAGCGGGTTCTCTATGGAAACGATGCGGTATTTGTTATACAGCAGGCTCTCTGATTCTCCACTGTGCAGTCTAGGGGCTGCAACTAATTATCATTTTCATTATCAATCAATCTGCCCATTATTTCTTTGCTTGGTTGAGTAATGGTTTTGTCAGTAAAACGTCAGGAAATAGTGAAAAATGCCATGTGTCATTTCCCAGAGCCCAAGATGACATCTTCAGATGTTATGTTTTATCCAAATAACAGCTCAGAAATCCAAACTAGTCAGTTTATTTCATGTATGACAGAAGAAAATCATCAAATTCTCACATTGAAGCAGCTTAAAACCAGCAAATGCACAATTTTATGTCAATTGACAAATAGATTAACCCTCTGGGCTCTCAATTTTGTTGTCACGTGACTTTTTTATATTCAGCCTGACTTCAGCTACAATAATATCTATGTAGTACCTATGTCATGGTTATACATGGTAAAATTACATGTAAATGAAACTTTTATAGAAAGTAGTTTTATCACTTTTTTATAATTTTTTCCCTATATTTATTTAGTGTTGTCACTATTATTATTACTCCTATTATTACTATTATCATTATTTTTATTTTATTTTTTAATTTTTTATTTATTTATTTATTACCTCACCTGCACATTTCCTTATCTTCCTCTCTACCAAGAGAGATATGTATATGCATTTTTGTTTTATATTTATATGTGCAAATAAATAAAAGTCTTTTAAAAAAAAAAAAAAGTCTAAAAAGAAGTGTGCCTGAATACAATGTATATCAGAAATAACACTATCTTACCCACTGAGATGAACTGTATGGGCCACATGAGTTGATTCTCTGCAGCTCTGGTGCAGTCATCCTGCAGATTTTATCCGGTGTATATACGACCCAAAAAAAATGGCTGCACTGCTTGTTATAACTTACATAAAGTAGTGTTTTTATTTTTTTTTATTTTTTTTATTTTGATCTCCAGGTCTCAAAATGTTTCATCCACTTGACTTTACTGTATCTTTTATGGACTCTGTGGCCTCGAGAATGTACCAAGTTCTTTCTCCTTTTCTCCTTCTTCTCTCTTCGTAAACCCCTCTGTGGTTCTCTCCTTTTTTTCCCCTAGCCTCCTGCTCCCTCCTGTGTGCTTGGTGAGACTTATACTGTACAAATGCTTCTTCATCCTGTGTCACATTGTCATATTTAATGCAAGAGTTTCTCTCTTCCTCTCTCCCCTTCTTGCCCCCTGCTCTCAGGATTGCCAAATTAA
Source organism: Epinephelus lanceolatus (assembly GCF_041903045.1). Lineage (NCBI taxonomy): Eukaryota > Metazoa > Chordata > Actinopteri > Perciformes > Serranidae > Epinephelus > Epinephelus lanceolatus. The sequence goes on from NC_135736.1 coordinate 15,443,973, forward strand.
CTTTAGTCTAAAGGTAGCTCCTCTCCTCTCCTCTCCTCTCCTCTCCTCTCCTCTCCTCTCCTCTCGTCCTCTTCTCTCCTCTCCTCTGCTCTTTTGTCTTGTCTCGATGTGGTGACATATTCCATCACCTCTCCTCATGTCTGATCATTTGTATGTGGTTCCAAGCTACTGCAAATAGATCCAATTTACTAACAATTTGTTCTGGGTGTGGGTTTTTGTGAGAGAAATTAAGACGAATATGAAATTAAAAAGTAAACTCTACTTCAATAAGTCAATATCTGTACAGGCCTAATGTATATATAGTCACTGCTCCTTCTTGTAGTTGGAGAAACTGTGGAAATTTCCCATGTCATCAATTAAGTGAGAGAACCTTAGCTCTTCTCTGTCTCCCCTGCCTCTTGTTCCTCCGAGTTTGTCAGAGGATTGTTAGTAAATCCTGACACTGTACTGCTCACAGTCCACGGCTATACATCTGTCTACATGTGTCTCTTTGTGTTCTGTATGTGTCTTGTCTGGATCACTCTGCCTGTCCACATCTTGTGTGCTTACGTCATCGCTGCTGCAAGTACGGCCATTTATCTGATCTCAGGACTTGCTTAAGCTTCACCTGCCTTATTTTATATTTCTACATGTAGACATGTCATTGCAGCCGCAGATCAGGCTTCACATTTAGACTTACCGGAATGATGGACTACAGAAATATTGCACACTGGGAAAATGATGAGGAGAAACAAAACCGATTGTGACCACTAGATGTCAGCATCAAACTGTTGTCAGAACAATGAGCAACTGTTCTCCTGTGTATGTGTGAGAGTGTGTGTGTGTGTGTGTGACTTTCATCAGTGTGCTGGCAAGGTAACAGTTTATTTTCCACCCACAAATTGTCACCTTGCTTATTTTTTATACTAGAAGATTTTATTTTCCAACATCACTCGCATTTGTACATATTGTGTTTACTTTCTACCTTGAGGTGCTTTTGTTTTGTTTTGTTTTTTCGATGGAGGACAGGTGGGATTTTTACTTGATCAAGGAATTAAAGTACATGGCTGGAAATTCAATTTCCACTTCCACTTGTGGTACTTAAGAGCTGCTAAAGGAATGTTTCAAACAAGAATTGATTGTTTCTACTGGTGCTTTCCTGACACAGATTTCTGCGTGTGTCTCTGCATGAGAGTAATTGTTATGTAGGTAACATGATGCCAGAGATTGCCATGGCGTTGAAAACTGACAGAGGCCTGCCAAAACAGAATGATAGTAACTGATAGCAGCAGTGCCGGACTTAGCACATATTGGCTTTAGGCGGGTTTCCCCTGAGACACGACACACACACACACACACACACACACACACAATTATATTTCTTGCATTTATATTTATTGTACTTATTACTATTACACAAGAACAAGAGCTTATGTGAAATCAACACAAATAAACAACTTAGTAAAAAAAATATGGATAATAAGTAACAAACAATGAGGGCCGTTTCATAGTTGATGCAAAGGCACGCAGACGCGAAAGCACTGAGACGCATCGAAACATATTGGCCGCCTTGATGCATGCTTGCGTCTCAAAATGTGTTGCCCATTTTTTTTGATATGCGACGCCATGCGTGTAATACCATGAGTTGCCAGCGGGGGTGATAATGCAAGCGACGTACTTGAAATTAACCACTTTTTGTTATTCACAGAAGAAGCAGGTATGGAATATGGCGGGCGAGGAGGAAAAACTTTGCGAACTCGTACAGGCTCACCCCTATTTATATGACAGTTCAAGTGCCCTGCACTCTAATAAAATAGCTGTACTAGCTAGCCGGAATGTACCTGTGACACTGCTACCCCCTATTGCGCGAGCGATGTATTGCATTTCAAGTGTCAGCCCGCGTCGCTTGCGTTCAGTGTGTTGACTATGAAAGGAAGTGCGTTGCTCACGTTGCTTGCGTCGCTTGCTCGCGTTGCGTGCGTCGACTCTGAAACGGCCCATAGAGAATATGGCATAAATTTGCAGTTTTATCCAGGGTGTAGCCCACGGGGGGCACCCAAGGCCATCTCGGGGCCTAATGGCTACCTATGTGGCCCATTACAAGATCCCCCACTGGATAGCAGACATGATTACAGTGAATTACAAACTAAATGTAATGTAGTGCATCTCTTGTTTAAATCCAACACTGATGATGCTGAAACATTATTCCAAAGGCTAAAGCTCAAGAGTTAATGTCATAGTATAATTACTGCATCTTCATTCATATTCTCTCTGTGTATCTGTGTGTATGAGCTGCACTCTGCAGATCAGCCCTCAACTATCTGTGTATAAAAGTGTCTCAGTTGAGTTGGTTCACACCCATGCTCGTGCACTAAGTGAGTTGGCCCTTTTGGCTCCCTTCTCCCTGTGGTTTCAGGACCAAGCAGTTGTGGAAGACTCTGACCAGGTGTGTCTGAGAGGCAGGAAGTAAGGCTGCTGCTCGCTCGGCTTGGCCAGGCTCTTTAAATTGGCTAAAAGCTTACAGGTGTGCTGTGATCTGGTGCGGTCTGCTCTGCTTTTGTGTTCCTCTGCTGCCCTGCCAGATTAGGAGCAGACTACGGTAGATGCCATTAACCAAACTAAAGCTGTTCAGCATTGGTTGTCTCGAGCTAAATGTCTTTATATTCAGAATAGTGTCAGATAGTCTGGATTTTTACCACCATGTAGTGTAGTGAATGCTAAAATGACCTTCATTGACCTACTCTCTAGTGAAGTGACGATGGGGTATGACCTCCTTGTTTTTTGCCCAAGTTCAGAGTAGCATTTTCTATCACTGGGAAGCAATAAGGACATTCAACTATTTAATGCCATTTTGTTAGAGTCCTTGCTGAAGCTAAACTCCATGTAGCATGTGGGTGTAGATTACACCTATGGTGTCGAGGATCAGCATGAGTTTGGATCTGTGTTTGGCCTTGGCTGAGTGTGAATACTCTACGTTTGGTTGTGTTTTTGTGCAGAGAGGTAAACAAGTATGTAATTATGTTGTTTATGATTGTTGTTTAGCACTCAGACTGCCATGGGGTTGTGTATATTTAAGCGTATTGCACTGTAGTTTGGAGCATCTTGCTATACTGGGAGATTACGCATGACTTTGGCATGAAAGGTGCATAGAAGAGATTGTTTTGCATTGTTGCAAATACAGGTGAGAGACACGTGACAGACACTTAGACCAGACATGCACGCACATAGTGAAACCAGTATTGTATTTTGCACTTCATTGTTCTGGCAGCTGTGCAACTTTGTCCTAGAGTGAAAAAAATCATCAGTGCAGTTTAAAGTTGTTTTTAGACTTTGCCTTTAACACAAATCAGATATAATAGGTGATTTCAGTGACATAGTGCTTAAAATAATGTTGAGCCTGATTCTACCAATGCAGGAGCATTTTGAAAATATGTTAAAGAGTCAGTTCAACCCCAAATCAAAATACATGTTTTTCCTCTTACCTGTTTTGCTCTTTATTAATCTAGATTGATAGATCTAGCCATTAATGTTTAACATTACATATCACACCGTCATGAGCACAAACATCTCGTCCATGAGTAGATTCAGATGTATTCTTTTGATGCTTGAGCACCACAAGCTGAGTGCCATCTAGTTTCATTATGCTCGAGAGAAGGCAGACATCTCTATGGCTGATATCTCCAACACTCTGCAAGACTCACAAAAATAATCTAGACTGATAAACAGCACTAAAGTTAGGAGAAAAATATGTATTTTTGATTTTAGGAGGACTGTCCCTTTTATGTGATTTACAATAGTCACAAGATAAAAATGTCCACTGAACATATATACATTGAGGTTTATCATTTATAATATTAGTGATCTAGTTCTGTGATTTCTCCCCTGGATTATGATGTTTATAAATAACACAGTCATATTTGCATAATGGATTAATTGCAAGAGGTTTTAAGCATGTCTCGTAGATTGTTTCAGTTCACACATTTTATTTTTCTCTTCAAGCCTTTAATGTAGATGGCAGCTCTCCTCCTTTAAGCCAACAAGAGGAGCCAGAACTGAGCTTTTAATTCATTGAAATAAGAATTACTTGTTGATATATTTGAAGATATCACAACGTCAGCTATTAATTTGTCAATAAAGTGACGAGATGAAAGAAAGAAGTGTCACTATATCCTCTTATTTACTGCAAGTTATGACATTGTTTCTGTTTGCGTGGAGCCATTTTTGTGTGTATCTGCTCCACAACAACACTGCAGTCTCATTTCACTCCATCAGTTTTGAATTCTGCTTATCAACCTGTGTACTGGGCCTGTGAGCGAGCAAATGGGCAGTGTGAGTATGTGAGAACATCTAGAGGATATTTGTTTCACGAATGAAATTCCAGCATATGAAATATTTATGTGTATGATTATAGCTGTAGTGGGAAAAATATTAAATCAAACAAAGGGGAATTGGATGTGTTGGTCTGTGGTGTCACGAGAGGAAACCACCACAGAGAAGCTTCGTTTATTGAGTTTACTGTTGTTTCAGTATTTTTTAAATTCATTTTATGCACATTTTTAAATCAAGGTTTACATTTTAGGAATTCAGGAAGTAGTCATCTTGTCTGAGCCAAAAAAAAATGAAGCTTTATGTTGTGTGTGCTGCTCAAAGCGCATTTTGAAAATGTGTATCTCTTACATGCCACCTTTTGTTCCCTGAGTGCAGAAAGCCAAGCTAGGCCCAGGTAAGAAGGTGATCACCGAGACAGACGACAGCCACTCCAGCCAGCAGATTCAAAACAGCCTGGACCAGGTCAAACTCAGCGACTTCAGCTTCCTGGCTGTGCTGGGGAAAGGGAGCTTTGGCAAGGTGAGGCAGCTCAGATTTTAAAAAAGTGGAGCCCTTGGTGTTACTACTAACAGAGTCCATGAGATCTAAAGAAACAAAAAAAAGAATAGGATATACATAGACTTCTCTCTCCCTGTCTGTCTGAAGGTCATGTTGGCAGAGATGAAGGGTACTGAAGAGCTGTACGCAATAAAGATCCTGAAGAAGGACGTGGTGATTCAGGACGATGATGTGGAATGTACCATGGTGGAGAAGAGAGTCCTGGCCCAACAGGACAAGCCGCCCTTCCTCACATACCTCCATTCGTGCTTCCAGACTGTGGTAGGTAAAAATGCTCCTGGACACCCGTCAGGACAAGTCACTCCAGGTCAGGTCAGGTCAGATTAATTCATGAAGGGGCTTTTAGCTAAACAGCTTAGTCATAAAGTGGTGTGGAGAGCTTTAGAGGTAATGCATGACAAGTATGATTTAAAAAAAAAAATAAATAAAGAGAAGGGGAAACAAACAAACCCCAATTAGAAGACTGAGGTTTATGCGTGTGTATACAAAAGCATGTGTGTGTATGTGCATGTGTTCACTTTGAGTCATGCCAAAACCAGACCACACAACCTGAGAGCACATACTGTACGAGCAAAGAGACATGCACTCAGATGCACTGTATTTCCTGCTCACACACACCCACACACAGTTGCACTTATTCATAGAAGTGCATTGTGCTTGCTTATATAAGAACAGAAATAAATGCAGACGTGTGCACACCGATAAAGTTATGACATATATTGTGCTTTGCATCGTAATTTGCAGTGTTTTCCCCTCCTACTCCTGCCTCATTAAGCTTTAGATCTACGCCCGATTTAAAGAACCAAGCCTAACTGAGTGTCATGCACACACATACACTCACGCATACAGAACTTTTTTCCATGTACTTAATTAAATCATAGAGAAATATCTCTTGCTGCTCTGCTTTAACACGCTCTCAGCAATGTAAATGGAACTTGCTAAATCCTCTTCCTCATTTCATATTGGAGCTTAAAGGGACAGTTCAACATGAAATAAAAATAAAAATATTTTACCTCTTACCTGTAGTGCTATTTATCAGTCTAGATTGTTTTGGTGTGAGCTGCAGAGTGTTGGAGATATCAGCCATACCGATGTCTGCCTTCTCTCCTTTATAATGGAACCAGATGGTACTCAGCTTGTGGTGTTCAAAACACAAAAAGATACATTTGTAAAACTCAACAGCAGTATCTCTTTCAAACAATGATGACGCGGTTACTCAAAATAATCCACAGACCTTGTTGGGAGCAGTTTCATGTAGGAACTATTTTCTTTCTTCGCCCACCAGCCATATCACTGTGCAAAGGGAAACATGCATCTGCTTCTAGCTTGCCTAGCACCACTGAGGTAGTCAACGTTACAGCTAAGTCAAGTAGGATGCCATTACATTGCATATCACGCCGTCATGAGCACGAGCTTCTCATCCATGAGTAGATTCAAATGTATATTTTTGCGGTGTTAAGTACCACAACCTGATCGCTATTTAGTTCCTTTATGTTCGAGAGAAGGCAGACATCTCTACGGCTGGTATCTCCAACACTCAGCAACTCACACCAAAACAATCTAGACTGATAAATAGCACCTTAGGTAAGATGGAAAATGTTTTTTTTTAACATTGGGGTGAGCTGTCCCTTTGACTGTCTTGGAGAATCACTTAAGGTGTAACAATACTAGCAGTGGTAGCAACAGCTGCTGTAATGTGCAGTCGTGGCAGTACATTCAAACTGGGGTAGTGTGATGGTCTGCAGGTAGGTGGTGTTTCTACATGACACATGTAATGTCAAATTGGCATTTTGACATGTAACAACCCTTTCAAATGTCAACAGTTAGTTATTCTGCACTGCTAAAAAATAAGTCTATGCAGTCAGTATTGCACTTCCATGAAGCTGGGGGACTTGGGAGAGACAGTGTATCAAAGAAATGATCAAAGTTGGTGGAGCAAAGCTCAAGCAGTGTAACTGAAGAAAGTGTCACTTTGGCGCTCTCAGTTGGGACCTCCATATTTTTGAGGTATTGATTTCTTTTTCTAATAAACAAGTACAAATGGCAGCCATATTAATTTTCCATGCCCCACTGCTCACATACATTTCAGTCTCAATACGAAAGAAATCAAAGTTTCACCTAATCAGAATGCCTCTCGGTAAATCTACCCAGCTGTTGGTTTGCGCTGGATGGAAAACGAACGTCTGTTAGCAGTTAGATTTCTCAGAAAGGCCGAGCTGAACTATAGCAGCTGATTAGAGCTGTAGCACCAGCAGGCAGACACAGGAAACAGGAAGAGGCTCAGCTTGGCATCACTCATAGCATATTCATGAATACACAGATGTGCGTGTGTATGTGTGTGCACATGCATGCACACATACACACATACAGTGCACAGTTCATACTCTCACCAAACTTACTCTCACATTCTCACAGCCTTTCTGGTATTTCCATTTTCTCTGCAGACTTTTTTAGGATTAAAAGAAAAATCCTTGCAAGCAATGTTTTTTTCTGAGATAGATCTTTTTTTCTTCTCTTACGTGCTTGTGACTTGTGATTTTTAAATGTTTGTTGTTGTAGTACTCATTTTGGCCACAAGAGGTTGAAGTGCACCACTACCCCATGTTATAAATATGACCAAAATCATTCATATTCTTATAGGTGAGATTTAATTTCTTGACACACTCTCAACACAAGGCACATACAGTTTATTGTGTTTTAACAAGTAATGTAACATTACAGTTGTGTCTGTCTCTCTCGACATATATTTTAATCGGTGCTAATCTGCTGTTAGCATTAGCTAATTTGCTGTTAGTTGTTAGCCTGCTTGCTGGCAAGTGAAAAGACACGGATGTATTCAGAGACCTGGATACAACCTTGAACACGGGACCCCGTTCATTTCTAATAGAATTGCTTAGTGGCACATGAAGCCAAAATTATTCAACTGCCATGTATAAAGATGCCTGTGGATATTCTCATTTATCCAGGTCATAGTTATCTCAAGGCAGTTGAATCGCAACTGGACTTATTTTTGTCCAGAATTAGTCTGACTAGTTCCAGCCTAGTCAGACAAGCATGAACTGATGAAGCCTCTTGGATAAGAGGTGAAATGTCTTCTAAGACAAAAAGTCCAGTTGCGTTCGATTCAATTGCCTTGAGTTGCCATGGATAAAATTACTCGGATGATCCAGGGATGATTGGCAATACTTACACGCTGTGCAGCCCATAGAGCGGGGCACTAGAGACTCCAGGCAGCCAAGCACGACAGAGTGCAATTAAGTGTCTTACTTCCGCCGGCCAAATGGCTACATTCCAGTTTAGCTCTCTGCTAACTTCAATGTGGATAAAATGACGTAATCTTGCGGCTCTTTTGAAATGTTGCCGGACGATATGGATCAAATCCTGATAGTGAAATGAGTTATTTTGCTGGCGTTGTAAAGCTCAAAAAATGTATCCACTGATTCACCGATGTTGCTTTTGCCATATAAGTCAATGGGAAAAGTCTTTCTGGGTTGCAGGACACGTGACGGGCCTTGGAAATTGTAGTACCACTGTCTTGCCATTACGAACATTAGCTTCAAAGCCTGCCACACTCCCTGGGAGCCTGTGTTTAGAACATTGCCAAAATGAGTCTTACAACAACAAACACTTGAAAAAATGATTTTGACCACAACAGAAAAATTAACCAGCTGAAACTTTTTTAACTCACCTGTTTCACAGATTTAAAAAAAAGAACTTACTTACCCTAATTACCCTTAGAAAACATTTTTTTCACCTCATAACACAGAAGATTAAAAAAAAAAAAAAATCAGATTGGAAATATTAAAAAAAATGGATCACCAGATTTTTTTTTTCCTCACTTGCCTCTCAGGGTTTCTTTAATTAAGATACTGTGAGTAAAGATACGTTTTAAGAAATAAGGACCCAAAGATAACAAGAGATGAGACCAAGCGCATGGAACACCAAAATCATGTATCCCTAATTATACCATGGCATGTGGGCGTCAAATGTTGCAATCATGATTTTAGTTTAGCTTCATTATTAAACACAACAAAGAGAGAACATTTTAGTATCCCCAGTCAGAAGGTCTTGTACACCTTTTAGCATAATTAGCTGAAAAACACAAGTTTTGTTCTGCATCTGTTTTACTAAGACAGCATGTTGTATCCATTGCATCCATTAAAGTGATATCCAGCTGAAACATCTTTTGTGGCCCATTACTGAGAGAAAACAGGAGACAAAAGACTACAGAAAAGTTGAAAGTGAGAGGCACAGAGATCTAGAGAAGGTGCAGTGTGCATTTTGCTCAAGGGATCGTCATCGTAGTGCTGTGAGGGTCAGAGCTTCCACAAGTTGAGGGTCAGATCTGTCAAACCTAAAGGAAGGCCAGCTTTGATGGCAGTGCAGTGTGTGTCTGTTGCTATGTGAGGTGGTTGGTTTGTGTGTTGCTAGTGAGGGACTGTCAAACTCCGTTGAACTGGGGTCAGGCCAAACTTGTCATGGGCAGTAAGGGACCAGAACTATCAGACAAAGAGAATATCTCCTGACAGATGTCTGTGTTGAGTGTTTTCTTTTTTCCCATGAAGCGCTTTGTTGTGGGCTTTTTAGGTCACCTTGTCATGGCAAGTGTGGCAGGAACGATGGAGTGACTCAGACAGCGAGGTTAGGGAAGGCTGCAACGCTGAGCTGTATCTTTCTGTTAGGAGAGCTGTCAGTGAATTGAAGTGTAGAAATGTTGCATAATTTCACAGCTTTTGTGGAACTTTGCTATTTTTGTGTGAAAAATAATGATGTCGCATGTTATTCTGTCTCCCTCCTCCCCATGCCCCATCTATCCCTACACCCTCTCTCCTATTCCCTCTGTCTCTGTGAACACAGGACCGTCTGTACTTTGTCATGGAGTATGTGAACGGGGGAGACCTCATGTATCATATTCAACAAGTGGGCAAGTTCAAGGAACCTCAGGCAGTGTAAGACACAGCAATTTACTTGCAACTGGTGTAATCCCACTGAATAGGGAATCATTTCTACTGTCAAATACACGTCATGATTATTTTAGTTTTCTAAAACCACTTTGTATAGTGCTACCAAGCTAATAACTGACATTTTATTTGTATAATGTTTTTACATACAGGCTGCATTAATACTGCAACAATATGATATGATCATCTTATGTATGATACATTAAATGGAATTATTTTGGGATTACAGTAAAGCTTTAAGTTTAGTGCAAGTTTGCTTGTGTTTTAAGTCTGCAAATGTGTGGTTGTTATTGCAGGTTCTATGCAGCAGAGATCGCTGTTGGTCTCTTCTTCCTGCACCTTAAAGGAGTCATCTACAGGTGTGTATTGATACCGTTTACATGGCATAAACACAGTGCATGATGTTCTTCAAATTCAGTGGCTGTATTTAAAGCAATAATAGAAATTTTGTTACATAAAAGTGTCTGTATTTCTGCAACGGATACCATGCAGTGAAGAGTCATTATATATTGAACTATTGCATTTAAAGTGTTTGATTAGGGCTTTCTTGAAAACACACAGCAACAGAAACTGAGGTTTGTTTGCAATAAATAGTATAAGAATTACATGTACTTAGGATAGGCAGTGAAAGCCACCTGCTGAGAAGTCATCATCTTCAAGGATGTTTTGAACGTCTCTTGTGCTTCTACAGGGATCTGAAGTTGGACAACGTGATGCTGGACTGTGAGGGACACATTAAGATTGCTGACTTCGGCATGTGTAAAGAGAACATGATAGAAGGAGTGACCACGCGCACCTTCTGCGGCACCCCAGACTACATAGCCCCGGAGGTAAGGCTGAAGCATGGAGGGGATGTGATGCGCGTGCATGTTCTGATGCATGAGGTCATCTCTGTCACTGTCTGGTCTGAGCCTGTGTCACCCTTGCGCTCCAGATTAAGGTCACTGCCTCAGGACGGATACACACACACACATGCACGCAAGCACTCCCTCGTGACGTAAGCATCCCAGTCAAACAGACACACTGTGTCCGCTGGCAAGTCCAGACTGAACCCAAACATAGCAGCCAGGGTCTCTGTGTTTGTCCCAGTGGGGTTTTCTCCAGAGCAAGTTTTATCCTTTGAGGTCAAGACAAATCCACTTGACAGTTAAGCAATTTGTGGTCATGATAGCGGTCATTTTGCTAAGATGTATACCTGCTTCGTTTTGTCCTTGTTTACTGGCAACATCCATATAGAAATACATGGAAAGTAGTTTGAAGTTCTTAACATTCTGTTTTTAAAAATCATCTCACAGCAACAGAAATCCTTACCAGTGTGCATTTTCCTTGTTGAATGTGTCCTTGTATCACAAAAGTTGAAAAGGTTCCAAGGAAGATTAAATTATATCTGTCCAGCACCTTCACATGCAGCTCTATCGCTATTTACCCATTTATCCATACCATCTGAGTGCCAATTGTTTCTGACGAGTCTCTGACTGCTCATCAACTGATGTGGCAACTGTGTATTGATTCGACTGGATCCACTCCCAGTGAATGTAACCGACCGAAACCTCACCCTTGGCAAGAGGTGCAGACAGGATGAGTCCAAGTTGACTGTCTGGATGTTTGACAAGTCCACTGATGACTACGGGCTGAGTTTTGTAGGAGATATTGCCACATAATTTCCAATATAATACATGTCTCAGTAGCATTGTTAAATTGATCGATTGAGTTACTTTGCTGGGTATAAACATATCGCTCTGCAAAACCTGACCAAAGAATTTTGCCTCAATAAAATCCATTGTAAAGTTTTAAAAACTATGATTTCAATTAGGAAATATTAGATGAAAGTATCGGTAAAAAAGACGAGCATTTTAGTGCTAGCATTTGGACGTTTAGCAGTACCCTATGCTTAAGACACAATTGATTGATCCAAAGTCCTGACCTTCTTGGTTACTGTTGCTAAGTTGGATAAGCTTGACAAAAAGAAACAGTTGCCAAAGGTTATGTGAGATAGATTCAGGGCTACGGGCAATATAGCTTCAAGAAGTCAATAGCAAAGAGTGCAATATGTGATGAAAGGATATATACACAATGATCTAAATTAATACCACCAAAAGTTACTTCGGATCGCCACATAGACTTACAAACATTATAAAAACAAAGGAACATTGGCCTTGATCTTTTCTGGCTAACAATAATTCAATATATCATTGAGTTATTATTGAATAATTATATTTTTCCTTTTCCAAATCTCAACAGAAAGAAGGATGAAGCCATCCTGGATGATGCTGTTAATCTGCTATTAGGCTAACTCCCCTTAATTAAGATACACATTAGCTAACTAGTTAGCTTGTGTTTTGCAAACATTAGCTAACTTAAAATGCGACTATTTACAATGTAATGTGTCCAAGAAGACTGCGGCGTCAATGTTATGTGACTTACATAGTAATGTTACCTCTGAACAGACATAGGTGTCCTTGGTGGTGGTGTTGATGTTCAGCTGATGGGAGGTCTATTGCATAGTCAAATCGGACGACATTTGTTTTTCGGTTGTAGGAATGGAATAAACCTAAAGCCTTTCACACGGTCAGGGTATCAAGTGTTACCTCTACAGGTTCCACAGACTCAGCTTTTAACCATATTCAAAATTTGTTTTTCTTTTTAATGTAGACGAGCATAGCGCATAGCATATCAAAGTAGAACAGGAAAGGGGAAAGATGCCCGAGGTTCTGCTGGGTATGTCAACTGTTAGAGCATAGGCAGGGTTAATTCAATGGGATCCCTATTGATGACCTCATCACATTTGAAACGCTGACAACAAATAGTGACACTTTGTAAAATGTTATGATTGTACTGACAGCAAATGAAATGTTTCACTTTTGTTGTTCTTTAGAAATGTAAAGACACTGATAAATTTAAAGACACACAATAATCTTTTAATATGCCTTTTTAAATGTCTTTATTGTTATGATTAGTTTAATACTGATCAATCTGTTGGAGCAAGTAATCGCAAAAGTAAACCATGTCAAAGAGGGAAAGTACCATCCACAATAAGATGCCAAACAGAAGTGTTGCCTGTGATTCATGCAATCTGGAAACGAGGCTAAGTATCCATAATTCAATGCTGCTAATCTATTTATCAGTCTCTCTTAATTTCACCCAACATATAAACAGCTTGCGGCAGTTTATACTTAATGTACTGATTATTTTTTCCCACTCTGTAGCCATTATCAGTTAGTTGGCTTGTATTTAATTGTGGGCCGGGTTATTGATTGCCTCTTAAACCCACTCTGATAGACTGGGAGGTTAATTCCGCCCAACGGACGCAGGGTGAACACGCTGTGACCATTCAGAGTCAGACTGACACTAATGCGCCAGCCAGCGATGACACGGCAGGGGGTGGGAGCGGCTACTGTTTCCATAGCGCTGTGAGCTAATGCACACCTTTCAGATCACACACTGCATGCTAAGTCATGCACACGTGATGTCACACAGTCACATGCATGTGATACAGATATGATATCTGTACATTCTTTCAATACACACATCAGACACACACTTGAACACACACTCAAAAGTGGAGACTGACCTTAAAAAATTGGTTCACAGTGATGATACTCTCAGAGATAATGGAGGGGAAGTGCACCTCAAATTGTGTGTGACAGAAGGACCAGGAGAAATCTCACATCAATCATGAGCAGCTATGTTTGCAGAGTTTTGTCAGAGGCCTTTGGTCCATTTCTAAACTTTGAATACATGTTACCAAAAGTCACTCTGACAAGTTGTAGGTGTTTAATTAAAGCTCATCTTCCTTTCTGACTGGAAAATTTTGGCCTTCATTATGTAGGTTAAAGAAGTATTTCAGAGCTGGAAAGATGGTCTTTTTATAAATCTTGGCTGTCCTTAGAGTAGAAACATGCAGATACTTTTAAAATTGGGTTGCAGCTGCTGTCTTTCCATGTAGGCGCATGGAAGGGAAGGGGGGTTTCCTCTCTCTGCCTCAGGCCTTAGGGCTTTCCACATAAGCACATGGAAGATACTTTCTACGTAGGCCTGAGGAAAGGCAGAGAGGCCCCAGAACAGAGCCATGCTGCCAAATATGATACTGCAAATCAAAATAAAGTTTTCTTTGACTAGAGTATTCCTAACTGAAATACCTTTTTTGGCAAGAAATAGGCGACAAGGTAACAGAATCTTAGTGTATATATTTGATTAGTACTGCCTAGTTTTACAGTTTATTCTGAGTCTGAGAGAAAGAGAGGAGAAGCTCTCTTTCGTGATCAGCTTCCATAGTGGTGGTGGGCATACGAAAATGAGGAAGTACAATCTGTAGTTTGAGCAACAGCCCAAAAGCCAGCGAGGCATGTCTCATCATCTGGCAGATTTGAGCTGGGAGATGAACAAGGAGATACGTGTGCTGGCAAGACAGAGGGGAGTTTACCAAAGTTCATTCACACATACTACCCACATTGTTGCGACACAAAGCTCGTTGAAAATCAGCAAAGTATCCTTAAAGGGTTAGTGATTACGGAAGAAAATGAGCTTTTGATAATTCAAATCTAGCCATAGGCAAAAGGTTGAGAACCATGGACATTGTCATCAGAGGTAGGGAGCAGCTGTCTCCCTGAATGACTCAAACTGTCACATAATATATTCTGCAGTATGTTTGTTTTTATATGAGCTGCAATATTGAGGTCACTTCTGCAATATAACTGTGTTTGTGGGTTGGTGCGTGTTAGTATCTCAGTACGTGTGAGATAGCTGCGAGATGAGAAAGATTTTCACACTTCTCCTTTTCACACACACCTGCCCACATGCTCATAACTATGAGGGAGTACATTCCTGTGTAGCCTTGGGTCCCCTGGTTGCACATGTGACAGAACGCAGTCGTGTTCCTGCGTCAGTTGCCACACACACACACACACACACACACACACACACTCACTCATGTACTGGCACACAGTTTACTCTGACCTATATAACCAGTCATTGGTAGCTCCTGTCTGGGAGGAATGCTCACACTAATGTGAATTTACACCTCAATGACTTTGACACAGAGAGAAAGAGATAGCCAGGAAGGGAGAGAACATAAAGGGAACACAAAGGCGACATAAGGTATTAACTATGAGGAAAAGAGCAGGAGGGGACAAGAGTGACCGGACACTGATGGAGAGAAGCAAAGAAAGCCGGGATTGAAATGAGAGAGAAAGGCCTAATGATGGCTCTGTGCGGAGTATCAGGAGAGCATTTGAGGATGTTTAGCTGTCTGATACGGGCCATTTCCCGCTACGCCCTAGTTGGTCCCCACTGCGGTGTGGCATTAAGAGGCATGGGTGTCCACTTCCCTGCACACTCCATCTGTGGGCTGAAGCAGCAGTTGGGGTGTTTGTAGTGTCAGGATGACAGTACGAATTTAGTCATAGAGGAAGTGGCACTTTAAAGATGCTCATTAGACTGTCGCTGAGCTGATGCTCCTCCTCAAAGTGTTAATGTGTTAAAATAAACAGACAGAGAGAACCTACTAGTCTACTATATTATACTTTGACAGCTGGCACTGATATGTGCAGGAGTGGTCTCTGTAATCTCTTCATTTGCTTTAATGATGGAAATGAATTTTAAATAAAAACATAACTTAGGTCTCGGACGTGGCTCATAACGTTGAATGTTGTCTTGCTTTAGCTTCAGGCATCTTGACCATGCATGATCCAGGGTTGTTAAAGATGTAGAGATGTCATTCCATTGTTGCTGAATAATAATTGCAGGTGATCCTATTTCTCACAAAGTTTTAGGACTAGGAATAGCAACCACAGAGTTGTTGTCTCCTTGCTTGACTCCTCACCAATTACCCGAGCACTCAAACCAGTGTTTTCAGATCAGCACGATTGGAAGACCTACAAAATCACTTCAGCTGCTGTTGGAAAAATGAGTGAGATGTGAGAAAAAAAAAAGTCAGGGGGAAAGAAGGAGGTGCAAAAGAGAAAGTGAGAAGGAAACAGCAAATGAGACAGAAATGCTGCAGAGAGCACGAACACGCGAGCGATCTGCAAACAAGTTGGCAGCCACGAAAAAGTTAACTTTCCTGCCAGATTATTAAAAGACTCAGTAATTAGAGAAGTGATTTTTCTTTTATATTTTTTCACATCTTTTATGTTGAGCTTGATGATATAACCGTTCCTTTCCTCACCATGCCTCGAGGCTCCAGTTGCTTCTTTTTTTCCCCCTAATGCAGTTAGTTTATACTTCATACTACATATGCATGTCACGACAACTTATTTTCCCTTTTGGGTTATTTTTTAATTAACATCATTAGTTCATGCTGGTACGCTACTGAAAATATATACATAATGCATGCAGAGAAATGTTTTACAGTGTCATTGATAATGCACCATGTGCTTCAGTAATTCAGTTGTTTGTTAGCATCTCAAATTATACATTATATATTGGCCTATATAGAAAATTTATGGAAGTGCGATACTAAATTGTAGGAGTAGCGTGATTCATCTCGTCAAAAGGTGTTGTTCATCTTTGATGCCACTTGCAGTGTAGGACGCTTAGGGAAACCCCCAAGACTGCTCATTGCAGGTTTTTTGTATACAATTGGCAACACACATTTTTCTATACTGAGTTTATTTTTTCAAAACTGTTTGAACAGATACGTGTATAGGATGCTACAGATATAGAAATTAACAGTGCTAGTCGGCCATGTCTTCTTTATTTGGCCACAAATCACACCTTATTTACTTTCTCACAATACACCTGAGAGAGAATCTTTCTGTCCCCGATCCCGATCCATCCCTGGTAATCTTCTGTGAACATGTCCAGACACACATTAATTGCATCCAAGAGGGACATCTGATCATGTGGTCATAAACTTTCCACCTTCATGAGAAAATTCTTCCTCTATTGGCTTGAGGGATGGAGATAGCCAGGAAACCAGACAAATATGCCAGCTCATGTTTTATTTGCTCTGGCAAATGCGTCTGGTCCCCTCCTGTCCAGACAGATTCCCAGCTGAACAAACCTTGGTCTCAATTCTTAATCTAATATGGGGCGGGTTTGATACGATGACTGACAACTTCAGGAGCCTTTACACTTTATGCAAAATTTAAAACAACCAAGATGGCTGCAACTTTCTGTTGAAGTACTGTTTTCAAACTCTGATGGCAAAAACAGCAACACTGGTTCACAGACATATTGATGCTGTACAATCACAGCTTATCTTTGCACACTGTAGTCTGTTTGTGTTTGTCTGTCACTGAGCGCTACATTGCATGTTTTGTTGTACTGATTGGTTAAGGTCTACCAAGTTATGTCCAGAGGCATTTTGGTCTACGGCCATTCATGATGTCCCTTCAAAATCACCCGAGAGGTTCGAGGCTAATTTGCATTCTCAACTTGGTCTGGCAATGCCGGGCTATGTTAGAGATTAAGTTGGAAAGAAAGTGAATTCATCCTGGCATGGGCTGCAAACCATTCTGGGACTGGAAGAGAACAGTGCAGCGCCACATCATCCCATGCAGTCACGAATTCCACCTCACTTGCCCCATTTCCTCACCTGGCATATTGCAGAATGAGAGTGCACTGAGTGTGAAAACAGTTCATGAATTTTGAAAGAAGTGGTCACTGAATTCATTTTGTGTCAAAGCAGTGAAAAGTGATCCACAGTTTAGTCATCGTAGACTTGTTTGCGTGTTACCAATTGTGGGAAAAAAAGGCGGTAATATCATCAGTGAATGAAACCACCCAGAGCGAGCACATACAGTACTGAGAAATGCTTTCAAAAACAGACCACTAAAGCATGGACTGATGCACACTGTATATGCTCCACAGCACACATATTCCTTAAAGTGATCCGATAACAACAAAAAGGCAGATATTCACGTAGCGCCCTGTAACAGTGTTGGGCATGAGGGCGCTATAGTGTTCAACCATACTGTTCCTGTATGGCAGACAAGGTTTATAGGCGCAGAGGTTGGTACTTGTGTGCGCTTGCATGTGTGTGTGTGTGTGTGTGTGTGTGTATATATATGTGTGTGTGGTGAGAAGAGAAGCCTTGAATAGCTAGCAGTCTGATCCACAACTGTCATGTAGCATTAGGCTTAATGGGAGAGAAATGTCTGCAGCAATGCGCATACACAGATACACTCAAATGCAGGCTGTTCAAGCACAGGTACACAAATAAACACAGCTGCAAACAGATATTCCATCAGGCACATAAAATACGCTCCAACTTCACAAGATATTATAGCGCAAATATATTCAGATTAAGATTAATGTACACTGCACACGAACACACACACATGTATGTGCTGCTGTGAATCAGAGCAGCTCCACTGGCCAGAGGCTTTCATACAATAATGCGAAAAATAAAGAATAAAATAAAACGGAATGAGAGCAGGGAATGTTAGGCACAGGTCACACTTGTCTTACTTTATCACTTGCAACTTTTCAGAAGGAGAGAGCACTCTATGTATTATCAGCCTCATCCAAACAGCAAAAGCAAACAAACATCTTTGTACATAGTAAATACGTAGAAAGCTGAGGATGTAGACTTAACATGCTGGTTCAGAGCACGAAGGTCACCATGCCTGAAACCGTAAATGTCCCCTGGTGTTATTGCAGACAGGCGATGGGTGGCAAGGGCAGCGAGTCACAGCAGCGTCACATTAGCGCAGTGCTGTGCAGGATGGCCTGAAACTGATCTAAACAGTGGCTTTTTGCTGAACTCTAATTGTCCTCTCTGGCTTTTTTTTTTTTCCTGCCTCCCTTTCTTTTTGCCTTAATCTCACGACTCTAAACCCAACTCTTCCACCCTCCTCTTGCTTCTCTTTACTTTCTCCACAGCAGTAGAGTACACTACAGTAGACAGAAATTAAATATCTGAAATGTACATTTTTAAAAAAAAAAATACTGGAATAATGAAGAAGTCTTTTGCTGTCGTGCTTTTGCTAGCTTTAATGACCACAGCTAGAGAATATGTGCTGCTATATGCCCCAACATTAGGAGGCTTTCATTTGCATGCTAATATTAGCATCCAGCATTGCCGCTTTACCATCTTAATTTTGCTTGGTAGTAGCTAACATTTGCTAATTAGCACTAAACAGCAAATGCAGCTGAGACTGATGGGAATGTCATTACTCTTGCAGGTATTTTGTCATAAGCCAAAGTATTTTATGAATCCAAATACTGACCAGTGATGACGCCAGGTAAGAGTACAAGTTCCCCAAAGATAATAGAGTTAATTCTGTTAGCAATATGAATGTCTGTACCAAATTTCATGTTGAGCCTGTTAACCAAAAGTATTGACCCTCTTGTGGCTCAAGATAAAGGCCCCAATCCTACTCTTCAGTGGTTGAAATGTACCCCTATGAAATGGGACAATCCTTCAAGACCCCGATATGTCATCAGTAGCCATCAATGGCAGTTAAGTAAACAGGCATGACTATGGCAATAATGGTATTATCACAGTGACATTCCATATATCCAATTGAAACAGTAAAGCATGGATGCTGGAGATTTGTTAACAACTTAAGTTTTATGCTATCAGTCGATCAAACAAGTCATCAAATAGAAAAAGAACACTTTATTACCAGGCCACTAGAGGTGCTCTGTAAGCTAACGTTAGCAACCAGTGCTTCTACTTACCCTGCCAGTCGGGTCTGATGACAGAGGAGTGGTAAGAAAAGCAGCAACTTTACTGCTGGACTTCAGTTCGGGCATCATACGCCATCAAAGCGGGGAAATGTGACATGAAAAATGTTAAAATGTTGGACTGCCATGCACTAATCAGCAATAACAATGTAACATTAACTAGCTAGTTCGATAGCTATAGAGGCATTAGTGCACTGCTAGCAAAGATAATACGAGGGTTAGCATAACTATAAGTCTTTATTAACAAAAGCACTGTTCAGACGGGATTAGTTTTACATGGGCATGTGGGATAATGTCACTTTACCACAGGACGTCAGTAATATTAATGGCCGATTCGCACGGGATAAGAAATATCAGTAAAACTACCACAAGTGGGATGGGTAAATCCATGCACGCACCGCCGTCCCCTCCTGCCATCATGTGTGTATGATAGGACTGTCAAAAGCGCCATGAAATTGAGTTAGAATATTTTCAAATTAATTTAGTCGAGTTCGAATAATATTAGAATTTATTATTATTTTTTTTTTTTTTTTTTTTTTTTTTTACAAAAAAACAAAACAAACAAAAAAACAAGATGCCTATTGCTGGCGCAATATGAATGTGACACTCAGATGAAAACACCCGTTCTGACCTCACTGAAGTGCCAGGTATGATCAACTTCTGCCTTGTTATCTGAGCAATGTTTGGATACTTCAGTGCGTAGTTTTCCACCACAAGAGTGGATCCTGGTCGGCTTATAGTGGTGTCTCATTCTGGTAACGTTTCATCTCGTCTTCAAAAAGGGTAGGCAGGGAGGCAACAGGTGCAACACTCTCCCTGTATGTCTCCCCGAACAGGTCACACATCGCGGACAGCGCAGTGGGTGGTGTTGGCGCAGCGGGTTCCTCCGTCTGCACCTCTCCCTTCGTCGCTGCGTCCCTCTCTGGCCCGGCTTGTGCACGAGCCATCTCCGCCCGAACAGGATTCGCCGTGATATACAACATTATTGATAGTATTAATTAATTATTAATGATATTCAAATTATCAAATTTAGGTTCGAACTTATAAAATATATATATTTGAATATATTTCTAACTTCGATTTTTTTTTTTGACAGCCCTAACACACATGTTTACTGCTGGTCTATTTGCACGGGATTAGTATTACCTGAGGTAATTGTCCGGGACCCTTTTACAGAAGGTAAAAGTCACAGTAATCTTTACTGACATCGTGCGGTAATGATTACTGACATGGCACATTCGGACGGGACTAAAATCTCTGTAATTATTACTTTACCCCACGTACCTATGTAAAACTAATCCCGTCCGAATAGGGCTAAAGAGTGTACATTTGTGGGTTTCTCTTGTATCTTGAGCAGCCATCTGGCCGATGATGTCCTCTAACATTCGGATAAAGTGTGCCTCAGAAAAACCTCAGTTTGGAGGTCCATGTAGCCCCAACACTTCACCCTTCTCATCTATCCCACCGAGTATCGGGCACCCTACCCCTAGACTTGAATGCGCAAAACTGAGAGCTAAGGGCTAAGTTGATGTCCTGCAAGAGACATATTGGGAGTGGACCATGAAATCATTAGGATTCTAGGGACCGTAAATGTTTCTCTAAATTTTTAAGGAAATTCACCCAACAGTTATTTGGTATTTTGTTCTGGACCCCAGTGGCGGACGGACCAACATCTCCATCCCTAGAGCTACCGTGCTAGCATTAACAAACCGAACAAAAACAATTACAGGTTCTGTTTAGATCAGGGGTTCTCAACCTTTGGTAAGTTAAGGCCCACTTCTGATTGTTAAAATATTTTTGAGGACCACCTTCTCAATTAACATTACCCAAAAAAAGGAGAACATCTATATGAATATGAACCATATACCCAGCTTTTGGCTTTCAAATAAGTTGTTAATGTTGTAACAACATTAGTTTAAAGCCAGTCCCTTTCCCTCAGAGATATGGGTTTGGCTTCCCACCACATCTCAGGTGCTTTGTATGGGGTCATCCCTATATTCCCCGGGTTCTATGTTCCCTGGGTTCTATGTTCCCCGCTTTCCCCAAAAGGAAATATGTTCCCTGCTTTGTATGGGACCAGGGAACATAGAACCCTTTTTAAGAAAAAGGGTTCTATGTTCCCCGCTGTTGCCGGGGAACATAGGACCCTTTTGAGAAAAAGGGGTTAGGGTTAGGGGTTAGGGGTTAGGACCCTTTTTTTAAAAAAAAAGGGCCTATGTTCCCCGGGTCCTTTTGGGGAAAAGCGAGGAACATAGAACCCTTATTATTAAAAAGGGTTCTATGTTACCCGGTCCCATACAAAGCGGGGAACATAGGACCCTTTTGGGGTCCTATACAAAGCGGGGAACATAGGACCCGGGGAACATAGAACCCGGGGAACATAGAACCCGGGGAACATAGGTACGCTCCTGCTTTGTATTTAAGTGTCTCTGAAGCTTCGATGACTTTAGCTCCTCATTCGACAGGATTTCACCCCATTGAACACACATGCTCAGGATCACTGCCTGCAGTAATGAATTCAAATTTAATGTATTCAGGGTCGGATTTCCTCACCACACGCTTTGGAGCTTTTTCTGACACGGAGTTGTCTCCCACATCACTTTTGTGTTTCAAAAACCACTTTGTGTCACTTCATCCAGTAGAGTATGCAAATATTACATACTGTATACTCTTGTAGAGCTGCAGTGCTACAGTTTCTTTACATTTAAACACATTTTAATTTAAGTTTTAGGTTTTAAATCCTATTTTTTTTTCAACTGTCGCACATCTCATTGTTTTTCTGATAATCTGACCCTCTTCTTCAGATAATCCCTTCACCTTTCTTTCTCAACCTCTCCTCCACTCTGCCCCTTTCTATCTCTCTTCCCCTCTGTTCTCATTCCCATGACACAAACGGACATGAGGCAGCAGATGTCCTTGCCACATTGACCTGATGTGTCTACATGCTTTCCATGCTTTTATCCCCCATTGCACATGTTTTTTCAAGGGAGACCGGGGGTCAAATCCCACTGACACACCGCAACAAATATGCCACATTATGTCCTCGATGACGAGCTGTCTAGCATTGGCCTGGTTCACGCTGTCATTGTAAAAGCGTTGCCTGTAAGCAAATCAGTAGTATATGTCTCCTCATTAAGGATAATAGTGCAGTTCCTGTTCAAAACATGCCTGTTTAGAACAAGCCGACTGCTTGGCACGTGGTATTGCTGCTTGCAGCTTTCCTGAGAACTGCTTATACGAATAACTTCACACTCGACACTGCATTTCTTTGGATCCTGTGCAAAACACTTGGCCTCAGACAGTTATAGATTTATTATGACGTTTAGATGTTAAATGTATCGAATTATGTTGCTATTCTACATCATTATGTCCTTGAATGGTGTAAAAAAAGATGAAAAAACATGCAACTCAACATTATACTACTTATTTTCTGTGTACTTATACTTCAGAGGAACAAAAGTGTTTTCGTTCATTCTGAATGTTCGCAGATGCCTGAAATGCTTGCGCTCGCTACAATCATCACCTATGGTCTCTTATTCTTCATCTGTTGTGTAGACATGCTTCAGTCTCTGCAGAGCCCTGAGGCCCCATCTTTACCTCTGCACAGAGCCCTAGAGGGCTGTTCACTTATTTATTCAATGTTTATGTATTATTATTTATTATATTGGACAAGTCTTTGTAAAGTATATTGGCAGAACGGTTCATGAGATATGTGAAGGACAAACATACCCACACATGCATACATACAAAGAGTCCTTGCTTTATAGTCAGATGGCATCTGTATTGTTTAAGATCCGGAGCAAGTATGTATATTTGTTTACCGGGATAAGGAGTCATCCCTTCTCATACATATTGAAGTATCTCAGCAGTGGCAGTGCAAATCTTATGTGAAAAACAATCTTCAGAGAGCATAGCTGAATTCATTGACAGCCGTCAAGTGACGCTGAAGGTCGGCACCATTCTTGCAGGAAGCAGGATTTAAACAGGCGAGCTCAGGGATTTCACCCAGAGGTTTCCTTCACCATGGAGTCTTTGACCCTCGAGCTAATTAAAAACACTGAAGCAAGATAAAGGAAGGGGGCTGTTTCCCTGCCGCATCTTCCTGCCTTCTTACCAAAGAGCTAAGGAAAGCCGAGGATTAAGGCTTAGCACTTCCCACCTTCTTAAGGCACCATGTTCGCTTTCATGCAAAAGGATGGGCTTCATTTTAACATTGTGCTGTCACTCTGGGTTATAGTCAGAGTCTTGTTCCGTTTCATGTGTATGTGAACTCTAGGAGATTATACACATTCAGCGATGGAATGATATGTACAGTACGTGAGCTGGATGTTAAACAGACAGGCACAGCTGACATGACTTTCAGGTTTTTTCATGGGTCGAACAAGGCACTAATGAAACACTGCTTTTTCAAACCATAATTTATTGGATTTATACTGTGAATGTAGAGTTTTTGTTTGAGTTTATGACACACAATGTACTGAGATCATAAAATTTACAATGTTACAGGGGAAATACATCAGAACAACAGCTTTAAATGATGAATTTGAGCCAATTTGCTATCTAAAATGACACATTATGGATTACAGACTGGATGTGACTTGGCTTATCTATCTAAAGTGACCGTATATAACAAAGTGCAGTTGAAATCTGGAAAAGAGCATAATGTAACATACTGAATAATACAAATGATACAGGAACAAAGGACCTATTTCTATGCGTCTATGCAATATTCTATGCTATTTCTATGGATGCGGGCACATTGCTGGGCATACTATGCAGCAGAATACCAGTAAAAGTACAGAGGTTGCGGTTGCTGTCTGCCCACACCCAGGACTTGGCCTCCATGTGCACATCAACCTGGTCTCCTTTCTGAAGAACCAGCACTACCCCATTAGAGCCGTTATCAGTGATATCTGAGGCAGTTGGGTGTTCTGCGGTGCCCACAACAGCCTCGCCATTCTTGTACAAGAGTAAAAAGCCAGGGTGGTCTCCGTTAGCGTGAGAGTAGAGGGTGAAGTGGTAAACTCCGCTGACAGGAGCTGTGAAGACTCCTGAACAGGAAGTTTGAAGAAGCAAGAGAACGATAAGTCGTTTAAAAAATTAATGTTATTTACAGGGAGTTAAATAGTTGATGGATGAGAGCTGGAGGCACGAAGCATTAATACAATATAATAGGACTGTGAAAAACAAGGAAGCTGTGAATAGATTCAGTGATTATACAAATAGGTTCCTGCAGAACATTACCTGTTGTGGGATCGTAGCTGTCACCGATGTTGGTGATGACTTTCTTATAGACGAGAGTGGTCTCTGTTTTAAATGGCCCAATGTGCATTTGGTTCTCTTCCAGTGCAACTGTGAAAGCCACTTTCTCTGTCAAAGAAAAAAACAATTGAAAATGCTAATGTGTTTTTTTTCTTAAGCTATTCAAACCCAGTGTATTGTTGTGTATGAATACAGCTACTTTATCATCTCAAAGATGAAAATAAAAGTTTATTAAATCAAACTTTAAGATCTTCCTCATGTTGATGAAGAAACATTTTTACCTTCAGTCATTGTTGTTTTGACCTCTTCCACTGCTGCAGCTGTTTGCTCAACCTTATTCTTCAACTCCTCTTGTACAGTCTGATTTGTTTCCAGTTCGGCCTCCAACTCTGTAATGAGAATTCATTTCACACAGATAGAAAAATATGTAGTCAGATGGATGACAAAAATATTCAGTCTAAAGCTTTCTGTTTAAAAGTTACACAGCTATAACTAACAACACTTAAAAAACAAAATAGCTGTACACATACAGGGAACAGAAATCTCAGCACATTTGACAGATCTTACTACAGCTCATTAAAGCTAACTTTTTATCATATCACAATACAGCTGCTGATACAATTAACAGTGATCAGTAATATTTTTGTGCCTACCTTGATCAGCTGTTTTCAGTGCTTCCATCTCAGCCTCTGTTTTTTCAAGCTTCTTGTTCAACTCTTGGCCCACAATCTCAGCGGCATTCAGTCTAGCATCCACCTCTGTGAGGGGGTTTAGTATAAACTAGGGATTAGAAAATGTGCACTACTGATCAACAGTAAACTACATACCAATATCATGGTGGGATTTTTTTTACCTTGATTTATTTTCTCCAGTGCCTCCAATTTTGTTTCAGTCACTTTTAGCTGCGTGTTTGTTTCCTTCACCAGACCCTCAGTGGCTTCTACTCTAGACTTGAGCTCTAGTGGAAGACATGAGACGGAGGGGAAAACTGCATAAATCAGTGTCATTACATGTCATTAAAATCAGAGAAGTAGTTATTTGGTACGTACTGTTTCAGTCACCCTAAAGACCCATTTACTTGTTCATAATCAAACGTAATTTTCAACGCCAAAGGCGTACCTTGATCAGCAGTCTGGAGTGCCTGCACTTGTCTAAGTGTATCTTCAAGGCTCATCTTCAGCTCTCCAGTCAGATTTTCACTGGCAGACAACCTGGAATCCAACCCTGTGATTAAAGGGAGGGGATTAGGAAAATAAAAACTACAAGAAATCAAACGAGTCTATTACAGTGGTCATGGATATCCTGGGAAAATCATGGAATTTCATTATTTCAGGATGTTAGGGAATATCAGGGGATTTCTTTCACATGACATTTTCTTTTGTTTTAGTATTGCATTATGTAATATAGCTTCAGCCCAACTACAGTGGAAACTGGTGTCTTAATCTCTTTTCAGATACATAATATTAACAAACCTTAATCATGAAATGGTCGTGGCAAATTCATATCATTTCCATCAGGAGCCCCAGTGGTAACCCCTCAAATCATCCACATATCAATATCTTATACCCATATGGCAGCCAAAGAAGAATTTCCAAAGTATTGAGCTGTCTTGCTTTACCTTGATCAGCAGTCTTCAGCGCCTCCACCTGCGTCTCTGTGTTTCCGAGCCTGGCAGCCAACTCCTTCTCTAGACTCTCACTGGACTCCAGTCTGGACTCAAACTCTGACAGATAATATGATGATAGGAATTAAATCTTGATTTCAACAGTCTGTTCTTGGGTCTTTTGGTTTCTGAGAGTTCACTTATTATTTAAATATATTTATTCACAATGTGATTGCACCAATATAATAATATCGGCATGTGTTACCTTTGATTTCCATCTGTAATTGTGCCACCACGGTTCTTTGCGTCTCTGCCTCGACATTGGTGGCGTTCAGTCTGGCCTCCAGTTCTGGTCATCACAGAGGATAATATCAACTCATTCTGTAGAAATGCTATTCTAATCCTCAGAAATCAAAACAACAGTTGTCTCTTAAAGGGATAGTTCAGATTTTTTTGAAGTGACATTGTATGAGGTACTTATCCTTAGTCAGTGTATTATATATAGTAGATGGCGGTTGGTGTGTCCCCAGTTTGGAGAAGCAGGCAGGAGTACCAAAACGGAAGCTAAGCAATGTACTGCTGTGGATGGGGGGCAGCAGCAAAGCTTATTTTAGTCACCTAAAACAATCAGAATCACTTTAAGTGTATGCTATAGTTAAGAATATTTTCACCACATTACCTTCCCATCTACAGCATCAGCTGTAGCTCAGTGTCGATTGCAGTCTATTGTATGTAACACACT
Source organism: Epinephelus lanceolatus (assembly GCF_041903045.1). Classification (NCBI taxonomy): domain Eukaryota; kingdom Metazoa; phylum Chordata; class Actinopteri; order Perciformes; family Serranidae; genus Epinephelus; species Epinephelus lanceolatus. The sequence goes on from NC_135736.1 coordinate 15,471,040, forward strand.
GTCAATGGATATGTAATTCATACATCCCACTCAAAAAATCTGAACTCTACCTGTCAACAATAGCTTGTGTATATGGTTATACAGTTAAATGCATTTTACTTACCCTGATCAGCAGTCTGCAGCGCCTTCACATTTGTGTCCACATCTCCAAACTTATTGCCCAACTCTGTCAGTCTGATGTTCAGCTCTGTTTGTCAAAAAGGCAAAAAAGAAAAGAAAATTATGATTCTCTGTTCAGTCAAAAATAAATAATGAAGTGAAATTAGATGAGTTCGGGTGAGAAGAAATCTGCCTTTTGTTTGATAATTATTACCTTTAGTTTCCCTCTGTAATTGTTCCACTTTTGTGTTTTGGCCCTCAAAATCAATGAGGTTCAATCTGGCCTCCAGTTCTGCTCAATGAGGGTGGAAGAATGATAGTATGAAGAAAGGCTTCTACAGTACAGGTTGCTGCTAATGTGTGAGGGGAAAAAAAGGAAATATATTCCCTTTATATATTCTTATATCCTGGAGCAAGTGCTCATATTTTTGCATGAAAATATTCAAACAAGGACTTGACCTTTCTCTTGCTCTCTTTACCTTGATCAACAGTCTTCAGTGTGTCCACTTCTGTCTCTGTGCTTGTAAGCCGGGCATTCAGCTCGTCCTCTAGACTCTCACTGGCCTCCAGTCTGGACTCAAACTCTGACAGATAAGAAGATGACAGGAACACATCCAGAATTCAACAAATTAAAACCGGATTTAAACCAAACCCTAGGATGGCATGATGGAATAAGCAGAGGAGAGAAGAGATCGGTTGTGAGAGCAAAGCCAAGTGTTATATCACAGTTTTGAATACATTGATCAGCAGTCTTTAGCCTGTTGGCCTCTGATCACTTCTTTCACTATGTGATCACGCCAATACAATGAGCTCTTCATGTGTTTAAGTACCTTTAATTTCCCCCTGTAATTGTGCCACCAGGGTTTTTTGGGTCTCTGCCTTGACATCAGTGGCATTCAGTCTGGCCTCCAGTTCTGGATATTATATGGAGGAATGAAATCAAAATAAATTTGTAGAAATGTTGGTCTGATCCTTAAAAATGAAAACAACAGTCATCAAGATAGTTTGGACTTTTTGGTGTGTGTTTTTTTTAAGTCAGGGTATTACATACAATAGATGGCAGTCAGCTGGCCCCAGTTTGGAGAAGCCACCTTAAGAAATTAACATCTACTTAAGTGCATCTACTTAATACATTTTGCTGCTGCCCCCTGGGTGTGTACCGATCACCATCTACTGTTTGTAATACACTGCCAATAGAAAAGTAACTCATACCACCCCACTTCAAAAGATCTGAACTATCCCTTTTTTTATAACATCTTGTATGTATGGTGTTTATATTCTATTTGACACACACATGCAGTAAAATGCTTTTTATTTACCTTGATCAGCAGTCTGCAGTGCCTTTACATCTGTGTCCACATCTCCAAACTTATTTCCCAGCTCTGTCAGTCTGGTGTTCAGCTCTATGTATGGAAAAAAGAAAGACAGAATTAAGCAAATAATGAATAATGCATGATTCTCATTTCAGTCCAAAATAAACCATGAGGTGAGATTGTATAAGTTAAGGTGAAAAGAATTCTATGTTAGTTAGTTTCAATAATTGGCGTGTGTTGTGTCACCTTTAGTTTCCTTCTGTAATTGTTTCACTTGTGTGTTTTGGCCCTCAAAGTCAATGACGTTCAGTTTGGCCTCCAGCTCTGCTCAGTGGGGATGGGAGAATGATTAGAATAAACAAACAAGACAAGAAATAGATATAAAAATGAATAATAGCATATGTGACTGTAAACACATCGGCAATACAGATTGCAATTTATTTTTAGGTCAGGTTTATTGAAGAAAAAGGAAATATGTTGATATAAATACATTCTTTATTGGATCAAGTGCTCATATTATTTTGTAAAAGTATTTTAATGAGGATCAGACCTTTCTCTTGCTCTCTTTACCTTGATCAACAGTCTTCAGTGTCTCCACTTCTGTCTCTGTGTTTGTGAGACGGGCAGCTAACTCCTTCTCTAGACTCTCACTGGCCTCCAGTCTGGACTCAAACTCTGACAGATTCAAACGATGACAGGAAATACATGCCGAATTCAACAAATTAAAACCAGATTAAGACCAAACCCTAGGATGGCATGATGGTATTACTAGGAGAGAGATAAGATGTGTTATTATCGATCACCAGTCTTTAGCCTGTTGATCTCTGATCACTTATTTTACTCACTGTGTGATCACACAAACACAATAATCGCTACATGTGTGTATGTACCTTTAATTTCCACTTGTAATTGTGCCAAAAGGGTTTTTTGGGTCTCTGCCTCAACATCAGTGGTGTTAAGTCTGCCCTCCAGCTCTGGTCATTACAGAGAGGAATAAACATGAAATATTTAGTCACAAAGATATTCCGTGAACAAACTGCCTCTCTTTCTTTTTCATAAGGCAAAAGAATCATCAGTATTTTCTTCTGCCTTTCATTCAAAATATATTGTGCATAAACTGATTGGGTACATAATCAAGCCATCTGAAGTTAATTCACCTTCATCAGCAGCCTGCAGTGCCTTCACCTCTGCGTCGGCGTCTCCAAGCTTATTTCCGAGCTCTGTCAGTCCGGCCTTCAGCTCTGTTTGTTAAAAATGAGGGAATAAATACTGAATGACTTCCACCACTGAGTCAGAGATAAGTCATGGAGTGAGATTAGATGAGCTGAGATGAGGAGGAAATCGACTTTGCTGGTCATTAATTATTGACTTGTTTGTTGCATTACCTTTACTTTCTCTCTGCAGTTGTTTCACTCGGGCATTTTGGCCCTCCAAATCACCGGCGTTCAGTCTGGCCTCCAGTTCTGATCAGTGGGGATGGAATAAAGAAGATTAGAGAGAACGAATGAAATGACTGACAGATAGCATTTCGAATTCTTAACTGACATGCAGACTGCGGCCATTGTTAAAGAAAAAGAGTAGGGGGTCAACTTTATCACCTCTACTTTAAAAAGAGAAATATTGACCTGCCTCTGTATTTTATCAATTGAGGGTTGACATCAGCTTATATTCCATGTTGCGGATAAACGGACCTTACCTGTGCCCTGTCGCACGACTTGCTGCACCTGCTTTCTCTGCTCCTCTTCCTGCAACTCACTGACTCTCAGCCTGGCCTCATGGTCTGTTGTATGTAATAATGACATACATTATTGGTTTATATTTATGATACAAACATGCTGTATTTCATTCACTGTGAATGTACCTGTGAAGCCTCTCTTCAGTGCATCCACCTGTTCCCATATTTCCTCCAGGCTTTCAGCGGCTGTCCTCACTGACGTCTGTCCTATACAGTAAATTACACAAATGTTGTAATGCAGTATGAGTGAAAGTGAAACATTAAGTAATATATTTGCAATTAATTTTGATGTTGCATCCAACCACGCTGCCACCTCCCACACATACCCTGCACTTTCTGAAGCTGCGCCAGTTGCTCTTTGGTTTGTCGCAGCTCATTCTGCTGTTCATCTAACACAGCCATCATCTGTCTGAGCAAAGAGAGGGTATCTGCTTCAGTGGAATCATCATGAGTAAGTGTGATGGCAGCGAACCTCTGTCCCAGGACGTTTGCCTCAGACAGGCAGCAGCCAAGCAGGACTAGTAGAACAACCCTCATCTTTGCAGACTGCAGAGCTGTGGCACCTTAGGGGGGTCTGCAAGGAGGGCTTTTAAGGGATAGGTGACCGTGTGAAAGGTTATGCAAGATTTGTGTGTTGTTTACGTGTAGTTGACCATCTGAAGTTCATGAAACATGTACACCAGGGTCAAGGGCAGAGATATTATGATAAGAGGATTTCATAACGAAAAAACCATGGAAAAACAATGACATGATGGTGCTGTAACTCTATAATTTGTTGTTATCTGAAAAAAATGTTACTAATTAGATATATTGAGAGAGTAGAAGTGCAGACCTGAGATCATAATCGGAGATGTAGACATGCAGTAGGCGCTATCAGATGGTTTATAAGGATGTAGTGACTTAGTTTAAATACATAGAGGGACAACGTTATTTAATATATTGTTACAGGGCAGTATTATTATGTATATTTTTTTATTTTTTAGATATTTGTATCTAGTTTTATGTTGAACCCAAAATATTAGAAGAAAGAAAAAGGAACGAGGAACTGACCAAAGCCTGTGACATTACATATGTGCTATATACGTCCTTTCTGCTTCTATAACTCTCCCAGTTATAGTGACATTCAAAGACACGTTAGTGTACGTGCATGCAGGTTTGTGCACACGCTTGCCTTTGTGCATTAGGGTAAACACGTGGATGTGCTGCGTGTCCAGCCGGCTCCCATCAACCCTCGGGATAGCATCATGAAAGTGGAGTGCAGAGCTGGAGGTGTGTTTGTCCGCCTGTGTGTGTGTTTGTGGGCTGCCATGGGTGAGGCAGAGGTCAGGTGTTAAGCAGCGAAGGTTATAGAGTGATACAGGACAGATCTGCTTTCACACACCTGGGCACATTTGTGTGTATGCTTCATTAGTACCACAGCATGTGAGTTTTTGTTTATTCATGTATAGTATGTTGTCCATATGTGTGTACATGTGTGTGTTACTGAGCTTGAGGAGTGTCCTGGGGCAGCATGTGTGCAGCAGAGGTCAGATGCTACTCAGCAAAGGCCATAAAGCAATGTACACTATGACAGAACTGCTGTTACACACCTGAAGTTGTGTGTGTGTGTGTGTGTGTGTGTGTGTGTGTGTGTGGCTCATGCATGTCTCCTGTGTATGTATATGTGTTTGTGTGTGAGTGGGCATAAATGCGTGGTCTCAACGTATGTGCCTGTGTGCTGTACATGAGCCTGCTTGTATGCACATGGCTGCACCGACAGCTGTTACATGGCAGAGAAGGCTCCAGAGAAATGACTGGATGTGTAAGTGGGTGTGAAGTGTAAATACAGTATGTGTGTCCTTTGAGAGGAGAAACCCACGGGAAATCCTTTTGTTACCAAAGAAAATGTCACAGCTGAGAGAGACTGAATTTGGTGTCTTTATCTCCCTTTTTTCTTTCCTCTTTGTCATTGCATTTGGATGTAAAAGATGTACCTGCTATAAAATTGACCCTACTATGTAACATTAACATTAAAGAAATACTTCACCCACAAAATTAGCCTTTGTATATTAATTACTCACCCCATGTGAGTGCTTTGTCTTTCTCTCTCATGCCTCCACAGTGAGCGAAGAATCCAAAAATGGAGAAAATTCTTGCTGAATTGAAGTTAAAGGGGACTGCATTTTACAACAGCAAACTATAACAAAATATGTGTTTACAAAGTCTCACACAACTCATGCAGTATAATCCAACTCACATTTATCTTGAGTTGAATACTTAGTACTTCCCAAATACATACATTTTTGTAAAAACCTTACTTTTTAAAACATTCCCTACATACGAGTAGCACGCCTGGGCAAGTGTGTGCATTTGAACTCGTGCATTCCATTAAGCAGAGTTCAAGCACACATGCTTGCCCAGTAGGGGTGTGTATTGTTTATTTGTTTATTATGATACCAGTACTGATACCTGTGCCCTTAAAGTAATACCGATGCCAAGAGATTACTTCATTCGATACCCATAACCTAAAAGGTATGGCATTAAGTATTTTGAAAATTTTGGTAGCATCTCAGCCACTTAACTGCCAGCTTTGTCAAATATGCTGTGCTTGACTCCACCACAAACTTTGTGTATTGTAGTTGCTGCAGGAGTGTGAGCTCCATCCCAGGGACAGTTGTGAGAGTCTGCCTGGCCACCCACAAACAATGACAGGGCTAACTGTTAGCATCACACATCTAACATTACTTAACTGTTATTAATGGCCATTTTGGTGTAGGTGTGAGTTCGTTAGAACTGTTAAACAGTGCAGTCTTGGATGTTAGCTGCTGCTGCTGTGTTAGCTCATGCTAACCGGGCAGACATTAACTGACCGGTTTGGAGGAGAACAGCACTGGAGATGGCAGCAACAGAAAGTTTGTTGATCCAGCGGTGAGTCAGGATGGTTCAGGATCAGACCCCAGACAAAAACATTATCATTTTGACTGGAGACATTTGAATACTACTTGGTACTGGGTTTGTTTTTTTGTTGATACCCTAAGGGAATCGAGTAGCTATATCCAGCCCTATTGCCCAGGCACAGTACTCATGCATGAGACTGTTTATGTTTAAGTGTTAAGGTTTTAGCGGAAATGCATATTATGTTTGAGATGAACCAAACATATAACTGGATAAATGATACTTGATTTGTACTGCACAAATTGTGTGAATGTTTGTAACAGATGTTGTGATATAGTTTTGCTGTTGTTAAATGCGGCCCCCTTTTACTTATCTCTGTTTTTGGATTCTTTGTTCACCATGGAAGCATTCGAGAAAAACAAAGCTTGTTCACAACGTCAGGGAATGGGGTGTGTCATTGATATAAAAATGATAATTTTGTGGGAGAAGTATTCCTTTATGGAGGTTTGGAGAACTTTGTAAAAGAGCTTCCTCATTAGACATTATAGTAATATTTAATGTGTGCGGTGGTAGGCTAAACTTTCTTAGCAGGTGCAAAAGGTTGTTGAAAGATGGAATTTGAATATATTCATACCCTCAAACCATATAACTCAAATCAGTAATCATTTTTTCAAGAGTCCTTGAAACATAACCATTTCAGTCATGAAGTTCAAATCACCAGCTCAGGAAAGAGTCACTATTGTCTGCATTCAGAACATTTGGACAAAAGTGCTTCAACAAAACAAAATGTGAATGTCAAGATTGTCCAAATGTGCAAACACATGCCACTAAGAGTTTTATTCACAATGGCTTCACTGTTGTTTACTCCCATCCTGAGCCTGTTTTTGTGTGGAAAAGTGTGAACTGTGTTTTTCAGCTTCAGCTGTAGCAACATCATCCTATGAGAGCTGTTTTTGTAGTTCTGATGTGCTCGCATCTTGTGAAATGATATAGTGACTCTTTTCTACCCCCCTTCCTATGCACCAAATGCTTGCTTCTCGTCAGGCATTTTCTAGCTTCTCATCTTCTTTGCTGAACCATGGCAGAAGTTATTGTTGCAGGTGATTTAGAATTGATGTGATTCAGGGGACATCCAACGGTTCTGCCTAGACACAGCTGCGGTCACCCCCTTGCTTTATTGTCTGTCTGGGTCAAATCACTATTTGAAGAGCTGTGATCTGTGAGGTTTTCATGCATGAAACAGGATTTTAAAAGCTGTTGTCAAACTTCATATGCATGTGTCTGTAGCATTTTAAGGCACAGTTGGCTTTAATATTTCTATAAAAGATGTCCCTGCTTTGCCCTTTGGCAGTATATCAAGAACATTTAGAAAAGGACAATTTTCCAACAACTTTGAATGTTGCACTGAGGCATTTTATCTGTAACTGCTACAATGTCACAGTCATTGAGATTTCCATAACAATGACACAAGCAATGGTAGCATGCATGCGAAGATACGCAGCCATGCTGGGAAGACACTCACAGAGGTTATTGTAGATGCTTTCTGAAATTGTCCTGGATGACAGAAGAGGAGTCACATGTTCAGCGTTACAGTTTTTACTCCATTTATTTAAACTTTCATGTTCAAATACACAATGTGATCTGAACACCAAGATGTAGGTTATAATAAATGGGAGATTTGATGTGAGTGAACAATGTGTTACATCTTTGCATCTTTTCAGTGCAGACAGAGAAAACAGAATATAGGTTAACTGATGAAACTTGTAATGGATGAATATTGTATTAATGTTTGTATGCATTATCTGTATTCACAGGATGTGTGACAAGCTGCATATTTGATCTACAGATACAAAGTCCCTATGAGTATATTGCGACCCACAAGCTTAGTGGGTTGGAAAATGTCTTGGTTTTTGAGTCAGTTTATCAGGCGGATGTGCTTTATGACACCCTACCCTTTGCCATCTAGCACATCTCTTGTGTAGCCAGTTAGTGCACGAATATGAAAGTGGTATAAATACTTTTTCATTTCATAAATGGATTGGATTCTGCATGAGCGAACCTGGATGTCACGATGACATGAAAAGGTCTCAGTCTAGGTCCTGAGATGAAATGAAAAAAAATATTGGGTACCCAGTAGAAGACAGGTTCAACTTCTGTAAATTTAAAATATGCATTATATCGTCATTCACATTGATGGGCACTCTCGCACATAAAAAACAGATTAGTGTTGTTGTAGGTATAGTAAAGTTTGAGTAAAGCTAAACGTTTTCTCTTCCTTCCTCCTCAGATCATTGCATATCAACCATATGGACGTTCTGTAGACTGGTGGGCATATGGAGTTCTGCTCTACGAAATGCTGGCAGGACAGGTGAGTGGTGTTCACACACACACACACACACACACACACACACACAAAATCGTATTTCTTATGTAACTGCCTGCTATAGATTATGCCGACAACTTTACACGGACACGAGGTTGCTGACAGACTGCTCACACCCACATGATTCCCACATTCCAGTTCCTCCTGCAGTAAGGCTCAACGTAGGCCTAAATGTATTCAGGTGGTGCTTCCTAAAGACCTTCCCACCAGCGCTAATAATAAACACTGACATAAACACGCAACCCCTCCATCTACCCTCTCCCCATGCCGCAGCATATCATATTTGGTGTAACCCTTCACCCTGTTTCAGTGTAGTCAGCTGAGCGCACAGGTCTGACTGAACAGACCTACGATTCATCCACACTGCCTGGGCTGTGTGACTTTGATTATGATGTAATTCAACGTAGGCTGGAAGCTTACCGGACCTCTGTAGCCTACCTGTGCTTAAAACCACATTGTAGTGGTAGTTTTAGTGGAAACGACCATGGTAGAGATAAAAAGCATGATCGTCAGTTAGTGAAAAGTGCAACCATAGCATAATATATTGCCACAACTCATTTCTTTGTACACTAATGATGGAAATTGCTTCAAGAGATTTTTTTAAGCCTCCACGCCAGCAACAGCCATAGCCGGAGGCATTATGTTTTGGGTCGTCCATCCATCGGTACACATGTACGTATGTCTCATTCTAGTGAAGGTGATATCTCAAGAAAGCCTTGAGGGAATTTCCTCAAATTTGGCACAAATATCCACTTGGACTTAAACGCTGCTTCTGAAACTGTATACCATGCACTACACACCAAATATGTGTGCTATTGTTCAACATACTTTTGTGTAAATTAACAGTAGAATGTATCTTTTCGGATGCACTGAGCTGTAATAACTGTGTCACTTCATGAGCCTGTTTGCTGATTGGAAACACATGGTAACCCGGCCAACTTCAGCTGTACAGATAATTTAAGAATAATTTTAAAACTGTATCACACCTTGCAAAGTAAAATCTTACACTTCTCACATAATCAGACTTAGATTAAAGCTTTACTGATGTTACAGAGCTGTTGGTTGCTATCCGTTATGAACGTTGTCCTCTACTGCATTGCATTTTGGGATATTTATGCCAGTGTAGTGTCCAGTGTTTGCATACTGTAATATTTCATCGGAATAGTATGTACTTCACACACTATTAGTAAGGTTTTAGACACACTAAAAAGTCTCACATACGGCATAAGTGTACTATACAGCAGTTTAGTATGGAATTTTCAGAACAGCCAAAAATGGACTGATGAGAATTTGGTGGTCAAAAGTCACTGTGACATCACAAAACATGTTTGTGGCCATAACTCAACAGTTCATTCACATATCATGACAAAATGTCACACAGATGTCTAATAGGATAAAATGATGAAGTAATGACATTTTATATTCACGTTTTAGAATTTTAGCTTCTTTGCAGCAGCATCCATATTTGAAGCCTTGTCAACTGTCATGGCTACATATGAGTCTGGACAGACATGGATGTAAACTGTTACTTGACTAGTTTGCAGTGGCATACAACCATGAGGTGGTAATTCTAGTTTTAACATGTCCTCTTTATAGAGCGTTGAGAAAGTTAGAAATAATCTCACCCATCAAGAGGTTTTTACAGGTTTTAATAAAACATGTCTCTAAGACTCTGCATTAAATTAAGACAGTTATGACTTATTAACACATTTTTTAAATAACCCTCATTCTAAAAGGCCAAACACAAAGTGCAAGTACATGCAAAATCAAGCCCCTCCACAGCAAAGCAAAACATGAACATGGGTATGTTTTTCATTCCCGGGGTGAACTCAGAGCAGGCGACAGCTGTTAAACTATTAACAAAAGTTTTTACCTATTCAGATGTTCCGTTCCTCTGTCTCTCCCTGCCTTGTGTGAAATCAGGTAAAGAGGGCATGACGCAGACAGGCTATCTCTACCCAAAGGGGCCAGTGGAGTGGAAATGACGAATAATTCATTTTATGGACTGTCAAAACACCCACATTATGGTTACTGATGATAACCACCCAGTGAGCAGGGGGAAAAAGCTGGGTCATCCACTCCATTTGCCCTGCAAGGTCTTCCTGTGAGACTTATTCACACAAACTCTGCCCTGCTACTTGTTTTCTCTCCATTTTCATGTCTTTAGTGTTCTCAGTGTACTCTGTTTTCTCTCCCTTATTCTTCCTCTTGGCACCCTCGTAAGTCGAATTGCTGTCCTGTTTTTCTGCCCTCTTCAGCTTTGCCATCAAGCAGGGCTGGACTGGGACTTTGTGGAAAGACAATGAAGCCTATGAATGAAAACAAACTTTCTTGTGACACCGCTTGTACACTGTCTTGTTGGTGTATATGTACTTGTCTAATAAATTTAAACCTACACCATCCTCCCAGTCCCATTATTCTATACAGTACTTACTTAGAGGAACCCAAAAGGCTGCTTGGTCTAGTGAACCTCCTGAACAATGAACGTATGATGGGATCCTGAAAATTGGACAGTGAGGAACAGAGGTGAGACATGATCATTGATGAATACTAAAATGAATAAATGACAGATTTAGTAATATTTTCATAGACTATGTACTCACCACATCAATAAACAGCACAGCAACACATAATGCTTCCTCAAACATGGCAACCTTTAAAAAGTGAAGGGATATTTTAAATTGAATGGAAACATGCCCACAGTAAAAACAAAATACAGGTAATTATTGTCCACAAGAGTTTGCTGTTGCATGTCAGTAAAAAAAACAATAAGATAAAAACACAACATATTTAGAATAAAGAGGATATTTATGTATAAAAGACAAATACATTTAAGTAGTTACTTTTAACTTCAAGTCACTTTTATGATAATGAGCAGCATCACATCTCCTGGCAAATCCTAATTTGATTGATTCTAAAGTATATCTGCAAGTGCAGTGGGTTTATGATGAATACTAGCCTCATCATCTGGTTTTACATGAACATTTTTGCTCTGTTGAGCTTTAGCTGTTTTTGAAGACTATACTTAACTAACTAAATGAATAAATTAAAGTTACTGAAGCACTAAGATCACTATCACTAGTATAAAATCATAGAAACAGCCCAGCAGTAGAGAAACCCCGTCATGCTGCTCAACAGCCAGCTAAATTGTTAAATGGCCTACTCATAACTATGCTGTGTTAAGAGTTAGCAAGCACAACGAAAATAAACTATCAACCAAACTTGATTCATATTTGACCCAGGTAGACTGCAGTTCATCACTTCTTACCTGAAGTTCAAATTCCCCTCCAGTCACACCGCCTGTGCCGTCGTCATATAATGTGGCGGCCGCAGGTCTCCTCCTCCTGCCTCCCCTTCGCCTCATCCACCTGCTGACGGCCACCTCCGCCATCATTACCTGCTGCGGCTGCTTTGGATGCCAGTGCGGGTGCGGTCACTGATGCTGCTGCTGAAGAAGCTCCGCCATAGCCAGCAAACATCTGTGTTATTTTAACACATTTGGCAGCATCTTCCTAAAGGGCTTGTCTCTTTTTCTCTCTTATTTTTCCCACACCTCCTTTGAGTTTCTTCTCAATTTTGTCAATCTCCTCTCTCTCTGTATGATTGATTGACTGGCAGCCGAGGCCCAAGTGGGAGGGGGCATCGGCCCTCGGCTGTAATTGGTCCAGCCCAGAATCAATCATGACTAATGGGCCAATCTACCAGTTTTGTGTACCAATAGGTATCATGACATGACTAAAAAAAAAAATTTAAAAAAAAAGGCCCGGCCCAAAGTTACCATCAATGCCCGATGGCCAGTCCAGCCCTGCCATCAAGTAGAGCAGTTTTTACTGACTTAGGTCGTAGACAGGGCACACATTACAAAAAAGCTAATGTACCACTGCTGGATCCCTGTGGTGCTCCTGGTGACACTTTATTTTTGGCAGTAAAAAGTCGTCAAGTGAACAACAACAACTTATTCCTCCACTGTGTGAAAATGGTTTAAACACAGACAATACTCTGAACATTATGTCTTTCCACCTTCAGCCTCCATTTGATGGCGAGGATGAAGATGAATTGTTCCAGTCTATTATGGAGCACAACGTGTCCTACCCCAAGTCCATGTCCAAAGAAGCTGTCTCCATCTGCAAAGGGGTGAGTGGATGTTCTTTGCCATCAATGAAAAACATTTTTGCCCCTATAAACCAGTTTTGTGGTTAAACAAAATTTAAATGTGATCATAGGTGAGTCTGTTTGTTATTTGGTATTCATAAAAATGTACTTAAACTGTGTGATATGAAACCTTCCTCTTCAGTCTAATGTCCTGTTTAACTGGGACTCTTTCCCTCTGATGCTTTTCCCACCTGGCTCCAAAAAACCTGTAAATCAGTATTTTAAGCTCTGTGTCTTTGACGCTCTTCACTGAAGCCAAAATTATTCTTCTTGTAAGAGGGCTACAAGCTCCTCCTGCTCGTTCAACTTTAGGGAAAAAAACAAAACTGACAAGCTGTGTCACAGACTGCTGGAAGGCTTTTCTTAGCCTTCTGGAGTCAGACGCAACATATGGGCAGTCTGGCTCCATTTGCTGTAAGACTGAAGTGTAGGCTTTTTAAAATACTGGCTGGGAACTCATGTGCAAGTTCCCTCTCCTCTTCCCGCTCAGGTCTTGTGCCTGTGACATCTGTATTATTAAACCACCGAAGTGAAACCTATCAGGTCATCCAACATACTTCCCCCAACTATGACTGTCTGTGAAGTACTCCCATGAGCTTGTTTTTTTTTTTTTAAGTTTGCAAAATCATTTTGGCCATTTATCAATGTCTAAAACATTCCAGCTGCACAGTAGAAAATAAAAGTATGTGGATTTGGACTGTCCACTACAATGTGTCATTTGTTACAGCACTCAACTACTACCACAGTAAATACATTCACTCTTTTCCTTTTCAGCTTATGAGGTTTACATTAGAGTGGCTATTTCCCATAGCAAACAATCAAAACTGGCATTTAGCATTGGAGCAGATAACACATTGCATAATAACACTAAAGTCTATATCAGGACACATTCAGCATTGAGAAATTTGCTAATTTGTTAAGTTGTGGTTAGTTTATGTAACCACTGTACCTACGGTGGCAAGTTTGCACAGGCCTGCATTAGTCAGCTGTAACTGACCGCACACTAAAAATGTAAGACAGATTTTATGCACAGTTTCATCATGTTCAGAATATTAGAAAATGTTAATTCCTGTCATGCTCTGAGTAGGTGGTGGAACAGCTGTGATTTGCTCTGGGGACATAAGGTATAGGGGACTGGTGCTATTCTGAGCACAGCACGCTGTATTCACTTACTTATGTACTGTTTACAACTTTTTACAGCTGTGTTCCAGAACAATCTGTTCATCAGGGGAGTACACTCAGGACCTGTAACACCTACACTCTTGCATCCTGTTGCAGGCCCAAACTGTAGCTACTAGTGCACCCCTACTAGTTCCAGATAATTTTATAGTTCTGGAATCAGGCCTACATTATTATCATTAATGCTAGTTAGTTAGCTAGCTAGCATTAGTAGTAGCCAACCCATTAGCTAGCCTTCAGTGGGCTTGGGCCTAGTTTATCATTGTAACTAATATTACATCATCATAAACTTTTATCTTTTAAGTTGTGCCACAAAATGAAATGATGTTTTCCTAACTTTCCATCTTCACAAGTTAACCATTCAAATAGCTATACACTGAGAGAATAATTTAATTCACTGTACAGTTTAAAGGCTGCCATGATACAGGCAACTTTTAAGTGTATAGTGTGTAAAATTTAGTGGCATCCCGCAGTAAGGTTGCAGAACTGAAACTTTTCCCATGTGCAAAGCATGTAGGAGAACTGTGGTGGCCTACGTGAAGACACAAAAATGCTATATCAAGAGAAAGTTTTTGATAAGTCTGTCCTGGGGTACTGTAGCAAAATGGCAGCCCCATTATAAGATAACCTGCTTTATGTGTAGATAAGAACAGCTCATTCTAAGGTACTCAAAGCACAATAATTCTTATTTTCTGGTAATTATACACCAATAAAAACATAAGGTAGTTGTTAATAATGGATACCATCTTTTGCCAATAGATGGAGCTAAATCCTACAAACTGGACCTTTGGGGCAGAATGTTTTATTGCATGCTTATCAATGCATGAGCTGACGTTAATCAGTCAGCAGACCTTAGTGTCGTTCCATTGCGCTCTGGCAGAACTACATCAATGGTCTCAGACCATGTACGGGCAGCAAGGATTAAAAAAACAGAGCATATGAAATTTTGAGACATTAAACAGCAGAATATGCCAGACATTATACTTTACCAGAAGTCTAGTGCAGAGGCTCTATAAACGGATGCTGCCACAGAGGAACGTCAGAAGACTCACCTGTAAATGATTCACATCTATATGGACTTTGTGCTCTACAAGGAATCATAATTGATGCGTTTTCAATTCCAAGCCATCAGTCTGCCTCATTTATTCATTTATCAAAACCAGCATATGAGAGACTGGTAGCTCAGCAAAGCATTGATTATAGAGCTCAACAAACTGTTGCTCTTCTTATTAGTTAAACTGGCCATAAATACTCAATAACAGAGTGAACTATCTTGGGTCAGACCAGTTTCTGGCCGAACACATCCACAGTTACATATAAGTTGAGTGTTCTGCCAGAATTTATTTAACTGCAAAGAAAGACTTTTCACTCTTTTGGATAAAGAATGTTTTCCTCCGATCACTCCTCCTACTCAATTCATCTCTCCATATCTGTTGTCTGCCCAGTTTGTGCACACATCTCAAAATGAATATAGACTTAGAGTATTTTTAGTTGTCTGATCCCCATAGCTTAATTCAAAATACAGCGTATGGTTTGGCAGGTCTTGCTTTAGCCCAGCTCTGGCCTTGTTGGTGGCAATTTTTCATTACATTAAACAGATCTCCTTTGCTGTGTTAATGAGATGCTGTTTCTGCTACCATGGGTATGTGGCTGCTGGATCTGCAGAGACAGAGGGGACTGAGCAGTACAGTGGGTCAGTGCAGGTCAAGCAGGCAAATACTGGGACATTTTAAGCAAATGAAAGTAGAGAGGAATATAGGAAAAAGATTAAAAAAAACCTTTGCCTGCTTGGATTTATTTGGGACACTTACCTAACAGATTACAGAAACCCGGTGAAGTTTGCAGTCTGCCCCAGTTCATTGCTTCACAGAATAAACAATAAGGAAAAAAACACTTTTAGGAAATTTGCATACACTCGCTTATTTGCACTTTAATCTCTGTTTATATGATCTGCATTCGCCACTTTGTATCTCCATGGTCATCTTAAGGGGAGCTGGTGTACAGTGCAAATGGATCTGTTTTGGCAGCAGTCACTGTTAAGATGAGGACTGTTTGAGCAATGAAAAATGAGAATTACTTTATGTGCATTCTTAATATGGTTCATGTTAGCAGCAGAGAGAGTAAGGCTTATAGTTTTTGAAGATACAATGAGAGTGCTGTTCAGAGAAGCAATGACATAAAGATCATAAAGCATATGTAAATAAGCCACAACTTTCTTTAAATGTCCAGAAATACACACAGTGGTCAGAGAAAAGTCCATTTTTGTGTACGTGTGTGCATACAAGGAATTTAATAGTGAAAGTGGCAGTTTTATTTCTGTCCAGAGGCAGTGCAAACTCAATGAGCCGTGCAGTAACGCGCTTTGTCTCCTTGTCCCTTCCTCAACTCCACTTGTTTCTCTTTATCCCCCTCTTTCCTTTCACCATCCTTTTCTTCCTCCGTCATTTTCTTAGCTGTGTGTGTGCACATGCGTTGTGTGTGTGTGTGTTTGTGCCCTGGTTGCGGCCCAAGTCCCTTCTTAGCCCTGGTTTGTCATGGCTGCAGCACTTCCTCTTAATGGATACATAGTGCTTGCCAGCAGCCTGACACACAAAAGAGAGAGGAAGGCAGAGATGGGAGGGAAGAAAAAACAAAAACACAAGAAACAAAAAAAAAGAAAGAGTGGTCAGAGGGAGATAAAGAGGGGGAGGAGAATAAGAGAGCAAAATGGGATAGGGAGCAGGAGAGGTGATGTTGGAGAGAAGAATAGATTTTGACAGTAAACTGATGCTAATACAGCAATGGGTAACAATCATCGAGGAGTAACACAGTAAAAAGGACACAAACTACAGCCTGCACTAATAATAATAACAACAGTTTTTATCTATATAGCGCCTTTCAAGAGACCCAAGAATGCTGAACAAACAAAACAAGACAGAGCAAAATAAACAGACTAGCTGCCAAAGGCTTGTGTGAATAAGTGTCTTTTCAGCGCAGACTTGAAAGTGTCCAGAGATGGAGCATGGCGAATCTCTGTAGGGAGAGTGTTCCAGAGGGTGGGGGCCGCCACACTGAAGGCTCTATCCCCAAAGGTCCGCCTATTGGTGCGGGGGATGGAGAGGAGGCCTGAGTCAGAGGACCTCAGGTTTCATGATGGGATATGCAGGTAGAGAAGGTCCAATAGGTGCAGTGGAGCGAGGTTGTGGAGCGATTTGTAGGCAAGCAGAAGAAGTTTCTAGGTTATGCGGAACTTAACCGGAAGCCAGTGCAGGTGAATGAGGGTGGGGGTGATGTGCTGACAAGGCTTAGTGCAAGCACCCTGGCAGCTGAGTTTTGCACATACTGGAGCCTGTCGAGGGCTTTATCGGGGGCCCCAAACAGGACTCCGTTGCAATAATCCAGCCGGGATGTAATGAAGGCATGGATCAGGGTCTCAGCCACCGAATCTGAGAGCGAAAGGCGGAGTCTGGAAATGTTTTTAAGGTGAAAATAGGCAGATTCTGTGACAGATTTGATGTGTGACTCATATGATAGGGTAGAGTCCAGGATGACGCCAGGTTGCGTGCTTCTGGCACAGGAGAGATGAAGCAGCTGTCCACATGGAGGAGATGATCTTCCGGAGCAGTGCCTTGGGAGCCACGACCATGAGCTCTGTTTTTTACTGTTAAGTTTGAGGAGGTTAGTGGTCATCCAGGTTTTAATTTCTTGGAGGCAGTTGACAAGGGACTGTGGAGGGAGCTGGGTAGATGGTGATGTGCTAAGGTACAGTTGGGTGTCGTCGGCATAATAGTGGATCTAAAACACTAAATCTGTTGTATGCATAGACTGGATGAAATAATGGTTGTAGCCATTGTGACACCATTCATTGGTTTGTGGACCATTTTGAAGTCTTGGTTTTGGTATTTTGGCTGTCACCATCTTGGATTTTTGGTGCCAAATTTGAGCTTATGTGGGCATGAAGGTGGAGCTAACCTTAATGCTAGCTGCTAACTTGGTTAACATGGTGCACTCACAACCATGATTAACGGTGATACTGCTGATGCTAATTTTTGCTGGTGAAAAACAGGAAAAGAAAGGAACATACGACTTCTTAGAGGGTCCTCTAGTACAATCAAATGCTACAGTAGACTTGCGTGAACTGAAAACACCCTGAAATAGCGATGGTTGGGGTTACACCATGGTTATGTTACCTAAGCAATGTTGTCTTTGTGGTAGCAACTTGTCAGTAGATGGTGCCCAACTGTAACTCAAAGTAGTCAAGCCCTAAATCATGCCTACCTTTAAGGCCCAATAAAATAGAAATGGGTGACTTGTGCAAACCCCCACCCCTGTACAGCTGTCATGGCTGTTGAAATTAGCTATAGAGACCAAAACCTTTTGTTGAGCCAGGCTGTAAACGTGTCTATTTCTGCTGTAAAGTTTGGCATTTTAACATGGGGGTCGATGGCAATTGCCTCGCTTCTGGACCCAGCCTCAAGTGGCCATTCAAAGAACTGCAGTTTTTAGCTCTTCCACGTTGGCTTCATATTTCAGCACCGGATGTTGTGGCTTGTTTATATGCAAACATAAGTATGCTGCAGGAGTTTTATTGTGTAACTGCTAATACAGATAGCCTCTATTTTTAGCAAGCCCATGTATACAGTGCAGTCCATTACATTTTAAATAGGTCACAGATGTAGATACACATTCATCTAATTAATGGGATGTTACCTAAAGGTTGTCCATTACAATGCAGTTGTAGTTCATCACGGTTACTGGAAGAGAATGAGGTTGAGACAGTTTTACAATATATATAACATGTATAAAAACAGTGTTTTGAGTGTGAATAGTGACAGAGTGGAGATTTTACCCTTGGTTTGAAAAAATTTCACCCTTGACTGATTTACTTGGATGGGTCCCTGGAGCTCTTTGGCAAAGGCATCCAGTAAGTTTTCTGTTGTAATGACAACAGAGAAGGTAAAATCTAAGGTCATTTAACATTTGTAAAAGTGTGTTTTATCTTTAATCAGATGTTTTTGCCTCCCTGCTCTCTGAGTCTGTAGCAAACTAATTGGGTTCTAAAGGATGATGGTGCATGTGTGTGTGTTTTGAAAGCCTTGATGTACCGAATCACACAGTCGTACCTGGCCAGACTCCCCGCGGACTCAGAGACCCCATCTGCTCTCTGTCATACCTCATCACTCTTGTTCATTTTTACTCTCCGTCTCTTCTCCCCTTTCCAACGATTTGATGTTCTTGGCAGAAACAGCAGGGTAGCATCGAAGTTATGTACATGTTGTGATCACATGCAGCTAAACCTTTTGCTGACAGTTTTTGGCACGGTGAAGCCATTGAGATTTGACTGCTAACAGTTTGCAGACAGAATGATCAAATGTTCCACAGGAAACGTCAACACCACATTTTCTTTTTTTAGGAGACAGTTATCTATCACAGTTATGCAAAGCATTTCAAGTGCTCAAGTAAAAAAAACAAAAAAAACAATGATAATCAGTTGAGCGTTTGATTGGCATGGTAGCCGGCCAGCAGTCAGTCATTCTCAAGGACATTTCAATGAGTAAGGTGTGTCATTTTAATGGTGACAGCCTTGTGTTTGTAGCAAGATGCTTTCACACCGTCAGTGACAGTCCTGTGAACAGACAGAAAGCTGCAAATGACTTTTTCCTCCCTGTCAACAGCTGTCTGATGCACTCTGCCAGCTGGATGCACTCTGCTAGTTCAGATGTGGCCCAGCCCACAGCCTGTATGTCGAAGGGGCTTGCTGCAGGAAAGCTGGCCTACAAACTCCTGCAAGAAGAGATATTCAACACTGATAAAAGTTTTCCATTTTAGCATGTCATTTAATATTGCCTTATCTCTGAAATTATATATATATATGTATATATATATATATATATATATGTGTGTATATATATATATATATATTTTTTTTTTTCAGAAAGTTAATAGAAAATCTGGCAGTGCAGTGATGGTTTCTTTTTTATTAAATTCATCTGGTCACTTTTCTGTCCCTGTGCACGCTCTACACAGCAACAGAAGTTTTTGCAACCTGACATCTGAAGCAATACTGGGCTTTTTACAGATCACTTAATAGTTACAAACAATATAATGAAAAAAATTAGAGCAGAATTAGGTTAGAAAGGTTAGGTTTAGAAAGTCAAATC
The DNA here is from genome assembly GCF_041903045.1 of Epinephelus lanceolatus. NCBI lineage: Eukaryota > Metazoa > Chordata > Actinopteri > Perciformes > Serranidae > Epinephelus > Epinephelus lanceolatus. The sequence goes on from NC_135736.1 coordinate 15,490,915, forward strand.
AGATAGATGGGATAAACACACCAAAGTAACTATATAATGTAATACAATGCATTACCCAGATATACATATATATATATATATATATATATATATATACACAGTAGATTCCTGTTCTGTATCAGTACAGCAGGACTGTACACTTTAGAGAGGGAGAGAGCATGATAGCACAACCAGGCAGCGGTAATGATTGACAGCTTGAATTTTATATGAGGTTGTCTCCCACATTTATTTATGTGTATCAGACAAGTTGCTAAAAAAGTAAGGACATTTTGTGCTCCTCAACTGCCAGCCAGCTCTTGAGAAAAGCCAAGCCTGAAGTTGCGTAAAAAACAACTTGGAAAGTACATTCAGCAGAGTGCAGATCTTCACTAGCCGGAGCTGATCACAGCCCGTCCAGACAATGCACCGGCCGCAGGTGCGCCCTGGTGGAATTGCCTCTCCTGGCTCCCTTACAGTCAAGATGGCAGCAAAGATAACATAAGACGAGATCTTTTTTCATCTTGTATCATGCCTTACTTTATATTAGGTATGGAATTGATCTGCAGATGCTCAGGTTTAAAATGAGGCCAAACTTTTCCAGTTTTTTAGCCATGACAAAGGCCAAAATGTGGCCTGCAACAAACAATAAGGTTTCTTGATTTTAGCTGAGGTGATTTCCAGAAATGCCCTTTGCTTTGGGCTCTTGCTATGTAGTTTTGTATAAGACTCCTGGCTCCTACTGGCCAGTTAAGATAAGTTAGGAGTCAGCAGTCAATGATGCCGTTAAAAAGTCAGTAAAACAGTTTTTTCAACAACTATGAATTATCGAAACTATGAGAGGTTTTTGAGCATACAGTCAGAAATGTACACAAATAGTATTAGGCTGATTGGTCCAGTAATATGAGAGATTAGCCACTGGAAGACAGATACACAAACTCACACATAAACTCACACATCCAAATGCATTATCCCCTCCAGGGTTACACCAGGTGGAGATAAAAAAAAAAATAAAACTATGTATGGAGCGCTAACTAAAGTGTACATTGTTACTAAACTGTTCCTGTGAAATATCTTGCATCACAAAATGGCATCACAAAACAGATTTTTTAAGTAATTTAATTTAGTGAAGCTAAGTAATGAAACCTAAGTGGAAGACTACTTTAAGACTGAAAATGATTATGTCTACTTTTGGTCAGAGGCTGTGGTAAGATATCTTAACATGGTTACAGAGTCTTCCCTCAATAAATCCCACAAAGCATGCTTGCTACAAATGTCACATAATCCAGAAGAACTGCCAAGGTGACTGAGCTGCATGTGAAGGTGTGCATCACAGACGAGGGATTTAACTGCAGGTGCTGCAGTGTTGTGTGCTTGTGTGTCAATGTATGCATGTAGGCATGTATGTTAAGTCATTTAAAAAGCATACACCGCACACCAAACCGGGGCATAGCAGCCAGCCTATTTAAGCATTTAACTAGCTCAGTCAAACAAAGCACCATCTCCATTTCAGAGTCCAGTGCATGAATAAGTTATTTTATCCTTGGACTGTCAATACTGAAACCCAGCCGTCTCTCTCTGTCTCAGAGGGCTTTTCTTCCTGTCTTAGCAATTCAATCAGGACAAATCACTGCACTGAGGCGGGAGTGGTAATGCGGAAATATTTATGTTGATAGTATAACTGGTGAAATTCCATATATACACTTGCAATAACAAACAGACAGTCAGTGATTATGTTCCCTTATGCGAAGGAATTGCTTTAATGCATTTAAAATGTGCCTGTTTGTTTCCTCCTGCAGACCAGCTTATGTTCTGTGAATGCAATCAGGAAAAAAAAATGTATAGCCTCTCAAACTGAAAGACTGAGAGACATTTAAACCACTTGTAATTCATGACATGTTGTTTGGATAATTATGTTTAAGTAATACCAGTGGGCTTCTACATAATTTAACAAAGACAGATTTTGTTGTTGGTTATGTTTCCTGTGGGTGCTTTTTTATTATCTTGGTTTGCTTTTTAACAAAGTGCAAACTGTGTCCTCATGCTATTGGAAGTGGCAGCAGTTCTCTAAAGGCAGAACAAGCAGAAACAATTATGTCACTCTTTTTTAGGCCCATCTGTTTAGCTGTCACTTACTGACCTAGAAACAAGGTGGAATCACATTACAAAACACATCAGTGGAAGAACACAGACGAGGGAGAAACAAAGTGAGGGTGTCCCTGATGGACTAACACAGACCACTTTTCAGAGAGTTGGATCTAAATGCTGATTGTTTTTAGTTGATTTGGGAAATTAAAATCTGCATACTGCATTTGACTGAAATAAAAGTGTTCCCCATTTACTTTAAATGTTTTTCCTATTTCTTTGAAGTTGTGGAAACCAAAACCCTGTTTTCCACACAGTAGGAGGAATCACCACTGCCATTCTGAATGACTATACAATTTAAAGTCTCTTTGTCCTAACTTCATGCCCTCCTTTTTGTTACTTTGTGTGAGCAGCTGATGACCAAGCATCCATCCAAGCGTCTGGGCTGCGGCACTGAGGGAGAGAGGGACATCAGAGAACACGCCTTCTTCAGACGTATTGATTGGGAACGCCTCCAGAACAGGGAGATACAGCCGCCCTTCAAGCCCAAAGTGGTAAGTACTGTGCACATACTCTTTAGCAATGAACTTGCTTAGGGTTTGATTTACACCTCATAGTCTAATTAAGTGTGATCCCGCTCGGCATAATTACCTCAACTAATGTCAAGATGATTGGTAGCCTCTCTCACATGAGTTAAGCCTTCATTAAAACAAGGCCACATTTCTCATTACACTTGTTTGTTCTTGTCATAAAGGGAATGTTGCTGTTTTGAGCTGTTATATATGGGTGCAAGGTGCAAAGTGCGACACAGAGCCAGCAAAGAGGCAGTTTCGTTACCTACTCCTGTTCAGAATTTAAGGAAATTTCGCTGAGGTGGAAAAGTTAGTGTAACGACTAAGCGAATAAATCATGACGTTTATGAAGCATCTAAATGAAAAATCAACAAAACCTTCCATTTCACTGGAAATGAAAAGTAGCCTTTAAAATCTGTGAGGACGGATAAGACTGTAAACATCTAATACATTGTTTTCTATCATTGAGGTTTGACTGGCACTCTTCTTGTTATGCACAGTTTTATTATACAGTAGTGGACTGGGGAGTAGTGCAGCCTTAGTGTGGCCAAAGCGTAAGGTAGTGGATGAAAAATGAGGGGAAAAAACAGCATTTTCTTTTGCTGATTTTTGCTGTTTTCATTGAAAATAGGCACTACATTTATATGTAAACCTGACTACTTGCTATCCAGCAACGTCTACTGCCACAAAAATACTGAAAATGCACCACCACTCGCTGCATACATTATTTACTGCACTTTGCACCATGCACCAATTTAGTACACTTTTGGGTGAATTCACAAAGAATCAATTGTAGTTGCTGATAGCTTCATGAATTGCACATCACCATCTTCTTTGTGTCAAAGTTCAGTTGACAAACGATATTGGATTAATGACATTACAGCACAGTGAAGCCCATAAACCTTCTCAGCCGAGTGCATTTTGCCCTTTTTTGCATCTGATTTCAATTATCCATGTTGCAAAGTATGAATATTGCCTTTGCAAGAATATAGTAGGCAGAACAATTGCGGAAAGGAAAAGAAAACTGGAAATTTCAAACCCTGAGCTACAGGTCCTGACCAACGAGGTGCAACAGCACATCTGGCATGATGATGCCTTTGCCCCGGCTACATCACTGCTGCCATGATCACTGCAAAGTCTGGGTGTCACATCTCTAATAAATATACTTCAGTTACCACCAGTTCTCCAAAGATGCTAATAATTTCACTGCAACTGCATATGACTGTTAGCGCTGATCTTTGTTAATTGGACTGTTTTTGCAATGAAGCGCATTTGCATAGAAGGGGGCCAATTTTGCACCAAATGTTTTACCTTATTTGAATATGTGCCAGTAGCGCAGTAGCGCAGGAGCACCAAAACGCTATTTGCTTGGCAGTACAGTAAGAAGTGCATATCACCCTTTGCAGGCACTTTTTAGAATTACACACTTTCTTTTTGTCTGGTTTGTGCAGGTTTAGTAGTCACAAAAGTGACAAAATACTTCAATCCATTGGTTCAATGCATTTGTTTCCTTGGGCTTTACCATCTTCTTGTTTTGTTCCATCCACCACCCTTACTTTGTGCCATAAAGCAATGAGCAATCAAATCCAACACAATTTTAAATGCTATTCTTGTCATTGGTCTTATATGTCTACCTTCATTTTGTATTAATGTAGTGATGACTAACTGATGTCAGATTGATTTTAATTAACTTATTACCCCCTCTCAAATCATGCATGCAACACAATACAGATAAAAAAAGACAAATAAACAAATAGAACTTTCTGAACCTCATGCATGTAAACAAACAAGTACAGATGTGCTCATTGCTACAGGACAAATCTTTCATAGCAAAAGACTTTATGCCCCAGACTTTACTCCCTTGGGGAGTATGTGTTCTTGGCTGTTTGTTGACCAACTTGTGCAGTACCTCAGCCTTCAGTCAGATTTATCAGGGGAAGGATATTGGGCAAAACTTTTCTAGCTACTGTCCTCAAGTACGGTAATGGTGTTGTTTTTTTGTTTGTTTGTTTTACTTGCATTTTACTTGATTGTCTTTACAAATTAAATTTATATTGACAGATGGTGAAGGTTTAAACAACTTGCACAGTATTAGGTATTAAGTGTCCCATGTGTTATGTAAACAGTGTTCAAATAAGATATAACAGGTGGTGCATAATGTAGCAGTCCAGACAAAATTAGTTGCGAGTTATATAATGTGTTAAACACCAACTTTTCTGGAATGTCAATGAGATGCTTAAAATGGAACTGACACAAAATTGTCCAGTCTTAACTTCATGCTAAAGCTCATACTGAAATCTGAGCTTCTCAGGTGTTTCCAAGGACCACCACCCCGAGTAACACACACACATACACAGAAAATTCTTATCTACACACGCCACATTTTATGGTGGGATCACTCTCCTCAAGGCTTCCATTAACATTTCATCCAGTATCATTTAGTGCACTTAAAATTCACTTTATCACACCAGGAAATCCCTCATGTTAATATTCTAAAATGTGCCATAAACAACCATATGGGATGTACAGTCGCCACCAGTTTGAGTTGACAGAGTGCACGGTGGAAAAATTCAGGAGAGGATATGTAACAAAGTTAAGAGAGTGTACTTCAAGTCCTTGGCATGCACTTTTAAAACTCACTGAGCTACAGCAAAATTCCCCTGCCCTTAAAATGTACTAACAGGTGACAAAGACAAAAAAGCAAAGATGGTTTGTAATTCTGTACGGAATTACAGCCACATAGGTCGTCTGTGCCGGCAGCCTATTCCGACCCATACTTATGTTTTTTGTTTGGCAGCTACCTCTAGTGATGGTAGTAGTTATGAAAGTAATAATGGCAGATGCGAAGGATGAAGTCAGGTGAGGTAGTATAAAAAGCAACAAAGTCTGCAAAGGGAGGAGGTTTGGGTGAACAGATGGGTCAAACAAACACAGAACTTTGACCCAGGAGACCGCTGTTCATGTCTCATGTGGAACCAAAAGTCAACATTGACTTATTCCAAGTATGTACCTTACTAAACTGATGTCAGTTATGTAACGTAGCTAAGCAATGTCATGTATGTAACAGAAGGTAATCTGTGTACGTCACTTAAAATATAATAGAGTACTTACTTTAACCTAAACCATGTTATTTTTGCAAATCTAACCAAGTAATTAAGTGGCAAAACAAATAAACACGTGTTTAACAATCTTAGCTACGTGTTTAAAACTGCGACAGTGCGTGCTCTCCAAAGGTCATATATGTCATGTTGGGAATTGATTGATAGATAGATAGATAGATAGATAGATGGTGTACAATGGTGGATATTAGGAAGTGACCATACTGTATAGTATTTCTTTCACTGAAACTTATCTTTGCTGTTGATGGTGCATCGTTACCTTTGATGTACGACAATCATCCTTCCATCCATCCATGCATTTGCTTTGTATCTGCTCATTCTGTGCAAGAGGGATGAGAGAGATGAGGATCAAGAGGCAGAGCACCAAGAACAGGTTGCTGTAGTGTGTCAGGGCTTCTGTGAGGCTACAGTGTAATCTACCAGCACATGCGTCACAGATGTATTGTTGGCATTCCAATATGGTTTGGAGATTTAAAGTAAATGACTGTTGTAATTTACCAGACCTATGTTATTACAGTAGGTTATACGAAGGTGACTGCATTATACAGGATATATTCATGTGTGTCGAGACAGCTGATGTAATCTGACTGCAGTCCTTTGTAACATTCCCATTAGGAGTCTCTGACAGTGCTGGAGAATGTGAAGAATCTGAGACACAACGAGGAAGTTATACCATTAGTGTAGTCCACTACCCACTCTGAGACGAATGTCGGAATTTTAAGTGATTCCAGAGTCTGTGTTATATAATTCAGTTTTGAAAAGTTATCATATGGTGTGCAGTAAAAAAAAAGTTAAATGGGGCTTTGCTCATTAAAGAAAATTGTTACATTAAACATAGTCTGAAGTCAGTCTGATGTGGAATATAATGCTGCCTTAACATGACACTCTTGTATAGTCAAAACACAGCTGCAGGCGCAGGCTACTTATGGCTCGTGTTATATGGGCCATAAATAATTTCAAAGCCTCTCATCTGAATGTATAATTAATGTAACATCCATTTATTATGAATGCATATCTCATATAGCTTACATTTTCCTGCACAGTGAGGGGTAGTTTTGAAGTCTCTGGAGATACACATGATCATGTAGAGCACACACACTTTTTCCCCGTGTCTTTCCATCAGTCTCCTCCATATATACACACACAGACTCATACAGGCCTTATATAGACAGGAGGCAATAGGCAACAGAGATGAAGTAGGTCACTTAGTGTCTTGTGTGTATGTATAAGTTTGTGTGTGTGCGTGTGTGCGTGTGTGTGTGTATGTGTGTGTGTCTTAAACATTCAGTGTAAATATTGTAGTTCTCTTCTGTTTCAACCCTCAAGGGCTCCAGTTCCTCTAATAAGGTGAATCCTGACCTCTTTGTCCATGTAGTCTCCCGTTGAGTGGACATGCTGGGTGTCCTGGAAATGCTGTGTGTGCTTTGTGTGTGTATGTGAGCAAATGTACGTGTGTGGGAAGGTTGAAGAAACTGAAGGTTAACGGAGATTGAGAAAAGCAGGGGAGGAAGATTTCCTTGCATGTACGCCTCGTCTCTCTGTGTCGACTTGCTGCATATGTGTGTAGTAGGGGTAATCGATGATCGGAGGGAGAGAGGAAAGCTTCTGTGCTTGTATATTTGCACACGCCGAAGTTGCAGGGAGGAGGATGCATGCAAACGGGCATGTCCTTTTGCACAATGCATGCTTGCATGCGTCTGGTTTCCGATGCAGATAAGGGTGAAAGATGAGAGAGGTGAAAAGAGAGTAAGAACCTATGAATGCTCTCTGTTACCACCGTAACCTGCTCTATAATGATCCATCATGTCCATCTCACTGTGCCATGTAATACAGCACTGTTCCTGAGTCCATTACCACCAAATGGCTATCATTATAAACCTCCCTCTCACCCTCACAAGGTCTAACCCTGCCTCTCTAATCCACTCATCCTCTTCTTCCCTTGTGGTTCTATCCCTGCTCAATCTCACTTCATCTGCCTGTGACAGCTGTGGAATTGCAATCAATACACCGGCTGCACCCAGCTGAGACATTTAAACCATCTGTATTTATAGCACCAGAGCTTCAGACAGCACAGAGGACAAAGCGTGTGTGGTAGAACGAGTGTCAGTGCAGGCTCCATAGTTGATCCATAGTTACAGTGCTGGATGCTGTCACCATGCAGGTAACAAACCAAGCACATGATTAAATGCCAGCCACATCTCAGCGAGCAGTGTTGGTGTGAAATCAGGCAAATTTTGTGAGTATAACACACGCGTTTTACAACCACTTGTGGATGGCCGAACGTCCTTATGGCTGAAGGGAGCAGAGAGATGGAGAAAGTAGGTCAAATAGGAAGCTGCTGATTGATAGTGATGGGAGCAGTGAATGAAGGGAGGGAGTCAGGGCAAGAAAGAGTGGGAGGTCTTAGTCACTGCACAGAAGTCTTGGAACAGTGTCCAAGGAAGGGATGCGCATGCCTGATGGGATACAGGGACACACACACACACACACACACACACACACACACACACACGGAGAAAATGAAGGCAATACGGATGACTTGTGAGTCACTGTAGCTGTAAGAAAATGAGAGGCACAGACTGTTGCAACTTGACTGAGCATATCTGCCTTTCCTCTTTTAGCTTACGGGACATAAGAGGGAGCATTTTCAGTTTGTTTATGTAGTTATTTTTTCTATTTAATTATTTATTTTCAAAGTTGGGGTAGGGCTGTGTGTTGGCAAGAGTCTGGCGATCCAATATATGTCTTGATACAGGGTCACGATTCAGTATATTGCGATATTGAAAGTTTTTGTCCAATCTAATTTTAGAAGCTATAGATATATAGATCTGCTTTATGACTCTTCCTATTTTGTAGGCCTGTTCTTTGTGTTTACGCGAGTGATGTGTTGTTACGTTGGAGTGGAAGAGTCAGATGGCTTAAGTTAGATTACAACACTGCTATCTAGCAGTTGGGAGTTTAAACGATAGACTGTAAAAAGTAATGGATGTAGCTACCATAGCATCACCTATGGCTTTATGGAGTCCTGTTTTGAAGCCTCGAGTTCAGCATTTCTGTTGTCGCCATCTTGGTTTTTTGGAGCCAGAGGCAACCACATTTGGTCGAGAGGCTGGTGCAGTGGAGGAGCGAGGGGTGGATCTGGCTGAGAAGCTGAGAACACTATTGGCAGACAGCCTGTCACTCAAAGCAGCCCGCCCATAATTAAGTGTAACTTTAAGCCTTAATAAAATGTTAACGAGTGAGTTATATAGAAATTCACCCCTGTACAGTTGTCAAAAATGGGGAAATTAGCTACAGAGACCAAAACCATTTTTTTCACCAGGCCATAAACATGGGCATTTTACCATGGGGGTGTATAGGGATTGTCTGCCTTCCAGAGCCACCCTCAAGTGGTCATTCAAAGAACTGCAGTTTTTGGCACTTTCTCGTTGGCTTCATTTTTCAGCCCTGCCACTGGGCTTAAACACAACACAAAATGGACTACTGCCCCCAATCTTTGACTGTAAATCATTGATTAAAATCAATTCAGTGTTTTGAGAATCTGTTAAGTATCACAAAACATAGCATAGCAATACTCAAGTGTAGTCATATCTTCACATGACCCTAATTTGGGATCATGAGAATTTTCTATCACCACTATCATTAAATCTGCATTTACTTTCTCAACAGATTGTTTGTCAGAAAATGTTTGTATGAAGTTTTACATCTGCATCGATGCCGCAGGAGTTTGTAAATGTGAAACTGGCTTAAAACGAGACCAAGATGTTCTGATCAGGTTTTTTTTAGTTTACTTAGTAGTCCAACTCTTTGGATCATGTGTTTAGCCAAAGTACAAGTGGTCATGTTCATGTAAGGTTCTAATTAAGTCTTCAGTTGTAGATAAATTCCATAGAAGTCAGTAAAACATTTCTGCACATGTGGAATAAACTAAAATTCTATACTGCATTGCAACTTGTTACTTCCCCACTCTGCACTGCAGATGAAGTATTGTTCTCTGTTCAATGCTCAATAATATCTTAAGTACAAATGACTGATGCCCTTCTGTGAGCTGTGAGCTGCTGATGACAAGCAAACATTTCATCAAAACAAAGCAAGATGTTCGGGAGATTATGACAAGAACAGAAAGCTTCTCATGCCAGTGACTTCAGAGAGAGAGAGGGAGGTAGAGACAGAGGGAGAGTCATGGCACAACTCTTATTGGAGGCAGGCACTCATTTACCATCCTAAGTAGCTGAGTGTTCTTTTAATATGCTTGAGTGCAGAGGCGTGCGCGTCTGTGTGTGTGGAGAGAGAGAGGGGGAGATTAAAGATGAGAGAAAGTAGGTCAAAAACCCATGTAGGACACTGTGTCACCGTGTATGGGAGGATGTTTCAACAGCATAATAGCTTTGGTCTCACCCCATAAGGGTTGGCTGAATCTCACCATGAGAAAATAGGAGATGTAAGACCAGCGTTTAGTTTATATGTTTCTGGAAATATCACAAAGGCAGTGGGGCAGATTTTCATGACCATAGTTCATAATCTCATTTTCTGGTTTTGTTCTTGCTGGGATAATCTTTTTAGCTTTTTTTTTTTATCTCATAAGAGTAGCTCTTATAAAATACTTTCTAGTGTATTCAAGGTCCGGGACACTCTCACACAAAACAGAATTTATTTTTTTTTACTTTCAGCACTCAGTACTGTGAGAAGCAAATACAAAATGCTAAGTCCCACAACCTCTCTGTTAGGGCCCTGACACACCAAGCCACATGTCGGCTGTTGGTCAGCGTTGGGCCGTCGGTAAGTGTCTGTCGTCCTAGCTTTTGTGGTGTGTCCCGCACTGTTGCCGCTAGTTGGCCCCTGTCTGGCAGATTTTTGGCAGATTCAGCATGTTGAATCAGTGTCTGAGCTGGTAGAGAGTGAAATACTCTGATTGGCAGTTCAGCTCCGTGGACGTGAAGAGAACAGAAGAGAGGATGTCAAACAAACAGCTAAAGTTAAGAGGGCGTGAGATTGAAACACACTTGTTATATTAGGGTAGGATCATTCTTTTTAGCCAATGAGCTCTTTAGCAGAACCGGTTCATAATTGTTTTTGTTAAATCTAATTTGTAACCATCAGGTTGTGTTGTTGATGTGCCAACTGGCTAACTAGCATCGACTAGCCGTTGGCCTTTCGGCTTCCTTTTTTGATGACAAATACAGACTACCACAGTCTGCTGGTGTTGAAAGTTACTTGCTCTCATGCAGGTGCAAAGTGTATACGCTAGTTGGCTGCTGGCCTGTAGTCTTTGCCTTGTCTTCAAGTTCAACTTTTTGGCCGAGACACAGGTGATGTTAGGCAATGCAACGGCCGTTCTTCGTCAGCACTGGTTCTTTGACATCGGTTTGGCGCGTCTTGACCTTAAAAAAGACCACGTTGAACTACATTTGCCAAAAAATTCCAAAGACTCAGCTCCGCCAGTTTGCCAGCTGAAGCTCCACTCTGCATATGCTTCGCTTTACACACTGGTAGGAATATCACTTGAGAACAGAGGCCCGGTGTCACACGGAGTAACTGTACTGTGATCCAAAAAAGGCACATCTCAGTGCTGGCAATTGTCGGTGGAAGTCGGAGTGAACAGTGTGTCACTTTGCTTGAGTGACAGTTGGTCAATGACGGATAGAAGAAGACAAGGATAGGAGAGAAGGAGAGACACAGCAGTTGAAGGATGCTGGAGACTACCCATCAGGTACCTGCTATGTGGGAAAGAGAGAGTACCTTCGGAGACACACAAACACATTTTAAAGTGTATATCCTGTCTTCTATCCGCTCTGACAGGGTGGTAGTGGCTTGGAGTGGACGTCACCTGTCAGTGACAATAGTCATGGGAAGACATTTATAAAAACCTCACACACACATGCACTTTAGAAATGTCTGTGTCTCAATGTTTTTATGTTCTGTTGTGTTCACTTCTGTTAAATCACCTGACGTGTGTTGTCTGGCCTCACCAATAAAAAAAAAAAAAAAAAAAAAAAAAAGACGAAAGTAAATATAGAAATGTCTGTACTGTTATACCACACTGTGCTTGCTTGACAAACGCAGCCAGACATTTCTAAACACACAAAGACTGACACACAAGCCGCTGCTGGCACACACAGGCACACTGACACTCACATAAAACACAAACATGCACACACACACTTCCATGTCTTGTCCGTGAATGTAGGGCAGCAGTGGATAAGGCCAATTAGTCACAAGTTAGTCAAGAGTTTCAAAGCCTGGTCACAGTTGGTCATGAAGTTATGTACCAACAATTTAAACTGATTGGAAAGGACTGAAAAAATCAATGTGACATTATGTCTCATGGCAATTCTAAAAATGTCCTTTTCACACTTTCTTTTTAAATAAATCATCATAAGAGGAGGTTTACAGTGGTAGTGGCCGTTTTCCTGTACTAGATAAAAATCTGTATGAGTCAGCCAGTCAGTTTCTGTGAACTCTAAAGCTGACCATGCACTGTACTTTTGAGTCAGATGGAATTTCAGCTTCATCAGGCCTTGTTTGCTGTGCAGTGTACAGGGGCAGATCATGGCCCAAGTAACTGCGATCGACCGGTCAGTGTATGTTTGAATGAATTTCTAATGTGTCCAAAATTTGGTTGGCCATCGTCAGGCTCTTGCATAGTTGAAGCAAAGTTAGGAGTCAATTCTCCAAGGTCAGTTTTTCACTGTGCCTGCGCAAATAGGCAAACAAAGCGTCTGAAAGTGCCATAGTAACACAACTCGTCATATGGACGGAGTATATGGAGGCCAGGTTAGTCGATCTGTGGCAACAGCTTACCTTGCGTCTTTGATGGAGAAATCTGTCAATTGCCAAGAGAAATATTGGATTTGTGAACCATACTGGTGTAACATTACAGACCACCACTAGCAAACAAACCTCTAACTGCCCAGGAGCTTTCAGACACATCTTTACTGACAATTGTTAATAGCCAGAACGGTCTACAAGGGCCATTAGGCCATTTTATTGTCTACTTTACATATACAGTGTGAGCACTTAGATTGTGGCTTGACGATCGGACCATATAGTGTGAGCACATAAATCATGAATATTGACTTCACATTGCAGACGATTTACTCGTACAGTAGGAGTTGGAATTTAACAACCTTTCTAAAATCATTTAGTGTATGCCCAGCTTAAATGGTTTTTCATTTTGTGTTCAGTCAGTGCTAATATTACTTCTTACTTATCCAGAAGAGGGACAGATGTTGGAGAGTGATATCTGCTGGGTTGTTTTGAAGAAGTAAACATGATGGTTGAAGCAGAAGTCAAACTTGGCTAAATAAATGACAATAAATCTCTCCTTTCATGAAAAAGTTTAATTGGCGTTAATATTCTGTCATCAGTTTTATGTGAGCAAAAATCACCAATTAGCTGAAAATATCAAGCAAATAAGCTCAGCGAGAAACCTCCCACATGGTAATGTATCTAAATTGGTAAGATTGTTTTTTAAAAGGCTTTTGACGAAAGAAGGGTATACAGATTCACCAGTGTCATTGTCGGAAAATGGAAACTTATAAACCTTTAAGTCTTGTATGTGTTTCTAGAGTGAGCATTAGGCAATTAGACAGAGAGGGTAAATCACAGAGAAACATTAAAACTAAAAGCTGTGTTTTCAATATCTTACTTTTCAATGCTTTATACTTTGTGCTTATATAACCTGAAACTTCAGTGAAACTTCATGTTTGGCGAAATATTGTCTCAGCAGTCACAGCAACATTTTGAGTTTAATGCACCAGTGTTTATTTCTATGGCAACAGTGCCAAAGGTGCTATGGTTGCCATCCTGCTCTCTTTCTATTCAAGCCCTGTATCAGAGCCCCGTGGCATTTGGCTTCACAGAGTCGGTTGTTCTGACAGCCAGCTGCAGAACAGTGGCTCAGAAAGGGAACATGAATGTTAAGATTGTGCACTGGGTCTTAGGATAAAGTATGCGTGTGTGCGTATTTGGATATATGTGTTTTGCAAATGCATGCATCCACTTAGGTGAGCCCAGTGTGTAGGTGGACTCACTGATGAGGACAGAGAAAGATGATATGTACAGCCCCACTGTCTTTTTTATGGGCTTGCTCTTTGTCTTTTCCACTGCTCCATTTCTTCTCAGTCCTTCTGCAGTTAAGACAGTAGAATAACTTAAAAGAAGTACTTTATCTGCTGTTCCCTAATGACATATTACAAGTTGATTTGATTCATGGAGGACACTTGCATAATGTTTTTTGTAGGTTAGCCAGTTGTAGACTAAGGGGGAGAGTCACTGGTGTAACACACCACATCTAGATGATAATTTGCAGCAATTTTATGTTGATGCCATTGCATAACACGCCCTCAAATGTGTAAAGTGAACATTAAGTATTGCTACTTAGAAGGAACCAAATGAGGGTTTCCTTATTTTTGGTCATATATACAATGTTACAATGTCAGATTTTCATTTAAACCTGCCAAAAGTTTTAAATAATGAGGTAAATGTATGTAAAAGTAATCCCTGTGAGCAAAAACCTCAGACCAACCTTCAGACCATTCTGAATACTCTGTTTCCAATGTTTTCATTCCACTTCCGAGACAAGCTGACATCAACTTGTGGCAGATTTCTTTATATGGTCATCTAGTCCAGGCATTTTACTGCTAGTGTTTACATTACATAGCCTACACTGCTACATGTTAGCTACATGCTAACATCAGGGAAATGTTGTCTTGGTCCCTGATGTTGTTCCTTTCGCCATGATTTTGGATCATATACCTGCTGAAACATGTCTGGTTGTGATCTGAAGCTTTTGTTGTTGACTTTTCATGGTAGAAAGTGGGGCGCATGTCATTGGTCCGACAGCCCATTGGTCCGACATCCCATTAGTCCGACGTCCCATTGTTCCGATATGTGATTATACTAGGCTATACTGTATTTGTGTACCATAGAGGATCAGCAAACGCAACAAAAGTAGGCTACTGGTCGAGATACAAGTGTCATAGAGAGGAGAGAATGAAACACCATAACCTCCTGTTATTAACTCTGGGGTCTGGGTTGTGTAGGGAGCTCGTCGCGGTGCTGAACGGCTCCTGGCGGGCGTATTTCTACCTTGATGGTGCGCCGCCACCGGCTCTGGGTCAGCTGGGAAAGGCTTGAGGCGGAGCAGGCTCACGGCTTATGTGTTTGCCACTTTCTTTTTCATTTTAACCCACACCATGATCTTTTCCTGACCCTAACCAAGTGGTTTTTGTGCCTAAACTTAACCAGACCTTAACCACAGGGCATCATGATGATTTCGGAACAACGGGACTTCAGAACAATGGGTTTAATATGGTCGGAACAATGGGATGTCGGACCAATGGGTTGTCGGAATAATAAGCTGTCGGACCAATGGGCAGACCCCAGAAAGTGATACTTTTCTCTATTACAGTCATTTTCCCAGCTGCAGTGACGGTGGAGGAATGCAGTGATACAGAAGACTGACTGTTGGGGGGCGACAGAGGGTGATGAAGATAGTAGGAGGGAAATAAAGTTGTTTGGGACCATTACAGCATGTAAACATGTTTATGTATAAACCCGAAATACAAATATGAACCTAAAAAAAGTAAGGACAATAAGTCTTCTTTAAAGTTTTCTGTCCCCAAGAGAGAGTGCAAAGTCCAGATTGACTGATTTTTAGAAGTTTGTGGCCATAAGTTAAAAGTACAGTGCTAATGCAGGTTTAGATTTGATGACACACTAGTGCTAGGTGTGGTTGGGGCTGACATACATCATGATCATATTAATGAAGTCATCCTGTTTGTTTTTAAAAGAATGGTAGGTACCAAGGCATGCTTGCAATCTTGTTTTAGAGAGTACACCTCCTGAGCAGATTCTCTATAAAAGCTTATCCAAAGAGGATACCGACTGGCAACTGCATCACTGCATGCAAATATACAGCACCATAAACAAGATTATCTTGGAGAGAGATCAAACAGTTGGTTTGCATGTTCTCTGGTCCTCTAGTCATGATGGAAATGGTTATTAGACGGAAAGCCTATAATACAGACATTGGTGTGGTTTTTTTAACAGGAACTGGTTGTGTGTGCATCATAGGAAGTGACTGAGCCGTGCAATATGTACTTCTGCTCTGGTCTGAGCACATAAGTAATGTAAACGCAAATCTCAGTAATCTTCAAAATTGCACCTTTACTTTACTGTCACAGAAATTTGCACCTGCAGTACTAACACAATTTAATTACTCACTATTCAAACAACACTTAAAAGCATTTCTTTTTATCTTTAAAGCTACATGTCAAGTTCGATTTGCCTCAGTCAGGGGGAATATCATTAGAGCAACAAATTGAGATGCGCATCCACGAACATGCACATGATCTTCCTTTGCTGAGAAATTCTCTTAAGTGCTAATTCATCCACCATTTGACATGATGTGTTTCCATGTCTTTGATTTCATTTGATTATTCTCTCATCACACAAACATGAAAACTCTTTTGATGTCGCCTGTTCAACACTGACAGGTTACCTTCCTCTTATGAACACGCTAATTAACCCTTTTGTGAGCCTGATGCATCTTGATGCTGTTGCTATTTTTGTTCAAGGAATCATGTCCTTCTTCTGTATGATAATGAGCTTTGAGAGTCAACAGCACAAAAAGTGCGTACAAATAACCTCTGAGCCAAGATAAAGAAGCTGCATCACAGCAGGTTATGAGGTCAGACCAAACACAATGTGCTTCTTTGCAGAGGTCCTGACACCATTTCCCCCATAGAATCAATCCTGGGCCTTTGTTTACTGGAAACTGCATTGCTGTTCCACAGCTGTGTCAGTGTTGCTTTGGTATTCAGAAGGGTGCATTGTGATTCAGGTGAATGAGATGTAGAGCATGTAATCTTGTTGGCCTCCTACTGCATGTAGCAGTGGGGAAAGTGGGGGATCAGGTGTTTTATGTAGGTCAGGGGGGCAGGTGAAGATGCAGTTTGATTAGACAACAGGTTGATGTGGGAACAATCACAAATGTTGCTTGTTGTAATTGTCCATGCACATTGTCTAGTTGCACAGCCCAGTGTGATTTCATTTAGCAATGTCATTGGTGATGACAATGAAAGGGTGGTCCTGGGGTCAAAACACAGCGACATTTCACAAAACACAACAACATTTCACAAAACACAACAAAATTTCAGAAAACAACTTTTCAAAAAACATTGTTTCAGAAAACACAACAATATTCAGAAAGCACAAACATATTTCACAAAACACAACCACTTTTCACAAAACAAAAAATTCACAAAACACAGTCACTTTCATAAAACACAACAATATTTCAGAAAACACATTACAGAAAACAAATCTCAGAAAAAAACAAAATTTCAGAAAACAACATTTCAGAGAACAATTACAGGAAACATATTTCAGAAAACAGAATTTTCCATAAAACAACCACATTTCACAAAATACAACATTGTAGAAAACACAACAGCATTTTGGAAAACAAAGCTACATTTTACAAAACACATTTCAGAAAACACATTACAGGAAATGCATTTCAGAAAACAACATTTCACAAGGCACATTTCAGAAAACAAAATTACATTTTACAAAACACAACCACATTCCACAAAACACAATCACACGTCACTCAACAACTTTTCAGAAAACACATTTTACAAAACCAAAACATTTTAGAAAAACATTTCAGAAAACAAAATTTTTCATAAAACACAATCAAATTTCACAAAACACAGCAACATTTCAGAAAACATTACATCTCACAAATCATGTAGTATTTTGTGAAAATTCAACTTTGTTTTGAGAAATGCTGTTTTGTAAAATGTGTTTTGTGAAATGTATTGTTTTTTGAAATGTGACTGTGCTTTCTGAAATGTGGTTGTGTTTCGTGAAATCTTATTTTTGTTTTTGAAATGCTGTTGTGTTTTCTGAAATGTGGTTGTGTTTTGACTGTCAGAGCCACCATACAAAGGATGTATGGTGGCTGTTTAATGATGTTTAATGATAATGCGTGTCCTGTGCTTTGGGCTGATTTGTCAAAAGTTCCAAGAAGTTGAAAACTGCTGAACGTCTCTTGCCTTCACAGAATTGCCATGCGCACACAAACTTCTGCCAGCGCTCCAGTTTTTTCGTGTGTGTTCTGTTTTGTCGGTCTGCTTGCACTTCTCATGTTATTTTTACATACCTTATGTCTAACTTTTCCTTCTCCTGTCTCTCTTTTCTACAGTGTGGCAAAGGAGCAGAGAACTTTGACAAGTTCTTTACACGCACCCAGCCCCAGCTCACACCGCCAGATGAGCTGGTTATCGCCAACATCGACCAGGCCGAGTTTGCAGGGTTCTCTTTCATCAACCCACAGTTTATACACCCGTCGCTTATAAACAGCGTATGAGAAGGATGGGGAAGCGTCCCAGAAGAACCTCCCTGTTCACTGCCACCCACGTAAAGCAACCGTCAACCTAACATCTGACCACAACTTGATCAAGGCCCACTGTAAACCTTTATGTATTGGATTTATTCGCAAGCAGCATTGTAGGGCATGCATAATTGTTCTGTACAATATATTTGCCAGTATACATTATATAGATTAGATCCTCAGCCATCAAAAGAAATGATTTCCTTTAGTTTAATGATGAGCATGTACTGTAGACAAGGATGCCCTTCCTTATCGCGGCAATTAGTATTGAAGGTTTTCCATAATTGGAGGCACCGAGACAGAAGGGTGTCAGGCTTTAGTTATCTATGCCACTATATGATGACATTTAGAGAATAATGGCTGTATATAATATAAGCAAGAGAATATTAAAGACGTATGGTCCTGGAAAAGATAAACATTATGGTCTACATATCTAGTTGATGGGTCACAGTTTGTTTCCAGTATACCGTAGATATAATGTGATGACCTCAGAACCACTCACATAAGGCAGCGTAGACTACAGCCAAATATGAAGGACAGGCAGTGCAGGCGCTGAAACAGCACCTTGTAATTCAATGTTTCCTGTATCATGTTTACAGTTTGTTTCCCCTGTTGATTTCACGGTGAAGGTATACAATTCTCTTTAAGTCAAATATGATTCTAGCCAGTCTCAACTTCCAGTGTGCGTAGCAAATCAACTCAAGATTGAACAGTTGTGTAATTATAGAAAATATGCAGCCTGTAAAAATGCAAATATGTGAGACACATAGGTATGAAAGTGCATCAGGTTTGATTCCAATCTATCAAAACTTAGCTTGTTAGCTTAACAGTTATTACCCTATTTTACCTACTTTCAGGGCTGGGCAATATGGAGAAAATCACTTGTCATGATATTTTTGACCAAATACTTTGATAACGATATTACGACAATGTTGTAAGGTTGCCTGACACCAGACAGAATTGTCAGCTGATTAAACTCTGTTTCCATCTTCAGTCTGACATTTAACTGATTTCTGTGGGGGAGGGAGATACGATTTTCCCTCACCAATCACTCGAGGCAATATATCAATCTGAGTATTACATCATTTTAAGTCCACACTGATGTGTAGCCATGCCAACATACCTGTTTTGCCAGGGTTTTGAGAGCAAAGTAAAGGAAAGAAAACTACAATATCAGGTGATATTGAGAAGACAGCCAATTTAGAGTAGCGTCAATAGCAGTGTCTATCTTGTCTGTAGCCTTCGTAGTTCTGGAGCACCACTTGACAATGCTTAACAGCAGCTTGACAGCGAGTTAGCCCCACCTATGGTGCTAATTGGCTAATCAAGTCCTCCCACTGCACACATTGATTGTTTTTTATATTAACCGAGAAACTGATGTCTCATGTCACGATACCAGACGAATCAGTCAATTTAAACTCGGTAAAGTGGGCTGCTTCAAAGATGTGGACCTGGACAGATTTCCCAAAATATTTACACAATGAGATTTTTGATGAATATCATAAGTAATGTGGGTATAATGGCTAAGTGAATAAAAGCAAACAGCTAGAATGGTCTGGTCAGTTCAGAAGATGGCATCACTTTACTGTAATGCAGCCTTTAAAACCAGGAAAAGACAACACTTACGATACAGTATCCAAAATCTGATGATATCTAGTCTCATATCATGACATTGATATAATATCAATATATTGCCCAGCCCTAACAGTTATAATTCACACACCAATTTTCTGGCCCTTACTGAAGCTGCAGATTGTATACTTCTCTTGTCAATAATTTTGTGGACACTATGTGGACACACAGTTATCAGTTTAGTATGTGGGCAGTGGTAGGACATTCTTATATCTTCCTTCAGTTAAAAAAAAAACTTAAAAAAAAATCAAAGGTTTACAGTTTGTCATGTTTTAACATTAGTCAGTGTGAACCACTGTCTCTGTCCCATGATACACCCAGAACTACAAATCCTCCCATTAGTCATAAATGTCTCAACAAAAACACACATATACATTTTGATAAACTGTTTTTTTTTTTGGAATATAACATGATGTCATTGTGTATTAACCATCCAATGTTATACTGCATACAATATCATGCCCTTAGTTTTCTTAGATGGAGAAGTTGCAAACCAGTAGAAGCAATTCTTCTGCCAATGCTTTGTTGTCCTAAAAACTAATACATCCCTCATTAGGAGTCTGTCAACACAATAATTCTGAGTTAAATCACTTATTTTCTCACCCCTTTTAATTTCTTTAATGTCTTTAAAAATAGATTAGTTTTTAATCTCCTCTTCTTTTGTGATCTCATACATATTTTTTCATTAGATCAGATTGATATTTTAATGCATCTACTATCAGTGCATAACTCCTTTGTAAATAATCATGAGTTATTTAAAAAGAGTATAGCAAGTTACAGTTTTTATACCAACACCTGAATGTGCTTTTATTACATTAATTATATAAAACCAATATTTGTATGTGTAAAAAAGAAAAAAAAAATTAAACAATGACGAAAGTAACCCAGTGCAGATCAACTTTGTAACAGCTGGATGTCTTTAAGAGTCCAGAGTGAGCAAGTTGTGAAATATATCTGTTCTACTTGTTTTGGCAGATTTATCAAAGCTTTTATTTTCTTTATTCATATTCAATGACTGCAAATTGTGTGTTGATTGGATGCGTGTCTGGCTGTTGACTGTCCCGCTGTATCTGCATGCTGTTGGTAGGCATCATTCATGCACGTGATCCGCTAAAGGCTGCATGCTAGTAATTATAAACGAGTTACAGTACGACCTCAGAGTGATACTCCACTCAAAATCAAACTTTAGTGGTAAAAGTCACCCCTTGTGGTCTTGGAAGTTTGTACCGGTTTTGTCCTTCTTGAAGAATAATGCCCATGGTTAGCTTAGATTCATGGTTGACTTTAAATGGATTAAAATAATGACAGATTTTTACTGAAAGTTTTCAAAAAAAAAAAAAAAAAAAAAAAGGTGTCAAAACATTAAAGTTTGATTTCAAATGTATTTTTTTTTTTTATATGAAAATATCCATCTCAGTCTTCACCTAGACAAACAAACCCACCTTCAGCTTGCAGGCCTGGACAAACCTATATGGGAGGTTAATGACACCAAAAACACAGATTTAAGGTGGACTATAACTGTAACCATAGCGCTATACCGGCTAAATTTAACATGGCTAGTACACACCACAGTCCGGTACCTTAAAGGATAACGTTGGCATTTTTCAACCTGGAACCTATTTTTCCATGCTTTTGTTTCTAAGTGGCTGATGCAAACAAGGACTTTTGAATTTGGTCCTGCATTAAGAGAGTACCATGCCCACAGTGTAACCAGGTGGGACAATTATCGTCCAGTAAAGTGTTTATTTTTGCCACAGACAGGCTCAGATTGTTTTTGTAAATGTCTGAAGTGTCTCTTTACCTTTGTCTTGATCTGGTCTGTTTGTTATTGTGTCTTAAGTCTTGCTCAAGAAGCAGTCTCGCTCTGAAATCTTACAAGACATGAGTTGTTGCAGGAAGACAAGAGTACAAGTACAGAAAAGGTAGCTCAGTGTTTTATTCAAAAGATTTTCGATGTTGCGTTTCTAATGTTTTCTTCCTGCAACAAGTCACATCTCATGAGATTTCAGAACAATACTTTTCCTTGAGTAAGACTTAAACACATTCACAAACAGACCAGATCAAGCCAAAGGCTAAGAGACACTTCAGACACTTACAATGACAATCTGAGTCTGTCTGTGGCAAAAATAACCTCTTTTAAAGGATGTACAATAATGGTGCACAATTGCCCCATCTGGTAACATTGTGTGCATTGCACGGCTGCTGACTGCAGCCCTCTTTATTAATACTGGACCAATTTAAAAAATTAATATTCACATCAATCACTTCAGCACAAAAACATGGGAAAACAGGTCCCAGGTTGAAAAATGCTGATGTCACCCTTTAAGAGTGCTGATCTTAGACCAGCTAGACTCTTTGAGAGGTGATTGCAGGATTTTGTAACTATACTGCATACCAATCACAAGTAAAGTTTCAATGACACAGTCCTGCTACAGTAATGAAACACCTTGCTCAGGCAGATTTGTAAACTATTTGTGAAAGTAAGAGCGAGGAACAAGTGATTTTTGCCAAAAGAATGCAGATCACAGGGGCTAAAGAACATAGAGTAGACGTTTAGTTTATTAATCTAAATAGATACTAAAACAATTTTTAAAAGACTTTCCTGAGACATAGTCCCTGGTTTTAGATCAGTGCTCTTTCCTGTAGAAGCTTGATATATATATATATATATATGGCCCCTGGTTCCTTTTGCCTTTACCCTTTTAGGGCGATGTGGAACACTGAATCCAGATCTGTCGTCAGTTGTGACTGAGACGCACTGCTAGTTGCTAGACCAGTGGGACCACTCGCTCTTTAGTGTCTCATGAATGGGGTTTATGTTGTAATCTTAATGTTGTGTTTTTGTCACTTTGTAAAACTTTTGTTTCTTATGCTTTTGCTGTTGTAAGTTGCTGTCAGTGTTGTCAGTTCTGTTTCTCTAGCTTCTGCTCAGAAATTCAGGAATGTTTCAAAGGATATATCACATTAGAAAACACATATCTGACTGATATAGGAACTGTTGAAGCGTTTGTACGGTTTTCTCCATGTTTTTCTAAGAAATGTGCTCTCTCCTGCCGTGTTTCCTATAGTATATAACCTTTTGCATGTGCCAAACCTGGAAAATGCCAGAACCCGACAATAGCAGCGTTGCACTAGCTGTAGTCACATGGATGACTTCTTCTTTGTGGCAGCTTCTCCCAGCGTGGGTCGAGACCTGCCTGAAGCCACACCTGCTGTACACTCTGTTGGCCACAAACCATATAGCATGCTGCCATGAGTATACCAGTGCACATTGTGTCAGTACGCTTTACGATGCCAGTCAGTTTGATAAACGACTCATCATATACGGCACTAGATTTTCCTGCCTGTGTAGCCTTGGGCAGAGTTGTGTCCGGGAAAAAAATAACATTTCAACTTGTGGAGCATTTTGATTTAACACCTACAGTGAATTCCACAGAAGTGAGAGAAAATATTCCTTGTACATACTTAGAGTTTACTCAGCAACACTCTTGCCCTCGTCCGAGCCTCACTTGCACCTCTGTATGTGCTGACTTAATAGATCCATCCCTTTAATAGAATCTCTGATTACTTGCTTCCCAAACTTCTTTCTTCTTAATAATGTTTTCAAAACGTCACAGTCAGTGTGGGCATGAAAAAAAGATTACTTACTCTCCCCTTGTGTGCCTTTCCCAACTTGAACAGATATACTGTACATCGTGTTCTTAATCTCCATAATCCAGCTCTGATCTAAACTTTCTACTCCGTGTTTACTTCATACCTTTACACCACTTTCTGTGTCTTTAAATCCATTGTCAAAGTCAATTCATTCTGTTTATACTTCATTTTTCAGTGTTTCAGCACATCTTACAAATGAATGAATGTGAATAAATGTTAAAATAAAAACGTTCTGCACGCTTTGTTCACACAAATGCTCCATCATCTGGTCAGTACATCACAAACTAAGAACTTTTTTTTGTCTGACGCCAGTAACCTTTACAGTCACAACTTGACTTATCCTCCCGTGTCTGCTTGCTTCACCTTTACCTCCCTGTGCCTATTAATGACTGAATGATGTAGTGAGTTAATTAATATCTGTATCGACAATATCAATTGATGATCTTCGGGGAGTGAAGGAACAATGGATGGGTGATTGATGGGGTTTATAGTTAAATGAACGAAAAGATAGATGATGATGATGGCTTGTTTGAAGGACGACCCCTGTGCCTCGTCACATCGAACCGCCCCTCCCTCGTCGTCTCTTGTACGCCCCTCTTTCACTCCACCTGTTCCTCCTTCCTCAGTGCCTGGGCCAAGTCAATCCATCATCTTATCGACAGCACGCTCGTCCTTTTCACCCTTTAAATCCCGTCAGGTCAGGAAAGCGGTTGATTTTTCTCGTGCGATTTACACAGTTGGCATCAATTCCACCTTTTCCTTTTCTCTACTGAGTCCCCCCAGTGCCCCATGGGAAAAGAGTTTTACTTTGTTTACATTCTGTTTGATGTCCTTACCTTTTTGTTTTTAACTGATCAGGATGTCCAGAAGATGATGAAGTAACTGTCTGATTATGTTTTATTTTAAATGGAAGGTTTTAAGAAAGAGGGTTTTTTTTGATTGGCATTTCGTACAGTACTCCTTTCAGGTTTGCTTTAGATAAATCTTGTGTAACGTCTATCCTTCGTAGTCAGTCATCACTCTCCGCTGTGTCCTGTCCACTGTGTAATGAGAGAGTTGAGGTGAGCTGCCATCTTTTTGGCCGTACCAGAGCACAGGATCAACAATGTGCAGAATAGCCTTATCCCGTAACCCATACAGTAACATGGTCTCTAACTCGCCTCTCTTTGTTCATTTATTCTCTCAGCACCCCTGTCCTTGTACATAAATGACTTACAGTAGATATCTACATAGACTGTAAAAGAAAGAATATATTGTATTTTGCAAAATGGTGTATGTTTGTTTTCTTCCCCTGTCAGCCTGAAACCTTTAAAATGAGTCTGAGCTACTTACCTTGTAATTGATTGTGTCATTTGTACCTAATGTATGATAATGCAAATAAAAAAAAGGAAAATGAGATCCAACACTTCTGCAAATGTTTTTTTTTTTTTTGGGGGGGGGGGGGGGGGGGTTTCTGGCCAGGAAATTATAAGACAGATTGTGACTCTCCTATGCAACAGTC
This sequence comes from Epinephelus lanceolatus, assembly GCF_041903045.1. Taxonomy (NCBI): domain Eukaryota; kingdom Metazoa; phylum Chordata; class Actinopteri; order Perciformes; family Serranidae; genus Epinephelus; species Epinephelus lanceolatus. The sequence continues at coordinate 15,515,857 of NC_135736.1, forward strand.
TTCGTGCAGACTTTGAGTTTCTCCTTCAGTGGGAAAGGTGCGTGTTGATCTATTTTAAGAGTTGTGTCAGTGACACCTGTCAGGTTTTCTGATTCAAAAAGACAAAACAACATCACTAAAAAAAAATGTAAATAATACACACATACAATGTTGTTTGGTGAAGACACTGGCAGGATTTCATTTTTATCTTGTACAGTGTATGCATAAGCAAAAATATTACCATTATTAAAACAGTTTTTTTTGTTGTTGTTGTGACACACAAAGCTTGATCAAAGAAAGCTGAGCCTCCCCCGACTTCTTCATTTCAACACGTCTGCATGTATTCTGTGTTCATGTGTGCCTCTTACAGGAGTAGTATGTTGCCCTATGTTCAGTGGTAGGCATATCTCATCCTACATGTGGGTTTGTCAATTCTGTGTCTTTATTAGTTGGATGGCTGAGCTTGAATCCTGGTGAAGGCTGAGGGGTGTTAGTGATGGAAGACAATAGTGGAGCATCACAGCCTGGTTGTTTGACTGACACAGGAAGATTTCTGCCACATTTCAGACTGTGTGAGCACAGCTGGGGCTTTCCTTTGAAGCAAGGAGAGGGTTTATGTGGAGGCTATTTAAAGGGATAGTTCAGATTGACAATGTGGGGGTTGTATGGGGTACTTATCCAGTTGGTGCCCCTAGTTTGGAGAAGTGGCAGGAGTGCTGTTGTGGATGGGGGCATCAGCAAAACATATTTTAGCCACTTAAAAAAAGTCCCACCTAAAAAGTAGTGTTTTCATCACTTTACCTTTTTGCATCAGACAGACCTCAGTTCCCCGTCTTTGCTCGCGTCAAAGTCACCAGACTCCATTTTGGCTCACTGAACATAAAAGCTGCTGGTCTACCACTGTCTTGATCAGTTAGTTAATTTGTATTATTATGTGACTTTATTTATTTATTACTAAATCTGAACTAACTCTATAAAACACCAATGTCACAAGGTATCACAAACAGCATAACTGATTGAGGCAGCGGTAGACCAGCAGCTCCTGTGTTCAGTAATGTTAAATCCCTGTTTTCTCAGTGGAGCTTGGCTTTGAAGAGAGGATATAACAACTTTAGTTTCCCACCAGAATTTTTTGTCTGATGCTAAGGTAAAGCTGTGAAAATGTTCTAAATGTAGCATACAGTTAAACTGATATCAACTTTTTTTTACGCGGCTAAAATACTTATTGTCGTTGACCCCTTCACAGCAGTACATTACTCAGCTTCTGTGTCACACTTAAGCCGCCTTCTCCGAAGTGGGGTGGTGCAGATTGACTTTCACATTAGGTAATATACTAACAATGGGTATGTACCTTATACAATCCCAATACAAAAGATCCAAACTATCCCCTCAAGGATTAACTTAGTTTTTAGGAGACTAGCCTAACTAAATACCTGTCACAACAAGCAGCCAAAAAAGTGCTTCAACTACATTAGGAGCGGTAGATTCAGGGGCAGAGCCTGATGCTCAGCCTGATGCTCAGCCCAAACCTTGGGGGACCAGTGGTATGTCAGGGAGATTTTCTTCCCAACTACATGCAGTATTTATCAAGCCATTTGAGGTAATGGAATGCTTTAAAATCTGTGCATCATTTGGGAAAAACATGATAGTTGCCAAGGGGAAAACAATGATTCTGTAGAGCCTACATCCTATTTTGTAATTGTTCTCCAACTCTCTTCATCATTCTGACACCGTAACACAACAAATGTTGAGCATGACTAATTTTCACTCCTGCCACCTAGAAAGAGGCAGAACTTGTCAGATGTTACTATTTCTTAAGTTACATAACACTGGAGTAAACAGCATTACTAATCTTGAAATCTATTTTTGTTACCCTACACTGTTCACAGTACGTGCTTTAGCTCACAAATCTGATACACTTGAATCCATGCCACAACAGTCTGGGTTGCTCTTGTTACAAAAAAGGATCCCCAAGAAGTGAACGTGGTCTTCAACACTCAACAGAACCACATTTACTCAATTATACCAGATTTCCTTTGAGAAAACATTCGGCGCTGGAGCCCCAGAAGCCATCCCCTGCTTTGCTTCTGAATAGATTATAATGTAACATCTTTACTTTTTCTCATAAATAGCATCCTTCTACTTCTTTTCCACAGTACAAGATTAACATAACAGTGCAAATGCTAACTTTAGGAGGAAATAAACTAAGAAAAAACAGGTAAATACAGTCTGCCGTTCTTACCGCTGTTCCCCATTATTGTATTGATCACTGAAAAGTTTTCCATTAATTTCTCCAACCTTGACCTCTCCTCCAGTTTGGACTCTCTTCTATCTTGTTAGTCACGAAACTGCAGCCACTATACATATCCCCAGACTCTTCACAACTCCCTTGATAGCTTCCATCTATCTTCCTGATGTTTTCTTAAACAGGGGCCCATAATTACTATAGTTCCTCGCTGGCAGGTGGCCAGTGTCCTAAATGGTGCCTTAGAGTGATAGAGAGAGGTTTTACAGCACACACTGGTGTATCACTGTGGCTGTTTTACAAACTTACCAACCCTTGCTACACTGTTCTTGAATGTCAAACAAGCCTGTAAGCCCATACTTAACTTAAATATGACATACTGCATTAGGAAAAGAGTCAGTCCAACTGTATCTCATTAATTAATTAGATTTAAAACTGGGCTTCTTCTCCCCTGAGATGTAATATTGCTGTAATGCGGGCACAAACTGTACAACATTATTAAATTTGTGTTCATTCCTTCACGTGTTTTCATACAATGCATGCTTGCCATGTGATTAGAGAACGGCCTGCAGTGTGTTGACTGTGGAACCAGCTGGCGTGCGAGCTTTTGTTTAACACCTTACATGTTTCAGTCCACTGGTTTCTCTCATTCTCCCTCTATTACACAAGCAGACAAATGCACGGACGTGCATGCACACACATCTTCATCTGTTATGAAACAGTTTGAGCTAAATCGTATATAAACATATTGTGCTGTTATGAGAGCAGCTCTGGCCTTAAGTAAAACAGATGCATTATCTTTACAGTCTGATACACATTAGCATATTTGTGAATAATGATTAAGCCGCGCTGTTTCACAGAAGCTGACTGAATGATTTATGTTTTCCAAATTGAGTCCACGTTCTTGTAGACAGGGGAGCCTAATTTACAAGGTTTCTGGCTCCTAAATCAAACAATAAACGTACAAATTTCTCTCCACTCTTTCTTCCAGAAGGTATTGAAGTTCAGTGACAGCAAACTAGGAGACATGCTTTGTTCTGTATATAGTTCAATATCATGGGCAGATTATCATATTTCATTTTTAAAGCCTTATGCTCACTTCACTTTGCTCTGGTCAGCAGGGGCTTAGTATTTCCCAAATACCTGAAGGATGCCAGGGAAGTTCATGATTGCTGTTAGTGTTCACTCAGCCAGCAGGAGACTAAGGACCTGTCCCAATACCCACACTTCCCCTAGAAATACCCACTTGCACTTGGTTGTGCGCGTTCACGTTTAGGCTACTGGTGTCCCAAAACAGAATTGAGGTAGTGGAAGTGGTTTCCAACATTTAAAACCCGCCCTAGATTCCAAGGGAGCCGCGACCCACACTTTCAACGAAGTGGAAGATGAAACACCTTGCGAAGTCAGCAACTTCGGCAAGTTTTGGAAAACAATTTCTTACTGTACGATCGGAATGTAGGCTATACATACAACAGATGGTTGGACTAGCGTAAACTCATCAGCAACTCGGTTGAACACAGCATCAAAATATTTAAACAAATCGACTTACCCGAACAAAATCGATCAGAACTAGAAGACGTCGTAGGCGACTCCTGTTTTCAGCATTTCTTCTCCGTTGATTCATCAGACGGAGAAGAATAAACATAGCACACGCCACAACACAAGCGCTGGAGACGGCATTTTCATTGCGCTGCTACTACGCGTGACGTATGCCTGCACATCGGCCACACCAATTTGCATGAAGTGGTGTCTCATTTCTTAGGGAAAGATCTCTACCCTAATATTTCTCACTTCCCTCATCAAGGGTTATCTCGCAAACGAGGGCACTCAATACCAAGTGAGGGGTAGAAATGGGATTGGGCCTAAGTTTTGCTTCTGGCTTTGATTACTGGGAGAAGGAAGCCAGTGCCGCTGGTGGTATCTTGTAAAACAGGACTACATAAGGCATCCATTGGTAACATCCAAATTGCCATAGTTTGTCGGAAAGGGGGCTAATAACACACCAGTTCTGGCTACATTTTGACGAGGGATCCCTTGAACTGGTTCTGTGGATACCCATGAGCGTCCCCTAAACTTGACGGGGCTTGTTACCTATATATGTTTTGTTCCTTACAATCGATGTACTCCTTCAAATCAAATCTGTATATTCGTCTTTCAAAGGAAATGGACAACCAGCCCATTTAAAGAATACTGATTGCCTAACATGTATAGTTAAACAATACATTAAAAGTGGAGGAAGCAGAAGGGAGAATACATCTAACAGTATATGATGAAATGCGTGAGACATAAGCTTCTGAGAGAAGACACAGGTGATGCAAAATGGGATATGATGGTCCCGATTGCCTTCCTGTTAGGTCAGTCAGGGGTTACGTGAGAGTCCAAGTCAGAGCCAAGCTGACTATATGATCAGTCGGGAGCAGAATGTGGCAGTTAGTCACACATGCACAGGATCCACCAGATGCTCCTAAATGACTGAATGAAAGTCGATAGAGGGTTTATGCTGAATTTAGCAGCTCAGACTGTCTGTAAATCTGTGCCGTCCTGAACATGTGACCAGATGCTATCATGAACCTGTCATATTAAACATAAATTTCAGCTGGGTTTATTAAATATGTAGGCTACATCCTTCATCTGTCCGGCCACTGTTTTCTGCCATTACACAAGGTCCCTGACCTCATGCAGAAACATGTGACAGACTATTACACATCTGTTTCCACATGAAGTATGAACCAGATGTTACACTGATGTCATTTATTGAGGAGTGGTAATACAAAAAAAGAACAGAAGCCCCTGAATGATTCTGCTGAAGGCTCTTTTTCTTTGGCAGAATATTCCCTTCAGTGTTTGAAGGCATGGCATGAAAAAATCAAAACAAAACCACAGTTTGTGTCTCAGCTGGGGAAGCCAATTTAAAATAAGAGAAGAATGTGAGGAAATAAAATTTATGAGAAAAAAAAGCAGAGACTGCCAAAAAGGCTTCTCATCAGAGTAAGTGTGAAAGCTCATTATGTGGTGCCTTCCTACCGCAGCCCATTTTTGTTTTTTATTAGAAAGTACACAGTTTTCCTGAGTTACTATAGCACTTGAAAGCTGGTTGCATGTGCCGATGAAAAAATAGAATTTTGTACAGAAAAGTGATTGTGACTTTTTGGGAACTGGCAGCTTTGCCTGGCTAGAAACCAAATCTTGTTCCAGCACGCATTATGAGCAAGGCTGGATTAGGAGACAATGGGCCCGTGGGCACAGACATGCCACAGGCCCCACCACGTCCTTGTAGTCATTATGCATCTCTGTGGTTTTGTGTCTCTTTGTGGTGTTTTTGTGTCTCCTTTTTTAGAGTTGCATAATAATATTGGCAAGCCATCGGTATCGGCAGATATTGGCTTTAAATGGGGTTATCAGAATTGGCCAACATGCTTTTTCTTGTTTTGCACATTGAATGAATATCACTGACATTGAAAAGCATTCTATGTCATGTCTCCATCTGCAGGTGGGTCGTCACAATAAGAGTATGCATGCATAATATGATGTTAGAGCACGGTCTCACTCTGAAGTCGGCGCTTGGGTGGTGACTTGCAGCGCCAGAAACCAACAAAAAAATATGCTGCCGGTTGCCATTATAGTTTAACGGCACCTGGCAGCACCAGGGGAAAACGTGGCAGGACAAGGACGAAAGTTAAGGCGGCAAAAGTCAGAGTGGTGTGAGCGGTAGGGTACGGGTGGTGCACAGGAACACCTACTTCCACCCGTAAGTGGTGTTCGCATCCCATAAGATTCTAAAGCCAAACCCTGTTCTTTTTTCCTAGACCTGACCATGTGCTTTTGTTGCCTAAACTGAACCATTTGTGTTTGTTGTTAAAAAATATCTTTAAAGAAGAGAACTTGACACGGTGTCCCAGAACGTCAACAACTAACGCACCCAGGGTACCTTGCACGTCATATGTAGACGTGGAAAGTCCATGACCAAACGTCAATATGTGACGAAATCAGAGTGAGAATGTGTTGAATGTTAAATTCACCACAGTGAAGACTTGATCACTAAAACTAGCTGGTGAATAAAAGTGGTGATATTGATATTGGTATTGGTAGGCTATCTGTTGTCGCCATATATGTTACATATATGTTATATATCGCCATATTGGATATTGGCAAGAAATCTAATATCATCTATCCCTAATTTTGTTGTTGCTGTTGTTGTTATTGTTTTGCTCCTTTTAGGAGTCATTTTGAGTCTCTTTGTTTCTTTGCAGCTGTCTTGTCTATTTGTTGTCGTTTTGTGTGTCTTTGTAGTGGTTTTATGTTTGTGTCTTCTTGGTTGGTACCTGTTAATTTGGGCCTGTGTCCATGAATCCATCCATTACTGTGAGGGATGTCCAATGACATTTTTTAGGTCACAGTCAGACTGCATTGTAATGACAGTACTTCTATTGTATTAATTTCTAACTTCTAGCTTTTTCTGTGCAGTACTGACACTTAAAATATATCCTCCTCAGACCCTGTGTCCTCATATGAGGACATCTCATTTTGGGTTTACTTGACCATATACTTCATTCTACTTAACTTAGACCTGTTGTCCTCATTCGTGGACACTTTTTTTGTGTCAAGATTGCCAAGAAGATGATCAAACTTGACTATCTAGAGGAAGTAAGTCGTAACAAGGTTTCTGTCAGTGAAAATACAGAAGGGTAATTTGCACAATGCACTAATCCATGTAAAAACAAGATGGCAACCATCTCTGCCAAGTCAGTGTGCAGTCGATCCTGACACAAAAGTGGACAAGATCCAAAACCTGATCACATTTTATAGTTGAAACTTCCTTATTTCTGATTAATAATGTTTGTAGTTTGATATGGAGCACAAATGAAACAAATTTTAGCAACAGGAAGTACTCATCTGAGGACACTGGGACTTAATTATCATTGACAATGTTTGATTTTTTATAAGTTTCGAGTCTTACTGATCTCAAATAGCTAGGATAAATTAACAATGCATACCAAACAAAAGTTCGGGTATCAAGAGGATATGCTGTGCATTTCAGGACCCATATGAATTTAAGTCAAATTGTAAAGGTTCATACAACTCCATGCCACCTTTAACAGCTCAGTATTTGATGTGTACAAAACTCGGCGCCTACAGGGTTGTGTTTGGTTTGGTGCATAAACTTATTCAAACCACATCACATGCAGGCAGCCTCTCCCTCCTGTCCTCCGCACACCTGAAGTGAGGTGGAGTGCGGAGAGTTGGGGCGCCACGTGCCACGCGCCACTAGTGCTGGCTTGGATAGTAGTGGTGCGCGAGCTACGCAGCCACGGGTCCTGAACGCAACACAGGCTTATCGTGCGCCAAACCTGAGACAACACGGACCGACTGAACGGAGAGAAACAAAAGAAGAGAAAGAATAAAAGTAGAGGGAGAAGAGTGTTTTTTTTTCGACGAGTCTTCTTCGTGAAGGTAGTAAACAATTTAATTGTGTTTTTCTGAGGTGCGGTTTCTACAGATACATATCACAGTCGGCAGTTTGTACAGAGAAACGCGCTGTTGATTGTTGACAGATAACACGGTGTGCTTTGTTTGTTGTTTGCTGTTTTTCACGGGTTTATTTATGCCAGTTATACTCACACTTGTTTTAATACTTAAATAGTAAAACAGACAATTGCACTGATAACCAGAGTCGAAGCTTCTACTAACTTATATTCACTCACTTTAACACATTTAAAAGCGAGGAGCGGAGTTTACTCGAAGTAAACACAGATGTGATAATGGAGACATAATTGACAGTAGCTAGTTGAGGAAAGAAAAGTGGTGTGACACAACTGCTCGTTTTTAGTGTGACAGAAAATGGAAAGAGAGAGGAGAAAATAGAGCTACTGAGATTTAAATAACTTAATGTTAACTGATGAGAAACCCACAGTCGTTATATGGAAAATAACGCCCAAATGAAAACAACTTGACCACACTACGTTTACTTTAGATATTACTGCAACGATAGAGCCGTGTGCAAAGGGGGTTTAGATAAATGAGCTCCCACTATATTCCTGTGTAACAACACGCTGCGTGGACTCAGCTCATTATTGACTGACTGTTCAGCCAGGGAGCGTTTGTGGGAGCTTCAGCACCGCGGACAGCGATTTGAGCCCGAGCCAAAGATTAAACGGCACAGGCATAACAAACAGCTGGCTCTGATTACTTCACACAGGATGTGGCCAACAAATAGACTCAGGCTAAAGACACTGACATCACTGACCAATAATTACAATGATGAATTAGCTTTAAATTAAATGAAAAAACACTGAAAAAATAGTGTAAATACACAGATGTGGATGGGCAGTAGTCACCTATTTATCAGATTACCCATGATCAGTATGTATGAATTAATGCTTTTTGAGATTTTGTTAATTTTTAGGCTCTACACCTTGTACTCTGGTCAGTAACTGAAAGTCCTACTACAATTTCTTTTTATTTAGCACTGCAGCACTGCAGAAAGTTATCCGAAAGTAAGCAGTGGTAAACAACTAGATAGCCCACAGGCCTACTTGGCTGACATCCACTCCTCAGTGTTCCAGCCAGACAAATACTGTTACAGCACAAATTTAGACAGGGATGGTGTGGGCTGCAGCAGGGGATTATTTTTCTGCAATTGCAGGAGGAAAAATGTTTTCTTGCCACTGTTCAATACAGGCTCGCAACCCACATCCTCTCTGGATGAGAGTTGTGTACTTGTTGCAGTAAGGCAGACATTGATAATAGGTTGTCCGTGTTATCTGGACTTGAAATTATGTGGTTCAGACTCTGACTCAAACATAAAGAGATGCCACTTGCATAGCATTTTAGTGTTTGTTCCATTTCAATTCAGTCTTTCAAAAGCTATTGGAAACTCACTTTTTTATAAATAATTTTCTTGAAAAAAGAAAGAAAGAATTCTTAAAGCTTTAAATAGGTTCAGGATAAAACTGAAGTCAGTCGACCTACTTGTAAACCCTGCTGCTTTTGTTAGACATTGTCTGTCAATGTTACAGGCATTGCTTTTTATTTTATTCATGTTGTCAAAATCTATTCTACCATCTTGAGCCACATATTTAACCCGTGGCTGGCAGTCAGTGAATCTTTGTATTTCCCATCTCTGGGGTGCAAGTCTTCATGCAGCCGGTCATAATGGGCAGATTTTCAAGAGTTCAAGGATCCACAGTGTGTTACAGAGCGCTTTACAGCCCTGTTCATTTGTCCTCTCATTAAAACTGTGCAGTCTTCCTCCTTTTCTCCATCCACCTTCGTGCCTTGTTAACTCAGCAATATCACTGTTGACAGTTTACTAACTTGTCACTTATGCCCACAAGAAAACACAGCTGCAGGTCATCATTAAATGCCTGATACAGGTTCCACATGGAGAAACATGATCATAGTCAGTGTCCTCAGTGTGTATTGGACTATTGCAATATTATACCTACTGCACATACTACCATTGTAATATGAGAAAGAGCTTGTCTACTATTACTTAATTGCAATATTAGTAAATGTAAGATTAAAATGATTTAGTTTTTGACATAAAACTGTTAATTCTAGTTGTTTCTGTTCAGATTTATGTCATAAACACATGAGGATAATATTAATTTGTCACAGTTGTAAAAAAATAGGATGACATAGCAATATTATTAGTAGGTACTGAGTGTGTATGAAACATGCTAAACAGTAAAACAAATTTGTTAAGCACAGTAAATAAGAATTCCCTGTAGCGTCAACCCACTCTCTTGGCTGTGCCTCGCCAGTTTCAGTGATCACTCAGGCTCAAAGAGACATCCTCATGGGATTATCCTTAAAAAGTAAACACGATGCTGTCACGGCAGAGAGGTGCTCAGTTTTCAAACACCTTGAAGTGTGACAGCAATCCACTTTTTAAGTTTTAATTTAGATTGGTAGTACGCTGTGGCTGTACACTGACTGTGGTAGTCATTGTTAAAGTCTTGTACGATAGGATGTTACTATTAAAATATTTACATGTATAATTGATATCTTTCAGTTGCATTTTCATAAGACTGTCATTCCTTGTCTTTATTCTGTGTGTGTGTGTTTGAGTGCCTAAAAGACTGTGTAACATGTCCTGTGTATATTTTTGTTCTATAATCCTCTGTGATGTTTTTCTGCCTCTGTGTCTCTCTCCTGTTTTCCTCTGTTTCCCCTCTCCAGCATGTAAAATTCACTACCAAATAGGAAGCCTTCATTTGGGGCTCGCTCATCAGTTCATTTATGCTTGACTAATTCGGAGGCCTTTCTGTATAGTGTTGCCTGGCGACAGAACCAAGTCAAGCACTTATAAATGGGAGACTTGTTCTCACAACAAATACAGGAAAATGGATGTTAGTGCTGTGGGTCACTGTTTTTTTTGTGCCAGACTCGATGGAGTGTCAACCCTTTTAGAGATCACTACTGTACCATTCACTTATGTGTTATTAGATTAAATAGACCCGTCTGTTATCTTTGTTACTAATATGTCTACATGGAATAAAAACAGTTCAGGATAACTGTCCCTGATGAACACAAAGTTTTGGCATTTTATCTCATTATTACCTTGGAAGATATTAAAATGTAGAGAACAAGCTGACTGACAAGCTATCTGTACACTTTCTGATCATGATACTGTATGAAGGAAGACACGGGGGATGACAGCTCAGAGCCAAAACCATTTGCTAAAAGACATAAGGGAACTGCCTTTGGAACAGCATGAAATGCTTGGGCTATATCCAGAGCTGCCCCATCAAATTAAGATGATCTGACATTACAGATGTACTGCGTTTTGATGCAGTCTGCTCTAGAGTCTTGAGGGTGAGTTAAGAGAACACGTTCAACATGAGGTCAGCTGGTTCAACTGTTTGTATGCAAATGTGGCACAACATTTAACAGCCAGTTGACTGATTTTGTGCCCCGAATCTCGTGATTTCACTGCGGAGAAGAGGTGAGAATATGACACGAAATTTCCACTTCATTCTCTGTCTTGACAACTCACACCACCACCACCACCACCACCACCACCTCACTCTGCTGTGCGCCGGATGATGTGCTGTAAGTTGTCTGGCCCACAGCAGAGATTTGTATTTTCTCATTTTTGGGAGGCATGTCTTCAAGGGAGGGCTGAGGCATCTCCAAAATTAGACCACTGAGAAATCATTCTGGCTTGTTAGCTCCCTACTGGAGGCCAGCACAGCTCAAACATAATGGCTGATAGATGAGAGCATATGGAAAAGAACTGTCTTCTTTGATATAACGTTAACTGTTAGAACCCCATAGTTGGGAAACCAGACAAAACAACAATGGCTGCTGTATTCAGATTGGAAACAAGGCACTTATCATTAGTAACTTTAATTGCAAAGGTTTGACATATTCTTCCCAACTGCACAAAAGAGTTGTTCAGTTGTGTGTTCCTCCCCAAAAAAACAACACCACAGGCTGATAAGGAGCTTATTATTATTATCAAATTGAAGTTTGGTATGGGCAACAACCTCGAGTGGTTATAATTATTATGACGTGCATGGATGTATTATTAGATCTGGATACCAAACCCCAAGAGGGCACCTACTCAGTCAAAGAGAATTTTTGCTAGTATTTCTCTTACTGGCCTTGTCCTCAAGTTCCCACTTGGTCCATAGACTCTACATTGTGATGACATCCCAGATTTTTAAAGTCCTTTTTCTCAGCTCAGGGAAAGTTCTAAAAATATTAAACCTCCATGGATCAAGGATTAATTGTACAAAGAGTAATAACTGATCTGTGCTTCAAATTATTCTGTCAACAGTTGTACAGATGTCTCTTTTTATAACGGCGGTCTATGGGGAAAATGATTTTCTGGCCACAGGGAATTTTCCGCTGCAATACTGCGAGTGGCCACTGGAAAAATTGGAAGCAAGGATGAGCTGCTGTGCCATACCCAGTTCTCTAATACATCCATGGTCCCCCACAAAGTCAACACTGAGTCATTTTAACGTATGCACATATGTAATCTAGAGTCACGTATTGTTTCGTCATCACATTACCTTTACTTCATAATATCAGGTTAAGTATGTAACATGACAATGCCCAACCATCATTCTTTTCCTAAACCTAACCTAACCAGTAGGGACACGAATTTAGGGAATGCTCCTGTGGGTTGTATTAGATTGAAGAAACAATACAGGTGTGGTGGTATGGATGGAGAACTTGTTGGGTATTGTGTTTGGGTATTAGATGAATCGAACAGTTGCTCTAGTCGATACATAATCCATTAAAATATTTACCATGCAGCGTCTAGGTTAATATACTAGAGAGGGGTGTGTAGCCTCTTTTAAAACTGGCCATTGTAGGAACAGTTTATATCTAGTCTGAACATGACTGCAGGCTTAAAAATGCCCTTTTCTAGGTCATTATTGGGTCAGACCCTAAACTCCTTTTTAAATTTTCAAATGGTTTTCCTTCTTCAAAAACAAAAAAAAAAAAAATCAAGATTGGCAACAGTAGTTATGGTAAAATTGCTCATCAAGAGTGAGGCTTATGTGTTAGCCTATTTCCAATCAGTAAACGGCAGAATTTAATATTTATGACTTCAACTTATAGAGGGCAGGTGATACTTTTGTAATCCCTATAAACAGATATATGCGCATATATGCAAAATATAGCAAACAGGACAAGATTTTGGTGTCCTAAGTGTTCTGGTTTCTGTTTGTGGTATGAGTCACAGTTGAGTGGAATGTAAACAGACAGTCCTTCTGGAAAGGTGAAAGGTGAAATGAAATCTGGGAACCCATTGTTTGATTTTGATCAGTTCTGAGACTGATACTTATGTAACTTTGATTGTTGTATGAAATATTGTTAAAAAGTCACATTTGGATTCATAGTGCCACTGCTGCTTTGGATATAATGGTCCCAAAATAATCTGTCTGGGCTGTTTACTTCATACTAGCTTTGCTTTTAATGCTGGGAGACATTTTGGACAGTCGAGATACAGAAAAATATAGCATTCTGTGTAATACTGTTATGACCAGTGACACACTCCCTCTGTAATACTCAGAATGCATTAAGTGAGGACAACAAAGAGTGGCTGCAGACAGTTTGGGGGTCAGTGTATTGCGCTCTAATGTATGGTGATGTTTTCATGTACAAGGGTGCATGTACAGAGTCTAAGAGAGTATGTATGATGTGTGCATCACATGTAGGCTTGTGTTGTGTTTTCCCTTTAGCTCATCTGCTTAAACTGTACAAGCAGATCTCAGCAGGCTGACGATGGGGGCTGCCAGCTTCATCCAGCTGTGTCTGTGGCTTGATGACATATCTCCTCTCTCATGCATTGAACTGCTATTGTCCTCAGGCTCCTCCAGCCAGCCCTAGCAACATCAACCAACAGCAACTAACTCCCACAGTGTTAGTCGCCTGTCTACATCAGAAGCAGCAGAGGGACTGCACTCATAGCCACGCTCTTGCAGCCACAGTGGCTGGGTCAATAAGCATGCTGTGACGCTGAAAAACCCTCGACAAAGAGAAACAAATACACAAATTGCCCAGTCAGTTTGTAATACATTGTTTATCTTTGCAATTGTTTAACCAGAGATGATCACTATAGCATTGGTGTGTCACACAGTGTTAGGGTACTGCTGTGTTTCACATCAGAAGCCAGATTTGACTTATTTACTAGAAGTTGTCCTGTTAAGAAGAGATAACAAATTATATCTACAACATAATGTGACATTACGGGTCAGCCATGTTTGTGCCTTGGAGGTCTGTCTGTGTTTCAACATAGCACACTACAGCAGTTGAAAAGGGTGGAGACATCTGCGTTACTCTTTGCCTCGCTATTGGATTTCCAATTGTTCTCGGAAAATGGGGTATTTTTGGCGGTGAACTGTTTAAATTAAGGTTGACAGGAGGTTAGGTGCATGTTAACAAAGTAGACAGAAGAGGAATGCCCTACTTTTGGTGATGACGTGCCCTTTACTCGAGCAGCGGTGTGCCTCCGCCTTACTTGATGGCCTCTGGACCCCTAGTGGCTTTGTTCAGTATCACATTCATGTTGCTTTCAGTTACATCCTTTTGAAAATAATGTTTTTATATAGTGGAAGGTTTTCTGTAATAATCTGTGAAAATATTTTTAGTGTCTGTTTTTGCACAGGAAAAATATATTTTAGGTTATAAAGTTATAAAACTTCTGCCTAAGGAGGAGCAGACTTCAGCCTTGCCACAGGTTCAACCAGGTTCAAAGGAAATGTTGATGTTTATTCAGGAGAGAGGGTGTTTTGTGTATCCCTTTGCAGGCAGGGAGGGACCACGAGCTTTTGTGTTGGTCACAGTGGCTTTGAACATCTAATGAGAAACGTTTCTCAATAATAAAAACAGAACCTTTTATAAAGCCATTTATAATCCCTTAGAGACCAGGAGAATGAGCAGCATTATCAGTATTCATAATGGATTGAATATGATAACACTGGGTGTGTATGTGTGTGTGTGTGTGTGTGTGTGTGTGTGTGTGTGTGTGTGTATGTATTCTGAAGGGTGGAGGACTCATTCTGAACCTTCAGTATACACATGCCTGTTCTGTTTAACTTTGCGGAATATGAGAGTTATTTTTATCCCCCCTTTTTCATTTCTTCTCATTAGTTTAGAGAAGTTCAAACCTGTGTGAAGCAAAAAATTAACAAACATTTTGTTGAAAAGGAAAACCCTTGACTCTCAACCTTCTGTCCATTAATTGTTCGCACCCTAATTTCCTTTTCTTTTCTTCTGGAGTTAAGGGAAAGGGTTAATCACATAATTTTTAGTCAAGCCGGCAGTCGCCAGCCACATCATCACTGATGAAAGCAGATAAAAGCACTTAAATATAAACTCCAAGTTTGGTAACTTTTTCCCAACGGACAATTTGACCTCTCATAGTAGGAGAAGCACATAAAACATTAAAGTGTCCAAAGAATGCATGCCAGTGAACCAGCACACATAATAGCAGGGCACTGGATATGTGACCCTTGAATGAAATGCAGCAATTGTTAATGTAATTATTTACACATTCCTGCATCCACAGCACAGGGACATGCTTGGAAATATTTTGCAAGATACTCCTCACAGAAACTGCAAGACACTTTAGAAAATTCCTTTTAAGAATGCCCCCCAACACGTGACAGAACGATGCTGCATATAAATTAGTTGACAATTTAGTTGCCATATCTTTCAATGTTTTCATTCATCCAACAATAGGGAGTTTGTCAGTAAAATATGTCTTGACTGGAACATCACCAGGACAGTAACATTTTCTGTGATTGTGGACTGACTGTGGGTTTTGTGTTAGGCAGTTTTAGGATTGTCCATTTAAATGTTTGGCCATTTGTTTGGTCAGTTGTCTCTCTAATCTAAGATAGTACAGTTGGTGTCAGTTGAAAATCAGATGTTGTTTCTCAGGACTGCCCCCGACTAAGAATTTTCTTAGTCGACCAAGAGTTGTCATTTCGGGCCATAAGTTGACTACTCCTCCGCATGTTTATGATATAAATTTAATTATTACATTATACATTTTGGACGGGGCAACACTGGTATGAAGTCAAGGTCTGAGAAAGAATAGTATCAGTAACATTGTTAACACTATGCTACATTACAGAGAAATACAAACTGTACTAATGAACCATCATTAATATAGGCCTATATTTTATCTACAGTGCACGTCACACACTGAGCGAGCCGCCTGTTAATGACGCTGTCGGCAAAGTAGTAATGATTGTGCTAAGTGGCTAATGGGCATGTAGCTACTTCCATGTTTCAGATGATACGTCATGTTTGTAGTTGACGAATGAAGATGAGTTTACATATCACCTTGGGTTCGTCCTTCACCTTCTCAAAATAATCCCACACTTTGGATTTCCTGCCCGACATATTATTAACTAGCCTGTGTAATAACTGCAGGTACCAGCTCTGTAAGTTAACGTGAGTCCTGTCTGACTGCTGAGCGTGGCCACTTCCTGTGTCTGTCCTTTCAAATTAAGTTACCACATGGTCCAGTCATATAGGTTTTTGATTTATTTTGACAAAGTGCAGCTCCTAATAGAGTTTCATGTGTGTTTGTTTGTTGAAATCTTGCCAGCTAATGATCTTTCTGGTTGACTAACATTTGGTCGACTAGTAGGACCCAGCTTTATTGTTTATTCATATGCCTAATTGTTGGTATTACTCATTGTCCTTTCTTCTACCAAAGCCATGGACACATCAATACAGTGCTCCTATATACATGCCACAAGGTGTTCTAGCTTTGCCCTCACACATATTGAGTTGGCCCATGCAGTGATCTCAGTAATGTTATTCATAATGCAACCTAATGCAGGTGGTGAAGGGGTTGCTGGCTGGCACAGGAAAAAAGATGCTGCCTTTCTTGATTATGTTCGAGTTTCACCAAACTGCAAGAAGTGCCTCTAGCTTTTTCTAAGCAGTTTGCTGGTATTACTGGGAAAATGCAACAAAAACAATGTCCAAATGTTGATTTCTGGCCTTAGTTGTCTCCTAATTGAACTGAGCTGAGCTGCCCTAGTAAAAGTCTCTATCTTATTATCACTAGAAAAGTATTATTGTGAAATGGCTACAATGTCATTCAGCAGCTCCTCATTATAGTGGTAAATTGTTCTCAAAATAGAGTTCTCAGCATGGGCTTTATACTGTAGAAATACAGGGCTAATCTGGTTTATGTGAATAGTATCTGTGTCAAAACCTTTTGGCAACAACAATCAATATTTGATCTTTAATGGGTCACAGAAAAGCAGCTGTATGTCACGAAAAAGCATTTCTAATCATGATTGTATTTCTGACACATATAACAAAAACTGTATCATTGACTTTTAAATTCAGATTCAAACACATACTGCATGTGTTATTATATGATGATTGGTGTGGCTATTTTGAGCATCGTTACTATCGTTACAGTATCCTTGTCGATTTTTGTACGTGTTTGAAAGGTACCACCAGCTTAAATAGCTCCTTTCTTCTCACTTTCAGTAATAATACCCTATTTGTGAAAACCTATATTTATGTGCAATCAACCCTTCAATGTGTGCTTAAAACAGCCCTCTGGTCATGTACAGTGACACAAAAAAGTTTTGAGTAAAAAGCATGCATCTTGTCCTCAAGTTGTAGCTTGATGCTAAATGACTGAAAATAGAGCCATGGACATTGTAAATGAATGGCCACTGATTGCAGCGTGGTCAAGAATAGCTGAGGTTTAATGATATCATTTCTCATTAATGCTGGTTCTTTGTGCTTTAGTGAACTCTGATTGCTTAGACATGCTTCCCAACTGCATCCACTCACCATCAGCCCAGTCTCAAGAGACAGGAAAAGACACGTATAGATAAAAATAGAAAAGATTAGAGTCTGTGTTCTTTTTTACACTACTATTTTCATTGTGTGAAATTTCAGTAGTCACATTAGGTTGAACAGGTATCATTAAAAGTAATTTTTTGTAATGGCTATGTGACTGTTGTCCTAAATTATACCTAATTATGGATGAAAGGGTGTTATCACGCTCACATGTCTTAGAAAAGTAATTTCACATCAGAGAATGTAACAGGCAGTACTGGCCAAGTTACTTTTGAAATGCAGTAGGTTACAGATTACATGTTACCCTGTTAAATAAATAATAAGTTATATAATATAACCAATTACTTTTAATAACTGTTCTAATGTTTTAAACTGGGCAATAAAGCAAAAGCAAAAAGTCCACAAATAGGCTATGCCAAAGAAGAGTGAATGTTTTATTCTATATAAAAAGTTTTACTAAAAAGAATATATTCAGATCTAACCCCTTTGTAATCACCGACATTTTGATTAGTAAATGTAATTCAATCACATATTTTTCTCAGTAACTGTTTACAATTACATTTATTTTGTAATTGAATTAGGTGATCTATATAAAATGAGTATTATCATTTGAAGCATGCGAGATCACTCCTGTGTGCACCTATACACAAATGTACAACCAAGATAAACTATATTATAGCTTAAAGCAAGAAAAGGTTTTCCAATTTTAAAGATACATGTTACATTACAGATAAGCACTGATACATGGGAGGAAGAGAAATGGATACAAGATAAAAAAGAAAGAACAGAATAGACAAAACAGGCTGTGGGCATGTGCTGAGCATACAGATCTTATTAATAGTGTGTGTTGGACTTACAACAATTGTCTTCTAGGATTTATTACCCTTGTTATCTAAGAAGTGGGGCAACCAGCTTCACATCCATCTGGAGTGTATATGGTTAGCCTGCACAGAATATATACATTGAACACAATCTAACTATACAGATCAAATTAAATGATTCATTTGTATTGTTTTATATGATATTACATACTTTTTTAGAAATACTGTATATTAGTGTTAGAACGTGTGTAATCTGAGAGATGCAGCCACATGAGGTGTTTAGCGTCGGTGTCATCTTTTTGCTGAAAACATGCAATTTGTTGAAATATTAGTTGCTGCATCTTCTTTAAAGCTCTGTTTATAACTGTGAGTGCCACACCTCACCCCTTTACATGTGACTGTTCTGTCTGTTTAGACACTGCAAGCTGGCAGATGTGTGGAGATCTCCCCACTCTATATTCCACTGTGGCTTTACATCCAGTCATAATACAAGACGTTGATCCATGGAGAGAAAAGAAATGGCACAGATCTTATGAAAACTTCAAAATCCTTTGACATATTCACTCCATCTTTCCAGTTTCCCAGTGGGTGCTCAATATGGCAGCCCACTGAGAACTCATTATGTAAAATCAATTCCTTTTGACACGTATCCTATGCCAAGCTCCCCAGCACTCCAGCTTCCGGCAAATGTGGGCATCAGCTACCGTACGAGCAGATCCATCCTTTTGTGTGACGAGCGCACGCATTCATGCGCTGACACATACTGTACGCCATCTGCAATGCTGTCTCTGCATCACTAGATGTAACAGAGCAGAGGTGGATTTATGAGATATTAGGAGTTGTGTTATAGCAGAAAATGTAGAGAAAGCAGTTTTATAGTGCTCTTTTGAGCATCATCAGTGTCATGAGTTATACTGCATGTTTGTTTGGTTTTTTTGGCTGCAGGCAGCATGAGGGCAGTCAAATGAAAAACTTTACATAATATTTTTCCAAACATGCTCCACTAAGCCTTTGGCCCTGCACAATGTGGTTATTCAAATTCTAATGAGAAACTTGGGAGAAGAGAGGATCTTTCCCAGATTTCTTTCTCGGCTAAGAGGAAGAAAGTCCTTTGTTAAAGCTATCTATTATCATATTCCTGTTTATTACTTCCCATTCATTTCAAACTCATCTCTGACTGGAGTCAGTTCTCAAAGTCTTCCATTATAAACCTGAAATAAGAGGAAACAATAAACCTCAGAACTTTACCCAGACTTTCCCCTCCACCCTGCATCCCACAGACACACCATCTACTGCCCCCAAACTATTATTAACATATTAATGCATTAATCATATCATTGTCACACATTGTGATAAGAAGTTATACAGTTTTTCAGCTATGAGATGATGGTTTCAGTTTTTTGAGAGAAAAGTGTAACTCAGTAGAGTGACTTTCTTTCTTTTTTAGCCTCTTTTAAGGTACAACATGTACAAGCACCGCTTTTTTTCTGAAATGATATTTTCTCATTTGTGTCCTCCAGTTCTCCTATTCTCTTCCCTCAGGGACAGTTTGATGTTTTGTGATAACTTGCTCCCCTCTACTTTAAGGGACTCAGTGAAAATGTTTTTCTTTCTTCTCCTCTGCCAGCTCCCCTTTCTGCCGGCGGCGCACCCCCTGCTGTTGAGGCTGTGGTATGAGCCTATGTGGCAGGAAGGCGCTGACTTTGCTGAGCAGCGTGTTCGCTGTCTGCGCCCTGGGCCTGTTGGGGATCGCCGTAAGCACCGACTACTGGCTCTACCTAGAGGAGGGCGTCATCCTTCCCCTCAACCAGAGCACAGAGATACGCATGTCCCTTCACTCTGGCCTCTGGAGGGTTTGCTTCTTGGCTGGTGAGTTAGTGTGAAGTCTGAAACACATAGATTATGTGGTTTTATCCCTCATCCCTCGAGGCAAGGTATATCTAATTTCTGTCAGATTCTGCTTTGACACAGAGCTTTATGACTCATTTGATTATAATTAGTGTTAGATACTGATTGTTATCCAGGCAAGGAGAGATGGAGAAACAATTTAGATGCATAAGATCCCTGTTTAGTTATCCATGAAGTAATGTCCACAATCAGTTTGTACCAAAACAAAGAATCTTATTAAAGGATAAAGTACAAAATCAAAGTCTAGATTCACCAAGACTCCTGTGCAAGAGTGGTCTGTACATTTATTCTCAAAGAAATACGTGCAGAGGCACAAACAGACTTCTGGCTAACATGCCATTTTACATGAAAACATTGCATGCAACACTTTAATGCCATCTTTTAAAGGATGATACATGTTCTGCATACATATTTACAGTAATTTGTGAACTATCAGTGAATTCAGCTTCATCACCTAATCTTTGTGAAGAAGTTAAATAAAGATATTAAAGTGCACATGTAGTTAAGAATAACATTAATTAGCCATGGCACCTCTATACCACACTGCTTTGGTGAATCTAGGCCTCAATTTCTAGCATTCAATAAAATGTGTACTGTACATGCACAGTCACTTGTGTTTCTTTCCTCTTTCTTTCCCCCTCTTTAACCAATACTCTTTAGCACTTAAGCATGAATATTTTAACTTTGATTTAACCTCTGTGCAGTGATAGGACCAGTGTGTTTCCTTTCATATTTGATTTCCACGCTCTGCTGTAATTTTAGGTTGATCCTTGAAAGTGTCAAGTAGTTTTATTCCAGTTGAAAGACTGGCTTTGCTTGATGTCTTTCCTCATGACTTACCCAGTGGCTGGCTCCTGGCACCAAAGGCACCTTGGATTGATTGACTGCTATTTCTTATTCCTTCTCTTTGACCTGCATTTCTTTTCCGCCAAAGCACTCAACATGAAAAACAAGTATTACTGACTGTACAGTTAGCGATGCTTACGTATGTCGGCAGTGCATGGTTTTTTTACACCTTCTGGCCTTTCAAAACATCGTTCCTCCCCAGCTCCAACATCACAAAGGCATGCTTGGAGGTCTTGATTGGAAAAGAAATACTAACTGTTAGATTTTATTCTTTTCTTAGAGAAACAACCCTCCAGACAAGTGTTGCCCCAGAGTAAACCAGGTATCAACTTTTGCTCTTACCCTTTGCTTCCTCTGGTAACAGCAACAATTGACTGAGTCAATATGCTGTCTTACTCTTTTTGGATGTGCACTGTAGCTCTCATTTATTACAATCAATGATAACTCTGTTTAGGCCTGAAAAAAAGGAAAAAGCTTTTGTTTTGCAAATATGTCATTTATCCTGTAATGTTATTTCATTTATTGTGGAGTTGTTCCTTTAACCCCTGTTTCACATCTGACCTGCTCTGTCCCATTTCAGGGTTAATCATTCAGGCAACCCAGTTGTAATTAGGTAACAGATGTTTTTCTACCACGTAGCAGTGTAATGGACTAATGGTCCAGTGTGTGTTTTAGGGGCAATTGAGTGGCCTTATTGCCCACTTAACTGTTCTGATTTGACCCAGAAACAATTACTGCACACTATGTTGTTATGCAAGGGAACGTGAATGAGGTTGCATTGTGTTTTGGTTAGTATTGATGTCAGTTTGAGTTCATTGGGTGTTAGGCTATTTGATTCCAGCATGAGGACAGCATGTAGAGGATCTCTGCAGCCAGCACTTACAGTCTGTCATCGGACCATATGGGGAACTGGGCTTCTTGTGTGTTGTAGACTGCAAGGCTTGCAGCAGGACTAGTTCAGTAAATAAAATGAACTCAGCGTGGTTTTTATTTTTGGCATGACCTGCCATTCTTGGAAATAAAAGTATTTCTCCCAAGTGTTTTTAAGAGCGCAGTTTCCCCCGATTAAACTGCATTTGCATTTGCATTTCTCTATAAACGCTTTTCACTGCAAGTCCGGAACAGCTGTGTTACTGGAGTCCTTGAAGACTGACTGAAAATGACCCATTAAGTCTGCAATGTGGAAGCATAATCAAGGTCTTTTGCAATAGTCATTATCTCCATCTTTTGCAATTATATTTCAATAGGCTGAGAATTGGGGGTTTTTATGTAGAGGTAAAAAAACAAAAAAAAACCCACTAGCTTTACAGTCAAGCTACAACAGAAAGCTTGTCGAGCCTGATTGTCAATAAGGAAGAAGCCTCCCACACCTTTAAGTGATGGTTAATAACCCAGGGAAAGAGAGCCACCAGGAACCACAGACTCCATCCCTTACATTACATAATGTCTAAGTGTAACTGTGAGGATATTTTCAATATTGCCGCATTACATAATGACTTAATGCCAAAAGCAAAAGGAGAAGCCAAATAAAAGCAAGAGTGGGGGAGAGATAATTGACAGGCTCATGATTGCCTGCTTACCCTGTAGATCTCCCTCACACGCTCTGCGACAGTTCTTGCTCTCATATTTTATTTTTAATCTTTCAGTCCTCATTCATCTATATCAGTCATGATGCATTCAGAGCGTTGAAATTCTAGTGTTTCTGTCAGGAAGCCGAGGTGTTAAATCACCCAGATTTCGTCCCATCTTGTCTAATGATTAATTTATAGTTACTAAATGATAGCATAAACACACAACAGCTGCACTTATTAAGTACACAAGACACTCTTTTCCCTAAAGGTCAGTTTTTATGCCTCAGTGCCTACGATAGCTGTGGCTGGAGGCATTTTGTTTTTGGGATGTCCATCTGTCACATTTTCGTGGATGTGATATCTCAAGAACACCTCGAGGGAATTTCTTCGGATTTTGCACAAATGTCTACTTGGACTCAACAGTTGGCTGATTAGATTTTGGGGAGCAAAG
Organism: Epinephelus lanceolatus; assembly: GCF_041903045.1. NCBI lineage: Eukaryota > Metazoa > Chordata > Actinopteri > Perciformes > Serranidae > Epinephelus > Epinephelus lanceolatus. The sequence continues at coordinate 15,538,981 of NC_135736.1, forward strand.
GTCATGGTCATTATGACCTTGCATCTGTCTCATTCTGGAGAATGTGATATCTCAAGGAGACTTTGAGGGGATTTCCTCAAATTTGGCACAAACGTTTACCCTGGAAATCCAGAGTTCTCGCAAGAGCACAATTTGAATTTGCTCAGCGAGTCACTCTGGCAATCAGTAATGATGCTCATTACCTATGCCCATGAAACCGAGCTGCACCAATCACATTGGTTTATCTAATGTAGGCGGGCCAGAGGCAAGCTAAACAGATGACGACAGCACTGCCACAACAAAGTCCGGAATCAGTCAGTAAACATTGCAAGATGGCTACGGATGAACACCAGCTGTTTGAAACGGCTCTGGCCGCTACAATGAACGAGTTAGACTTGGCTTTTTCTCTAAAAGAGGAACAGAAGACGGCGCTCGAATCTTTCCTTTGCAAGAAGGACCTTTTTGCTGTTTTGCTGACCGGATACGGCAACAGTCTAATCTACCAGTTAGCTCCGCTGGTAGCGCTCTGGATACGTCACCCCGTGTATTGTTCTGATTGGTCGTAGTGTTATCCAATTGCGTGCAGTGATATTTACAAATGCATGCTTGGTGCCGCCCCTCGAGCTGGGCCATTTTCATTACTCATGGCCAGACCCTAAATCTTTCTAGATTTGGGTCTGGATTTCCAGGCTAACAAACGTTCACCTGGACTCAGCAATGAAGTCATTAGATTTTTGGCAGTCAAAGGTCACTGTGACCACAAAAAAACATGTTTTTGCCCATAACTCATAAATTGATGTGCCAATTATGATCAAATTTCACATATGTCTAAAAGGATAAAATGTAGAAGTGATAACATTTTATATCCAAGAGGTCAAAGGTCAACCTCACTGTGACATAGTCTTCTTGAATTACATAATTCCAGCCACAGAAGGGGAAACAAGTGGCCAGATGCTGAATTTGTGACACTAATCTTGGATGCCCTCCTTGAAATTGTGCTGATTGTATAGATCTTCTGTGCTGCTGGGTTGAAGATGTGCGTGACGCATCCATATTTTAAAATTTGTAGTTTCTTTGAACAACACCCATATCTGAAGCATTGCCAGCTGTCATGGCTATGTATGAATCTGGAGTGACATGAATGTAAACTGTACCTGCAACTTGACTGGTTTGCGGAGGCATACAACCATGAGGTGGTAATTCTAGTTTATGTTATGATACTGCATCGCATTTTATGATGCTTGCAGAGGGGGGTCTTTTCAGGCAAGGTGGCCAGCCTTAAACCTTAAATTCTTGCTGTAATGAGAGTTTGTACCAGGAACCACAAAGTAATGAACTCTGCCCGACATGATGCAATTAGTTTTCAGCTAGACTGGGGCGCTACCTCCTACCAAATTTTTCAGCACTCACCCGGCTTGACCCTGAAGCTGAAGTTTTGACATCAAAGGCTTCTTCTCCCTTGTGCACATGTACACAAACACACAAAAATTAAATGGATGGGTTATAATCTGCATGAAATGCAAGATTACAGAGAGGACACACACACACACACACACACACACACACACACAGAGAAGTTTACAAAAATGCTCCATCAATGACTAACACTGGCAAAATAGTTCAGGCATGTGTGTTGTTAGTATGAACTGTAATCAATGCACCATTGTGATCCTTAACTGTAATACTTATACTACTGTATGCTGATATTTTAGGACTGCCCTGGTCCAAACTCTCACTTTGCATTGTTCTAGTATGCATTATCAACACTTTATGAAAGCTAATTACATATGCTGAACCACAAAATCTCACCTAATCAAACACCTCATAGTGTGGGGTTAATTAAGTGTTGATAAAGACATCAGTTACAAGAGTGTGTATTTGTGCGTTTTGGTGCTAGACTTTGTACTGTATGTGTCAGAGCGATGAAGGGAAAGGTGCTGAAATCTAATGCTGGGTGTTCCTCACACAAATACTGACAGTAGAACTTGTGTATTGTATGAAACAAGCTGTTGAGTCCATGCTTGCTTGCAACTTGCTGTGAAGTTGTTGTTAGGTGGCATTCAACAACGTCACAGAGGAGAAAGCTGAAATCGTGTCACAGCCATCACACAAAGCTTACTCTCATGAATGAAAATAAATCCTAAAAACTTGACATTTGTGATGTGCAGTCATAACGTTTAATTGCCAGGATAGGTATTATTATCATTCAAAGGCTACAAGACATCTATGTATTCTGCCAGAATACTGTACATGTTTCTGTGTTTGACTTTTCTCTGTCGCAGTGGGTGAATTAACAGTTTAATCAGTTTTGTAGAGTGCTCTAGATTTATGTGAAATTTTACTGAATGTATTTCTCTCCCTGTCCTCTCTTTTAGGGGAGGAGAAAGGCCGATGTTTTACCATCGAGTATGTGATGCCCACTAACGTCCAGATGACCTCTGAGTCCACTGTTAGTGTCCTGAGTAAGTAACTTTTCACACTCCACTATTATACAAGAGAACAAGAGAACTAGAGAATGGAAAAAAAATAAGTTGAAATATAGTGGGACAGGTATAATATACAAGCTTAAAAGTTACAGTGCAGTGTAAGAAATGCATAAAAGATTGGCTTAATAAGAGGCAGCGGTAAAAAAAAAAGTGGCGAGCAAAACAAGTGATACTACAATATGCAGCGGACACCAGGAGAGAGAACCCAGTTATTTCCCATGGTATTTCAAGATTTGTCATGTTGTGTTGGCACCTGTGTAGTGGTGAGTGGAACTGGTTAGATGGACTGGACCTCCAGCACATTACGCCCTCCCAGTGAACCTCATTGCTGGCAGGTGAAAAAGTGTCTGGTAACACCATGTGTCACTGTGGCAGCACATGTCTGTCTGTAGTCCTCTCCAGGCCAGTGGTACCATAGGGTTAACATTGACAGAGACTGCAATGCACAAGCCTTTTATTTATTTTATAATGCCAAGTCCAAAGACATCACATTTATGACCTAAATCTGACCTGAGTACAAGTCATGTGACTTGAGTCCACACCTCTGCACAATGCTGTCATCTGTGTTGTTTGTGCTATTCCTGGCCCATTCCCCAAGGCCAGTCCACTCAAGATAAGAGCTGGGCGTGTATGAAAAATGTAAGGGTGCCATTTTCATTTTGTAGAGACCCCCTGCAGCGTGAACACGCATGGATACACATGAGTACTGGTGGTGTGCCGACAAGCAGCCACTTCATATCCCATATCCCTCATGTCTTCAAGCTGCAGTCCAAAGATAGCCTTTAAGGTCAAAGAAGAAGGACATAGTGAGACGGAGGTAAACCAGGTGGTCATAGAGGTACATTTACATGCCTCCCTCTCTGATGGTTGTTGTAACACATTCTTGGGACTCATCAACTGAAATAAACAAGTTTAGGGGAAATTAGATATTCAAACAATTAAATAAATTCATCCATTTGTTTTTGATGTGCTTATTATGTGGGCACAAAAAGAGTAAAATTTCAACACTTCAAATGTCTTTCGAGATGCAACAAATAACTCTCCTTTGATAATAACTAACAATGCAGAAGTATCAAAGGAGCGATTATTCTTTCACTTTATTAGAGAAGAAAAGGAGAAACAGAAAAAAGAAGTGGGAGACAGGAGAAGTCTTGTAAAGATATGAAGGTCAAGAAGTGACAAACTTGAACATGAAAGAATTGGCGTGAATTTAAAAGTGTAAATGTGAGAACAAAATAAGAAGACTCCCTGAAGTGACAGATATATAGGAAGAAAGGATTTAAATAGACGGCGATAATAAGAGTTAATTGGCTCAGTATTCATCCAGGCACACTGGTAAAATTACATTAATATCCTGTATGCATTAGTTAAAACTTTCCATTCAGAACTGAAGCTTTTCCTGACTTTGTTTCAGACTCAACATTAATCCAGAAAGACTTTATTTATGGTGTTGGATATCCACAGTAGAATATAATGGACACGCTTACCACACAATCCAAACTTTACTCAACTAAATAACCAGTTCCATTAAGGTTATGGCCTTAAACTTCTGGTCCACTTAGCTGGAGGGGCAACATTGTGTGTAATGGAGAACACAATGGGGGTGTGGAGAGAAATATTACAGACTTGTTTGTCTTCTGGGAGGTGCTTTACCATTTGCTCACAGTAGGGAGGTCCAGCTTCATCTTGATATAAACGAGGACCCAAATTCCTAAACCCACATGATGCTGCCTTGACGAGTAAGACCAGCCTCAGTGGAAAACCTCATGCTGCTACTCTAAGGGAAAGCTTTCATTAAAAGTTTCACAAAGTCACTGAAAACACACACAAAAAAAACCCAAAGAGAAAAAAAAGTTTATGTTAGAATCAAGTAGGAACAACTAGAGCTCTGATGCTCTGTCCAACCCCTTCAGGCTCAGGCAGGGCTGGACTGAGCCATAATTTCTCATTATTGCCCCTGGCTTGGATCGGGTCAGGTTCTCGTGATTTGTTGAGCTGGTTGGCAGTGTTTGCTTCTGCCTCCCCATCAGTGGGAGAGATATGCATAACATGCAGCAAAGAGCGATGATCATCATCTACATGCCGCATCACCATGAACCACTAGACGCACTTAGGGTGCAGTCTGCTTTGCCAAACCTGTCGTACACGAGATGACAGACTTTTGAGTAACAGAAGGAAGACAAGAGGGAGAGGTGGTGTGAGGAAACATATCGGTCCTTAGCTTGTAACAAATGTTTTACTAATGAAAAATATTTATTATAATATATAAGTTATGATATAATATGAATATTTTCACGGTAGCCTAAGAATTATGGGGATTGGGTCCGAAACTGCTGCCGTAGGTCACATCTTAAATCAAACATTTCGTGTCTCCCTCCAGAGATGATCCGTTCTGCCACACCCTTCCCTCTGGTCAGCCTCTTCTTCATGTTTATCGGTTTTGTACTCAGCAACATCGGTCACATCCGACCCCATCGCACCATCCTGGCTTTTGTTTCTGGAATCTTCTTCATCCTGTCAGGTACTTGGTTTGGCTTTTACTCACAACATATCCAAATAAATAAATCAACAAACACAGGTACATTTGAGAAGGTGAACATGTGTTGAACTAAGTAAATGGTGAAAGGATTTTTAATAAACATAGCTGTTATGTTGCAGAGTTCAGGTGTGTGTCACTTAAATTAAGGAAGAGAACACAATGAAACACTGTTATTGTTCTATTAAAATCTGAAATCAGTAGATGCATGGTCTGCAACAAGAGGGACACCAATCATATACTATCAATGTTTTTGTAAATTCCGTCTACCTTTCTCTGCATAGTCATTGGAGTTTGTGTGTTTCTGTGTTTCTCTGCCTGCCTCCCTCAGGTCTCTCTCTGGTGGTTGGTCTGGTGTTGTACATCTCCAACATTAACGATGAAATGTTGAACAGAACCAAAACTAATGAGGCATACTTCAGCTACAAGTATGGCTGGTCGTTTGCCTTTGCTGCCATCTCCTTCCTGCTCACTGAGGTAACTTAATGTTTTTCACAAGCATCAAAACGAATCCTCTAAATCTTTCTTGCCTGACCAAAACATTAGCCGTGGGTCTGTTTCTGCTTGAAACCCAGATGTATATCTACATGACACAGATTTTTTTCAATTTAGGTTCCAGGCTAGAAGATTTTACTTAATTCATGTCTGTCCAGGTGCCTTTAAGATGTTATCCAAGCTCATGCTTTCATAAGTATGTGCTTAATGACAGCTCTGGCATTACTTTGCTTTTGCTAATTTACATCTCTCATCTGTTGCGTTCATTATTCAAGATACACTTTAGGCATTCAACCAACTCTTCTCATTCCCAGGTCATCAAATACCAATGCTTTGCCATGCCTCAGTGTCTCATAGCGATGCACAGGGCACAGTGTAGTGTGTCTATGGGACGCACAACTGAAAAACAGTATAACTCATAAATCATGTAGTGAAACAGTTAAAATAAGTAAGTTTGTTACGTAATGTAACATGACTTATAAAAGTCACGTTAGTCAATGTGTAACAACCATCTGTAAATTGCGTACAGTTACATTAAAACAACATCGACTCTTGGTTTCACACGGGACATGAACTATGGTCTTGTGGTTGGAAGTCTGGTTTTGTTTGATCCATCCACCATCCCTCCTTCCAACCCTGTGTGGACTTTCTCACTCTTTATAGTCAGTTGCTCTCAGCATTAAGTATTGCTGCATATGGGGTTTAAAATGGAGTTAAAGGGTGCCTTTGGCTTCAATATCGCATACCGTGGGATGTTATCCAGTGTTGGTATTTGACACCCTGGGAATGATCAGGTTTGACAGATGCACTCATTTATCCTTAAATACTGTCTAAAGACTTTAATACAAGTCCCTTCTCTGAGATATGATCGTCTCTAATGTACTGGACTGTGCAAAACAGCCCTGATAAAACATGATAATGTGGGGTTAGTAAGCAATGATTCATGTTTTTCTGTGTCTTTTGTTGATACTTAATTCTCCTGTAGTCAATCACAATAATCTGAAGTCACAATGACGGGAAACATTGAATGTGCATTGTTCTTTTTCTGTGAAATTGTGCATTTGATGTCATTCAAAGAGGAAAAGAGAAGAAAGAAATGAACAGATACTGCACATACACACATCCTGGCATAAACCCATTCAACTAAGCCATGATTCAAGTGTTCAAGTGATGTTGTTTTTTCAGATTGTTATTCAGCAAAGTCATGAATCATCAATTAGTGCATAATTCTCTGATTTTCCATAATTCATTTTATTTAATTCTTGGAATGAATAATTTCAATGGTTAAAATGCCTTCATGTGTTTGGTTTAAAGTCACCTGAATTTGACATGTTTGTGAACAGAATGTGTTTTGGAGAGTGAACTGAGTGTTCCTTTGCCTCTGTTCTCCCTCAGACGGCAGGTGTCATGTCAGTGTACCTGTTCATGAAGCGCTACACAGCAGAGGAAATGTATCGGCCCCATCAGGGCTTCTACCGGCCTCGCCTCAGCAATTGCTCAGATTACTCCGGCCAGTTCCTCCATCCAGACGCCTGGGCCGGACGTGGTCGCAGTGCCTCCTCCATCTCCTCTGAGGCCTCCCTCCAGATGAACTCCTCCCACTACCCTGCTCTCCTCAAGTGTCCAGAGTATGAGCAAATGTCCTCCTCACCTTGCTGAGGCAGAGGATCAGTGGTTGTTTCTATCTATCTGGAATTTGGAGTAAAATTGTCTGATAATTTGATATTATCCAGCTTGAATCGCTTTCCTCTTCAAGTGTCCTGACTATGACCTGATTCTCTCTGCCCTCCCTGCTACCGATTTTTTTATTTACACTTTTTGGTTTTGTAGGGAGCCTAACTTAAGTTGAGGGTTAGCCAGTTCACTTTATCCTCAGCTCAGTCTTGTTTAGGGGGGAGCTGTCAGAAGACACGAGACAAAAGAGTCTGACCAGGTTGTACTTTAATCTGTTTTTCTGTAGTTTTTCAGTGACAGGTGACTAGCCACCTGCAGAATCGACAAAGGTAGGGTGAAGTCATCTGAAAGGAGTAACTTGAGTAGCCTCAACCTGCAGGGAGAAAGTCCACTATTGTTTGTAGCACTGCCACCATCCTGATAGCTTTTTGACAGGATTACAGCTGCACATCTGCAAACACGGAGAGTTTGGAACAGGGATTAGAACTGGATAAGCAACTGTGTGCAATGCATGCAGAGTCAGGTTTTCAAAAACACTACAGTGTGAGTTTTCAGCCACAAAGCAGAAACTAATCAGTGACATCACCTCAGGTGAAGGGGAGAGTTGATTAAAATGATAAATCTCAGAGGGTGGTTTGCTTAATTTGACCTAAGACCATTGCACACACAGTGCAGACTTGATTTCTAAAGGTTCATAAGGTTAAAATAAAACTGTTAATTTTTTTGTCTTCTACACATCGTACATGTGCACCCAGTGTGCAGCTTTCCCTCACATCCCTAGGTGTCACTCCTCAGTTGCAGTGTGCTGCAGAAAGTGGCTTTTTGCTGTATTATACTGTGTTTTCTGACACGTCACAGCTATTAAAGACAAACTGTTTCATGTTCAAGTTTAGAGCTCATGAAACATGATGAATGAATGAATTTCAGCCACTTAAACAGATCATTTTGGGGAGTTGGATTAATGACAGATGGTATTTGACCTTCCATATGAACTTCAATTCTTACACCACCCTCTCAGTATTTCTGTATCAGGTGTGAACAGTCAGAAGTACTAATATAACTCCCTTTAGGTCGTTTGCAGAGGAGCCCTTTATTGTTATGTAGCCACAGGTGTTTTTAAACTTTTAAAGCTGTACCTGAAGGGTGGAAGGCTTCACTTTTTTATATTTGCATTGTGACAGCCTGAGTGTTGTCACAGTTGGCCGTGACCACCTCATTTGGACATTTCACTGCTTCCTTTTATTTTGCAAGTACTGACACCAAAGGAAGGGTTTGTATTATACACTTCTAGTATAAGAAACATTGTTTTTAAAGGCCTAAGTCTGAATATATTAATGGTTATATAAACGTTGAGTGTATTATTGTATATTCTTGTAAAGGAAACAGCCAAAACAAACAAATAAATATGCTCTCATCATAACCCATTGATATGAACAATACAGGAATGGTTTGCATTAAACAGTACAGATGTACATAAACCTTTTATATTCTCTGAGAACATATGATTCCTGTATTCAGTTGTCTTCATGGAGTTGAGGACAACAAGTGTATTTAACCCAAATAAAAAAAGAAAAGAAGCAGTACAGGGGCAGCACTGTCTGAGTGTGAAGATCAGATAAGAGTTAAAAAAACATTAGTTATATGTTTAAAGAAGAACAGGCCAAAGTGGAGAAGAAGTTTGTGTAGTCGTGGGTTTTGATGGTGAATGTGAATGAGTCAGGTGGTGTTAAAGACTATTTTGACATGGAGCCGTTGTGAATGTAAGATGTGCCGAAGGAAACGCTGCTAATAGATCTTTCTTTTACATATAGTAAAATACCTCTTTCACTGAGATATAATAACTCAAATTATAGATGCATATTTTTCTAATTTACCCCCTTATAATGACAGGGTATTCTACATACAGCTATACTGCAGTCCTTAGTGTGCCAAGAAAGAAGTTGTATCCAGGTTAAGTGACTTGAGGTTATGTATTGAATATATACATTTCATGCAGCATTAAGTGTGAGTAATCATATTACAGAGAAGCATTTTGTCTTGTGCAATAATCTTATGTTTGATATATAACGAAAATTATAATTATCGTCAGTACTTAGTGTTGCATGGTGTAACTCCACATATTATTAATGGCATGCAACATCTCATCACTGGATTATGGCATTACCACCTGCAATACATGTAAACAAACACACACTTTAATAAACACACACAGTGCCAAGCTATGCTCACTCTGTTTTGGTATATATATAGACCTGTTACATTTTATTTATTTTAAACAGTGTAAATATGAAATCATCGGTGTGTATATAGATTCATTTTTTGTATAGATGAAAGAACATGTAAAAAATATATGGTTGTTGTTGGGTAGATTCATCTGCAGATTATGTGAAAGCTGCTTTGCCTCCTGCATCACATTGAGAATGTGAGCTTTTGCATAATGTTATACTTACATAACTGTAAAGTATTCAGATGGTGTCATCGTCAGACATGAACTGTCAATATCTGTGTATTTTTACAATCAGAGTCATTTTCATGATGTTAAATGTGCAATGGAATATGTATAATCAATGAAATAAAGTTTAATGGAATTTGATAAACAATGTGTTCCTTCTTCTTGTCCATGTGTCGTAAGGCTTCATGAATGTTGATCATCACAATCATCACAGTATTTGGTTGTTCCAAAGTTGAGGCTTAAATCTAAAGGTGACTGTGCCCAGCTCACATCCCAGCTACATCAGCTGATCTCAAACAGCCCAATCAACTGATGGAGCAGCTGACTGATGGAAGGGAGTCAGCTTGAGAATGTGAATGAGCCCCTGCCTTAGGCAGGCATTAGGTTCTATGTAGGCATAATGCGCATGGAAGGGCAGGGAGGTTTGCTTTCTATGCCTCAGGCTTGTCCTTGTTTGCACGTGGAAGGGCAGAGAGGTGTGTTCTCTCTCTCTCTCTCTTTCTCTCTCTCTCTCTCTCTCTGTGCCTTAAGGCTTTCCACTTAGGCATGTGGAAGAGGCTTTCTGCACAGGCCCGAGAAAAGGCAGAGGCCCCAGAACAGAGCCACACCACCAAATATATTACTGCAAATGGAAATAAAAATAGAAAATGTAGAAATGTGTTGTTGCATCCTTTCTCATTTAATTTTACCTTAGTTTTTGCTTTAGTTTGCTATATTGCCTCAAAGGTATCTTGCTTCTGTTTTGCTTTGGTTGTAAAAGCACTTTAGCAACTGTTTTTAAAGGTGCTACATAAATAAAAATATTATGATTATAAAGCTATAACATCTCTAAAGGTAAGATCCAGTTTTGGGGTGGTATTTATTTATATTTCTTACTATTTTTTCATGGTTCAAAGGCAAAAATGAAAAATATTGTTTGTATCACAGTAACAAAGCCCTTTAACAAGTTCTTAAAACTCAGACGGTAAGAGTAACATAATAAAAAACAGTAAAGCATCCTTCTATAATTGTAGTAAAACGATTTATATGGGGTTGCTGTTATTCATTTGAGTACAAAGGACAGTAAACAGACCTGAGACGACAGATACTTAAGCCTGTCATTAGCAATGAAGCAGTGAAACCATTGATTCAAACATGTATTGTAACATATAGTCTACTACGTTATAGTGAAAACAGTCTTAGTCATATAAGCAAACTATGTGTTGTACAATATCACCCTCTGTTGAGACGGAACAGAAATGCATATCAACAAGATACTGTCAGTGCAGATGTATAACAACAGAATATGAACTACTGATCACATTGTTTTTGGAGTTTGGTCACACAACTAAAAACCTGGCTTGAGAAGATCATGTTACGTCACATTTCTTTCCCACTAACTTGCACTGTGAGAGAAAAATACTTTAAGAACAGAGTAAACCCTCTTGTGGGCTATCAAAGCACATTAGCAGGGCTCTGCCCTCAAACAGAGATAAGGTTGGATCTCCGTCACAGAGAGTTAGACACAGTGTGAACCACAGCACTGCTCTGACTGTGAGAGCTGACACTCATCTATCTGGGGGAATGGGATGTAATGGGGGCTATCAGCAGGATGGAAACAGCTAATCTGCATCGTGTACCGATGCTCCCACAAACTGAACGAGCAGTTTCATCTATTGGCCTGATGTGCTGGCACTTTCCCAAATTGATTACCCCCAACGATGAAACCATATGTTGTAAAGTTCACTGTTGGTGATAATTAATGCACATTTGGTGGTAAACTCTTTAAAATAAAATGTCTCCATCCTGCTGTACTATGAGGGAATAAAGTAATTAGATGAATTATTTCTTAATCAATCCCTCTGATCTTCTGAGACTGGCTGTTGCTGATGAGAAGTGGCTCAGTATCTTTTTGACAACAGCTCCATCTAGTGTCAATTTCGTGGAGGCACACAGAAGGCACACAGGGGATCTGTGTTGGGTGTACTGGGTGCTACATGTAAAATAAGAGACACAGAGCCATTAGTCCTTTTCAGAGTGGGAGTGATTCCAGATGATCAGATTTAGTACAGTTTTTTAGAACTTTTGTTAATAAGTGCTAACCACTCTCCACCTATAGTTCAAGGTTCATCAGAAGCAGAGTAAGGAGATGGCTTCTGGGGCTTGAGCACCAAATATTTTCTCAAAAGTCCCTAAAAATACCTTTAACTTTAACATTCAGATAATAACATATGCTCATATTGCTTATCGTGCTCTGTTAGTCCCTACAGAAGTCTGATGTAATTGAGTAAACATTCTTCTTCTGGCCTAAAATTCCTTCAGAATATTGAAGAACACATTTACTTGGCATTGTTGGGGATCCTTGATTTGCAATTAGAGCAGCCCAGATTACTATGGCATGGATTCAAATGAAGCAGATTTCTCAACTAAAGATTAATTCTGTGAACTCAGCCAGTCACCAGAAGAAAAAGTAGGCATTGTAGGCAACTGAATACCACAGATATGTTATATCTGCATGTTTCATATGTATCATATCAACTTTTCTAAAGGTATGTAGTGTATAAGCGGACTTTGTAATCGGGAGGAGGGGAGGATAGTGGATGGTGTGACACCTAAGTGACACGCCTGCCAAGCTGCAGCTTTTAGTGACCTGCTGTGTTTCAAGCAGGAATAGTGACATGAAAAGCACTTGTTTGTTACTGAAACATCACTGCATTTCAAGCAGGGATTGTGTCCCCAAACCAGGTATTTTAAGCCAAACCATGATCCTTTCTTAACCATGATTTCACTGGCAAGGACACACACAATATGTCATTTGAAGGTTTAATTGTAATTCAGGAAGTGGGAGGTTAAGGTGGAAGAGGAATTTCTTGTATTAGGTTGATCTGGGAGGATGTACTGGAGATCGGGCAGAGGGAGACTCAGTGTGGGGGTTCTGTCCGTCTCCGTCTGATTACAGACCCCCCAGACGGTACCTAGAATGAGACATGGGAGAGATATGCACCAGATTGAATAAGTAGACATAAGGGGAGAAGGGAAGAGAGGATGAAAGGACCGTGCTAGGGATGAGGTAGGGAGGATGATCGGTGAAGGGAAGGGAAAGGGAGGGTGGGTTGAGAAATCTGAGACAAACAGAACAGGATGGGTTGACCAGGTATAAGTAGGCTTGGCAGGTAATTAGAGGTGTGGTTGAGGCGTGGCCCTGCTCCCGAGCCTAAGTTGACCGAACAACAGGAGGTAATGTTGTAATAAACAGATATGCGTATGCTCTATTTAAAGACTTCCTGTATATATCATTTTCTAATTATATTATTTGCCTCCGTGTAATCCATCTTAAGTGTTGTTTTAATACATCCAAAACTCAAGGGATTTCTGTAAGACTGAACCTCAATGGTTCAAAGAGTATTGTGAGCATTGTGATAGAGATTCCTTTGCACAATGTTCACTGAGGGAAAAACAAATATGTAAGTACACAAACAATATTTAGATATCTATGACAGTAGCCCATCTGCAATTCTTCTTGCTCACATAATGATTATTCATTATGCTCAATTAGTTGGTTTGCTCCAGGGCAAGTTTGCACCCTTTACAGTCCTGCGCTCCTCTTGGGCCCTGCCCCCTCACTCTGCCAGAGGCCACCTGATGTTTAGTCTCTGTCTCACCAAGTGCAGAGGGCCCTCTAGAGAGGTTTCTGTGTTCTCTTGGACTCAAGGCCACAATAAATTGGATGATTGGTAAAGGGAGTCTGGTCAGGCAATTACAGTGCAACTGTGCGTATGATCTGAATATCCACTGTAGCACTTTATCTAATATTCAGACTCACGAGTTTTTACTCGTATTTTTCAGATGGCGCCAAAGCACAGTATGCCTGTTACCTAAAGCAGCGGTTGCCAACTGGTGGGTCCCGGTCAAAAAGTGGGGTGCAGGTCCATTATGAATGGACCGCAAGTGACTTGCAAATGGGTCAAGTGACTACCAGACAGCTAGTTAACAGAGGCAGCAAACCAGTTCGATGACATGGCCAAACGCCAGTATGACGCAGAATTAAACTTTGTGGATCTTGAACTAATGACTAAAGAGAAATTCCATACCTGAACAAGACAGAGGGACTGTATGTTACTATCAGTGGAGGCAGGTGGCTGACGTGTCTTCATTTTTTTTTTTATTTTTTTTTTTTCATTTTAACCCTCCCCATAACTATAAATACTTTCCTTGAGCCTCCTGAAGCGACTGGAGCAAAATGCATGACTCTCTGTCCACCATAAATGACCATTTATTTTATATTTAAAATATTAAAGTAATGCACACCAAGAATTATAACGAAGTGCTGATCACTGGCAGTAGATTTGACTGTAGAACACAAGCATCACACACACACACTGGCTCCATTTTGTTTTTTAATGACATTTTGGCCTTTGGGAATTCTGCATGATTGCTGATCTTGAAGAAGGCCCAAAGGCCACCAAATGTAGATATATCAGAGCCAACGCAATGAGCAAACAGCACAAGTGAGATTTATCACCAAAACAAACAATTAATTTCTTCAACAAAGTGCAAGTCCTCCTTAAAAACTGCTTCATTTCAGATTTTTGTGTACTAAAGCAAGAAATGGGTGCATGGCAGCCACCCCTCGCTGGTACTAGCAAATAAAATCATTATATGACCAATAAGTGACCAAAGAGCATGATATGTTCAGGGACCGTTGTAAATTTGAAAATCTGAAAAATGTTCTGGCTTTGATAAATAGTGTAATTTTGGCGATTTTCTTAAATAGTGAACAGTCCCCAAGAACCTCACCTCATTGATTCCATCAAGTATAAAAGTGTATGGGTATCATAATGGAAGTTTTTTTCTATGAATTTTCTCATCTATTGAATACATAACTCATGATACGGGTTTTTCAAACATATGTTGTTGTTAAGAAATGCTGCTTTGATTTTGGTTACATGTAAAATAAAGTAGGGTGGCACAGTGGTGGTTCCTGGTTGAAATCCAGGGGAGGTGGTGTGAACCCTGGGGTGGGGGGGGCTCTTTTGTGTTGAGTTTGTATGTTCTCCCAGGGTGGGTTTTTTCCAGGTACTCCGGCTTCCTCCCACAGTCCAAAGACATGCAGATTAATTGGTGACTCTAAATTGGCTGTAAGTGTGAATGTGAGTGTGAATGGTTGTCTGTCTCTATGTGTCAGCCCTGTGATAGTCTGGTGACCTGTCCAGGGTGCACCCTGCCTCTCGGCCATTGTCAGCTGGGATAGGCTCCAGCCCCCCCATGACACCTAACAGGATAAGCGGTTACAAAAATGGATGGATGGATGGATGGATGTATAATAGTGTAATGTAACTGGATTACCATTGGTGATACATTTTACATCTTATGTCATTCTAGGTTACACACTAACAATTGTGTATAGAAACACTAATATATGATCGAGATGACAAAGGAGGAGCATTGAAATGAAAAGTGGTTAACAAGCTAATGAGTAAAAGAATTGAGCTAAAACAAAACAGAATGTATCTGCTTGTAAAAGTAATATTATGTTTGCTTAATTATATTTTGTTTCAGAATAACGTCACATTAGCAAAGTCACATATATCATTGGCACAGTGTTGTACAGGTCTGACCATGTGAGACTAATCATCGGTAAACTCAGTGAGATGCTTATTCAATCCACTTTTTATCAAAATTTCAGCTGGTGGAAATGATTCTTGCTGTTTACTTGTGCTCACAGCAGCATATTTTTCTGTGGAGGAAGCCGGTGAGAAAAACAGAACAATCAATTCCTGCAGTCAGTATTTTACTTCACTGTGTGTGCTGGCAGATGTTATGTGGAACTAAAAAGTCGCACCAGGCTGGACAAGGCCTTGACTTGTATTCTAACAAGCCCAAAAAGTCAAGGCCACATTACACTGCCAGATTGCTGAGGGCAGATGGTGTGGCATTGCTCGCATACAAATATCAATATGAATGCATGTGTCCTCTGTACCTTCTAACCTTCCTATTTATTTTGGTTTCATATACCCTCTGAAAGGCTTTTTTTTGTCTGAATCTATCACCTGGTAAGTCTAGGCAGAAGGTAACGCTAAATAAATAAATCCTTTTATCTTATAACTAATGTATTCTTACTCTGAAAAACTGATGAATTCAATCTGAGGAATAAAGGCCAAGAAAATGATGTTATAAAATTATTATAATGCCATAATGATCTAAATGTATAGTAACTCCCATGAGTCCAGCCTTACAGGACCATGGAAGGAAGGTCATGAATAATGTATCGATAGTCCATGTCTCTCTCTCTCTCTCACACACACACACACACACACACACACACACACACACACACACACGCTCCTTTCATGCCATTTCTTGGTTTATCACTCCATCTAGCCTCGTCTCTCAGTATTCCTATGTCTTTCATCATCTTTTCTCCATCTCTGTTTCTTTTCTTTTTTTCTTTTTCCCCTGACAGCTTGTGGAAAAGGCAAATCTTCTGTTACCTTCTGTTGAATAGGTTATTTGTAAATACAGAAGGTTCCTCTCCATCCGTTGAGGGGGCCTGAAGGACAAGCACTTGGCAGCACGGAGCCCAAGGCTCTGTGTGTTTGTCAGGTCACCTCATTAATGGTGGCAGTTGTGGCTTTTTAATGTTTCCCGCTGGATTTTATCTATACCATGGCCTCTGTGCTCTGTGCTTGCTTTGTTAAGAGTGATTAATTAATGAATTAGACTTTACATGATTTGATGGCAGTGTTTGTGTGTGCGTGTGTGTGTGTGTGTGTGCGCGCGCATGTGTGTACACTGAAGCGACTGATTAGCTCTTTTTCACTGAGTGATGGAACAATTTGTTTCTCCCCAACTGTGAGCCCCCTGCTCGTTAAATCTGTGGGCAGAACAAACCAAAGGTCTTTAAAGATTTAACCAAGATACACAAGGAGAGAAAGGTCGCTGCTTCTCCTACTACGACAACAAAAGGATGGCCATCCTTCATCCATGCAATCTCTGCGAGCCTTAACGAGCTGATGTAATGATTTACTTTTTGAGATTTGTTAATGCTGTGTCATTTTTGCGTCCATATTTTGTGTTAGTGTTGTTAGTGAGCTGAGCTGTTCAAGCTATTTTGTCCACCTCCAATACTTCTCTTAAACCAAAACACACATTGTAGTATTATACACTTATATTAGTTTAGACAGTATTTTTTATTTTGAAAGTAGAGGAGAAAGAAGACAACAACAGAGTAAGACCCATGGGCCAAATCAGACAGACAGAAGTGGGTTTGCTGCCTTCATTTTGAAGCTGTTACTTAAACAAAATTAAGGACAAACAAACTGGGACTCAATTCCATGAGGGATGCTGCTAACAAGCGCCAAACACTCACATCTTGTTCATCTGGGCCATGATTGTCAGGCCTGTGAGCAGCTTCCATTTTTAACTGATTGGTAGTAAAAACGCTGGTCCTGAGAACGGGTCAGCGCGCTGTACACTGTGGGATAAACCGCTGTGTTTACTCATTAAAGCTGAAGACTGACACAGAGAAAGACTAAAGAGAGGCGAGAACTAACAAGTTTCCCTTCAGAAGTTTTATTCAGCGTGTTGCTGTGGCGGAGGATACATGGGGAGGAATCACAGAAATGCATGAGCTACTGTGATAGTAATCATGGTTTTAGATGATGAGGTGTGTGTATTTGCATGGTCCGTCTGTTTTGTGTGTTGAAATTTCATGCAGCAAATTACTTGTGGTCAGTGACTTTGTAAGGATTGGGTGAGCGGAGGAAGGATAGCACCACACATAACACCATCAAGCAGTTCAGACTAGTTTTAGGTGTGAAAACAAAACTGCAGTGTGTACAAAAATGAGACACAAATAAACTTTTCCAAAGAACACAAGGAAATCCATACGTCAACAGAAGAACAGTTTGACTAGGCCCGTTGCTTTTGGGCAGCTCGCAGCAAACTTTCCAGCAGATGTGCACCTGAAATCAACTGCAACAATGAACTACCCTTGAGGAGCTTCTCTAAACACAAAGACAAAGACAAACCAAATATTAGCCCATAATCAGTTAAGTCAATGGAATAGCACTTATTCTAATCAGGAGAGACAGTGAATGGAGTAACGATGATTGTTTATTACAGATTGCAGGTGCACAAATTAACAGATGATATGTGCTGATTAAGATTTGACAGAAAGACTCTGGTGCTTAGACTTCACAGGGAGATTTTGTATTTGAAGGGCATCATCCCTGAGCAGCAGGATGATAATTCCCCTTAAGAAGCCCAGACACTGATGGTGGCTGATGACTCTGCTGAGACTGGTAGGCTGATGAAGCTGATGCATCTGCAAAGTCTAGACAGTGATGGAGAGGTTGAGGGTGTGCACAACTAGAGCATGAATGTACTAGAGGCAGAAAGAGAATCATATTTTAAAAGACAGCAGCAAGATGATAGGCTGACACTGACGGTGTGTCGCTGTACTGTTGGCTAAATGTGATCGGCTGATAGACCAGCTGATATCTCAATTGACAGCCCCAAATGACAATGAAAGCATGAAATTATTACTGAGTATGCATGGAAATGGCAGATGGTATATCATTCAGACAGTGAAAGGGGGTACGAAAGGGTAGGATGACGCTCCTTTGTACTCTACTCAAAATGGTACAGTCTGAGCCCAGCGAGGGCTTTCACTTCCTGTTTGGCAGTTTGGACCCATCAGACAGCAGCTAATAGACAGCAAATATTTTGTTACTTGAAGTTACTGTTGGTGGTTACTAGGTGTGAATGTGAGCGTGAATGGTTGTCTGTCTCTATGTGTCAGCCCTGTGATAGTCTGGTGACCTGTTCAGGGTGTACCCCGCCTTTCGCCCAGTGTCAGCTGGGATAGACACCTCTCCTACCAGACACACTGTATCAGCCCAGACTGTGTTTCACCCTGCTCCACTTCATTCACCCTCTTACACAGGAATGATGAAAGCTCCAGCTAAGTTGAGAGGTAAACACATCTGAATGTTCCTATCATTAAGCAATTGCTTTGAAATCTATCAACGTGTGTGTCTGGGTTGTCCGTTAAACCCAGACTCATCACTATTTAATGAAATTAAATTTACTTGCTTACTTGTTTTCACCCTTTATAAATGTGAAAAATACCAAAATGATTTCCCAATCAATTAGCAACAAAGCAACTTTCTCTGAAAATATAACGGTTTGGCTTCTTGAAATATTCAGAGAGAACTCCTGTTTCCAATCACTGCCGTAGTGCAGCAGGATTCAAAGCCTGATTGCACTCGAGAGACTTGAAAATTAGCATTTGAAGATCAGCCCTCCAAATATGCACCCCCTTTTCAAAATCTCAAAAACCACCCACAGCAGTGACTGCTAGCTGCCACTGACCTGGGTGTGCAGGATTTTCAAAAGTCATCGGGAGCAGGGGACAGATGGTCCAAAGTGAGGGCTGTGAAACCACCAAGGGGCTGAAATGCCTTGGTGCCGATACCACTCTGTGCTAAACGGGTAGGAAAATTAGAAAACTGAAAAGTCTGTCTCTCTCCCTGTCTGCCTAACCCTGTGCCAGCTTATTTCATTTGGTGTAATATTGGAGCTCACATGCATCTCGTTATTGGAAAAGTCACCTTCAAAGCACACACACTCTGTCTCTCTCTCATTTCTGGGTTAAGACAATTCTGGTTCATTACAATATGGGTCTTACTGTCATAGTTTTGGCCATTGTTACTTTCTCCAAGCTCCACTTCAACAATATTCTAATGACCAAGTTAATTGCTTAGATCTGGGATCACGGTGGCATTGCTAAAATAATAAGTCAGAAAGGTCAAGGGACATGAGTATCAAACAATCATGCAGGTTTTGAACCAACATCAAAACCCAGATGATGATAAGCATCTGGGGGAAATGGCTAAAATATTTTGTGGGTTCCAGAGCTGTCACGACTTCCTCTTTTGTGTGCAGGTCATTGTTTACAGTTCAATTAGCAACTTGAGACAGGCTTAAACATCATTTAGGTGAATCTCTATAATCATATATCTATGTGTTTATCTGCACATAAAAGCAGATAAATAGAAAAATGCTAATAAAAAGCTTGATTATTGTCAGATAATAGCTGCTGGGTTCCAAGACTGCATTTCAGCTGATGCGTTGTGCCTCTTTTTCCCTTCACACTAACTGTTTACCTGCATGCTACCAAAACCTGCTCAGATGTAACTGATCAACACTACTCGGACCACAAACGTAAACTTGAATGCTTCTGTTACTAAAATCATGTCCAGCAGGTGTCTTCAGATTTTATATATATATAGATATCTGTTTATACAGAGATAATAGTTTTAAACAAACCCCAGGATAAACAAACTGTGCATGCACACAGCTTCCTTGTACAATCAATCAATCAATCAATCAATCAATCAGTCAATCAATTTTATTTATAAAGCCCAATATCACAAATCACAATTTGCCTCACAGGGCTTTACAGCATACGACATCCCTCCCTTGGTTTATCTCTCCATCTAGCTCCGGAGAAGAAGCCGAGTTAGTGACATCCAGAATGGCCGAGTTAGCAAGATGCAGTAATAGAATATGAGAGAGAGAGAGAGAGAGAGAGAGAGAGAAGGAGAGAAGGAGAGAAGGTGCCCGGTGTATTATAGGGGGTCCTCCGGCAGACTAGGCCTAAGTCAGCCTAACTAGGGGCTGGTACAGGGCAAGCCTGAGCCGGCCCTAACTATAAGCTTTGTCAAAGAGGAAAGTCTTAAGTCTAGTCTTAAATGTGGAGACGGTGTCTGCCTCCCGGACCGTAACAGGAAGATGATTCCACAGGAGAGGAGCCTGATAGCTGAAGGCTCTGGCTCCTGATCTACTTTTGGAGACTTTAGGGACCACGAGTAACCCTGCATTCTCAGAGCGCAGTGTTCTGGTGGGATAATAAGGCACTATGAGCTCTCTAAGATATGACGGAGCTTGACCATTTAGAGCTTTATAAGTTAACAGTAGGATTTTAAATTCAATTCTGGATTTTACAGGGAGCCAGTGCAGAGAAGCTAAAACAGGAGAAATATGATCTTGTTTCTTAGTTCCTGTTAGTACACGAGCTGCTGCATTCTGAATTAGCTGGAGAGTTTTTAAGGACTTACTAGAGCTACCTGATAATAGAGAGTTACAGTAATCCAGCCTAGAGGTAACAAAAGCGTGGACCAATTTTTCTGCATCTTTTCGGGTCAGGATAGGCCTAATTTTCGCAATATTACGCAGATGAAAAAATGCAGTCCGTGAGGTTTGTTTTAAATGAGAATTAAAAGACAAATCTTGATCAAATGTTACTCTGAGGTTTCTTACGGTAGTGCTAGAGGCCAGAGCAATGCCATCTAGAGAAACTATTTCATCAGATAAAGAGTCTCTGAGTTGTTTGGGGCCAAGAACAATAACTTCAGTTTTGTCTGAATTTAACATCAGGAAATTGGTGCTCATCCAAGTTTTTATGTCTTTAAGGCAGTTATGGAGTTTAGTTAATTGATTACTTTCTTCTGGCTTCATCGATAAATACAACTGTGTATCATCTGCATAACAATGGAAATTTATAGAATGATTTCTAATGATGTTACCTAAAGGAAGCATATATAGAGTAAATAGGATTGGTCCGAGCACAGAACCTTGCGGAACTCCAAAACAAACTTTGGTACATAAGGATGATTCATTATGAACGTCAACAAACTGAAAACGATCAGATAAATAAGATTTAAACCAGCTTAGTGCAGAACCTTTTAGGCCAATTAAGTGATCCAGTCTCTGCAGTAGAATTTGATGGTCAATAGTGTCAAACGCCGCACTAAGATCTAATAAAACAAGTACAGAGACAAGTCCTTTGTCTGAAGCAATCAGAAGGTCATTTGTAATTTTAACTAGTACTGTCTCAGTGCTATGATGCACTCTAAATCCTGACTGAAATTCCTCAAATAAATTATTATCATGGAGAAAATCACACAGCTGGTCTGCGACTACTTTCTCAAGGATCTTTGACATAAAGGGAAGATTAGATATTGGTCTATAGTTGGCTAACACCTCTGGATCCAGGGTGGGCTTTTTTAGTAGAGGTTTAATTACAGCTACCTTAAAAGACTGTGGTACATAGCCTGTTAATAAGGATATATTGATCATATCTAATATATGAGTGTTAACTAAAGGAAAGACCTCCTTAAGTAGCCTAGTGGGGATGGGGTCTAAGAGACACGTTGATGATTTAGATGAAGAAATCACTGCTGTCAATTCTTGAAGAGAAATTGGGGAGAAGCAATCTAAATATATATTAGGTCTTACAGCTGTGTTTGAGGTTAGATAGGTACTATCTGAGGACAGGAGGTCATGAATTTTGCCTCTAATAGTAAGAATTTTGTCATTAAAAAAACTCATAAAATCATTACTGCTAAGGGCTAAAGGAATACAAGGCTCAATAGAGCTTTGACTCTCAGTCAGCCTGGCTACAGTGCTGAAAAGAAACCTGGGGTTGTTCTTATTGTCTTCTATTAATGCTGAGTAATAGTTTGCTCTGGCATTGCGGAGGCCCCTCTTATAAGTTTTGAGACTGTCTGTCCAGATTAAACAAGATTCTTCCAGTTTGGTTAATCGCCAATTCCTTTCAATGTCAGTGACAATCCGCATTGTCACTGACATTTCAGGTGCACTCTCTTTCATTTTTACCTCCTACTAAAGCATGCGTTTCGTTAACCAAACTCTTGGCTTGTTTACAACCTGTCTAAATGTCTAACTGTTTATTTCCCTACTGTCTTTGTCGTAGCATGTTTCCAAATTTCAGTAATTACTTTTTGAGTGCTCTGTTAACTGAGAGAAATGATGCCAAAGCTAATACGATAAGACTTTGGTTGCAATTAACTGGAACTTTCCTTTAAAACTATTGGTATGTTTTGTTACTGTGAGAAATTGAGAAAAAAGGAGAAATTTGCTAGTGCTTGTCACAGCATAGCAAGCCCCTGGCTCCCTTAGGGCTAAGTCTGTGTTTGCTTTCTTTTAGCCCAATCTCATATGCTCTTTATCTCTCTCTTCTGCTCCGGGCACTGTCTACACACACAACATCTTGCCAGTGACTGCAGCAGGCACATGTCTTTGCTTCACCTCATCCTTGAACAACACTAAGAGACACACAAGAGAAGAGGGATATACTGAAAATGGTCATGCTGGTCATTATCTTTAACCCTCCCTCTTCTGGTGAAGAGTAATGATGAGCATGATTGTTTTCTGTTGAGTGCTCTGTTAACTGAATGTAGTTAAAGACATTTACACCTGGTAGCTGCGCGATACTACCCCAGTCTTCTATATTCATAATAACTTCCTATAGACGACATAGACAGCCGCCTAGGGCACCACCCAGAGGGGAGTTCAGTTCAATCTTAATTTAGTTAAAAGGATACTTTGCTGATTTTCAACCAGCTTTCTATCATAACAATGTGGGTAGTATGTGTAAATGATTCAGACTGTAGCCGAGATAGCGTCTGCAATCCCCCGCTGCCAGTTTGTGCATATTCAGTACGCACCTAGGAACCTTTTGCAAGCACTAGTTTCTGGTAGGACCGGTCTGAGTGGGAACTACATCCGGTTCATGGAAGTTCACGCTTTGACTAGCAACCACTGTGTGTGGAGGCTGCAAACTTGGAGAGATTGTCCCATTTGAGGTAAGTTGTGCTAAGATGAACACACGTAGCAGTTTATTGTTTGCTTCTACAGCTGCCATGTTGGAATAGACTTCATGTGACGAATATTTTTTACGTTATTTGGAGATTTCGGTTTGTTGCTAATTCGCTACGTTCGTCCATAATGGCTACATTAGTCCAAAACAGCAGCATATAAATAATGCTGTATTTAGATGGCTTTCAGCACTCACGTGCATTTTCTGTAGGAAATGCCATTCTAGTTACTTTTCTTTAATCATTATTAAGATAGTGTGCTGAGATATAAATGTCATTTCTGCCTTTTTTTTATAACACAGACCAAAATCAACGCATCAATGTTGGACGGGAAGCGATCAGGTGGATTTCATATCGGGATTCCACCACTCGAAAGTGACGACAGCTGTCTCAGTGACAGTGGGGATAGCGATGAAGACAAAACTTGTACCCCAGGTGATGAAAACGGCAGTAATAGGGGCGTCGGCACTATAGATATCTTATACATTAAGGTAGATACCTCGTTGACGGCTTCGGCCCGTTTCAGCGATGCGTCAGCGTCGCCATCATCTTGGGGAGGTCGCGGCCGGCTGGCCGGTACTGTTGTGTAAGTCTTACGCAAACTTGGCGTGCTCACTTAAAAGTCTCAAAGTGTAATTGGGCGCCAGTCCAAAAAATTACAGCAAAGCACAAAAACCCGACAGCACTCACTGATAAGTGTAATACTTTTTAATATAGTGGATTGCACAGCAGCAGTCGAACGAATAGCCGTCCTCAGCGTTAAATGGTTTGTGGGCGTGTGCCCCTTTTAACAGAAACCAGCTGGTTCAGATTAACATTAGAAATACAAATATGGATCATTCATAAATGCAACCTCAGTGATACATCGAATAGTCTAAATATAATTAAAAAGAATAGAATGTATGGATATGTATGTGTACATGCCCGAAAGTACCTGTGCGTTTGTGCCATAAGCTCTCCATCAGAGCGGGTGTTCAGCGCCGCGGCCGAAGTTGTCAATCCACCACGTGCCCTGCTCCAGCTGGAAAAAGTTAACATGCTGGTTTTTCTGGCGAAAAACCTCGAATAGTTTTGACGCATAGGATGCTGCTATAGTTATCATTATACTTTGTTTTTATGTCATTTTCAATGAGGAGTAGCCTGTTCTGACGGTCAAAACAGTTGGGACTTGGAGAGGGTGAACTTTTCAAACTAAAGGTAGGCTCTAAAAATAAACTAACCAACAGTATCTCCCGTTGCGTTCTCAGGATGGGATTATATAGCCTATATAGCCTATGCTCATTTTCAGTCATGCCTTGTTATTTATTGTTCTGTTTTTCTAATTTGATAAGCCCTAGTACTGGATGCTGTAGAGCTGTGCTTTTAATGTATTTGATTTATGTTGATAAGTTCTAAAAATAAACCATTGGACAGTACTCATTGCGGTCTGACGATACGCTGTATAGCACACATTATCATTACTGCCGTTATTTATTGTTACTTTTTTGGAGTGGACTGTAGCCCACAGACAATTTGTTGTTAAGCCTGTTTAATTCTGTTTGGTTGACTGCTGCATTTGCACTTTTTAAATATTTATTAATAAAAGTTATTAATGTTGTACATGTTTTGTTATTTTTGTCAGTATTCTTAGGCCTATGTAATGTTTGCTATTATGTTTCTGAACGGTATAGGCACAAGCCGACATTTTGGCGACTCCCTGTGAGCCCTTTAAAGTGATTATTAATTAGTCAGGGTAATACCGTATAGCCCGGGAAAATGTGGGGAAGGTTTAACGGTAGCAAAATTTGGATGTGTGTGTGTGTACATATATATATATATATATATATATATATATATATATATATATATATATAATATAAAAAATATATAAGAAACTTTGTAAATATATTTTGGTCTATCTTTTGATGTTGTGTTGTATTTTGTGCTTCATGATTTGTTGTACTCAATTGCACTTTGAGACTTTTGAGTGTGCACACCAAGTTTGCTGAAGCAGCAGTAATAATGCTATCATTTTGAAGAGTTTCAACTTTTTTGTTGTTTACATATGGCCATATGTTTTTGAATGTAACCATGTGTACATGATGTTTATATAATGTACATAAAAATGTCTGCACTTTTCTAAAGTGATTTTTTTTCTGCACCAGGTTATGAAAGCGGCAGTAGTGAGAGTGCTGACAACAGCAGCAGTGATGAAGACTTTATTGCTGCAAGAAGGAAATCAGCTGCTACTACAAAAAGAAAAAGACTCAAGGTAGCATGGAAGATGGCGAAGCAAGAGAACTCTGTAACAGACGATCCAGTTAGGCAAGGTGCTCCTCTGGGTGCTAATGAAGTCAGACTGCCCATTCAATACTTCAGAGATTTTTTTGATGCTGATCTTTTGGGTGGTATTGTGGAACAAAGCAATCTGTATTGCACACAACAAAATCAAAATTGTGCCCTCAAATTGGATCAGAATGAACTGGAGCAGTTTATTGGCACTGTAGTGTACATGAGTGTTTTGCATTTACCTAGGCCAAGAATGTACTGGTCCAGTGCATGTCGAGTATCGCAGGTGGCTGATGTGATGTCCCGAGACAGATGGGAAGAAATAATACATTTCATTCATTTCAGTGACAACATGGCACCCAATAACGGTGATAGGCTTTTCAAAGTCAGGTCACTTATTGATTCACTTCTCCCCAAATTTCAGGCTCTCCCTCAAGCTCAAATGTTATCTGTTGATGAGCAAACGGTGCCATTCAAAGGCAGATCAAGTCTAAAGCAGTATATCCCCGAGAAGCCATACAAATGGGGATACAAAATCTTTGTGCTTTGTGACACAGAAGGCCTGGTGCATTCATTTGACATATTTGCAGGGAAAATTGGTCCTGCACCAGGACAACCAGACATTGGGGCAAGTGGAAACATTGTGCTAAAGCTTGCACAAGATATTCATGATGCTGCCAATCACTTGCTGTGCTTTGACAACCGGTTTTCCTCCTTGGATTTGTTTGTTGCTCTTGCAAACAAGGGGATACCAGCCCTTGGTACTGTGCAGCAAAGTTGCCTGAAAGGGTGCAGTTTCAGTGAAGACACAGAAACAAAGAAAAAGAGAAGAGGGACATTTGAAGAGCAACAGGTTGACATAGACAATGTGGAAATAAGAGCAGTCAAATGGTTTGACAACAGCGGGGTGATCGTTGCCAGCACTTTTGCCAGTGCCCGGCCTGTTTCTAACATAGAAAGATGGGATAGAAAGTTGAAAAAGAAAGTGTCTGTGGAATGCCCAGGTATCATCAGCCTGTACACCAAGTTCATGGGCGGGGTTGATGCTCTTGATGCACTGATTGCAGATTACCGCATCCACATAAGGTCAAAAAAGTACTACCATAGGTTCTTTTTTCACTTTGTGGATATGGTCATTGTCAACAGCTGGTTGTTGTATCGGCGTGATTGTGAGTCACTGAGTGTTCCGAGAAAGAAGCAGATGGATTTGCTTGCTTTCAGAACATCTATTGCACAGGCGCTCTGCATGCAAGGCAAGGATCTGTCAAAAAACAAGAGGGGGCCGCCTTCATCGGATGTTGAAAGGGAGTTTGAAAAGAAGAAGCGTCGAGGTCCAGCTAAGGCTATTCCAACACAGGAAGTCCGTTCAGATGCTGTGGGTCACTGGCCAGTGGTTGAAAGAGATCGGCAACGCTGCAAATTCCCAAATTGTAAGGGCCAGACTGTGTTCAAATGTGCAAAGTGCAACGTTCACCTGTGCCTCAACAAAAACAAAAACTGCTTTCGTGAATTCCACGAGTAAGGCTGTTTCATGCAAAGACAGTTCAAGTGACATGCTCACTCTCCACATTGGAGAAACAAGGACAGAGTAGGAGTGAAGATGTCATGGTGAAATTTAAGGTGTGCTGATTGATTCATGTCATCAACTCATGCACTGAGTAACATTTCAAGTAAATGTTCCACCTTAAAACATGTCGACAGTCAGCCCAATGAATGAAGCTATTTTTTTCTCTTTCATTTTATAGTTATAGTTTTCTGATGTATGATCAGAGGTTACATAAAACCAGCCGCAACTCAGCCCTGAGCAGAGTGACTGTCCTCTACTGACCAATCAGACTGCAGGGTTTCTAGCTCCACATTTTATTACCAGATCTGTGTACTAGGTACTAGTGATGGTGAGATGAAGCCTCATGGAGCATTGAAGCTTTCCAGCAAATTGGTTCAGAAAAGGGTTCATTTCTCAAGGCTTCATGTGCACACGAAACCACCTGCTGGCCAAAGTGTGTAAAACAGGCAGCTGTGACCTTAACCATGTAATCTGTGATACACGGTATTTTGTGTCAGTAATGGGTGTTGGGAATAACTATTAATAATAATAATAATAATAATAATAATAATAATAATAATATAACTTTCTTTTTATCAATATAGTGTATTTTCTAGTGAGTATATTATGACTACACTGTATCAAATACATCTACAATAAACTGTTATTGTTTTGTGAATGCATCCTATGTGTATAAACCAATCATTTGGCTAAAAATTGTATTGTTGTGTAGTGTTATATAATATAATAATGGCAAAAGGGGTAATATTCGTGTTCTGTATCACTTCTGTGCAAACCTCACACCAAGATCTGAACCACTTCCCGAACCAGTCACATGGTAAAGCCTGGCAGCGAGGCTTCGGGCGTCATCAATGACGTCACTCATCTGAAACTATACAAGCCTCGATACGCGCATCGCGGAAACACTTCCTGGATTAAGCCTGATTTATGGTCCTGCGTTAAATCAACGACGTTGCTACGTCGTAGGGTATGTGGCTACGCAGAAGGCTCGCCGTAGCCCCCGGCGTAGCCTGACGTGCACCTCCCCAAAAATGTAACTACACGTCGAGGCGACGCAGACCCAGCGCAGACCGAGAGGGCTGTGATTGGTTTGCTTGGTAGCAACGCATTTCAGGTTCCGTATTTCCAGATTGCGCCATCCCCGCCATCTTTAAACATCTTCTGTTGCGATGTAGATGTTGCAGTATTAAGGCCCATTTATGCTCAACGTTCAATACGGATACAGACCGATACGGACGGAGCCGTCTGTCCGTGCTCCGCATTCATTTCTCTGTGACCGGAAAAGCCGGAAGCTAAACAAAGAATCAACTAGAGACGACGATAACCATTCAGGAAAGGAACGCAGCCTCCTACCGCTCTGGCGGTGAATTGCACCGTGACGAAATGGAGTGACGGAGAAGTTTGAAGGGTTCACGACGGCGTCACGGCAACTACCATTCTTTTTACCCTTTATACCTGTTGTCACTACTTTGCATCATACCTAAATGTATATCTATTTTATGTGCTATAGACAAATGAACAATCTCCACTTATTTTAGCATCAGCTTGGAAGCAAAAACACAAATAATTGTTTTTATATACACTACAGGCCAAAAGTTTGGACACACCTTCTCATTCAATGTGTTTTCTTTATTTTCATGACTATTTACATTGTAGATTCTCACTGAAGGCATCAAAACTATGAATGAACACATGTGGAGTTATGTACTTAACAAAAAAAGGTGAAATAACTGAAAACATGTTTTATATTCTAGTTTCTTCAAAATAGCCACCCTTTGCTCTGATTACTGCTTTGCACACTCTTGGCATTCTCTCCATGAGCTTCAAGAGGTAGTCACCTGAAATGGTTTCCACTTCACAGGTGTGCCTTATCAGGGTTAATTAGTGGAATTTCTTGCTTTATCAATGGGGTTGGGACCATCAGTTGTGTTGTGCAGAAGTCAGGTTAATACACAGCCGACAGCCCTATTGGACAACTGTTAAAATTCATATTATGGCAAGAACCAATCAGCTAACTAAAGAAAAACGAGTGGCCATCATTACTTTAAGAAATGAAGGTCAGTCAGTCCGGAAAATTGCAAAAACTTTAAATGTGTCCCCAAGTGGAGTCGCAAAAACCATCAAGCGCTACAACGAAACTGGCACACATGAGGACCGACCCAGGAAAGGAAGACCAAGAGTCACCTCTGCTTCTGAGGATAAGTTCATCCAAGTCACCAGCCTCAGAAATCGCAAGTTAACAGCAGCTCAGATCAGAGACCAGATGAATGCCACACAGAGTTCTAGCAGCAGACCCATCTCTAGAACAACTGTTAAGAGGAGACTGCGCCAATCAGGCCTTCATGGTCAAATAGCTGCTAGGAAACCACTGCTAAGGAGAGGCAACAAGCAGAAGAGATTTGTTTGGGCCAAGAAACACAAGGAATGGACATTAGACCAGTGGAAATCTGTGCTTTGGTCTGATGAGTCCAAATTTGAGATCTTTGGTTCCAACCGCCGTGTCTTTGTGAGACGCAGAAAAGGTGAACGGATGGATTCCACATGCCTGGTTCCCACTGTGAAGCATGGAGGAGGAGGTGTGATGGTGTGGGGGTGTTTTGCTGGTGACACTGTTGGGGATTTATTCAAAATTGAAGGCACACTGAACCAGCATGGCTACCACAGCATCCTGCAGCGACATGCCATCCCATCCGGTTTGCGTTTAGTTGGACGATCATTTATTTTTCAACAGGACAATGACCCCAAACACACCTCCAGGCTGTGTAAGGGCTATTTGACCAAGAAGGAGAGTGATGGAGTGCTGCGGCAGATGACCTGGCCTCCACAGTCACCGGACCTGAACCCAATCGAGATGGTTTGGGGTGAGCTGGACCGCAGAGTGAAGGCAAAGGGGCCAACAAGTGCTAAACACCTCTGGGAACTCCTTCAAGACTGTTGGAAAACCATTTCAGGTGACTACCTCTTGAAGCTCATGGAGAGAATGCCAAGAGTGTGCAAAGCAGTAATCAGAGCAAAGGGTGGCTATTTTGAAGAAACTAGAATATAAAACATGTTTTCAGTTATTTCACCTTTTTTTGTTAAGTACATAACTCCACATGTGTTCATTCATAGTTTTGATGCCTTCAGTGAGAATCTACAATGTAAATAGTCATGAAAATAAAGAAAACGCATTGAATGAGAAGGTGTGTCCAAACTTTTGGCCTGTACTGTAATTGTAAGTAAATTCAGGCGTCAAGGGGCTAAGCAGTGTCTAGATCTCCCTGCTCCCTCCCAGTGAAACTCTACCAAATAATGTGTTTCGTTGCTCAAAACTACAGGCTGTACTTAAACATTTTTGTATTGCTCACCACCCATGCCGATACCACGGACACAAAGAGTATAGAAGGGTATCAGGAGACAAACTTGTCCCTCTGTCTGTCAAATTCAGACTAAACTGAGATCAAACAGTAAAACTAGGCAGCGCTGATAAAATTATAAACCAAGACTCTGTCACTGTGTTGCCTATTTCTCCCCTCCAATGTTTTCAGAAACATATTTTAGCTTACAGTTTGACTGTAATATGCAACACATTCTCACTCCGACCTTGTCACAAATTGACGTGCTTGGTCAGTTATGTTCATATTCTGTTGCTGACTGCAATCGTCATAAGCACAGAGCAGTCATGTCACTGTGCATGTTACAGTGTAAAGAAACATTGTCTTGTAGTTCTGCCCTTTTTGACAAACACTTATTATTATTGTTCTAACTTAGCACGTATGAAAAGCGTGTGGGTCTACCCATAGATAAAAACATAAAACATATCAAAACCCTTTCAAAAGAAAAAAACAGTCAAACACTTTCTCATTCACCCCACAATTTTGCCAAAATCAGCCTGTATTTTTTTGACAAAATAAATTCAAAAGAAATAACCAATTACTTCCTTGATAAAGCCTCCAATTTCCTATCTAAATAGGCCTGGCACATTGGCACATTCACATTTTGCTGTACACCAGGCAGCCATGCAGCATTAATCTCTTTCACTGGACAGGCCAGACTATGGCAGCTACTCAAGCTGGTTGGAAAACAAGCACACACAAAAAAACATTTAAGAAACACCAGCAACACTTAGCCTGCCATTATAGTACAGCAAGTTCAGCGAGGTCATAGAGGAGGCGCTCTTCTTGGCACTGGCCAAAACCTGCAGGACGAAAACACCATGAGAGAAGAGGAAGCTGGCAGAGGAGACATCAATTACCAGAGTGAAATGGCAAGCTGTGCCAAAGCACTCTCTCAAGTTAAGCAGGGACAATGGCGAAGCTGGGAAATGGAGAGAGGAAACAGTGGAGTTGAAAAGAACTCGGGGACATGGTGATGAGAATTAAACTCATTATCAGTGGCCCCTGTGTACTCCTAATACTGCGGAAACTTTACAACAGGCTAGCTGAGAAGCCAACTTGTCATTCTTTATTAAAAAAAAAAAAATAGTAGCACTCAGGCATGTTTTGTCAGGATGCAAAAAATAGTCCAAGGACAATATACTTGAAAGCCAAACTACATGGGATGACAGGAACAATCACAGACACTCTGACTAAGATGAAGTGGGACAGTGTGGCTGGGAAACCTAGGTGCACTACGCTGTATGTCATCTAATATATATGGTTGAAGAGTTAGACTTGGTTCAGGTGCCATGAGGAGTTCCTTGTATGCCTACGCCCTGATAATGTGGACTTAAAACATTGTGAAGAAAGGCTTTGGACTCATAGGTTGTCTTGTCCTTGAGGACTTACAGTATGTCACTATTCATTGAACCCTTTTCTTTGGCTTATTTTGGATTTATAACACTGTGGTTTTTGACTTTTTATAATCTTACTCGTGATTATTGCATCTTATATTTCTACTAAATCATACTCATTTTTTGCATCTTTTGTTAATTGCCTTTTCGTCCTCTTAAAGGAGCAGTGTGTAGGATTTAGTGGAATCTAGCATTGAGATTGCAGATTGAAACTAACTGAATGCCCCTCCACCCACCTCTTCTTTTCCAAGTGTGTAGGAAAACAAATGGTGGCCTTCACTAAAGCGGAAAAATTGAAAGGTCCTCTCTAGCCAGAGTTTGGTTTTATTCCTTTTGGGCTATGGTAGAAACATGGTAATGCAATATGTTGGAACTGTGGAAGATGACCCGCTCCTTATGTATATACGAAGGGCTCATTCTGAGCTAATTAAAATGCAATGATTGTATTCACTAATGAAAACACAATTATGAATATTATATTCAGTTTCTTCCAATAGATCCTGCTAAATCCGACACACTGCTCCTTTGAAAGACAATGCACCTAAGCAGAGTTTGGGGTGAGTCAAGACCTGTAGCTGCCGTGGGCCTCTAAAGCCCGTTGTGGCAATGTATGTGATATTGGGTTATACAAAACTCCACTCGACTACTTATATATTTCTGGCTGATTTCTTAGTCCTTATGCAGATGATGCTTTGTTTTAGATTTTGTTAATTTTGATAATCCATTATTATTTTATCTTTTTAAGCAAAAGAGGCAACAATTCAGTGGTTCCTGGGTCTTTGAGCTAACTGTATTTTGGTTTTCTTGGTCATTTATAGTAACACATTTTGGGGTTTTGGAGCATTGATCCAGCCTACGACCCATATTTATGTTATTTGTTAGGACCTCTAATGGTCATAGGAATTATGACGGGAGCAAAGGAGGAAGTCAGGTGATGTAAAGAGTAACACAGTCCACATAGGGAGGAAATCTGTGTGGATGGCTGGATCAAACAAACACAGGACTTTGACCCAGGAGACTGCTGTTTGTGTCCCGTGTTAAACAAAAGGTCAATATAACAAACATGTTAATTATTTTAATCCAAACCATGGTGCAGAACTGCAATCGTTTCACAACGTTAACGTCAGTAGCCTACGTGTTTCTGGAACTCTCGAATGGTCATATATGTTTCAGGAGTCAGTAGCAAACAACCTATTTTGTTAGGATATATTAGCTGGTCACAGAAAATGACATTTAGTGACATCACCTCAGGATCACTATTAACTGATATTTACAGATCAAAGCAATATAATTAGTATCTTTTTAATGTTCTTTTCTACTGAGTAAAGGAGTTAATTTGGTGCCTGTGCTCTCTGATGGGAGCTCTGTACCCATCACTACAAATTATCTGGCGTGTCTCATAGCACAGAACACCCAACCTGCTTGTTACTTACATCTCTATTTAAAGATTTGTCATTAAGTCCTGCACCAAGCTACAAAACAGCAGCATTTGAAACTGAAACAAAATAATAGCTTAGTCTTTCACTGGAAAGAAAGACAGTAGGTGGCTTCATAAAAGCTTTCTGAGCCATTGTGCAAAATCTTCCACAAATTTTCTGTTTGCTGATGCAATCTAAAGCATCACGTCTCTCGGCCTCTGCTCACCTGCTGTGACTCCCCCGCTCTCACCCCTTTGTTAAGATGATTGAAGTCCGGTGGACATATTCCAGCTCAGACTGAAAGCTAAAGCCCACTCTGCTGCCTCACAGCCAAAAATGTGGCATGAATACATTATTGTCACTTGCTTTACAGCCTTAATATGTAAAATGTGAAAGTATTGAGCTCTTCTCCACATCCTCCTCCCCCATTTCTCCTGCATGCTCCTCTTTATCATATTCTCACTTTACCAATCTTCCCATCCCTTCCTCCACTTCTCTCTCCTTCCTTTCTGCCTCACTTTATCTCCTAATCCACACTGTCCTATCCCGTTTCCAGCCACACACACACACACACACACACACACACACACCTTAAGACCCTGACCCGCATTCTTTGCAGGGACCAAGAAGTGATGTGGCACCCAGTCCAGGACATGGGACAGTGTAAACAGCAGCAACCCCAGCCAAAGCCTGCAGCCCCTCTCTGGTTGCCCCTCTCAGTGTGTGTGTGTCAGTGTGAAAAGCAAACCCCACCAAACTGCACACAACCCACAGCTTAAAGTGACAGGCCTGGCCCTATAACGCAGACTTTAAACATTCATTTAGGAGCACGAGTTTCTGGTTGTGCCGAAGATTTATGTCTTACTCTTCTACTTTTATGAGCCGGGTGATCTTGCAAGCAGACTGCTCGAACTTCAAAGTGGGTTTGATGGATGTTTTAAGGAATATTTCATCAGTGGCGATGCTTTCAACTTCTTTTAAGTTGCTGCTAAAGTAGTTCAGCCACAATTCAAGCCTCTCTAATCTCCACTCTGCTGTCAGTGGCTGTGTTTTTATCCTTTGCTTGATTTCTGTGGATGTTTTTTGGAAAACATTTGAAAACCCAGTTTACGTGTGTATGATCTGTGCGTGTTTTTTGTACGTGGGTGAGTAGAAGTGCTTGATTTCTTTTTTTTTTTATTATTGTGTGTGAAAGACGAGCTGCAAACCCTGGAAGCCTGTTTTTTCCTCACAGACAGTCGCTATATTCTCCTGCTCTTTAACATGACTGTATATGTTAGTGTAGGTCTGATGTTTTCCTCCTCCAGCAGCTGTTCTCTCATTGGCCTGGCTACAGCCGTGGAAGGTGTGGTCTGGATGAGCGATGCTGCATCCTTTGTTAAACCGTGCACTTTAATATTGAATAGTAAACAGTTAAGAAGCTGCAGCCGCATGTGCTCGATATAAATGTCATGATTTTGCTTTATATTTATCAGAAAAGTCTACTTAATCAAGGGATTTCCATTTTTTCCCTCATCCCCACCTGTGGCAGGAATTGAAGATGTGTCCAGACAACTCAAAGGGATTCAACGGAAGCTGCGACCGTATCAAACTCGGAAACTTGGATTGAACTCCGACTGAAGTTCAGGTAGAGAGAGGACCGCTGATTGAACAGTTTTAAGGATCGACACTTGACTTGGTGAGAGGGAAAAAACGCGAGACGCGTGCGCTTTCCTCTGACCATGATCATGGGCACCATGCGCTCCTCGCCGTGTGCGTAAGCTGCTGTGGAGGATTCACACATTATGAGACGCCATGGCATGGTGTGACCGAGGGGTTCAGACTCTGCTGGCCATCGCGGGGGCCTTCGCCGCCTTTAGTCTCATGACCATCGCCATCGGCACCGACTACTGGCTTTACTCCAGGGCTTACATCTGTAACGCCACTAACGCCACCACGGACGAGTCCCAGATGCAAACCAAGAAAGTCAAAGGCGACCTAACGCACTCCGGGCTGTGGAGGATCTGCTGTATCGAAGGTAAGTTAATAAGTTAGTGACTAGTTATTACGCAAACTTTTTTGTTACTTTTTCTGTTGTGCTCATTGGCACAGCCGAGCATTGTGTCCATAGATGAGCCCCCTGATCTCCTGATCGCTTTACGGTGGGAGGGGGACAATATAGTCAGTGTGATTGATCAAATAGTCAGTACATCTTCTGTCTGTGATCCAGACGAATTCTCCAACTGGGAAAACCCCCAATGAAAATATCTGTAACACTGTTCTTTTGTGCAAAATAAAGTACACGGGCATTCCCAACAAATGATTTCCTGTTTGTTTTGTGTGACGACGCACCAAAACTGGAGATGTGCCAAGGGGTGCATCATCACCAACAGTCATTTCTATTGTTGAGTGCGCTGAATGGGCACAAAGGGTACGTTGGAATGATATTAAATAGGAAAAACTGGAGGGAAAGTGCTGCTTGTTGCGCGCAAAGGCGATGTTGCGCGCGCATAATGCTACGTTTGCGTCAGTTTCCCTCGTAAATGATTTAGTTTGTCACTGAAAAAGAGCACTCAGTAGACAGATGACGGCAAAGAGCCAGAACTAATGTTTTTTTTTTTATGTTTTACATTTTGTTACAAGCAAGAAATGTCTCCAAATCGCCCAGGAATAATTTAAGGACTCGTCCTAATTTTCTCATTAACTCAGGACGGTTGCTTGGCAACTACTTCCATAAAATTGCTTAGACTGATGAAATAATTTTCAGCTACAGAATTCAGCAAGAAACTGACTTCATAAAAATCCTGTCAACATTTTCTCAGCTGTTGCTCTGCGTATCCATGATCCCCCAACACACACACACGCGCGTGCGAGGAGTTTGGGGCTGGGCTCCCTGCGCTGGTCTTACAGCTAGTTGTTGTTTGGACACGAGTGCTTCAGCGAGGAGAATGAGATCAATGAGATCAGTCAGTCGATCCGTGAAAGTAGTCATCACCAGTGACGTCTTCCATCAGCCTCCCCTGTTGTGGCGCTGTCCACTGCTGCTGGTGCTGAAACCTCAACTCTGAATGACTGTGTTCCTTTTAACTAACAGACCAACTAAATAACGAGGCTTAATACATAGAATAAGTCTTACATTTGCGAAAAAACCTCAGATGCATGGGGATGATCATGACACACTAAAAGGCAGAAATAGTTAGTTGCTGACTTGCGAAATATTCTCGTTGTGAACACCATGACAGAAGGCAGAATTTTGCCTACAGGTGGTTCTTTTATGGCCTCTCATTCATGCTTTGTAGCCAAGTAGATGTTCCAGCAATGTGCTGAGCACTGTGATTGCATTATGGACTATAATCACATCACAACACTGAAAATAAGCACATCACAGAATATAATACCGTACTTACAATCATTATAGTTTTTATGACATTTGACACATATTCACCATTCCCTAACTGATCACAAGAAAACACTTGAGTAAAAGTAAAGGAAATTTGTTTAATCCCAAAACCATGTGGTGTTTAGATCTGTGGTTTTCAACCGCTTTATGTCAAGCCCCCCTTAGTTGATACACATTAAGACACTGAGCCTCATTTGATAAGATTTTGCTTCAGGCACTCCCATCTGAAAAGATTTTGGTTGTTAGATATGATTAAGACCAGTTAGTTGTCAACTACAGCAGAGGAGTTAACCGTGGAGGAAGTGAAACCTTATGATCAGAATACTCTTATGGCTCTTACACTGGACTCACCTCTATAACGAATTAAATTGTGAGAATAAACTATTCCGCATTTTTCTGGAATCCCCCCAGAACTCCATAAAGGGAGAGAAAACCACTGGTTTAGATGAACTCATGACAAGGAAGCTTGCATCTCCTATGTTCTTCCTTGTGACCAGAAGGCAGCGTCTCTCAGACATTGCAGTACTTGCCCAGAGGTTTGTCTCATATGCAGATGAATGCAGTCCCACACCACACACTTTTGCTCTGCACTGTTGCTACTCTTACTGGAGTTTGATACATATAAAAATGCATGACTATTTATGGATTTCCTGTAAAGTTAATCAAAAGACACGTTCCCTTCTCCCCCACTTCCAACCCTTGAGAGTACCATCAGCAGAAGTGAAGCAGAGTGCTTGCTGTTCTTAAGCATCTGTCATCTTTTCCACTATCTTCGCTTTCCCTGCATAAATTGCTGGATGTGTGTTACACACAGCGGAGAGTGAAAGTAACACTTCTTCTCT
Organism: Epinephelus lanceolatus; assembly: GCF_041903045.1. Taxonomy (NCBI): domain Eukaryota; kingdom Metazoa; phylum Chordata; class Actinopteri; order Perciformes; family Serranidae; genus Epinephelus; species Epinephelus lanceolatus. Next base: position 15,576,512 of record NC_135736.1, read on the forward strand.
TGCTGTGTCTCTGTCACACATCACATCAGCACTATTGCCATACAGCTGTGAAATTCAATTTAACTGGCTTCTGGCGGCACACCTGTAATCTACAAGTGATGCTAGCTGAACCCAAAAGACTTTATAAGATTTTGGTGAAATTAAAATGATAATGACATCCAGTGACTCGTACACCAAAGATCTTAGTGACTTCCCAGCATATAAGCAGTTGGGATACACCCTCTAAGTGTCTCTCTTTGGCTAAATACATAGTTGAAATGTCAACCTATTATGTGTTTCCTTTTTTCTATCACATTCATAATGTTACAGCAAAAACCTTTTTCAATTTTGGCTATAAGGTGACATCAGATGGTAACATTATTTGTTCATCTGCTCCATGCATACTACGCTGCTACGTGTAGCTACATGTAGCTACATGCTAACATCAGGAAAACATGTAAACCTGGTCGCAGATGTTGCGGATTTCCTCCAGATTTTGGATCATATTCCTGCGGGAACATGCAATTTTTTCACAGTAGAAAATGCTATACTCCATTACAGTCATGCCCCTGCTGCAGCATGGATGCATAAAGAGACCTGGATACAGCGCTGGGGGCGGGCCTTGTTCATTTCTATGAAAGTTGCTCAGTGGCACAATAAGCCAAAAAAAGGTGATTTCAGATATGATATTACCCAGATCTTCCACATCATGGGGCCCACAGAGCAGCCACACAAGAAACTTACGACAGCTGAGCGTCTAACTTCTGGTTTAGCCTTCCACTGACTTGAATGGGGACAAAATGATTCAATCATGTGGCTCTCTAGACTTAAGAAATGGTATTGGACTGCATGGATCAAATCCTGACGGTGAAAAGAGCCATTTCGTGGGGGTTGTGACACACAGATGTTTCTTTTGCAATGTTAGTCTATAGGAAAAAGTTTCTTTGGGCCCCATGGCATGTTGTAATTCCATGTTTGGCCACCATATAAATTTGGCTTCAAAGCACAGAGCTGTTCTGTAGGGCTTGGGTTGCAATGATTGTGCAGAGACTCTGAGATACGGAAGTCCAAAATGCTGACCAATCTAGGCTGTTTTGCGAGACGGGCTTAAAGAGACATGCTAAAACGAAGGCCTTCAGAAGGAGGTTGAATGCAGGCGTTCCAGCATCGACAGTATAAAGAACAGTAAAGCATGTAAACATGTTCTAGTAGAAACCCAAAGCTCAAGTATGAACCTGAAGATGAGCATCATTGGTCCATTTTATGAGAAAAGACTAAATAGGGGTCATAGCTTTAATTGTCCGCTCATTTAACTGTCCACTTGAGATATGATCTTTTCCAGGAACAAAGAACAAGATGGAATCCAACCACTTATATCAGGTCAAATGAGCAGCATAAATAATGGGTAAGCCCAGGGACACGTTGGCTAACCTTGTAGAAGAAATTACGCTTGTCGCTCTTATGTGCCAAACAGACGCCTGTATGAGTGTTGTGTCGTGTAGAACAAGGAGGAGGTTCGCTGAAGGTGAGCAATGATGGCAAATGAGCTTTAAAAGGAAACAAAGTGAAGTCTTGTTCCGCGGCCATTCATGCTGAAACACGACAAGAGCTCTCACTTAAGCCATCACCCCTGATAGCTGAACATGCCAGAGTGGCACTAAAACATACAACGTGTTTCAAACAGACATTTGGTCCGACTTCAAATGGGTAAATCCTGCTGATTTGCTGTGAGCCAACATCTCACCAAGTTTTATTTTTCATAATGTGATTGTTGTTTGAGATTCTCAGTGTTGTAAAGGCTGCTTTCTGGTTCCGTAGCTTTGTTAGTGTGTGTGCGTTTCCGTGGAGCACCGGAGTATGTGTGTGTTAGTCTGGTGAATGCATTAGTAAGATGTCAAAGGCGTCCTCTGAGAAGCGGAGCTAGAAATGTGATTCTGGGTTGCCGGGGGGAGGTTGCCATGGTGAAGCTATGCTGAGTAATAAAAGATGGGCTCGGGTCTCTCAGACAGATGGGCTCTGGGGAGATACCTCCCCTACTGAGCTCACTCTCTTTCTCTCTCTCCTTTCTCTATCTCTCTCAGCGTCATTCCTCTGATTATTAACTCCCTGGACTTCTCCATGTTTTATTCATTAATACAATTATTTTACTTTGACATCTTCACTTCTGGTTTGATCGTACAAAATAAAACTCTTTTTTTTAATGTCTTTATCCTGTTATCTTTTACCGTACACCTGTGACTGCTTTTTCCCCAAGACCTTTGGGATGACACAATCAAGAGAAAACATCCAATTACAGTCAAACACTGATCTTATAGATATAAAATACATGCAAGATACACTCTCACACACACAGTATGATAATTATATAACACAATGATTGCCTCTGCCATCGATCCAAAGAATGTGCTTGGTACATAAAAGATCAAAAGGAAGCTGAGAGGGAGTCGAAGAGGAAAACACTTTAGAACACAGGAGGGAGAGAAGGTAATTGAGACATGATAGTGGTGAGTGTTTTAAGAAGAGACAAGATGAGGGTTTAAAGAGACTGAAAGAGTGAGGTTGAGAGAGTGGAGTTGGTGGAGATAGACTCTTTGAGTCTGGGCTGTTGAGGATGTTTCATCACTTTATCTCTTGCTTTTCATTCTCTCTCTTTCCCAGCACTCTCAGATTAACCATGGAGATGTAGCAGACAAATGTGACACTGAAATTTTTATGCTGATGGCTGGGATGAAATCATGCCGCAATGTTAAGTAAGAAACGTACTAAAGGTGCCTCGTGTAAACAGCTACTGTTTTGTTTACATGTAGCGTTCCTCATCAGATCACATCATGTGCGCCCTCACAGCCTAACAGACATGGTGAATGCATTCCTAGCTCGTAAATGATTTCCAACACAGAATTTGTAACTGATCTGGATGAGCTGTCTACCACAAAATGCCATGTAGCCCAAGGCCATGCTAACTAGGTGCACAAAGCCACTCAGGCATACAAAGACTCAGCCAGTGACTGCAGCTAACGAGCTAACGTCCACATGGATTTTGATGTTATAGCCACAACACAGCTCGCCACAAGCCAAAACAGTGCACGCCCCCTCAAAATCCCATCACTGTAAGGCTATTCACTGGTGTTCACAACCGCACATGTTAGTGAGGCTGAATGTTAATGTTACATACAGTACAGTGGCTTTCAAGGCACTCTGGGGAGTAGTCTCACATAAGCCCTGTTTCCACCAGGCAGTACACTACGGTTCAGTTTGTCCTTTTTTTTCCCATTTCCACTGTAAAAGTTGTGGATGGTACCAATGGAACTGTTCTGTACCGGCCCCATTTTTGGTCCCCCCTCTGTTGGGGTACCTAGCACACAGATCTGGCACCAAAAGGTGTAACTGTGAACACTGCAGTCTGTTCATTGGTCAATAGCGAATGGTCACTCTGCTCAGGGCTGAGTTGTGGCTGGTTTTATGTAACCTCTGTTCATACATCAGTAAACTATAACTATAAAATGAAAGAGGAAAAAAAAACTTCATTCACTGGGCCGACTGTCGGCAACTTTTAAGGTGGAACGTTCACTTGTAATATTACTCAGTGCATGGTTTGATGACATGAATCAATCAGCACACCTTAAATTTTAGTTAGAAATTTCAGAGTTGTGGCTGGTTTTGAGGCTCATGTACTGTAACCGCTGTTCATACCATGGAGAGGTTTATTAGTAAACTGTAACTATAAAATGAAAGGACGTTTTGCTGCCTCTCACAGCAGCTGTGGTCTAAGAAATTTTTTTTACTGGGTCGACTGCCAGCAACTTTTAAGGTGGAACGTTTACTTGTAATGTTACTCAATGCATGAGTTGACAACATGAATCCATCAACAAACTTAAATTTTAATGTGACAACTTTGACCATTACTTTAGTTTTTATTGTCTCTCTTGGATGATTTTTAGTAATGAGTGAATCTTCAAGCCTTTAAAAATTAATAATTTCAACCAGATTATGTGAACTGCACATATCCCAATCCTCATTTGAAGGAGAAAAAAAAAGCATCGTGGAGCATCATTCCTGAGGCCTACAGCAATACTAAACCCCTGAGCTTGCCTTAGAAGGACTAAATGCACAAACCCACTCTTTTTAAATATCCCATCAAGAGGGACTCTCGCTGCAGCGTGTTTTATGTAGTTCTGAAAATGCTGGCATACAACCCCGTTCTTTGGACAATAAACGAGGTGCACACTAATGGAGGAGGAAATACAGTGAGTGCTGGACGGAGCAGTGAGTGACCTAGGGCCTGGATACCATGTCTGAAGGGTTAGTTTTGGTTCCAAAGGTACCATACCGAAAGTGTTTGATGGAAACCGGGCTACAGCCAGACTTGTCTCATAATGTGCCAGCACTGGAGAAAGGTCTCGCTGAAACCATTGTAATTCTGCACTTAGGGGGAAAAATGCTTTGGGTTGTTTATATTTTTTTAAACCAATCATAATCGTCTTGGGCGGCGCTAAGCCCAGGATGCAGCGATGGTGCTCTGCCAAAATCAGGAGGGAACTTGGTTTGGTGGCCCTGGTATTAAAATGGCTACAAAAGAAAAGGCTGCATAAAACATTAAAAGACATTTTAACATGTGAGCTTCTAGCTTCAGGTTGAGGTTGTTGTTTCATGCATAGCGCTAAAATGAAGTGTGGAGATACGCCTGGCTATGCTTATTTCACGCAGTGACAGGGATTTTAAAAAACATGCAGGAAACGTCTGAGAGAGGCAGCCACTGACAGGCTTATACCCACAGTCTACATCCCGTAACCTAGACTCCATGTGGAATAGTTACGTTTATATTCAGTGTTAACGCATTGTGTGTTTCTTTAAAGGCTGATATATTTGCTGAATGCATTTCCTTCCTCATGAAAAATAGCAGAGTGGAATTTGTTTTGTTTTATTTTACATTTTGTATCGTTTACATCGAGTTTTGCCAGCTTGCAGTCTTCTTCTCCCTCCTGTTTGCTGGCACATGTTTCTTGACGCTTCACTGCAGCCTATTTTCAAACAGAGGTATTGTGTGAAGTCTTTGGCAGGTGTGTGTCACATCACCCACATGCTTGTACGTGTGCACAAGATCCAAACAAAAGGTGACCTGCTTATATCACAATTGCTTCATATTCTTACCAGTGGTCAAAAACTTCACAGGGTACCTTTACATCAGGCACATCTGCTGAATAGATGTTTTGTTACAGTGAACAGGTTGATCCAGATTCTGTTCTCTTGGTGAGAAGAGAAATGTTTTAATATTGTGCCTACTGAAGGATCTTGACCTTATCTTAACATCCAAATTATGAAACTGCAACATGAAGGATTGAGAAGTTTCTTGTTGTAAGAATACGGTGGTGCAGTGGTTAGCATTGGGTGGGGTAGCCCTTCTTACAGAGGTTGCATGTTCTTGGTTCAGCTTGGGTTTTCTCTGGGTACTCCGGCTTCCTCCCACAATCCAAAGACATGCAGGTTAGGTTACTTGGTGACTCTAAATTGCCCGTAGATGTGAATGGTTGTCTGTCTCTATGTGTCAGCCCTGTGATAGGCTGGCAGCCTGTCCAAGGTGTACCCTGCCTCTTGCCCAATGTCAGCTGGGATAGGCTCCAGCCCCCCCACGACCCTCAAGAGGATGAATGAATGATTGACAGAATAACAGAGTTCATACTGCTGGTTCACATTTTATTGGGTGTCTGAGAGAATCCAAGCTGTGTTCAGTCTAGTTTTTGGACGTGTTATCGGTTTCGCACAGATGATGCATGTCAACATCCACAGGTGTGTTATACATGTCAGGTGTAGCTCCAGTGCAACTAACACAGTAGCGAAGGCAGAAATGACAGGATGCGGCGGCAGAATCAGACATCGGACTTTTAATTCAAAGTCTAACCTTTCAATATTCATAATGCGCCAATGTTTTATTCTCTTAAAAGTGGAGGGAAGATTTTCTCGGTGAAGAGACTGGGTCTTTGAAAAGAAGGTGCCTGAGGGCTTGATAACTTCAGAACCTCAGATTCACAGCAGCCCGTCCTCACATGCTTTCTGACATGGTTGGAGGTGAAAACAAGACAGTTCAGGACTTGTTTCGATATTCTTTACCAAAAAGAGACTCTATAACTTGTTTGTCTCATAGACATTATGTTTAACCTCTTTCTTAACTGGAGAATCTGGTGCCCTGCTCTATTATAAAGGCACAATATTTTTCCTGTAACTGTTGTCATTTTGTCCCTGCACAGGTTGTTATCATTGTTATCACCATCAGTCACATTAACACTCGGTGTGCTTTTGGCTCCTCTGCAGGTATCAACAAAGGAAGCTGTTTTCGGATCAATCATTTTCCAGAGGATAACGACTACGATACAGACAGCTCAGAGTACATCTTACGTAAGTCGCTGCAACCTCTTCATCTTCAAACACTTAAACCCTTAATCCTCTGTCTCTTTTCTTGGAGTGGTGATGGAGTTATCACAAGGGTACTTAATGTGTCATGACATCTCTATCCCTCCCCCATAAAAGCCTGATGTCATAACAGTAATTGGAGCAATGGAGATGATGAAGTGTGTTGTGTGCTGATGAGTAATTGGTCTAAAACATGACTTTACTCACGTAAGATCTCACGTCTGTCCAAAGTAGTTTGATGAGGACGCACACTGGTCTCGCAGTTCAATCCATCTATCCATATTGCTTGAGGTTTCAGATCAGCTTCACTCTGCATGTCACATTCTAGGTTGCCCTATGCCCCAAAGCAACTGATTCTGTCTTACAATGTCTTACAACACCCTGTTGTCTAAAATGATGAATTTCATTACGCTCATGGATTCACTTGGTTAGCGTCACAGAAAGGCAGGGACGTCTGCTAATCAGGCTTTAGTGTCTGTGGAAGTATTCATCTGACGAACCTGAGGCAGTTTTTCCTCGTCTTTCACTCACTTTATTGCTGCACTTATGGCAGAGTTACTGCATGCATCAACCAGGAGTGCCATATTTTGTTATTTTTAGGACAACTTAAAGGGACAGCTCATCCCGAAATCAAAAATACATGTTTCCTCTTATCTGTTGTGCTATTATCAATCTAGATTGTTTTAGTGTGATTGGCAAAGATATTGGCCTTCTCTCAATGGCACTCAGCTTGTGATGCTCAAAGCCGCCAAAATAAATAGATTAAAAGATAACCCAAAGACCTTGTTGTGAGCAGTTTTACGTGGGCACTATTTTCTTTTTACTGAACTACACTCGCCGACCGTATCGCCTTGCAGAGGAGAGCAAACATCTACTCATGGACAAGAGGCTCACGCTTGTGACACTGTGAGGTTTAAACATTATTTCCGTTCTCCTCAGCTGAGCAGTAATGTTAGCTAACTCAGTGGTGCTATGAGCTAGCAGAAGATGCACGCTTCTTTTTGCGCAGTGATACGGTTTGTAGGTGTAGTTTGGTAGAAAGAAAATAGTTCCTACATGAAACTGCCAATGACAAGGTCTGTGGATTATATTGAGATTAACTTTGAGCACAAGTTTCATCTAGTTACATCATATTCGACAGAAGGCAGACATCTCTACGGCCAATACCTCCAACACTCTGCGGCTCACACCTAGATTGATTACATATAAAAGCCTTACAGGTAAAAGGGAAAATGTGTATCTGCTGTTTGCCTCCATAGGGTTTAAGGGATCAGAAAACCCAAATTTACTATATTCTATGTTTTATAATGTTAGTGTGAGAATTCTTCTGCTAGACACATGTGACATTTATATTACATGTGTGCAGCCTTCTTGTTAACAACAGAAGTTCAGTTTACATTCATGTTACTCACCAAACTCCTTTTTTGTCTTCTTGGCCTTTAAGAAATGTGCTGAATGCATCCTTCCTCACAGGACATATGCAGAGTTTATGTTTTAAGTATTTTGGATCCCTCATTGTTTACATCTGTGGATGTTGACTAGCAGCTTTCTTCTTCCCTGTCTTTCCTGGCACATTGCTGCATATGTTGACATGTTACAGCCACCTGTTGATCAATGAATATACAGGAATGTGTATCACATCCAGGTAGGGAAAATGGGGACCCACAAGAAAAGGTCAAACACTCCACAGGGAACCTTCAATATGATTAAACTGATCTAATCAATGATTTTGTATTAACAATGGATGAAATGACTATGTGTAATGTAAAAGGCATTTCTCTTAGTGTTGAACCCACACAGAGTTATCACCAGACTCTGCGGTTCGACTCAGTTCTACTCAGCATTTTAATGTCTTTAAGGTCATTGTTTTGGTTTTTACAACCTGCAACTTTACTGTTTTGGTTCCGTTTCAACGCTCTCATCAACCTTTTAATTCAATTTCAATACAATTTCAATTTTATTTATAAAGCCCAATATCACAAATCACAATTTGCCTCACAGGGCTTTACAGCATACGACATCCCTCTGTCCTTAGGACCATCTCAGTGGATAACGAAAAACTCCCCCAAAAAACCCTTTAACGGGTGAAAAAAACGGTAGAAACCTCAGAAAGAGCAACTGAGGAGGGATCCCTCTTCCAGGACGGACAGACGTCCAATAGATGTCGTACAGAACAGATCATCATAATAAATTAACAGTAATCCATATGACACAATGAGACAGAGAGAGAGACAGAGACAGAGAGAGATGCAGGACAGACAGTAATGACAGTAGCTTACAACAACATTAATGAAAGTAATAATATTATAATTATAGTTCTGGTTACTGTGGTACAATATGTTGAAAGTATATATTAATATCTGATAGTATATATGTATGACAATAGTCATATGTGTATAATAACAGTAGAAGTATGACTAATGACTAATGATGGCAGCAGCAGCAGGAGGCATCTGGCAGGACCACGGCAGCAGCACAACCACACACGTCACGCTGTCCAGGCACCGCTGTGATAGAAGTTAACCAATGAGACAGTGGAGCACAAAGGCTCCGGAGAAGAAGCCGAGTTAGTGACATCCAGAATGGCCGAGTTAGCTAGATGCAGTAATAGAATACGAGAGAGAGAGAGAGAGAAGGAGAGAAGGTGCCCGGTGTATTATAGGGGGGTCCTCCGGCAGACTAGGCCTAAGTCAGCCTAACTAGGGGCTGGTACAGGGCAAGCCTGAGCCGGCCCTAACTATAAGCTTTATCAAAGAGGAAAGTCTTAAGTCTAGTCTTAAATGTGGAGACGGTGTCTGCCTCCCGGACCGTAACAGGAAGATGATTCCACAGGAGAGGAGCCTGATAGCTGAAGGCTCTGGCTCCTGATCTACTTTTGGAGACTTTAGGGACCACGAGTAACCCTGCGTTCTCAGAGCGCAGTGTTCTGGTGGGATAATATGGCACTATGAGCTCTCTAAGATATGACGGAGCTTGACCATTTAGAGCTTTATAAGTTAACAGTAGGATTTTAAATTCAATTCTGGATTTTACAGGGAGCCAGTGCAGAGAAGCTAAAACAGGAGAAATATGATCTTGTTTCTTAGTTCCTGTTAGTACACGTGCTGCTGCATTCTGAATTAGCTGGAGAGTTTTTAAGGACTTACTAGAGCTACCTGATAATAGAGAGTTACAGTAATCCAGCCTTGAGGTAACAAAAGCGTGAATTCAGCAGCTGTTACAGCGAAAAAGATCACTGTACGCTATCTGCCCACTACCAGTGCTGGAGCAAGCTCATTTGGTGCCCTAGAGAAGTTTCCTCCACCCACACTCAACCCCCCATTTAAAAAAAGAAAAAAAGAAAAAAAAAAGTATATCATTTTCTTTTATGTTTGATTTTTTTGAATGTCTCCTTCCTCTTGGTGACACCCTGTCATTAACAAAATTGGCCAGTGTTTGGTGATCAAAGAGCATTTATCACCCAGAGGTCCAAAGATTAACCTCAGAGTTGATGAGACCAAAAGAGAGCTAAAAGACAAGTGAATGTTTACTGTATTATTATGTATTAATATGTCGGTGTTGTTTTTACAATTTGTTGTGCTGCCCCAAGTGGCCAAAAAGTATTACTGCAGATTTAAACACCTCATGACTAATGATAATAACAATGCATGTTGAATGAATGAACCTCATTATCTATTGCAAGTACTGTCAAAACTATTACTACTACAGTACTAGTGTCTTAAAATCAGCAATGTCATTTTTTCTACAGCTACAACTAATTCTACTTTTAACATGACTTTATTGACACATATAAATGCTGCTCAGCCTTTGTCACATAAATTAAAAGTGACGTATGTCTTAATTCCTATTTAAAAGAAGGCTTCACTGTCTCGTATGAACAGGTATAGTGCGTGCATCAAGCCTATTCCCCATCCTCAGTAACGTTCTGCTGATGTTGGGTGGCCTGTGTGTCGGGGTTGGACGCGTCTACAACAACAAGAACAACATCCTGCTCAGCGCTGGCATTCTGTTTGTGGCTGCAGGTAGGATGAGACTGACAGCACGCTACAGATAAACACACAGACTAGTGCAACAAAAAATAAATAGATTCTGTGCAGTGCCAGAGACAGAAAGAAGGAGAAGACAGACACAATACAAGAGGGTCTCCCTTTGGTGGCTGTGTTTCATGTCTTTCTTTTCAAGTTACCTCAACTTTTCCTTTATTTGTTGTGTTTTTACACAACACAACAAATAAAGCACGGATATCCAACACACTTGTAGCGCACCTTTCCTTCCCCTTGAATCTGTTGTTTCTCTCTAATTGGCGGTGATAAATAATTCTATGTGAATGTGCAAAGAAGCGTGACAGAAGGTGACAATGTGCAGGAAAGGTGTGACTGTTCAAGTTGTGTTTTGTTGACAATACCTCATTGTTTCATTAGGGGATTCTATCACTCATTAAGGAATAGAGCTAACTTGTGAAGATGATTTTCTCAGGTGATGTGCTGAAGATATACTGTAGGTGTAGAGTGTGTGTGAGCCTCTGGATAAACACTGTGCTGTAGTGTCATCTGTCGGCTTTATCATCCACTTATATGCTTAAACTTTAACATCCGTATGCTTTTTGTTCTCTCCTTGTCTCACCTCTCTTCTCCTCAGGCCTGAGCAACATCATCGGCATCATTGTCTACATCTCCAGCAATGCCGGAGATCCCAGTGACAAGAAAGACGAGGACAAGAAGAACCACTACAACTACGGCTGGTCCTTTTACTTTGGCGCCCTCTCCTTCATCGTGGCTGAAGCAGTGGGCGTCCTCGCGGTCAACATATATATTGAGAAAAACAAAGAGACACGCTTCCGAGCCCGGCGTGACTTCATCAAGACCACCTCCTCCTCTTCGCCATACTCACGCATCCCAAGTTACCGTTACAGACGAAGGCGCTCACACTCCAGTTCGAGGTCAAGTGACCCGTCCCGTGACCCCTCTCCAGTGGGGATGAAGATCGGTGGAGGAAGTGGTGGAACAGGAGGAGGAGGAGGAGGAGGAGGGTTGGGGATGGGTTTGCCAATGGGGGATATATCTCTGTACGCCCTCAGTAGGGACCCTCTGAAGGGCGGAAGTGCGACTGCAGGGCCCTACAGTCCAGAGAGGGACTCTGGGTTTTTACAAGTCCACAACTGCTTTCAGAAGGATGTGAAAGATGGAGTGAACAGGAGGACCACGCCGGTATGAGGTCAGGAGTGTATGACTGTGTAAAACAATAGGCTTGATGGAGCACATTAGATATTGTACAGCTGATGAGAAAGGACAACTCCTCCCCGGGGCTGTTCAGGCAGCGGCAATGTTGAAAGGTCAGGCCTCAAAATTGTTTTTCCATTGCGTCCCTCTGTGACAGAAAAGTGCCAATCTGTGTTGCATTTGGAGGAAGAGGGAAGGTGATATCAGAACAACTTTTTACGATATCTAAAATGTGACTGCAGACCGTTTGTAGCAACATTTGAAGAGTTTAATTCTAAAATATGATACCCACCATGTGTAAGTGACTTCTCCTCCTCCTCCTGAAAAATATCGTATATCTTCGGGTGTTCTTTAAAAGATAATTGCTTGATTAAATAATTAAGCTTTTATAGACTTGATGCTCAATATAATACAGATTCTGAATATTGAACTTCAGGTAATGATTTTTTGTATAGCATTTTGGAAAAGAACGTATTTCTTTTATTCTGAGACAAAAAGATGTTTGTCTCCAAAGTTGTTTGCTCAAATGAAGTGATTCATGTGATTGTTTGAGTATTATTGTATTGTATTTGTTTGTAACTTAACACAACTGGTGCTAACTTAATCTGTACACCTTTGATAGTCTTAAGCCTTCTCAACTGCCATTTAAATACTCCTACTGTATCTCAATAACCTCTCTCTTAAGCTTGTGTGAGTCAGGTGGTAAATATGTGTGCTGCGGTATGTGAAGTGTGTGTTATTGCTCTGAGACACTGCCACGCTATGACACATATGGATTTCTGTAGATATATAGCGACAAAAATGACAAGGCACACAGTAATGTTAGTACATTCCAGTATGCTGTGTGATATATCAGTGTAAACATTGTTTGTACAGACTGTGCCGTTTGCTCTCCATTCGCTCAGGGACGATGTATGGACACAAATGAATCTTACTTTTAGAGATGTAGAGCTTATCACGAGAGAGAACAAATATGTTTCAGTTGTTTTCCTTATCTAAGCCAGACAGACTGTTACTGTGTGTAAAAACAGAGGTGAGATCACGCTGTGTGTGTTGCTGTTAATTAACATGTGTCTGTACTGCCTTTGTGTTAAGAGGGTTTTTGATATATTTGTAGTCGATGCGGAACTTCTATTCAAAGTATTTCTGTAGTCTTATTGCCCCATATCAATTTGTTGTCATTATAATTTCAAAGGAATTGAGAGTTTGTGTTATGTGACGTCCTGAATTTGACAACTATCTTTGCATGACATTGAAAAATGGCATTATTATGGCAATGGATGGCTACATCTGTACACATATCCAGTTAATCTCATGATCTGTTCAGGGGTTAAAGGGTGAGTTTGGCATTTTTCAACTTGGTCCCTGTTTTTACATGTTTTTGTGTCTAACTGACTAATGGGAACAATTTTTGAAATTGGTCCAGTATTGAGTGAGAGCACTGCAGCCAGCAGCCGTGAAACAGAATGCAATGTAACCACTTGGGGGCAATTATGCACTGTGAATTTATGCTCAATCACAGTGCTTGTTTTTGCCTCTGACAGGCTCAGATTATTATTCTAAGTGTCTGAGAATATTGTTGAAAGGATTCCTTACAGAGATAGACCTTTTTGTGAAAGAGTAAGATCCTTTTTATTAACCAGAAACAGCCTCAGTTTGCTATCGTTAAATCCACCAGACTACATTTAAATATATAGTAATTTTAGTGAGTAGAGACCTAGAATATTTTCACATCTAACTGAGTTAATTAAGGTTTATTTCATCTAAACCAGAGTTAGTGATGTTGGACTAGTGGAAAGACAAAGTAAGATGGCTTTTGTGATTTTATTTTGTTTTTGTCTACTTTTGATAAAGTGTGTCTTACATTTTTAAAATGATTTAAATGGAGTCTGGTGGGTCTGGTGATAGTGATTTCAGGGCTGTTTCTCATTAAATAAACAGGATTTTATCCTTGATAAAAGCTTCTATCTCTGTAGGGTAATTTCCATAATGCTGTTGGGCACTTATATGAAAAATCTGAGCTCATCAGTGGCATAAACAAGCACATTTAGAAGATATAAACTGACCGTATGAACATGCCCTTAGTGTTTAGACTTAGACATAAATGGGAAAATAGGATCCAGCTAAGTCCAAATTTATCCTTTAGTGCAAAAAGTTGTTTTTTTTTGTATGTTAACAAGAAAATAATGACAATAAAGGAAACTGAACAACAGCAACATGAAACAGAAAATACATTTTGTCACATTACAATGAAAAAGGAGACTCGGGGGGAACAGGACAGATGACAGTCATTTTACATGCAATAAACAAATTGTGTTATATGGTTTAATTTTGTTGTGCAAGGTTTCTGTGATTTCGTCTAGAGTGGAGTGTTCTGTTGACAAATTGAGCCAGTGTTATATGATCGTTTTAGCCGCAGTTAATGCTATTAGTGTTGTGTGACATTAAGTGCAGAGAGGTTACCCAGGGGTGACATGGATGGACTCATGGGGATGCTGAGGCAGAATATCTGGGATAGCTTGCTCTTGACCTCCGACCAGTAAGATCAAAGCGTGCAGAGTGTGATGGCATCTGTTGCATGTGGACAGTTAGGGCATTTTGTAGTACCAGAGAATCCCATGAGGAAGAGTTGTCTTAGCCCTGTGAAGAACCTTTATTGCATTAATTGGGTTTTAGAATTGCAAGTGTTGGAAAATGTCTTGTCACATTCTACTTTGTCAATTTTGGGATTTTTGTGTGTTAAGTTCTGATATCAATGTAGGTACTGATACAGTGTTTTTGTGATGAGAAAAAATATACATATATATACATTTTGGGGGGCCTTCAGTGACTTTAATTATGGATAGGTGTATCATTATGGAAATACTGATGTTTAGTTTCTCCCTCTTTCAGCTGGTCAAAGGTCATGAACAAGCCGCCACTGAACAGGTGCCCCACCCAGGCTGACACCTCCCCTCTGCTCCCATGCTGTGAAGAACAAAAATAACCCTAACCCTTACCCTGACCCTGACCCTGACCCTCGGTCAGGACTCTTTCCATTCAGCCACATGCTCTGACTTTCATTACATCACATTAAATACCAGCTATCCTAAATAGTGACTGCTGAGGCTCAACTAATTACACTTAACTTCAGTTTTAGACTTGCTTGTGGTTTAATGCAAAAATATGAACGAAGAATTGGTCCACTGCGTTTGTTTTTCTCTATAGAGGAAGTATTTAGCTAATGACGCGGGGCTGATGGGCCTGCTAGGCTCTGCTATGAAACTGTGTGGCAGACAGTCAGGCAACCACAGGGTGTTAAAGGAAATCGGCATCAGCCAACTTAATGCTTGACTGAACTAACAGGCTCCCAAATGCTCATCCAGACTTCAAAAAGCTTGTCTCCTTGTCTCCGAACAAAAGCCGGAGCAAAGCAAGCGTTGTGTGTGTGGAGGGTTAGTAAAAGTTCAAATTACTCATTCTTGGTATAGTACACGCTCGACTGGGTCCCATGTCAGCTCCATGGTTTGTTTCCCAGTTGAATATTTTTAGCAGCAGTTGGAATTGGCTTAATTTGGTTGTTGGTTAGTGAATCAGTGTCATGGCGGTTGCCATGCGTACTTAAATGACAGTGCCATGAGAGGGCATGTAGTTTGTGTGAAATCTCTCTCCCAGCTATTGTTGTCATTCAAGTCACTGACGTGGACAAGGGGAAGCCTCGAATTAGAATTGACTTATTTTCATTCTGCGTGTGTCTGATGTATCTTTGTCATGCCAAACCAGTCTGATGACCTTGTTTTCCATTCCAGCCCTGAATTTGAGCAATTCCTCTTCACCCCGTCCTCTGTCCATCACCCAGGCTGTTAAGCCCCATGCATTTGAATGCCATGGACCCTCACTGGTATTTTCATCCACAATAAAGCTGCGCCTCCACTCCCTCCTGTCGTGCGCCAGCAAAATGTCTCCTCCAGTAATTGAGAGGAAAATGGCAGGGTCACCTCTCCATGCAGTCACAAAAGTAGCCAACGTGCTTGTTAGCATCGGTACCTTGCTGTGCAGGGCGGATAAAATAACGCTTTGGGATCTCAACTCAGGTTCTGCCTTTGTAACTTGATTTGCTGGCATGACAAATGGTTCAGCACCCTTCATGGTTCACACTTCAGCTATGTTTATACTGAACCTGATACACCCGACGCCATAACAAAGCATTTACAGCCAGCAATGATTTCTTTAAAAAGCACTTTAACAGCTGTAATTTTAGTCGAAGATATTTTGAATTTAATTATAGGTCATACGTCTCCTCTTGTAGGAGGAATGATTTGTGGTCATTGCTGAACAATATAATTACAAGTACAATTTGCAGGTGTAAGTGTTACAACAATTCATTACAAATCTGGCATACATTTGTATAAAACAGAGCCATTAACCTGACATTAGATTTTCTGTCATTAAATAATGACTTGTTGACCTCATTTTAAGCCCTCTTGACGATATTTGTGCACACAGAGATAAGATCTTTATCAAACACAGGACAAAAACAACATATTTTTCTTTTCTAAAACCACAGTGTCTGACTAGTATAATGTCATTAACTGTCGCCAGTGGTGAGAGCAACATTGAACACCATGTTGCTGCTTGGAGAGCCATTTTATTCATTCATATGAGGGAATAACTGTTAACATGTTAATTTAATATTTTGAGATCTTCACACTGTTTATTTGCACACCACGTATTTAGAGGTGACAGGATGGATGTTAAAGCCCGATGTGATTTCCTCCTGAGTGATCCCATCTCCGCAGGCAGCGCCCTCTCCTCCCTTTGAAAATTTAAAGTGGCTGAGATTTCTCCCAGCAAGTGGGCTTGATTCCTCGCTCCCTGTTGATATATCGGTGCCATACTGTCGATCCAGGAACCGCAGGTGTCCATTACCATGACATCTGTCACTGTGCTAAGACTGGATTTAGCCGGCAGAAGTTAGAGCTTAACCTTTTTTATCCTCTGTGGCACATGAAAAACAGCAGACCATCATGGCTGTAATTTTTGCAATGTTTGCAGAAATGCAGCATATCTGAGAACAAGCAGAAATCACCTGCTTTAAACCTGTGAATATGACCTAATCAGCTCTTTCAACACGTTTGACAGGAGGTGAGAATAAGTCCTCAGGTGACATGACGACACAATGACAAGATGTCTTCTCCCCAGTAAACATTAACAAGGTTAAAAATATGAGGGCAATTAAATAAATCACTGGTGTGTATCAATGTTTTTTTTTTTTTTAGATTGGTTGAAAAAATATTAAATCTGCCTTTTTAAAATGGGTCAGGAGTTGACAGCTAAGCCATACTTAATGTGGAATATTATCCAACAAAGAGAAATGTTCTCCCCTCATCCTAAAATGGCCCTAAATCAATACTACCCTACTTCCTTGTTTTAAAGCGGTACAGTGAAGCAGCAGTGTTGTGTGTGTTTGGCAAACCTCACCCCAAAAGTTCCTGTACTTTCAGAAAATACTACCCTCTAATCAGGGACTTTTTGGGAGGTAAAAAGTAGTCATTTAGATCCTGGTCCCAGCAGCCGATATGCAATGAGATCTTGATCATGGGGAAAGTTTCTGCTGTCAAAAAGGGGCTCATGATATCAGGAGAATCAGATGGTTATAATAAAGGATTTCGAAATGGTGGTGAAAAAAGAATCAGAATTTTAAAGTCATAGCTGTGAGATTGGTACACAGAGATTTTTGGTGTGTTCTTTTAGTCGTTTTATCTTTAATTGTGCTTCATACACCTTCAACCCTCTATGGTCTGCGTGTCTGTTTCAGTTGAGGGCTTGTATTATGGGTGAAATGGCAACATATATAATTAATGTATATTATACGATACTACAGAGCCTGTAAATACAAAGTGTCTAATTATTTCCATGAAAGGTTTGTAATGTATCATTTTGCTGATAAATTACTCTGAAATAAAAAAAGAGTGACTGGAAATTGAACATCTGTTTGATTTTTCTTTCAAGACAAAGTTTGCTCACGGTGTTTTATCAAGTTTATGAAGTAAGCCCTTTGTATATTTTAAGCACATTCATTAACATTTACACTTACTGTGATTATGGATATGTTTGTTTTGTTGTTGTGGTAACTGGTCAGGCAAGTCAAGTGTATTTGTATTGGCCAAAGCAACCCTTATTAACCCTGACGCTACGACAGCACACGTCTCTAAGAAGAAAAGGAAAAACACCAACAAACTCTGAGAACATGGGATAAAAGATTGGGTACAATTTAAGGTCGTATAGTAGCTGCAGCAGAAACTAGTTGGTGGTTGGATGGTTGCATTCCACTGTGCTCCATTATGTTCACATTGAGATAACACATGAGAGCAAAATTCATACTTACGCAATAAGGATTAACCCAAGACAACAGCAGACAACAGCAACGGTAGTTAATCCAGGTCCCTCATTTATCAAGACGTCATTTGAAAGACAGCAACTAAAAATTCTACTTTTCCACACACAATCAGTAACTTCAAAGTGAACATCGCACTCCTCCTTCGCTGCTACAGAAAGTGAACTTTTGGTAAGTGAGGTTGTAACACAGTGTCGAGGATTAAAAAATACGCACGAAAAAAAAAACACATGGCCCAGCAGCAGGCGGAGGCTGCTGTACACAATGTTACGTCTTCATAAACAGCCGGCAAAACAAGATCTTCTGAGTAGCCACCTGTTGCTCTTATTTATGAAGTTGTATAGATAAACATCCTGCATCAAAGAAGGTTAATCATTTTAGGAGCCACAATCAATGTCTTATTGCTTTCTTTGATTATTGCAAATAAACAGCAGCTCACTTAAATATAAATTGTCAGTTTCAGTCAGTAAGTGTGTTTGAAGCTAAATTTGACAATGAGCAGCATCCAGATCGTCTTACAGGAGCCTTCACAGATTAATTATGCAAAACTTGATTAATTCGCTTTTTCTTTCTGCTGTCTTGGTGGATGCAATTAATTCAGCTGGACAGCGACTACACCACCAAATTACAAATCCATTCAGCAACACGTACTTGGCACACAGACTGGGCTTGTATGCAGTGTGCAGAAATAAGAGACCGTGAATGTACAAGTCTAAAGCTTGCCTGGACCTGCATCACCACATTCTACCTTTGTAAAGAAACACCAAAGCTGGTTTACGTCAGCAGAGACCAAAGATGACCGCAAAGTGATTTAAAATACACATTAACTTTCCCAGAAAGTGATCAATGACTCTTCTGACCGTTACATTAGGGTGTTATTCCTGCAATTGAGACACAGTCACAGTAAGCCGTAATCAATGTCGCCTTGTGTCCTCTGTGATTACAATCAATAGAGTTTAGTGGTTCAGGCTCTGTCCACACCATTAGCCCGCAGGATGAGGTTTCCATGGAAGATGATTGAGAGCCAGAAGCTTCCCCGAGGACTCAGACCTACACTTACAGCTCCAGTGCAGCGATCTCAATGTAACAAACGTCAGAGGTGGGAGCAGCCAATGCCTGTGAGGTCAGGGGTCGCTGCTCCTTTGGAAGTTGTTATGTCAGTGTCATCATTTAAAATGATGGTGAAAGTGTGAAGAACTGGATTGATTAGAGGTTCAGTTTAGATTGTGTATCTGGTGAGTCATCCAGGCCGGTGATGATGTGTGACTCCCATACGTATGTCACAGACTCTCAGTAATGTCTGTTATCCAACAACTGATTGACTGCAAACGACAACTGGTGCAGCCCATTAGATGTGTAAACAGTGTTGCAGAAAACAGATCATATTCCTGCACTATATTTCGTATATCATTGAATGTTTGTTTTTTTCACAGACACTTATCAACACGAATAATGTGTATTTATGTAACAATTACAGTTTACTAAACCTGTAATTAATAGTCATTCTTCTTCTTCTTATTATTATTATTATATTAAATGTTTAGTCTCAAAAATGTCATAAAATAGTGAATAAAGCCTGAGCCAAATCTGACATGTTCCTGTTACTCATTGCTTACAACAGCTTATGAACAAAAACTCAAACAACTCAATTTAATATATTTGAGTTTGCCCCCCGACTTCACCTCACATGAACTTTAGCTTGTTAAACGTTCAGGAATACACCCGCCATAAACCAAGCTTACATAGCCTTTAGGAGGCACGACTCTTAAAACCAAAATAGATAGGTATATGGGCAGTAAAGATATTTTGATCAGGCACAAGTACAAAACCAAGGTAATGGCGGTTCACAGTGGTGTCCTACATGCCAAGAATAGTTCAAAGGAAGTAAGGGATAATTTTAGCCTATTCCAGTTCATACAGGGTGAGGGGCAGGATGCACCCTGTACAGGTCACTCTAGCTGGATAACACATACAGTATGGGGAGTCATCAATTCACCTATGGACACCTATGCGGATACATTACATATAGCCTGATAGTCAGACTGAACTCCATTTTACTTCATAAATCCTGAAAAAAAAATCAAAGATGTCTGTAATGATTCAGTGGGGAGGTGACAGCACTGCAACTTTTGTATGATAAAGTTGTCAACTCATCAGCGTTAAAGAAGAATCTGAGACATAATTTTAATAGCTTATGAGAGTAAAATATGGCATCCTGGTCAGTTTCCCTTGGCATCTGATTTCGACGTTCAAGTCACTCGTTAGCGTATGTATGAGACGAAGAAAGTCTGCGCACGGAATTGTTGGAAGTGGTGAATGAATTAAACAAACACAGTACTTTTACATCTCATGTGAAACCAATGGTCCAAGATTGAGTTTTTAACTTACATCCATAAGTTAAGTTATATTACAAATGTACCTTTTTTAAGAAAGTACTTTTGTTGCTTAAACCTATAGTAGTTTTGGTGTTTAAGCTAAGTTTCCTGTCAACACAGAAGTTTATTTTTACACTATGCATGTAAGAAGCGGAAATGGTCGCAGAAATTGGCATGTTTAAAAACTGACACTGGAGGGGAACCTAGAGCATCATAGTCTGAAGCACAGGGCGATTGACCAAGCTGTAATATCTGACAAGTTGTGAGTGAGAATATGTTGTATATTACATATTACATATGACATAGCTTAATTGGCTCAAGACAGCTTTCCAGTGGAGACCTTAAGGCATCACAGAACAACACATTCTCACTCCGGCCTCATTACATATCACTGCTTGGGCGTTAACGTTCCACATCTACATATGATGTGCCAGATAGCCTGGTTGTGTCTGCTTCTGACATTCTGGGATGCCGTGTCTACTTCAGCATGTTACATGCATTCTGTCCTTTCAAAATACACCACTGTTTTCACAGGGTATGTAGAGTTTGCATATAGTCTCTTTCAAAATAAAAGTACAATGTTGGTACAACATCGTGAATTGACTTTTTTTTCCTTCAACAACAAATGCATGTGGTTACAATTAGTCAACACACGCACACTTGATTAGGTTGAGGCAACAAAAGTAAATGGTTGGGTTGAGGTAAAACAACAGTTTGGCTTTACATTCATAAGGGTAGGGAACACTGGCCTCCCAGGTGAAGGCAGGGCCGTCGCAACTGGCAAACTAGGCAATTCCCTAGGGCCCCAAGCTGGAAGGGGGCCCCCAGAGATGGCTGACATTGGTCCATATCAATGACAATCTGATGGAACCCCTATAGACACTGCAACAACGACAACACGTTGGAATCACCCCTAATGGGGCCCCCTACTAGCTGCTGCTTGTGAGTGGCAGTGGAAGTAGGGCGACCAGCACAGCATTTCTGTCTCTTTTCATGCGTCACACAAATTGAGACCATGTCCCGCATGATTGGTTACCACCCACGCTAGCATTGTTGGAGTACCGTAGTACTACGTTACCTCACAGTACCACCACTGTGGGATAAGTTCAAAGTCCAGTTGCAAGAGGGTGAGTGTCCATGCGCCGTCCAATAACAGCGGCGTGCTGGCCACCTGGCACTCAATATGCTGCTGCAGTGGTTTGTATCCAGTGACATTTCAGGTATTAGCTGAGCTATTGAGTATCTTTAAGCAGTGAAAGTTACTATTTATTTCTTTTTACTTGTAGGTTAGATTTGTTTATATATGCTACAGTGATTTGTTTTCCACAGAGCTCTACAGTGCGAGCATTTTACTCGCATTTGCAACTAAAAATAGTTTTGCTTAAGCAAAACAAATCATTCAGGAGCACACTGTGCGAGTACAGATTTCAACCAGCAGCAGAAACTAAAAGCGAATACTGCTGGATGTGGGTTGAACAGGGGTCACAGACACCGTATTCCTGTCAAATACGGTGCAAGATAAGGGCTTACTGGCGACGGAGAAGTCCGGCTCCAGGTCGGACTTGTGGCCAAGCGCCAGTATTTGACAACTTTGCAGTGACAGGGGTTGCACAAACCTGCGCAATCAAACATGTTTTGAATATTTACACTTTACTTTCATTACATGTTATTATATAAAATGCCAATGTGGAAGTTAAAAAAACAAAACTGGAAAAACTGCTGAAATAATAACCCAAATGTCCATTAGATTTGAAATGTGACTGCCTGGTTGGATGAATGATAACAGACACGCTGGGTGGCCACAATCTTTATATAATTCCAATAAACTGGACTTGTTTAAAACCTGACGGTTTCTGTTTGCAATGTGCTGTGGAATCTACTGTAAATCTTCCGCTAGGGGAGTCTTCATGTTATCATATCTCAGCGGGTAAGATGGTGAGTGAAATGGGATCACTGCCCATAGTGGCCAAACCCACAAAAATGGAGAAGTTGTTGTATCACCAGTGGCAATAGGAGGGAAAAAGAGATTTAAAGTAGAATGGTGTTGTTTGATTGAGGATCTGTGGAGAGGAACTACTACAATGCTTTCTGGGACACAAGTGGGCGAGTGTAGCTGGTGGTAACGGCTAACAGATCCCTCAGCAGGAGACTACACTCATACATATGTTAGCTTGTCGTGTGTGTGTGTGTGTGTGTGTATGTATATGTAGGTTTGCAGTGATTTCTCAAGTTTTACTTTGTTGCCGTTACAACTTTTTCACTTTCACTGGTGCCTGTACTCATGCAGAGGGGGAAGTGGGTCACAATTCTTTTAAAGAAACTCAAAGTGGGCCAAGGCTTAAAAAAGATAAACAGAGACATACCACCGTGATTTACTGTAGGGGAGTTATCAAAGGGTTTAGCACACCTTTTTACGCTGTTCTAAGGGTCTCATTTTTCTCCACTTATGTTCCAGCCCTGCTTTGAGAGAAGAATGTGCCTCTTCACATATATATGCTCTTCATCTTTTACAATGACAGTATACAGAGTACATTTTAAAGTATTAAAGGAAAAGTCCAAGACCTTTGAAGGTACAACTTTTGTTGATCTAGGACTATTTTGTTGTATTGGGGAATTTTGGTATGTTTTTCTTTCAGCTGAACAAATTCTAGATGACAGGATGTGCCAGTAAGACATGTGTAATGTAGCAGTTAGATTTAGAACTAACTCAGTGTAGTGTGTAAAGGGTGATGGCTAGTTTGTCACCATTTTGCACCAACTGCAAACACTGTGCTCTGTTATTGCCATCACAACAGGCATTTAGCACAGCAGACATGTTGACTTGTCGCTGTAGGAAAAACCTAGGAATAAGACAAACAATGGCTTTGTTATATTCAAGTGTTCCAGTGACAGTGACAGTGAGCAAGCATGCACCATACCGGGGACCCTGAAATGAAGGCAGCTAAATAGAATTCAGATATCATTCATTTCATTATTTACACCTGTAATTTTCTGCCTGTTATTTCTACTGTGAAAAAGGCCTTCTGAAATTATTAGCTGCTGTGTAAAATACAGCAGAATGGAACAGGTGCTGAAGCACAAGGCAGACAGGCAGTGAATCTAACAAGAAGTGAGCAATAAAAATGTCTAACTGTGAACTCTTCTCTTTAAAGTTAATGTCTATAATAGCAAAAATTCCTTGGCAGTACATTTTAAGTACCCTTATATCATGTCTGACTTGTGTTTTCATTATTAATCCTCAATGCAGTGGACTGAAGGGACTCTATGGTTACTTCAACGTGTAAAGGTTGTCAGGGCACAGTTCTCAACATGGAACCAGGGGGTCTGCCCATTGGTCCGACATCCCATTGTTCCGACCATATTAAACCCATTGTTCTGAAGTCCCGTTGTTCCGAAATCATCATGATGCCCTGTGGTTAAGGTCTGGTTAGGTTTAGGCACAAAAACCACTTGGTTAGGGTCAGGAAAAGATCATGGTGTGGGTTAAAATGAAAAAGAAAGTGGCAAACACATAAGCCGTGACCCTGCTCCACCTCAAGCCTTTCCCAGCTGACCCAGAGCCGGTCACGGCGCACCATCAAGGTAGAAATACGCCCACCGGGAGCCGTTCAGCACCGCGGAGAGCTCCCCACACAACCCGGACCCCAGAGTTAATAACAGGAGGTTATTGTGTTTCATTCTCTCCTCTCTATGACACTTGTATCTCGACCAATAGCCTACTTTTGTTGCATCTGCTGATCCTCTATGGTACACAAATACAGTAATAATCACATATTGGAACAACGTGACGTCGGACTAATGAGAGGTCGGAACAATGAGAGGTCGAAACAGTGCTACGGCATTGGAGCCAGCTGATCCAGAGGCTAGCAGCTAACAGTGCTAACTCCATAAACAGCGCTAAACAATGGCAACAGTGCTGACAGAACAAACTTTGTGAACCACAGGGGATCTGGAGGGTGGGTGCTACAATGCCGCCCCAATATCAGTCGTAACCACCATATGAGCGCAGTGCAAAGTGCTGTGTGTGCACTAACATACACGCACAGCTGGACCGACTGACCACAACAAACCCCAAAAGAGCTCTGATTACAAACACACACAGAAGTAGCATGACTTTATTTCAGGTCCCCAAAAGGTGTGTTGAACTTTGAAGCCAATTTTACATAGTGGCCAAAACCTGTAATTCAGTCAGGACCACTTTTGTCAAAGAAAACTTCATTTCCATTTGCAATATTATTTTTGGTGGTATGGCTCTGTTCTGGGGCCTCTCTGCCTTTCATTGGGCCTATGCAGAAAGCCTAAGTCAGAGAGACCACACCTCTCTGCCCTTCCATGCGCAAATAAAGAAAGCCTAAGGCAGAGAGAGCAAACCTCCCTGCCCTTCCATGCACCTACATGGAAAGCCTAAGGCAGGGAGAGCAGTGTTGCCAACTTAGCGACTTTGTCGCTATATTTAGCGACTTTTCAGACCCCTCTAGCGACTCTTTTTCAAAAAAGCAACTAGCGAAAAATCTAGTGACTTTTTCTGATGTTATTGAAGACTTCTGGAGACTCTGTTGTGAGAGCACGTATCATTCTTATTCTTCTCAACGGGCAGCAGATGCTACCGTGGGCTCCTCTCTCACCCCAAATCATTCACAGACGGCCCAGTCCTCCCTCCCAGCAGCAGTCAGAGCAGGAGACGTTAACCCCTCCACGTCCAGACTGCATGTGAATCGCTCTGATCCCGACCTGGTTTACAGTCAGAGGGATGTAAATGTAAAATTTTCTTTGTCTAATATAAATCACTATATAAATTTTCTTTGTCTAATATAAATCAATGAAAGAAGGTTCATTTGTAGTTCTAAACATATTCAGGGTGTTTTTTTACTCAGTTTTTGTCTCTCCCACGACGTTATTCCTCTCTCCTACAGCAGCCATTACAATTACATGCATATGGACAATTATGCAAATTAGGCGACAACGTCATTTAGCGACTTCTAGCGACTTTTAGGACAGCCAATAGCTACTTTTCTTACTGAGGAGTTGGCAACAGTGAGGGAGAGCAGCAGCAAAGACCCCGGGGGAACAGAACAGAGCAGCATCAATGACAAACAGAAATTACATTAATAAGTCAGACACAATATGAAAAAGGAGGAGCTGGGGTGGAGGCAGGTTGCAAAGCAGCTTGCAGAGAAAGCAGAGACAGTAGGCAGGCCAGAGCAGTTTAAATAGGGCACCCTGAATGAGTTTCACCAATTGGTTACATAGAAAGGAATGTTTGAGATCAGCTGATGTAGCTGGGATATGAGCTGAGCTTGATATCTTGTCCTGTCTGAACTAACGCTATACTCAGTTTTTAAAATCTGGATCTGTCACATGATGCCATTGGGCCCAAAAAGACTTTTTCCCATAGACTAACATTGGGAAAGAAATGTAGAAAGAAAGAAAGATAAAGCAGTCAGGAGATCAGTGTCTGTACTGATTTCACCTTTTAAAATGTGTGAGATGTTCACACAAGTGAAAGTAAAAAAAAAAAAAAGATCTTACCTCGACACTGTACAGATGACACACTGTGCATCTCAATAAAGACGCAGTTGCTCTCTGGACAGTAAGACACTTTATAAACACTTCCACTTTCTCCTTGTAAATAGTTTACAGAGACAAATCCACACACTGAGGCGGCGCTGTAGTGAGGCAGGGAGTGAAAACACAGCTACTGTGGGTGGATGGAAACTAGACGTGGGGAAAACTATTCTCACAATGCTGAAGTGTCTATTTGGAAAACTGCGTGTACATATGGATAAGAGAAACTGTTTACGTGAGTCCACATATCATGGTACGTTACATGTCTCCACCCAATGACACTGTAACCAGATAAGCAGACAGCCTGACAACTTGACTCACCAGTCACATTTATAGCATCCGACCCCCCCCTCAGCAAAACACCTACCAACACACTCAACACAAACCCACACCCACTGCCCACCATGGCAGACAGTTGGTGTGGTCATCAACTTTCTTGATCTACCTCAACAGCTGTAAGTCTAAACTTGCAGCCCCCCAGTTGTGCAGCAACTCATAGTGAGTAGGGAAAAGGGGACTTGAAACTAGGACAGAGCAGTCTGGCCCCTTTCCCTTCGAACCAGAGGCACAGATTTGCGACAAGGGGAGAGAAGACACTAGTCTTAGACGAGGAGAGAAAAGGAGAGGAGACTTTGTGGGAAGCTTGCTGCAGTCACTGAGGAAAGGCGCCCCTGGGACACAGACCAGTGTGTTCACGTTGCAGAACATCCAATTTTATAGATTTTTTAAAATTTTTTATTTTCCATTATATCAGGGGGAGAATATTCTCTGAACAGAAACCTCATCACCTGGAAACATGCACAAGCGCACCAAGATAAAGATTGCCATCTTCGTGCTGATGGTGGGCATGGCTTGCATGTTCACGGCTGTGGTAACGGACTACTGGGCAGTGCTCAGTCCACGGGTGGAGAAACTGAATGATACCTGTGAGGCAGCCCACTTCGGCCTATGGAGGCTGTGCAAGAAGCAAATCTACATCAGTTCGGAAACCTACAAGGAGGGGCACGGCTGCGGACCCATCAGCCTGCCTGGAGGTAAGAGACAATCGGAGCAAAACTCTTCTGTAACTGCCAGATGAAATTATAATAAAGCTGAAATGCAAGTTTCTCTGTTGCTGCACTTTTTAGACTAAGGGCATGGCTCTATTGTGTGTTAATATTGTGCGTCTGTGACTGTGAGTTGCTTCTGTGCAATCCACACCGCAGCTCTGAGGTATGAAGCTTCTAAGAATAGATGCAGGATCACCAGACATGTCATATGACATTTTAAACTTTCATAAACTTCCTAATGATACTGAAGACGGATCCTATTCTGAATGACATGCATGAAGCCTTCCATAATGTAATGATAAACTTTTTTTCACTGTGAAAGCACAGTGCATACTGGAGAAAAATGTCCATTGTCATTCATCAGTGCTGTTGAAATGTCTCGGTCTAACACATTAGTCTCTGAGCCCAGGCCCTGTTCAGATATGTTATGGCGGTTTGCATATCCGCTGCTGAGCCTCATTCAGCTGGGTGGTGCTCCCCACTGCCCCTCAATTGAATAAGCCACAGAGTGAGGGTGGAAACAACATCCAGCCAGTTCAGGCCCCCTGACGAGGCCTTGAAAGGATGCTTTAGCTATCAGTTAGCTGTAAAGACTTAGCCAGACCTCAGCAGATATTGGACATCAACCAGAGCTGGCTGAGCATGAGCCATGGAGTCCCAGGAGGCTTTCGCTAAGCAAACACCAAACACCACAACAGCTGATTTTACCGACTCGTGTCTTCTTTCTATTTTAAGGAGTAATTATTAGTAAAAAAACAGCCAGCATATCCTGTAGATAATTGATGCTTCACAAATCGTGGGTACATCTGACATATACAGACGCTCTCTGGAAAATCTTTCAGGAAATAAGAGTAGCTCACAGTCAGTGATGGAAAGTTAATGAGACACACCATACATACAATTTTAGGGTCCTTTTACTTTATCTCAGTATTCCTGTTGGTTACATTTGATTTTATAGGTCCCATAGTTTCCTAATAATCACATTTGCACTGCAGGGTGGCTGAAAAAATATGTAAACATTGTCCTCCTGTGTAGCTGTAATTGCAATACAGTTCCACAAATGGGAAGATTTAACTACAGTAATCCTCATAAAACATTCTGTGTCAGAATACCATCAGAGTACTTATTTTAAATTAAAATGAAATCAAATAAAATGTTACCTTCTTATTTTATACCTAAAAATAGTAATTTAAATAGTAATTTTATCAATGCAAATCACACTTTATAAAAGTGGACAGAAACAAAATAAAAGCCGCAAAGCCCACTTGGTTTGTCTTTCCACTGCTCCAACAAGCCCCAGCTCTGGTTTGGTTAAAATAAATCCTTAATTCACCCAGTTAGAAGTGAAAATATTCTGCCTCTGTATGTGCTAACAGTACTGTTTATTAAATGATGCTGCAGTCAGCTAATAGCTCCTATATATTCCAGCAACAGCTCACCTTGCATTGAATGTCTCAAAATAAACTTTCTCTGATATCAGATGCTGTTATGGCTACTTGAATAAAAAGCAGACTGTAATTGAATAAAATGGATGTAAACAGTGTGGAGCAGTCGCTGTCTAGCAGTGACTCACATCTCAATGACTTGTGGTGAGAGTCATTCATCCGTAGAGCTGTGCTGGCATCAGAGAAACCATTATCTGACTGTTGATGGTTATCTGACCCTGTCACCCTGACATGTCACTTTAATTAAATTAGCCTGGAACTTCCCAACAAATTTGTCCAACTGACAAAGCTGAGAGAAACTCCCAAAATATGTCCCTGTAAGACTTTTGGGAGTCCCGGATGCTGTCCAGGGCCATTCCCAGAGCAGGTGGAATGTCTGAGGGTGCTTCACTGGTGCAGACATGCCAGGCATGTGCTGAATGTATGAAATCAGCTCGGCCCACCCAGGCACGGAGGGAATTCATCAGATTGTAGCGACAAGTGGCTCCAAGAGCCTTTACACACACTCACACACTTACAGCAGTGTTGTATAAATATTAGGATATATATTGTATAATATGTGTTGCAAAGAGCCAAAACTTTTTTTACAGGCAGCATGTTCCTAACTTTCATGTGAATAAAAATCCATGTGATTTGTGGTGGCCATCTACACAGTCTTGATTTCAGGAGTAAGTACAGTAAATCAGATAGATGTTTCATCAGTCTCCAGGGGTTTCTCCTGGCCCAATAACTGTATTTGGACAGGAATGCTATTGTTTATCATAGTCAGCCACACGTCTTCTGAGAGGAGTCAACCTCTGATCCAAAGCAGGACTTAAACAGTACGTGAGGAGGTCCCTCTCACTGTGAGACACTCATCTGGAAAATATGGGCTGAGGCGTTGTTTAGGTATACTGCTGGCAAAGCGCAGATGGTGAGATGATCTCAGGAAAACTTTTGATGCAGACTTATGTCATTGCAGCTTAATGAAAAAGAGTTTCATCCGAACCAAAATTTACCTGAGATTCATTTGTTCCCCCGAATAAAAACATGACAGCAGCCGGGCACTTTTATTTTAATGATATTAACATTATTTCCACCATAAATTGATGTGTTCAGCAGAATACATTAACTTAAGTGTGACCCTCAAAATGTCATGATGCAGCACCCCCACACCCATCCTTTGTTGTGACATGTGTTCCTCTTCCCCAGTGTTGAAACAAAACCTACACCCTTGCTGAAGGCTATTTTAGTTTTAGGTGTTAAACTCCAGTCTGAGTCGTCCTGCTTTCTTTTCATTCCGTGATCTCTTTTTATACTGGCTGTCTGAGCTGCTGCCAGCTGTAAATAAGCAACATCAGATATGTTACAGAGCTCCTCCCTGCCACAAAGACAGGCGATTAATTAACCACAATGTACTCACCATGGTGACAGGAAGGGAAAGGGTGTGATTTTTTTAATCATATTGTGCAAACTGCATGGCAAGCAGTCGTTGTACTTATAAATATAGGCCACGTAAATACTCAGCTGTCTTGGGTGGAAGCTGCATGGGTCGGGTATGCACGCCAAGTGCGGCGGTCCTCTGAGTGACGGGGCCGCCTGGAAGAGTCAGGCATAGCTCCGAGGCCCGCTGTCCCACCAAAGTGTTCCCACGAGACCCTCCTGCAGCCTCGATTCTCCGTGCAGCCCCATGCAGTCACTCAAATTACTTGACACTCCCGGGGGCTGTGATGCATAGTCCAAAAAGAAAGTGGTGCCACTGGTATTTTGCCTTTATAGGCACTCATATGACCTACCAGCCCAGAGATAGGCATTGTGCATGGTGATGGGTAATGTCTTCAACACTTAGAGACATATGTGCAGCGTTGGGGAGTAACTAGATACATTAAACAGAGTTAGGGAATAAATTACAAAATAAATGTTACTGAGTTACTGAGAAAACATATGTAATTGCATTGCAGTTACCAGTCAAAATGTTGGTGATTAGAAAGGGGTTAGATACAAATATATTCCTTTTACGAAGAATATAATATCCATTCTGTTGCTTTGCATCTTTAACTCTGTGACCCTGTACCAGACTCCATTAAAAAATGCTGAGTTTTGTGAGTTTTTGATTGGTTAGTTGTAGGATAGAGGGGCTGGGTCACTGATTCTGACAGGTCGCAGAATTTGGTATGACACCGTCTTTTGACGTGGCCTATTTCTGGACATTTGTAAGCTTTATTGCCCAGTTTAAAACATGTGTCAGAAAAGTAATCAAAAAATAATCAACTGTGAGGTAAAGTAATGAGCTGCATTATTTTGACAAAGTAATCAAAATAGTTACATTAGCCTACTTATTATATTTTAACAGGGTAGCAAGCAATCTGTAACCTACTACGTTTCAAAAGTACCCTTCACTGCATGTGTCCATATGCAGCTGTGGGTTACAGCTCAATAAAAGCTCTAGTTTATTTTTTCAGAGTGTGTTAATTAATCCATTTTGCGCACGAGTTATCAAAAAAAAATTCTGTATCAAAACCTGCTGGGCTCCAGAGCAGAATACACTGAACAACATAACTGACGTTGTCTTCACTTGTCTTTGCTAATGGATCAAAGAATGAGGCAGGCCATGACACCCAAATAGAGTACGCAAAACAAAAACCCAGACTCAGCGGTCTGTCAGACAAAATAAACAGACAGTGCACACCAAAGCTATATAGAGTGTAAACTATGATGTGCAGAAATGCTGCTAATCTCGTGTCCTCTCCTGATCTCTGGAAAGATGACAGATTGCCCTATTAGGAGCAAGAGAGACTTTCCAGAGCTTGTCAACAGAGCCTAGCAGGACTAAGACCAGCAACAAGTGGTGCGGCGATGCGTGCGAGTGTGTTTGCCCATGGCTGCATGCTTCTACAGATGAATACAGATGAATTTATGACCATCAGCATGTCCTCGCGGTTTCATGAAAGCTCACGCTCTAAAGATAGTACAAAAAGGTGTGATTAGGCAACACACACAGTCACATGTGGGAATAAAGCCGCTTGATACAGATAATGAGCTCAAAGCATCCACTCCAAGGCTAAATAAATGCCGAGTGGCTCCACTTAAACACACATAACAAACCAGATCTGCATTTAGTGAATGAGGAGCCACTTGGCCTGAAATCTTATCTCATCCAGAGATCATGCTGTTAAAAGAGTTGTCTAGTGTTAAAGCAGAGGGATGAAGCAGACTGTCTGTCGGGTGGATTTGCATTTCCTTAAAAACATGAATATTCACAGTTTTGGGGACTGGGTGAAGTTCAGAGACATTTTTCAGCCTCCCATTTCTGAATGCAATGTTTGGCTCTGAAGTATAACAAGTTGACAAGCCCTCATATGTGCCTTCCACAGTGAAAACAGTGGAGCTTGTTGCTTAGTAACAACCTCTGTTTTTTTATGGCCAGTCCCTGTCCTCATTCATAAAAACATCTTTTTTGTGTGTGTGCCGTATTGTGCTGGCCCACAGCATTAAAAGCCTGTAATTTCAAAGGAGGGTTTTTTGTAAACATTGTAATGTTGACTTGGCTTGGAAAAATATGATTCAGAGATATTGTTTGTGCCTATTATATCAAATTACTCATTTCCTGGTAGAGCCATCTGACATCCCCTTTAGCTTTTTTAATGGATTCGAGGGTACATAGGAAAATTGCCTTACCATCTCAGCACGGGTCGTCGAGCTCTTACGGTTATACGATACCATGCGGTGCTGCATGTTTTCACATGAAAGCATTGCACTGACGCCCTATGGTGAGTTGTATGTAAAAGGGGATCAAGAACATGCGACTGAGTGAAGACAGCATGATGAGGATCGCGGATATGCACTTGACTTTTCATGCGATTAAGTGATCTGGTGTTACATTCAGTACATAAACGGTCTCACTCGGCACATATCATCCCAACCCATGTGCTATTTTCTTTTATTGCCATTCCTCTGGGTTCAGACGCACATGCTACATGAGGTAAGGCCTCCGATGTTAAGTGCCAGCCGCCCTGTGTGCATTTGATCAGCTACTTTTAGCCAAGTATACATGTTTAAACCTCTACAGGAAGTATGTGGTGTGAAATAAGTCAAATGTAATCAAGATTTGACAGAAAAACAAACCTGTTATCTTTTTTTTCTTTCCTACAATTGGCATAGCATCAAAGAATATTTGCTCTAGCAAACTTGCAGCCTGTGATCACATAAAGCGGCCTGGCTTTATCCCCAAGGTTTAACACCCGTTCTGTTTGAGAAAAAAAAATGACTGCGATGTCTGCTGTAGCCGTTTTTACTTTGACAGTCAAACCACACAAAGCAGACCGGGGTCTGCACGGCATCACACAGCCATTTCGGTGGTAATGTTATCCTGGTGGTGTCAATGTGCGAGATGCTTTTGTGAAAACAATGTAGGCAGATCGTAGTGTTAAGTGTTTAAAGTATCATATTCATATGATACATATGGTGCAAAAGTATGTAGGCAAAGCTTGAAGAGAAGTGTTAAAAAGTTCAGCGGTTTCACAAAGGAAGAAGACATTATCCAAAACACATTAGGTGTTGAGTTAACAACAAAATGGCTGTTGAGGTGAAACAACTTTGATAGAGGTTTGGTTTATTTGCCAGCAACTAAAGTTTGGTTGAACTTAAGCAATTTGATTTAAGTTGAGAGATTTGCATCAACAAAGTGCGAGAATCAAAGAATGAGCACACAACACTCTCTGGTCATCTGGTTGAAAGCAGTTACGGGCTTCCATCACTCTGCCATTTTAATTAACTAATTAACTATTATAGTCATGTCTCTGCTACATGACCCTTTCTTGATACTTCCCTTGGCTTTTGTGCATAAAGCATGTATTTGCATATGAGGACATTTAAATTTAATATCATGAAATTTCATGAGAGGGCCCAACTTAAAAAAAAAAATACATAAAAGAACAGTTCTATCAAATCCACTTAAGTTTTAATTATTCAGACCAAATGACTGTGTAACGTCAAAGGCTCATGGTGAACAACCCACAGAGAATTATTTATGAATTAAAGAGAGTTTGTGTGTTTTTCCGCCAATTGTTCTGATGTTACAACATGGATGGATAAAGAATACTGATACAGAGCTACAGAGGCAGGGCCCTTCTCATTCCTATTAGAGTTGTTCAGTGGAGCACAAATAGAGCTGGGTATCAAAAGAACCCAGTACTAAGTCGGTGAAGATTCTCAGTCATCCAGGTCATGGTAATCGTAAGTGCTAATAGCGTAGGCAACTGGACTTGCTTGCGTTTCTTGAAGACATTTCACCTCTCATCCAAGAAACTTCTTCAGTTCTAAATGACTGATATGAAGTTGCAGGCTATAAACCCTGTGTGGGTGGGAACCCTTGCAGAGTTGTAGGGGTCACGTGAGCTCTTAGTTTCAGAGTCACTAAGGTCACAATGTGAGTCGCTGACCCACCTGGCCACCATGTGAGCTTATCCCCCACCTACAATGCAGTCTTGGGATCCCTCCCCAGGCGACTTCACACTCATTCACCCCAGGTTCCACCTGACCCTAACGACTCACATGGTACTTCGTACCAGTCATTTAGAACTGAAGAAGCTTCTTGGATGAGAGGTGAAACATCTTCAAGAAATGCAAGCAAGTCCAGTTGCCTACAATATTAGACCTTATAAACCCAGTACCAAAACTTCTTTCGTCAAACAACACTAACATTCGATCCTTTTTGCACCAGGAGCCTGATCCTGGATCATCCAGACTCACCTCTCGGCAAACAGTTAGTTCAACATCTACCGAGTTAGCACAAGCTAGCACAGCGATTGGGGCTAACATTCAGCACTCAGTCATTAAAAGGTCCTAACAAACTCACACTGACACCAAAATGGCTCAACTCTTTAAAACTATTAGGTAACATTAGCGGTGTGATGCTAACAATTAGCCCTATCACTGTGTGTGTGTGGGTGGCATCTCTTCAAGTGTCCCCAGTGAGGAGCTCACACTCCTGCAGCAGCAGCAACAACCCATTCAGTCTTTGGTGTGGTGACGTAAAGCTTGGTGTATTGACAGAGTTAGCAGTTCAGCATGCCAAGATGCCACCAAAATGTCTGGCTTAATTGAATTTCCCCTTGGAGATGAATAAAGTTATTCTTATTCCACCACTCCATTCACATTATGGGTATTAAATGACCTACTCTGAGGTATCAGTACCACTTTAAGGGTGCTGGTATTAGTATTGGCACTGGTATTGTAATTTTTCAAACGCTACCCAGCCCTAAACATGAAGCAAAACAAGTTCAACATCCTGGTATAAAATTACCCAGATTTTCTGTCTCATGGGGCCCATAGAGGAACCGCACTGATGTTTCCTTTAACGCCGCCTCCCAACCCCTCGGTCTCGGGCTCTTTAACATGAATGCCATTTGTATCTTTAATATTTCTGGATTCAACTAGTGGTGAATTTTACAACATTTAGGACATAATGATTTAAATAAGTGATAGGTAATTGTTTGTTCTGGAAATGTACCTAAAAAAATCTTCTAATTATCAGACATGTCTTTCACAAATGTTTATGACAAATGTCATTTGGGGTCCCATGACTTCATGTGACAGACCTGGAAGTGGTAATTCCCTAGTTTTGCCACCATGTCAAATTAGCCTCAAAGCCCAGCGCTGTTGGGGCTTGTTTTACTGCCCACATCTTTACTGTTTTGATTCAGTCTTGAATGTTCTTACCACCCCATTTACAGCAGTGTGTAGCTGTTTTTAGCAAAAAAGTAAGAACCTCTTAAAACCCACATCTACCTTCATAAGACCAAACTGCATACAGACACAATTAGCAACTAGCTTGTTAATATAGGCTAGTGAAGCATTTAGCAGCTGAAGAGCCAGATATATTTCCCTCAAGAGTTGGTGGACACCAACACAGAGCTAAATGGCGTAAATGTTTGACTTAAATTAATCAAGGGGCCACAAATATGACTAAGAATAAAAGTTAATAAATAATAAATGTTGCTCCGCATTAGTTGGATGTGTAAGCAGCTGCTAACACATTAGCAAAAGCAACTTCATATGGTGATGTCAGTGTTGTGTTTACAGCTCGTTGTGCTGCCTCCAAGTGACCAAAGCAATCAATAATGGAGGTTTAACTTTGAACTAAATCCTCTTTTCTTTCTTTCCACAGAGGAAAACTGCACCTACTTCAGACACTTCACCCCGGGGCAGGATGCCGAGATATTTGAATATAAAACACAAAAAGGTAGGTTTCTGTCATTGGTTTCCTGGCAGTGTTTACTCTCATTCCATCCCTCCATCATTTGTGAATTCATTTTGTAAATATGTTCCTTGGAACATTAGGACAGCCAGGTTTGTGTGAAGTCAAACATCAAGCTGGCTGCATCATATATTCCCAACTGACCTCACCTGCTGCTGTTGCTGCAGCTTTGCCCTCTGTGGGTTCGGATTTTCATTCATGTTTCATTTCTAATCGCGGAACAGTCATTGATGTCACAGCTGGTGTATTCAACTGACTGTCAATGACAAAACCCTTTAAAGGACGTGAGGAAGTTCTGGGTGAAAGGCAAATGGATTTTCCTTTATCATTTCCCAACCTTTGGTCCAACGGCTAAAAGTCAGTGTGCTTACACAAGTTATAACTGGCAAAACTTTATGACTCTTAAAGCAGAAACAGCCCAATGCAATGCATGTCACATAGTTTTATTTTTGATAAGGTGCGTATACTAATACTTTTTGAAGATCTAACATGTTTTTGTTGAGAGTTTTCTCCCCTATGATGGCGCCCGCTGGGGGTCAAAGTTCATTCACTAAGCATTCACAGTGTACTGACACAAGGCTGACCATGTTTCACACATGTTGCCTCAGGAACAGTACAAGACATATACCGTATATCCAGTACAGTGAACATTTCATAGCTGTGTGTGTGTGTGTGTGTGTGTGTGTGTGTTCCAGTCCCCCATTCCTTCCATCTTCTCTCCAGTGACCCCTGTTACGGCTGTGACCGCACTGAGCCCAGCCAGCGCATGTTGTATGACAGCCCTCCCACATGTGTTCGGCCCCCTAACGCACATTACATGGAACACTGTCACACTCAATTATTGGGGTGTAAATGTGAAAAGTCTTGTGCGTGGAGTCGTGCGCACCCCCACACTCTAACCTCAGGGATGCTAAATGCGAGAATATGTAGGTACCCCTCCCCCAGCCTCTAACACACACACAGCGTCCCAATGCTGATGGCCAGCCCTTGAGACACACACTGCAAGTTTGCTGGAATGATTGCAGCACTGACCTAAATTCCCTGCAGTGTTACTCACTCTTGACTGAGTCATTTGGCTATACCATAATGGTGCATGAGCTTGAATGAACATAGTAGATGTATATGTCACCGCAGGCACATCCATCCATACAGTAAGACACTCATCTGCCATCGGGACTTTGCCAGCACAAAATAAATGAAGTGCAATGAAAATCTTGCAAGCTGAGAAAAGTCAGGAACAATAGGAATAGATCTGGGCCTTTGGAGGTTCTTCATATATTTTACCATCACAAGTTAACTATGTAAAATGTCTACATAAACTCTATTTTGCCATCTTATTTTGGAAGATTGTCCTCTTGGTCAGCATAAAAAATATCACCTGTATACTATGGCCAGACATTGGGACTTCGACGAATCTCTCCCACAAACAGAAAGAAAAGCAACATACAGCATGCATGTCTTGTATTGATACACTTAAATAATCCCACACTGAGCACATAAATCTGCATTATATTTATATACAGGAAACAATATGTTAATTCGTAACAAATCAATAACACCCCACCCCCATCACCCCTGAGGGGCGACCCCTGATGATGTAAGAGACAGTCCATTCTTCATTAAAAGTTAAGTTTTAGCTGACTTTTCTCAGACCGTGCTCTCCTGTCTCTTGAGGGGCAATGTTTATTGGAATGCACATATTTTATTGGCTAAGTAGCATCAAATGAGGTGATTTACAGCGCACGCAACTGGTCTGTGAGTTCCTTGGTGCTGGTTGAAATAGAAATGCTTTTTCAAAAATGCATTTGCAATAATGTATCAGTTATACATGTAGGTCAGGGTCTGGATAGGATAGCATCTGGGTCTGGACTGCTGTCCACCTATTAGTGACCTCGGGGGTGATGGAGAGGGGTGGCAGGTTAACAAGGAGGACACAGTTTTGGTCATTTTGCTAATAAGGGGGACAGCGCCCCCCCTTATCTTCCCTCAAATCGCCTACTGCACATATATATTCACACATGAATATAAAATGAATGCAAGAGCAAAGCTGTATAATACTGTCTCACAGACATTGAAATATCACACAAAAATTAACACATACTTCCCATAACTGCTGGGCAGGGTTGACTTTTTAACATGTCAGTCTTTGAGAAGTCCTTCACCCGTGGAGTGAGCCCTGTATGACTGAAACACTGTTACCTTTTGATGTCTCCCTTGCTCTTGGTGCTGAGAAACTTTGGTGTTTCAGACCGAGCTAGCCAGCGAGCTCCACAGATGTGCAGTATCTCAGAGAGCACAGAGTGTTCAGGGTGCGGCCCATCCTCCCCTGCCAGCAGAAGATGAAGGCTCTCTCCCCCAAAGGAGGGCCTCTCCCCTGGGCACGGTTCACAGGCGAACAGGCGGCAGATCAAAGGCCTCACATCCTATCCACCTCTCTGATCGGAAAAACAAGCCAGCTGCTGTTCCTATTACACAGACGCCCTGTATCTGTAAACAAATTACTTTCATATAGTGTATTTGTATGTTGTAAAGATAATTGCCTTTATAAAAAGTTTGGTGATATTTTGTTATTGTCAGCAAAGGATCAAAACCAACAGTGAATTGATCACACCAACAAGTATTGCCTGATATATCTTCATATTCTGTGCCATAGAGTGCTGCAGGAATGACGTTCATTTGTAGGCCAACATGGACGTTAACATTGCACTGGTTCCCTTGAAAAAAAAAACAACATTGGTTTTTGGATTTTTGTGCACAGGCCTTGCGGACGTCCGCTTTGAGTCCGCGCGGACCTCCGCGGAGTCCGTTCCGCGTATGCTCCGCCCGAGTATGTTCGGGCCTTAAGACATGTAAAAGCTTAAAAAAATATTAGTGGAGTGTTTACTGACATATTTGATGTTATAGAGCAAAACACAAAAGTCTCTTAAACTTGAATTAAAGTTTGAATTGAATACCTTCACTAAACCCACTGACATAGACGAGGGAACTGGGAGTGCTAAAATACTAACTCATTTCCAGGTTTTAAGACTCATTTCCTGCTGCACTACAGAGCTCCATGAGACTGTCCTCCTCCAAAATGCAACCACACAGGTCGTTTGTACCAGTAGTTTACTACGACACAAATTTATGTCAATTGTTAGGTGGCAACCTTGAGTGACCATAGTTAGTATGACAGGTGCAAAGCAGGAAGTCAGGTGATGCTGTATAAAGACCAAAAAAGTGTGGGTAGGGAGGAGATCAAGGTGGGCGGATGAGTCAAGCAACCACAGGACTTTCACCCAAGAGATGCTGTTTGTGTCCTGTGAGACACCAAAAGTCAATGTTACGTTATTTTAACTTTGTAACATCCATAGCCTGTATATAGAGATGGACAAAGCATCTCCAATGACCCAAACTGTACAGAAGTGAAGCTAAAATACCCCAGATACAGCCGCTGCCATCTTGCTTTGGTGACACCATTCAGAGCCGGAGTCTACACCGTAGCGATCGCCATGATATCAAGTTTCCCACCCATAGACTCATCTGATCAATGCCACAATGCCAGTGCCACTGAATGGGAGCACATCGTTTGGCTCACACAATTGTCAATAATGTTGTAAAATCCCTGTTTTAGAATAGAATAGAACTTTATGGCATTAAATAACTAATTAAAGCCAAAGTTATCTGATAAATGAACACTTGAACATACAGCAGCATGATTAAAAATACCTTAAAAGACAGGAACCATCTTTGGGAAACATTATTTTATATGTACTTTGAGTGTTTATTTTGGCCCATGTCCCATCCGCTAACATGGAGGCGACGGGCTTTATGACCTATACTGCAGCCAGCAGCCAGGGGACAATCGAGATGTTTCGGCTTCACTTTTAGGGAGCTGTCATGTCGTCCATCTCTACATACAGTCTATGCTAACATCACATAACATACATACATCAAATTAAGTCGTTAAATGGCTTCTGTAAGTTAAGTTACATAACAAATGTACTTATTTTAATAAACACTTATTTTAACCCAAGCTATTATCTTTTTTGTAAACCTAACAAAGCAGTTTTAATACAACTACGACCACTTCAACGTTAACCATGTGTTTAAAACCGTAATGGTAAACAGTCATATACGACCTATTACCATCATTGTACCTTTGATGATTATGATGTTGATCTCCACTACTAGTAGGCGGCTAGTTTAGGAGACACTACTGTGGGTCGTATTTGACGGTAGGAACAAACATAGGTCGTATGGGTTGGAGGACTTTTTGAGCTCCTATCAGAACTATTGAAAACACAGACACCCTGTAAGACTCACTGTTGCACTGGGTAACATATTCCATAATTACTATAAAGGTGGGCAATCTTATTTACTCTGAGTCGATCAGACATGAGTATTTACCGCTGTTAAAACTTACCAAAGCACCAGATGTGAATTATTCCGTGTTACAATTCAGTACATTTTTCCACCAATCACAGTACTTATATATTTTTGATCCATTTTTTGTTTGTATGTTTTAGTTTTATGTGTCCACACAGGTTGGTGTGCAACAGACAGGGTAGAAAAGTCTAATATAATTATTACCTCTTGTCTGTTTTTAATGGGATCTGTTAACAATAAGGAAAATATAGAACCTGACACTAATTACTGGTTCAGAACATCTCCAAAAAACACACACACTAATGGGAAGTGGTCATACAAAAGCAGCTAATTTCCTAAGGACCCCAGATAACATACTGTCAAACAAATTAGGGTGTGACAACATAATGCTAAAAGGGTCACGACAAGACCTCGCTGTTGTCATTATTTCCCAAGAGTATGTGGTTTTTCAATAATACATTGTGCTTGTTAAAGCAGTGTCTCATTGACTGTAGTACGGGAGGGTTTGTGGATTTGCTAATCTGTGATATGAACAATGTCAAATTACACAATATGAAGACAATGATCTTAGAATATTTGATGTCTTTGGAACTCAAAGGACATCTATGAGTCATGTTATGTCAACACACTTGGCTTTTTTCTTTCCAGAGTACAACATCTCAGCTGCAGCCATCTCCATCTTCAGTCTGGCCTTCATCATCCTGGGCTCTCTGTGTTTGGTGGGATCGTGTACTGGTAAAGGCAAAGGACGAGATTACCTCCTCAAACCTGCTGGCATGTTTTTCGCATTTGCAGGTGAGTTCAGATAAACCAACAACAACTCAAATTCCCTGTAGCCTCTACAGTGTGGAAGGCAAAAAACCACCTCATGTTGACACATCTCTCTCCTTCCCAGGTCTCTGTGCCTTCATCTCACTAGAGGTGATGCGTCAATCGGTCAAACGCATGATCGAGAGCGAGGAAACAATCTGGATCGAACACTACTACTCCTGGTCCTTCGCTTGTGCCTGCTCGGGCTTTGTCCTGCTCTTCCTCACTGGCATCGCCCTTCTGCTCCTCTCCATGCCCCAGATGCCCAGGAATCCATGGGAGACTTGCATGGACGCCGAGCCGGAGCAAGCGGAGTGATAGCTAGACAGACAGATGAATACAGGATATGAGGAGAGTGACAGTGTCTTTTGTTTTGAGTACAGATGTTACATTAATTTGGAGAATGAGAGCTGGCCATAAAAGGGTAATGTCATGATGACAGAAACTGGTTTGGGTGTGGACGGACCATGGCCTCGATGGGAAAATTACCTCCCTGAAATTATACAGCAACTTGAACATGGGGCTTTTGGTGAAGTTTTAAATGTTTGCCTTATCCTGTTTTCCCACTCAGAGTGTAAAATATAGCAAATCTCTTCAACACATCCAGTGTTATACTGGAGATCACAGCTCAAGTCTGACCTGAGGCTGAAAAAACCCCACCATACTTCTAAATAACCTTGTCCAAATACCATTTGCAATTATTGTAAGCACTATTAGTATACTATACAACCCTTACTTACAACCGACATAGAAATGTTAACAATGATTTATCACACTATTATGTAATGTGCTCTGGTTGGTCTCCCAGCTGTCCTCATTATGAACGCCTTAGTTAAAAAGACTATAAGATTTTAGATTGAGTCAAAAATGTAAGAATATAGTGCATTCAGTTGTGGTTTGACGTCCACAGTAGGTTAATTCATGTGATTTTATGCACTGCATTATGTATAATATCTTGTACATATCTAATGTTCATCTGTTGATTTTTGTATGCGATCGCTCAAGGAATCAATTACAAGAAATACCAATTAGATAAGAGAAGTGGAGACATGTGTATTCAAATATTAAGTTTTGTATTTATAAGAACCTTTAAAGATGAAGAATATCTGATCAAAATAAGAACTTTGTGAATAAATGAATGATTTCGAGCAAAACAGTAGCACAGAGCAGGTTTGTGTGTGTGTGTGTGTGTGTGTGTGTGTGTGTGTCAGACTGAATGCTAAACACCCACTCAGTCTGCAGCGCTGATCATGTTGGAAAAGGTTCAGCTCCAGCAGGTGCACATACAAGGCCTTTTACTTTTTGTTGACAGCTTCCAAACCAAACTGATACAAAAAATTCTCTGTTCGTGTTCATGCGTCATTGTGACCCATTTGAAACGTGGCAAGTTGCTATTTGCGTTCGTCCATGTTTCTGTGTAAACAAACATGCAGAATATCACAGAAACCCCCAACGGGTGCAGGATGTTTACTTGCCAACCTTTGGCTCCATGTACATACAGCGTCAGATAAACTGCCATTGAGTTTTATTTCAACTGTAAAGAAATATCATGCTGTTACATTATAGAATGGACTATCATTCACCAGTTGAATCACGCAAACACAATACAAAAGGATATATGACATGGTTTGAGACTCTATTTCATCTGTAACTGTCTACAGGATGACTGACAGTTGAAGCTTTGCATGCAAAGTGTTTGCTTTGTTTCATTCGGGATTAGCAAACAAGGAGCAAAAAGAAAATGTGGGCTGGTGCCACAAGGCAATGTTGCTTTGGCCCAGTT
Organism: Epinephelus lanceolatus; assembly: GCF_041903045.1. NCBI lineage: Eukaryota > Metazoa > Chordata > Actinopteri > Perciformes > Serranidae > Epinephelus > Epinephelus lanceolatus. The sequence goes on from NC_135736.1 coordinate 15,619,123, forward strand.
GGGTTTGAAAAGCAGAAGAACCTCTATGAGCTGCTTACCAGGCCTTCTCCCGATATTCTATAAGATAATGTACAGTTATTACTATGGAATGAATGTTGACAGGGAGATGCAGGACCCTGATGCAAAGTGGAGGGGTCTTGAATCACCCTGAAGGAGTTTATTTCGCAGTGATTACTTACTTTGGGTACATTAGCTGGCTTATTACACAGCTACTTACTAAAGTCATCAAAAGACTTGCACAGAGTTGTAGTAATGCATGGTGATGCAGTGGTTAGCATCGTCACCTCACAGCAAGATGTTTCCAGGTTTGGAACCCAGGGTGAGGGAGCCTCGCTGTGCGGTGTTTGCATGTTCTCCCCGTGTCAGTGTGGATTTTCTCAAGGTACTCTGGTTTCCTCCCAGAGTCCAAAGACATGCAGGTTAATTGGTGACTCTAAATTGTCCGTAGGTGTGAATGTGAGTGTGAATGGTTGTCTGTCTCTATGTGTCAGCCCTGCCATAGTCTGGCAACCTGTCCATGGTGTACCCTGCCTCTCACCCAATGTCAGCTGGGATAGGCCCCAGCCCCCCCACGACCCCCGACAGGATAAGCGGTTATCGAAAATCTATGAATGACTGAAATTTCATGCCAATCATGATTTTTCTTGAGAGATCCCTGTATGATCTTTACGTTGTGTTGTACTGTAGCTGTGTGGGTATTCTGAGAGACACTGAACATCTGTGAACCACAGATTTGCTTTTGCTTTGCTCAGCATCACCTACTGTATGAAACAGCTGCTGTCCTGTGCACATACAGGTGCGCTGCAGTGTAGCAGCCTATGCATCGGAACTCTTTGTGCAAAACCAGCTGCTGTTTGTAAGAGCTACCGTCCATGTTATGAGCTTATTCAGGGCAAAAGCCCATTTAGTTTATCTCTACTTATATTTATTTTGACTGACTTCACTTTTCTGATATGTTTGACTAAAAAACTATTGAAATAATAATAATAAAAAAAAACAGGAATACTTATAGTCGTGGTAATGGATTTCTATATTCTTAGTCTTTCTTATGTTTTTGTCTTTTTCATTACATACGGCATCCACTTAAACAAGTTTTTGAATGCATTTTGTGTGTGCGTGTGTGTGTTATTTGCTATATGTTTGTAACCAAAATTAAATCTTGATAAGCTTTGGAAAACTTTTGTCTGAGATCTATTTGTATTATTTATTGTTTTCTTTACTTTCATGTAGCAAAGGATAGCCGTCACTGGCTCTCCTTTGGTGCCACATTTTCCTTTTTTGGTTACTTTAATTTGCACTTAAATTTATTTTCCACCTATACAACGTTACACTTTCATACATCAACTCAGCACACTACAGACCAGCTGACTGACCATTTCATACATTTAGTGAGCATATTGTTTATAAGTTCTGTTGACTGAAATTATCTCTCTAGTACACCTGTGTGCATTTCCCCTCTTTTATCATGGCCTATAAGAGCTGGATTGTGACAAAGGAGACGCTGCTGCTGACACTGTGACCCTTTCTAGGTAGATGGTGAAAAATGCTTTAACTATTTGTCATTGTCCCTGTCTAGTATATGAGGTATTTTTTTCTGAGACCACATAGTCTTGGCTTTTACATTCGAAGTGCTGAGGAGCCCAGAGCCTTCGAGACTCTCTAGGAAACTAGTTACCACTGAAAACTATCAATAATTCCTGTACACAGTAGGGCTGGGTGTCAGTACTCAATACCTTAAAGGTATAGACCGAAATAACCTTGAACCAAAGTAGTAGTACCAAAACTTTTCCAGCCAAATGATACCTGCATTTGTTATTTTTGTATAGCGATCTAGAAAAAAAAAAGTTTTGCTTGTAGCTAATACCCAAAACTTTCTTTGATTTAATGCGACGAAGTGATTGGCCAACTGCCGCAGTAGCTACAACCCATACAATTTGTGATGTGAAGTCAAGCGGGGTGTACTTGGCGGATCTGGCAGATCAGCATGCTAAACATTCTTAAGTATGGCTTTTACTTAGGACTTGGTATTATTCAAATAAGTCACATACCAGTACCCTAAAGCTGATAGATACCAATAGAGTACTTCTTTTGATACCTTTTTTTCTACTTCATTCAATACCCTTCATGTGATGAAAAGCATTCAGTTGTGTGAAATGCCTCTAGACACCACAGGTGTGTTGTAGAGCCATACTCACGGTAGTGAACCAGTCACACATTGCATTAAATCAAAGCATGCTTACAGTGATTGCCTGCAAGAAAACCATACAAGTAGTCATTTTTTCCTAGATCTGGGTACGAAAAGAATCAGATGCAGGTATTGTTTGACTGGATAAGTTTTGATAGTACTTGGAACTAAGTTTGTTCAAGTCCCAATACCGAGCCCTAGCTGCACTACACACCTGTGCATGCAAGTGGTATTTTACACAACTGAATGCTTCCATTGACACAATGGATATCGAAATAGGGAAAAAAAGGTTTCATATGAAGTCGTCTATTGTTATCAGTATCACTTTAAGGGTACTGGCGCCGGTTACACAAAGCACCTTAAGGGAAGTTTTTTCTTTACATCCAAGTTAAGGTTTCCTTTACATAAAATCGGTTGCACAAATGATCATTAAGTCTTCTCCTTAAGGTTTTCTTAAGTTTTTTCTCCTCATCTTGGTCTAATACTTATGACATTGCTTAAAATTCATTAAACTTTTGCTCAGAGGACCTTAGCTGCCCAAGTAAAGAAAAAAAACATGAGGTACGTATGACTGCATCTTAACGGCAACATGACTGAGTTAATAGTGATCAGTGAGGAAAATTAAGGCATCCTGAGCAGAACCTGATTGAACCTTTAATAATGAGCAATTGATTTTGCACATTAAATTTAACTGGAGGTCAATTAATAATTTAGAGTTGGAGGACTTGACTTTACGAGCTGCACTCTTCCAATATACAACTAATGATTGCCCTGTAGTTTTTACAACAGGATCTTTCCAATCAGTTACTGGCGAGGTATTCCATGTACACAAGTCAACGGTACACTGTGTCATTCACCAAGTCATGGTGATGTTCCCGTTCAAACATTGCAGTTTTCTCCCATGTCTTTCTTTGACTAAGGAAACCTTTTAACCTCCTGAGACCCTGTGTCCTCATGTGAGGACATCACATTTTGGGTTTACCTGACCTTATACTTCATTCTACTTAACTTAGACCTGTTGTCCTTGTTCGTGGACACTTTTTTGTGCCATCTAGTGGTAGCAAAACCACAATACACTAATCCATGTAAAAACAAGATGGCAGCCATCTATGCCAAGTCAGTCTGCAGCTGAACCCGACACAAAAGTGGACAGGGTCCAAAATCTGATTAAATTTCATGGTCGATACTTGTTTATGATTTAAAACATTAGTTTGATATGCCATACAAACTACCAATTTTAGCAACAGTAACAAGCTAAGACTCTGTTAATTAGAAAGTACTAGTTTGAGGACATTGGGACTTAATAATCACTGATAATGGTTAGTTTCTTATACTAATCAGGCCCTACTGATCCCAAATAGCTAGGAGAAATTAAAAATGATAAAACAACAGCTCAGGACTAGGGAGGTTAAGAGATTCTGTAGAACACCCTTAAGTAATTTCCTCGGCTAAGGAAAAGCTAAACCTTAAATGTCGTACTTAAGGCGCTTTGTGCAACCAGCCCCTGGTATCTTATTTTTTTTTAAATGATACACAGCCCTAGTAGACAGTGACCAAGCTGATGTATTCAATGAAGGCACAAAGGCTTCTCTATGTTACTACTGTGTGATGCAGAGGATGATAAAAACGAGGACAAAACTCAAGCAATTTCAATAAAAACACTTTAATAGAGAAACAAATAAAAAAGAAAATAAACCTTTGAAACACAGTCTAAATCCTTTATTATAACCACCACCAATTGAAATGAAGAAGAGTAAAACAGATCTATTCATTATTTTGTACCCACGAGGGAGGAACCAATGGGACTGGGAGGCTGGGAGAACAGGTGTGCCATTGATTCACTGCAGCGAGGGAAGAACAGAGGAGAGCAAACAGATAACAGGAAGAGATGTGGCGTTTATAGAAGGCTGAACACAGTGCTCTCTACTGGCTGGGCAAAAGGTTGCTCCCTTTCCATGTGCCACACACAAACAAGTTGGTTTCGCTTGCTTTAAAAGGCAACACAAATTTTGTTTGTTTTTTTAAGAGAATAATTCATAGGATGAGTATATATGGTGCAAAACTGGGTGATGAGAACAATTCAAATCCAACTTCATTACAAGAGTAGAGACCCTTCGTTTCACAGATTCTGTCAAACTCATTTTGGAAGCAAAGGACAAAAATGAAGCCTTAAAAATAAATCAGCAATGACAAAAATTTGTAAATAAAAATCCCTTTAAAATGTCTTTGGCTCAATCTCTTCTGCTTCAAAAATAAATAAAAGTGAAGAAGCGGTGAAATATTAGTATTGCACAACTTTAGAGATTAGCCAACGACTTTGCTCTGGGGAGAAATGATTCCCCAAACAAACAGAAGCTTCGTAAATACGACGCACACCAGGGAGCAACCTCAGCTTTAGCCCTGCTAAGTAACTGCAGGAAAAAAAAAAAAAAAAGAACTTACATGACCATTACATATTTGATTGACATGTTAGTAAAATATCATAATAGTTTTGTTGATAATGTCACAAGTTATTGTACACATCAAATAATATACCAAAATTTGACTCTGTAGGTTGAACAAAAGCTTTTTTTTTTCTTTTTCTTTTTCATTTTCTTCATCCACAAATCAATACAAACTGATAAAAACAGGGATAAAAACCAGCCAGGTCATCTCAACATGCATGAAAAGAAAAGTCTTCACATTAAAAAAAAAAAAAAAAAAAAAAAAAAAAAAATATCCATGTTGATTGTTGTACAGCGGTGAGAAAACAGAACAGGACAAATCCAGCAACATACACTTAAAAATATGTATTGTACAGTGAAATAAGTTCTCTTATAACAGCTGCAACACAAAGTCTCCTCTTTGTCAAATCAGCCAGACACCGTCTTAAAAAAACAGAAAAGAGAAAATCTAAAAAGTTACAACAAGATGTCGCAACTACCAACTGGGTTGTTGTTATCCATTTCTAGAATTATTATTATTTTTTTGTGAATTTGCATAATTAAAAAGGGCATACCTCTTCTTTGAACAGCTTCTACAAAATTGAGGCGCTCCCAAAGTTCTTGTTTGTAAATACCTAGAAAATGCATATTTACAAGTATGTGTTGTTCTCCGCTAAGTCAAAAAATCTGGACCTTCGAAATACAATGTCAAAACTTAAAACACGTACAAATAAAACCATGAAGCTCTCCGCTGACTGTTACAAACACATCTAAGTTATTAGTCGTGGGGTACTAGCTCTCTCAAGTCGTGACACTTTGAGAGATTTAACAGTGACTAACTGCCGTGTGGACGCCATGAGACGGCAGGGTGACATTATTACAATTTCATCAATTTGCAAATGGGGCAGTGGTGTTTCAACAATTAAAATTAATTACATAGAGCAGGACTGAGCACTGGATGACTGTTTCCAGTATTGCTTTCATTATAAAGGAAAAACCCTGGCAGATGTAGGATCAGCATCGTTTTTATATTTTACCTGCAAGGGCCTTCAGATCACCGGGGCCTCAGTGTGTAAGCAGTGAAACTCATGTGCATGTAAGCTGTGTGGCCTCCGTGTGTGTGAGTGTATGTGTGTGTCAACTAATATCAAGCAACTCACTGACTGGAGCTCAAACATGAATTGTCACTGTGTTATGTTCATCATGTGTTTTAGGTTGTGAGAAAAGAAAGTCACGTGAATGTCGCAAATGTAAAACTTGGTCAGAGCTTTTTCAATTAAAGGGTTAGTTCAGTATTTTTCAACATGGACCCTATTGCCCACGTTTTTGTGTCTAAGTAACTAATGGGAACATTTTTTAAAAACTGATCCAGTATTCAGTGAGAGCACTGCAGCCAGCAGCCTCGTAGAAGGCTGTAATGTAACCAATCAGGCTTATTCACCCATCAATTTACGCCCAATCAAAGTGCTTGTTTTTGCCACTGACAGGCTCTTTTATCAAAGAGTAAGATCCTTTTTATTTAACAGGAAAGAGCTCCAACATCGTAATCGCCAAGCCCACCAGACTCCATTTAAAAAAAGAGAAATTTAAGTGTGTATAGAGCCAGCATACTTTCACATCTAGCTGGGTAAATTAAGGGTTTATTTCAACCAAACCAAAGTTGGTGATTGTTGGAGCAGTGAAAAACAAACCAAGTGGGCTATTGTGAGTTTTATTTTTCTCCTGTTGACTTTGAATCAAGTGTGTTTTACTATGATGAAATAACCGTTTATCTATATGGAGTCTGGTGGGTTTGGTGATAGTGATTTTCGGGCTGTTTCTGGTCTTTAACAAAAAAGGTCTCTTCAATAATCTTGTCAGACACTTATAATAATAATTTGAATAATAATCTGAAACTTACACTTTAAGTAGACATTACAGTGCGCAAATGCCCCGAGTGTTACACTGCATCCTGTAGTGTCGCTCAGTACTGAACCAATTCCAAGTTTTTTTGTTCCCATCAGTCACTTTGATACAACAACATAAAATAGGGTCCAGGTTGAAAAATATCAGACTTACCCTTTAAAACAGAGGAAATGAGATTAATCTACTGCTTTAATATTAATTAATATATTAATCAGATCAGACTGAAAAACAGCGAATAATGTAATTCTCTGAATGACCAGGAACAACGTGCACGACATTACTGATTCATTCTTATTATGCACAGTCTAAAAAACAGACACTTTGACAGTCACACGATTTTGAACAAATTATTGTATAGTAACTTTTACTGCGTTACTTTTTTGGTTAAATCTCTGAGTGTTGAAACAGATGGAGGATGTGTTTGCTTTGCATTTCCTAATGTGCACAGAAAAAAATATTAGTGATACGGAAATGCTTTTCACTTATTATGGCCAATGATCAATGTTTCTGTTACAACCTGAAGCAAATATTAGCTCATGGGAGAGATATATGATTATTGTTTATGATAAGGTTCCACAGATTAATGGATTGTCTTACAGAGAAAATTATCTTTGGGCAGTCTGGCTCATTTTATGAAAAGTCATCTAGAAACTGGGAAATTCTGACTGAAAAGCATCTGGGACCAACAGTGTGTTAAGAGCATAGACAGCATTAACAATCAGAATAATACACAGTCCGCTCTTTGCTACACTGATGACATCTAGGCCATTTAGGATAAAATCAAAAACCTCCAACACTGGTGAATTACTGATGTGTATTTTTAAATGTCAGGGTATTTACTGTGATTCTACAGTTTCAATATACTTCAGATTTAACCAAAAAATACTGACAGTTCACGTGTTCAAAAACGTCTGGCAGTGTTCATCACACCCTCGGCTTCAACTTACCAATCGTGACACACCACTCTGACCTCACCACTCTCTCTTCACTTTCACAAACCTTCAGAGTACTGCAACCTTTTCAAAACAAAAAAAGCTTAATGTCAATTCTAGGCACAAAAAATAAAAACTCATTTCATATCCCCAGCAGATTTTGAAACATCTCCATGGTGAAAGATTTCTGTTTACACAAACAAAAAGAAATAAAATAAAATGACTGAGCATCGGCCACAAGCGAAGCAGTTTGGGATATTCTTATCATAGAAAGCGACGTCTGGTGTTCTCTGATCCTTAACACAAACAAAGGAGGAATGACATGTTGTTGCTATTTTGACATTTTCACACTGTATCTACTGTTGCTGATGAAACGTTGGTGAAAAGTAAAATACGCAATCAATATTTGTATTGTTATTTTTCAGTAAATAATCACATTTACTACTAACTCACAAAAGATAATTCCCAGCTATTCCCAGGGTGTCTAAGAATTAAGGATCAGAAGCCAACAAACAGAAAATAATTCATAATGCAAATGCTAGCATGATACAGGAATTTAAGGACATGTCTGTGGCATACAATTCAGTCTTTTATTTTCTTTATATTTACAGATTAGAGGAAAATTTATCTACTTCTATACACTGTTCCATGTAGTTTCTGCGTCAGTTGACCACTTAGCTTTTGTCCGTTACCACGACTACAGTAGTATGAAAATCAAGACGTAACGTCCACTCAAAACTGAAGAATACAAAATGATAAAAACTTCAACATACTTATTTAGTAACCAACAAAACCAACTTCAATAAGGAAAAATATGCAGGTAGCTAAGTGGTCAACCAACTCTTGCCTTTTTTTATTTTTATTTATTTATTTTTATTTTTTTTTTTTATAACTTTTTTTAGCATTACGTACATATACAAGTGTAGATAATATAAGTATATATTCATATATACATAATGAGTATGTATATATACCAGTAATGCATTCATTATATATACTTATTTTCTTCACAGATATGTGAAACAGGAGAAAAGATGACTGTTACAAATAAAAAGTTAAAATGAAACAAAATGCAGAAAACAAACCTACTGATAGAAACAATTTGTAAATGCACTTTGCACTATTTTTTTGTTTGTTTTTGGAACTGTTTTGCTTTTTTTTTGTTTCGTTTTTTTTGTTTTTTTATTTCATCACTTACTTATTATATGGGAGAGACACTCATTTAAAGTAGGAATAGTACCCATTGCTACCATTTGAACTTCCTATACTCAGCTCTTGTAGGAGGGACAGGGGGTCGCTGTTCTTTTTGACCTGTTCAGGGCGAACAGCTCGGGGTTTGGGTGGAGCGCGGAGGGCGCTGGCATAGGACATGGTGGGTGGTTTGTTTAAATTTGGAGCTCCCTGGCTGGCTTCTGTGGGAGCCTGTGGCGGTGGCGGCGGTGGCGGCTGCTGCTGCTGCTGCTGCTGCTGCTGCTTGTTATTGGGCATGAGAGGAGGAAACTGTCCAAGGTGCTGAAGGGAATTGAGGGAGTGTGGGTGTGGCTGCTGTGCTGCTGTGGCCTCGGCCTTCACCTGCTCCTCCGTCTGACGAAGGGCCTTGGAAGCTGCCAGATCCAGAAGCAGACAAAAGCAAAAAATAGGAAGGGTGCCCCAGAAAGATAAGAGGTAAGTAAGACTTGGTTGGAACATGATAAAACGTTCTCAAAATTAACAAAACAACTCTTTGCAAAACAACATGCTGCCTAACAAAAGCCTATCTGCTGATACTTACCCAGAAGGTCCCGGTGATGAGCAAGTGTGCCGGCTCCGTTACATGGAATGTTCTGGAACGGACCGGGACCCCCACCGTTACTGGGCCAGAGGTCATGTGAGGGGTAACTGTAGGGGGCGTGTGGGTGCTGATGATGCTGTATGTGCGGATGAGGGTGGTCCTGGGGGTCTGATGTGCAGGGCTGGGGCTGCTGGGACAGGGCATTGTGGGCGTTGGCTGGAGACGATTCATCTGGGTAGCTGGAGGAGATGCGCCGCTGATAGAGGGGCCGGCCTGGACCTCTGGGTTCATACTGCGAAGACAGTAAAGGTGGATAAGAAAGAGAAAAGGTTGACAACCATAGATGCAAAAGGAGAACTGGCGGCCATTCCTCTTTTTTTATTGATAGGGCAGCCAGAGATACAGAAAAGGAGAGGTCTCCCCAATAGGTGGTCATTCCTATTGAAGTTGCTCAGTGGCCTACGAAGCCAAAAGAGTTGCAACTTCCATGTGTAAAATTACCCTAATCTTCTGTAATTCTTCTGCATTGTTGGGTCCATAAAGCAGATGCACTACAGACTTTCGCAGGCTTAGCAGCGAACTTTCTATTTAACCTTCTGCTAATTTGAATAGGGACAACATGATTTAATTGTGTGGCTCCTCCTGACTTTCAAAATGTCATCAGACCAAATGGATCAAATCGTGTGAAACTAGTCATTCTGCTGGGCTTGTGACGCTCAAAACAATTCATCCACTGAATTACAGACATCTCTTTCACAATCGATGGGAAAAATTAATTTTGGGCCACAACCTGGAAGTTGTAATTCTACAATTTGGCCACTATGTAAAGTCTGGCGCTGCTCCTGGGGGCTTTTTGAGAGGCGAAACAAAGACTGACAGGATGTTGGGCAAAATGACCTTAAGAATAAAAGTGGCATGCAGATCTAAAGAAGCAGTTGTCTATAAACATCTTTTAGCGCTTACTGACACAGTGATGGATGCGTAAATGAAATTAAAAAAACACTTGTCAAATAGCTATTATATGTATTTTATATTCTGCACCCTTGCTGTGCACAGAGCACCTCCTTGTTTCATAAAGATCAAAGACCCACAGTATTAATATAACTAGTCCCTCTAGTGCAGGTCTTACTTATTTATTAGATCTTATTTGCCACTAATAGAAACAAGACAGAGCAAACAAGTGTTTATCGTATGGTAAGCACATATCCACAATCCATTTTCTCCTTGTAATACAACATTTAAGCTACACATCTTGATATTCATTCTGCATCTCTATCAAATGTGAAAATTTGATGCTAAGTATCCACATTTGCCTGTCAGCACACAGCATTTAGATTTCATCAGAAACTTTAACATCTCAACTTCAAGCAACATTTAAATACAGGTGCGCATTTGAGAAAAGACAGACTCGGCTAATCCCATCATCATGCATACAGCTGTACCTTTACCATTACAGTATTTTTGACAGGTGATGCATAATTTCCCGCATTTACAGAGGCTGTCAGACAGGTAGAAAGTTAGAAAGAGTGATGAAACAAGCTCTTTCTCTGGTGCATTTTAAAGCAATAATTTAACCCCGTTAAAGGGTTTTTTTTTGGGGAGTTTTTCCTTATCCGCTGCGAGGGTCATAAGGACAGAGGGATGTCGTATGCTGTAAAGCCCTGTGAGGCAAATTGTGATTTGTGATATTGGGCTTTATAAATAAAATTGATTGATTGATTGATTGATTGATTGATTGATTAATTTGGACTAAACATGGAGTGCTCATTTTTGTAGTGACTTCTACATGTGACTTTGAGCGCTAAACAAGCAGGCCATGTCAAGCCTGGCTCGGAGCTTGTTAGTTCCTCAAAATACTATCCGGGATGTTAAGGGATCTACAGGTATACAAGTATGTTCCGCCTGCACTGAAGCATGGAGATTTATAAAACCTAAGGATCCAAGCAATACTCCAAAGAAAGGAATAAACTTGCCTCATCTACATTGTGAAGGGCTGTGGCTGCTGATGTTCTGGGGGACAGAGGGTGGTAGGACTCCTGGTCTGGACCTTGATTCTGTTGGTGTTGCTGCTGCTGTTGTTGTTGTTGTTGTTGTTGTTGTTGTTGTTGTTGCTGTTGTTGCTGCTGCTGTTGTTGCTGCTGCTGCTGCTGTTGCTGGTGCTGATGGTGATGGTGAAGTTGCATCAGGTGGACTTGCTCCTGTCTGCTGGGGTGAGCCATGATGGGCAGTCCGTAAGGAAGGCCGTGGCCCTGGTTCCCCAACAGGTGATTCTGCTGCGGTGGGCTTACTGATGCAGCTCCGCCATGAGGCCACTGGGCCTCTTGCAGAAGGTATTTGACCTGGGAGGGAGGGGGGCTAGCAGAGTGGGCTGGTGGCTGGTGTGGGTAGCTACCAGTATTATACAGGGGGTTCCCTGGGTGTTGCTGCTGCTGCTGCAGAGCTGGGTTGTTTAGAAGGTTGTCACTGAGGAGGTCGCGGCCTGCATCATGGGAGTAAGGTCCTGATGGGAAAGGGCCAGCATGATTGGAGGTGGCAGCTAAGGAGGATGACGGGTCACCTGAGGCACGGGACTGGGACTGGCGGTACTGGAGGAGACGAGACTGAGGTGGGGGCTGCATCTCAGCTGCGTCCCTGGGTTCAGGCTGTTCCTGTGGGGGCATCTCTCTCAAGAGGCCAGGGTATCTGGGAAGTGATACATTGACACAGCAATAGTTATGATGCAAGTCCAATTTCAAGCAGTACACCAAATTTTTAATCCCACACATTATTTTCAATGTTCAATAATAAAACTGTAACGTTTCTGTAGTACTGATTTACCAAAAAATCAAAAATGTCAATACAGGCTAGTGCTAAGTCTAACCTGTTGAAAGGTGGCCCAGTGGAGGCAGGAGTAACAGCGTCATCCTCCATGTTGGCACTAAGGCCCCAATTAGCTGCCCGAAGCAGCTGATGGGGGAAGCGAGCCATGCCGGGCTGAGCGAGGTGGGCGAGCTGTTGGGGCAGAGGGAAGGCGACGTTACCCTGTAGAAAGTGTCCCGCCGTCTCTCCCCACTGGCCCAGTCTGGCCGCCTGCTGTTGCTGCTGTTGCTGCTGCTGCTGCTGGCTCAGGGCCTCTAAAGCCAAGGGACCCTGGAGGTCTGAAAGGTAAACCATGCCATTAGTTTTGGAGTCACTGGTGGTGTCCTCATATCTCAGTGGGCTAAGGTACCATACACTATTAAGTTTAGGTTATTGTTGAACTGATTCACTATGAATTATTATCTATAACAGTGAATGTTTCGATACATTTCTACACACTGCTGTTCAACAGTTTGGAATATCCTGCGCATTAAAAGTGCTTTTTTTCGCCACTGACCAGTTCAGATCGCCAGTGCTAATGAGTGGAGTCAGCTGTCAGTCAGTGTTGGAGCAGAGAGGGGGAGGGCTGCCCCGCTGGGTACTGTAAGTGAGTATGTGTGTATGAAGTGTGTGTTTTTTCGCATTTGCCCCGTTACCGTTTTAGCTCGTTTCGCGGCTCCGGCTGCATCCACCTCCCTCAATTCTGAACCAATTTTAGAACGAATCATATGTGTGCATATGATTCACGAGTGGTACCCATGAATCATATGCACACATACACATGGGGAAATAGGGCCCAGGTTGAAAAATACTGAAGTTGTCCTTTAATCAGCGGGCCATAAGCTCAGTCACCTTTGTGTTACCTCATTCTGTGATAGAAAGTGACTTATCAGATATTTGTTTAAAACAAGATTTAAGATTATTACTTTTATTTAATTCAACAATCAACTAACCAGCATTTATTTGCAAATTTACATCATCAAAGAGAGATAATCAAATACACTATTGAATAAAACAGCAAAAAAGGCCCCCTAATTCTGGAGCACTGCTTTAATTCTCTTTGTGATGTGCTATCCAATATACAATTCTTATCTCAGAGGAGAAATGATTTCACTGAGGAAGAACACATTGCTTGAGCAGAACAATAAACAACACTAGCTCTCCCACAGGCCAAATACAACATGAGCGAATGTAAAAGTAACAATGCATCTAGATGAACTTCAAGAGTGGGTGAAGGCAGCTACTTATTAGCCTCCCAGAAAAAGAAGGATCTTCCAAAATAAGTCAGATTATTGGGATATGAACTCCTTTTGAAGTAAAGTTGAAAATATTGAACTTCTTTTAAATTTTTTTTTAAAATATATGAATATATATCATTAATTTGTGCAAATCTTGACTAAACAGCAATGTACAAGTCAAGAAAAAGCTTGTCTAACAACCTAACAAAAAAAAAAAAAAAAAATGCTGCTACACTCACCCAAACTATCTCCCAGGCTTCCATCCTGTGCGTCCTCCCCAAAGCTGCTGACCCTGTTATGCTGTGAGAGGCCTGGGTGGTGCCCCCCTGGGTGACCCATTGGAGTCCTAATGGAACTACTCATCTCCTCCACCCCTCCAGGCTCCGGCCCATCCAAAGTGGGAGACTGGACAGCTCTGTGAGGGGGTATTGGGCCACTGAAGAAGGAAGCGTTGTGGCTTCCACCTGTGTAGGCAGGGCTGAGCTGTTGTTGCTGCTGTTGACTCTGTTGGGCCATCCCTGGGTGCTGAGGCTGGTTGACCCGATAAGGAAGCCTGGAGACTGGATACTGTGGAGGGAAGGCTCTTCCACTGGCAGGATGTGGAGGAAAAGCTGGGTTGGGTGGTGCCAGGTGGTAGTTGAGGGGTCTTTGGGCAGCTGACGGATCTTTTCGATGGAGCAGCGCATTGGGAAATCCGACTAGCCCGTCTGACTGCGAGTCCAGACTTCGACTTTGGCCTGTGTCTAAATCTCCCTGTACCAAAAAATAATCAAAAATCCAAACAACATGAGCAAAGACTTGTGGCCCTACATAAAATAAACAAGTTTTCTTTTGGCAAAAACATTAAAAATGAAATGCAAAAATGTCAACAACTTGCCTGTTTTTCCTTCATGTCTGCGGTTTTCCTCTCTGGTGTCTGAAGACGGCTCTGTTCTGACTTTGGACATCCTTCTAATTTACCTAAGAAGTCAAACACAAAAATAAATGTATTACCATATACCGGGCTATTTCAGTTCTTTCTATTTAATGGCATTTAATAATAGATTTCGTGATTTTGGGTGGTTGCTTGGTGAGGTAATTAAAATAAAGTGCACCATTTCTGATAGGGTCTGCCTGTAGCTCCTTGTCAGGGCTGGGCTGGCCCATTCCTAGAGGAGAGGGATGGGCCACCCCACTGTAAGGGATGGGGGAGCCTCGATTCTGGGCTTGCAACAGATTGAAGTTGTAGGCCATGGCTGCTGGGTGGCTCATGATGCGAGGGTCCACAGCAAAGCGATTCTGGTAACCTGGCCACGGCAACTGAGGAAATAAAAACACAGACTGACATATTATTGATCAAGACACCATGGCAGATGATAGGGGGATGAACACACACAGTTTATAATGGCAATTACAAACTGAACCATATAACTATGGTGGGTCTAAAAGTTTGCATTCACTTGCAGCAGCTGCTCCTCTTTGATCTGATCAGCTTTAAATGGATGAAGAAATGAATTATCCACCCTGGGAGTCTCTATTGCTACTGAAAGAACTCATGGTGTGCTCTGCATGCGCTGTGTTCATGGACCCACAAAAAAACCTGAATTTAGAGAAGTGACACAGAATGATACAAAGGGACATACAGGGTTTTTTTTTTTCTTAAAGAAAGTTTGTCTGTCCTTCCGTAAGAATTCTTGAATTATGGTAAAAACGTGTTTTGTGAGGTCACATTGACCTCTGAATACCAAAATCTTCATTCTTGAGTCCAAGTGGAAGTTTGTGCCAAATTTGAGGTAATTTCCTCAATGTGTTCTTGAGATATCGATATTTTACCTATTTTCTTAGAGGTGCAACCTTACACCTTTTCGTTTTAACAAAAGCAAAATTGACAGAATCCTCTGCAGTAGTTGAAACATATGTTTAAGTATAATTTCTTACACATTACATCTGTGAGTTTGTTACCAAAAGCAGGAAACTTACAGGCAGGGGCATGGACATGACCATGTTTCCACCATACACAGCTGGGACGTAGAGGATACTGGCGCCTGTATGTGGATCTATCCTCTGAACAGGACTGGGTGATTTGCCCATGCCAGCTGGTGTGCTACCCAAGGGTGGTGTGAATGCCCGAATAGGGTTTCCCATCAGCACAGCTGGGTTGGGTTGGACTGCAATGAGAGAAGATGGCATGGTGATATAAGTCAATGCAAATAGTTCCTAACCTTAATGTGATGACAGATTGACAGTAGGTGACACACAAGCCCAGACATATCTAACTATTCATAGCTTGAAAAATGTTAGATAACAACCTGTATGATTCTATCAGAGGAGAGCAACATATGAAAAGATGATGGCCAACCTGTATTAAAGGAAGAGGTGATTTGCTTAGATTTCATTTGAGTTTTTTTTCAGTGGAGGATAATGTAGCTGGCTGACAATTTGCAGTGGGTGAAACAAACTGATTGTCTTCCTGTAGTAAGCATCGTATTGACTCCTCGCTGTGCTGTTCAAGGCTGCATCGCACTGACGGCTTCAATAGCCTCAGGCCTTCATGCATCCATCTGGGCTGCTGCATTAGACTGGCTCATATCAAGCTGTCGAGATGTTTGCTTGTTTGTGTGTACGGAGGCAGAGGAAGAAGAGACAACAGAAACTTCCACTGTTGCTCTGTTGTAAGACCTGACCATAATATAGAGAACATACAGTGATAAGGACAGAAACGTTATGTGGATGGATTTATTTCTAGATGTGTTTGTATGTGTCAACACCATCGCTGTTTTAGTCCATTTCAACTACTGCTAAGAGGACAGTGACTTTTTCCTGTGGTGGACTATACAGCAGTAATATATACCTTTCTAGGATAAGTCTCAAATTTGGCCTGCATTTGATTTCTTTTCCTTTCCTTTATCTACATCCAGGCAAGCAAACATTATCAGCAATGAGCTACAACATAAAACCCTTAAAGGTCGTAAAAAATTGCCTTTGATTGTAATCTGCTTCTGCATATGCACCACAGTGCAGGTTGAGTTACTGACAAAGAACAGAAAGCAAGAGAAAAAGTCCTGAATCCAATATGCAAATTTTATAAAACAATACTGTTTGATATTTAGATAATCAACACGGCTAAATACTAACAGTATGATACACTCACCATATCCTTCAGGTGGAAGGTGTTCTGTGTGGTTTGCATGTTTCCCCTGTAAGACAAAAGAATCATTAAAAAAAACCATAAAGCAAGACTATGAATTCCCAAAGGCCAATTGAGTAGAAAAGAGTGTGTGGTAAATACCAGATCCTGGCAACTGTAAAGCAATGTAGGTAATGTACAGCAGCTGCAGTATGGTACTGACTGTCCCTCACCTGTTACAACAGCTATAGTGGCATCACTTCAGAGATGAGGCAGGAGTTTAACAGGCTAGCAGAGAACAGCTAATGAATCCATTATATCAATGTATGATGCAGGCACATTCTGCTCATAAAGAACAGGCATATACAATTTAACAATATATATGATACAATAGTGCAAATGGGTACATAGGAGCAACAAATTAAAAGAATAGTAAAAGAGAGCACATCTTATAAAAATGGTAGTTTCCTGATACAGTCACACTGTGTTCACTGCCTGTACAGCAAAAGGAATAAAGGACTTCTTACATATGTTCTGACTGGCTCTAGGGATCCTAAATCGATGCCCAGACAGGAGCAGCTCAAACTGTGAGTGTAACAGATGTGAGGCAACGGAACTCATATGTTTAGCTTTCCTGTGTACGGCATTGTCAGTTATATTGCTGAGTTGTTTCTGTGACTTGCCAATCACCTTCCCTGCAATGTTGACAATCTTGGGGAACTTGTTTGTGCTCCTTGCTCTCAGGTTGCCATACTAATGTCAAAAAATTAAAATGCTTTAAACCAGGCTTCTGTATGTTATTTCAAGTATGTGCTGGCTAACACTGAAACTCTTCAGCTTCCTGATCAAAAGTGCCACATTTAATTAATTACATATTAGAAATTGTTGCACTGTCCTGATAAAAGTTAGCCACAGGACTTATTCAGTTCCATGCCATATCTAATCTAAAGACAGGCTTCCTACGACTGTGTCCTGTAACGCAATCTTGAAATCGAATTTCTCAAAATCAGATCACAAGTGGACAGCGCTAAAGTGTAGATGCACTGTGATCCAATCAGTCAAACCACATGCTGATGTGGTCTAGGATGCATGTGACCACATATCTTGTGCAGTGTAAACACTAATGCGTCCTGGCGCATATGTGACAAGGACTTCATCATCAATGCAGGACGTGGTGGTTGTTTCGGTGACAGCGCGTTAACGCTCTATAACATGCCCTTTAATCGATGAGTTGTGAGGAAATGTGGCGTGACCATCTGTTGTCTTGCCCTACGAATGCAGACGTGTTGGATTCTGTTGACAGCGATATCTCCAGCTGTACAGACAAAACCGCTAACATGACCGGGAAGAGTGTGGACATAATAACTGTACGTGGGGCCCTACGTAGACAGTCCCAAAATCTGAACACAAGTGGTTAACTAGAGATGCGTGATAGACACAGGTTGGTGTACTGTGATGCATCTCGGCTGTCCACTTGTGTTCGGATCACTGAAAGGCCTATTAAAACCAAGTGTAAACAGGGTCACAGTTCCATCTAAGTACAGCTTCCCAGGTATTCCAATTACACCCAAAGCTTATGCACTCACAAAGCCCCCTAATACAGTATAGACAGGTTAATAAATGTCAATGGAGAGGCAGTGTATCTGACACACTGTCTTCCTCACCATGATCGCCTCACTTGTACGCCACAGATGTATTTTAGAAAACTATGCCATCACCGGCCAAGGCCTCATACTACCTAGAGTATGCCTCCGTCCTGGAGAACTCCGCTGTCAAAAATCTATCAAAATCATATGAGAGCCATACAACTGCATCGGGAGACATATTATTTAATAACACGCATGGTCAGTGAACTTAATTCTGAATCAATTTTGCGACTACATTTTTGTTTTTCATGCTACAACGAGTCAACATATCTGCCAAGACAGATTTACTCCTTCTACCACTAGATGAGAACAACCAAACTCCCTTGCTGTTCCTCCTGGGGGCTTCACAATACAGCTCCATCTACTATAGTGTACACAGTGAGCCTGAACTGAATCCTGATCAATGCTGACACACACACACACACACACACACACACACACACACACACACACACAAGTACTCATGTGGGGTTGCACGTGCAAACACAAACCTATACATACTTGCATACACACAGACAGACAGACACACACACACACACACACACACACACACACACAACACTGGGCTCTCATGAGATCTTCCCATACCTGAGTTAAGGTGGACCATATCTCTTGTATTATTCATCATTACAGGCAGGCATACACAACAATCTACTTTGAGCTTTTTCAGCGGCTGGTTTCGTTGCACGTAGTCTCTCCCAGTTGATTTTGGTGTTAACAGATAGTCCTTGACAGTTGCTTCCTTGGAGGAGGCAGAGATGAATGACATCCTCCGTTTCATGAGATTCACTCTGTTGCTATGCTGATATTACATAAAGCTGGTATTATTTACCATTCAGATAAGGGGTGCCAGTCACATTACTAAGAAAGCAGAGCAGTCTTTGGTACAAGGTCCATATTTTCAGGTATTTTAGCAAGCAGTCCTGAACAAAAGATGGAAAACAATTATCTGAAACAAGATAGCAGCACCTAAACAAAGACTGAACATAACCGAACTGATCTGTTGGAGTAATGTTGTAATGTGCTGCTGGTATTTTGCAGACCGAACATGTTAAAAAGTAAAAGTAAAGGCCTTTTCTTGAGCAAAATAAGACTTATTCTGCAAACTAGACATATGGAGATATGGCTGCAAATGCAGATATTCCAGTATTAGACGACTGCAAATATTGAAAGACATCCTGACTTTGGTGAAACCACCCGACAGAGTTCAGGTACCAACTAAAAAATAAGTTCAGTGAACAAAGTCAAATATGCCAGGGCTGTTCCTTTCCTGCCAGCCTCACACAAACCATAGCCAATGTTTACTGGTCCTGAAAATATGGTTATAATTGCGAGGCAGCATGTCCTCTAGCTTGAACTTAGGAACAGCCAAACTACAATGTCACAAACAAGAGAAATATCAAATAGTCTAACTCCACATGTAAATAGGTTTCACCTTTAGTGCTGCATGACATAATGACCAAATATAAAACTGCTATAACTAATGTAAAAGTCACCCTCTGCAGAATGATCTTGTAACTCATACACCAAAGATGTCATTGTGTAGCATGTAGTGTTTCATGTGAGTGTGATCCCCTTCTTGAAACTGACTGTGGTCTGATATAATGTTGCAGAAGCTGCTTTGCTTGGCTGCTATTTTAGGTTGTAACATTAACTGAGCAATGCCAGACACACCAGGCTGAAAATGGTGCCCATCGTCTAGCGCTGTGATTATTTGATCTAGTCATAGATGCGCTGCTGCAACATTTCCTCTGAGAGGTATGAGTTGAATAGTGACAATGACCAACATGGATGTTTCTCAACATTTATATCATAGGAGCAAATTTCTCAAACAGCAGGGGGTCTGCTGAGATTGAAAACATTGCTAACCGGATCTTAAAAATACTAGATGACTGTACACTGGCTGTTAAACAGTGGATTTGTGTGCTTGCAAGGTTGTGTTATTTACCCTATCCGTCAAACAAAAAGCAAAAGGAGACAGTGGCTCCAGTTTGTCTCCGTAAAACTCCTTTGAGTGTCAAAGTGCAGTGGGATTTTGCATATACAGTCAGGTCCATAATTATTTGGACAATGATACAGTTGTCGTCATTTTGGCTCTGTACACCACCACAATGGGTTTTAAATGAAACAATAAATACCTGCTTAAAGTGCAGACTCTCAGCTTTCATTTAAGGCTTTTTTCAAAAATGTAGTATGAACTGTGTAGGAATTACAACCATTTCTTCACACAGTCCCCCAACTTTAAGGGCTCATAAGTATTTGGACAAACTAACATAATCATCAATTAAACAGTCAGTCTTAATACTTGGTTGCAAATCCTTTACAGTCAATGACTGCCTGAAGTGTTGGACACATAGGCATCATCAGATGCTGGGTTTCTTCCCTGGTGATGCTCTGCCAGCCCTTTACTGCAGCCGTCTGCACTTCCTGCTTGTGTTTTGGGTGTTTTGCCCTCAGTTTTGGCTTCAGCAAGAGAAACGCATGCTCAGTTGGATTCAGGTCAGATGATATGACTTGACCATTGCAGAGCATTCCACTTCTTTGCCTTAAAAATGTCTTTGGTTGCTTTTGCAATATGCTTCAGGTCAATGTCCAACTGCACTGTGAAGCATCGTCCAATGAGTTTTGAAGCATTTGGTTGAATCTGAGCAGATAATGTAGCCCCAAACACTTCAGCTTTCATCCTGCTGCTCTTCTCAGCAGTCACATCATCAATAAATACAAGAGAACCAGTTCCACTGACAGCCATACATGGCCATGACATAACAGTACCTCCACCATGCTTCACTGATGAGGTGGTGTGCTTTGGATCATGAGCAGTTCCTTCCCTTCTTCCTTCTCTTGTCTTCCCATCATTCTGGTAGTTGATCTTTGTTTTATCTGTCCATAGTATGCTGTTCCACAACTGTACAGGCTTTTTAGATGGTTTTTGACAAACTCTAATCTGGCCTTCCATTTTTAAGGCTAACCAATGGTTTGCATCTTGTGATAAACCCTCAGTATTTATTCTAGTGAAGTCTTGTCTTGCTTACAAGAGCAGCAGGATGAAAGCTGAAGTGTTTGGGGCACCATTATCTGCTCAGATTCAATTAAATGCTTCAAAACTCATTGGACGATGCTTCACAGTGCAGATGGACATTGACCTGAAGCATATTGCAAAAGCAACCAAAGACATTTTTAAGGCAAAGAAGTGGAATGTTCTGCAACGGCCAAGTCATATCATCTGACCTGAATCCAACTGAGCATGCGTTTCTCTTGCTGAAGCCAAAACTGAGGGCAAAACACCCAAAACACAGCAGGAAGTGCAGACGGCTGCAGTAAAGGGCTGGCAGAGCATCACCAGGGAAGAAACCCAGCATCTGATGATGCCTATGTGTCCAACACTTCAGGCAGTCATTGACTGTAAAGGATTTGCAACCAAGTATTAAAACTGACTGTTTAATTGATGATTATGTTAGTTTGTCCAAATACTTATGAGCCCTTAAAGTTGGGGGACTGTGTGAAGAAATGCTTGTCATTCCTACACGGTTCATACTACATTTTTGAAAAAAGCCTTAAATGAAAGCTGAGAGTCTGCACTTTAAGCAGGTATTCATTGTTTCATTTAAAACCCATTGTGGTGGTGTACAGAGCCAAAATGATGACAACTGTATCATTGTCCAAATAATTATGGACCTGACTGTATATATGACATAGTTTCGGTTCTCAACAGCACACTCCCTCTGTCAGTAAAGCAGGGATGTGTAGTGCGCTCAGGATTCAATCAAAGACATTGTAGGTTGTTGGAATAAAGATGCAAGAAAGATTGTAATGAAAGACACACATGCAAGAATACGTGCTATGAGAAAATCACTCAAGTTTGACTTAATACCAAACATTTCATTTCTTCCTGACACCAAGCCAAGTATCACTTTTGATTTAATGACACATGAAAATAAGTGATATATAATTGTTTCTAAAAAGTGGCAATTGTTCTTGTAAATCCTCCCTCCCCAATTAAAATGACGCTAATTGTGCGAAAGCTGGAACTACAAAAAGCTTTTTAATGTGAGACATATTTTACAAGTAACAAGTGTCTCAGTTTTACGTACTCGCACCAAAACACCATCTGTGTCAGAAAGCAGCACTTCACAATGTGAAGTCAACTGGAGCATATATATCTGGTAAAATGGATGCCAAACAGTAAACATGATGCGTGCTTTCTGATGAAATTAATGTGTTTTCCAAGTAATTGCATCTGCAAATTGTATACAGTCTGCCTTGGACATGATGTTTTGATTGTTTATCACATTTAACCAAAGTGGATTTAATTAAGATGTTTTGCACAATGATCAACCGTCTCGAGAAACTGATTTATTAACCATTTATTTTGTGCTCACAGTTGTGCTTTAAAACGCTACAATAACATGGACAACCGAGTCTGATCATTACTGAATCGTAAAATATTCACAAGGTGGGGTATTAGTGTGATTGGCGGCAGATGTGAAAAAGCTGCACTGAAGAAACCAGATTCAACACGACAACACAGATTTTATTAGAAACTAATTTATCTATTTTTAAATGACATTTCTATGGATTATTTTGGGCTGCACACCACAGTGTCCGCCATGTACAGAAGTACCAAGAATGGCCTGACCTTTAAATTAGCAACCTGCTGTATATGCTTAAGGAAGCAATATATTACATACTGCACACTGATAGCTCCATGTCTGTGTGTGCTGTGTTGTTGTGAGCTACATGGTACGGCTGTGGAGAGGGAGAAAACTGTGCATGTGTCTCTAAAGCCGGTTGATGCTGTGGAGCTGCGGCTCATTAGGCCCAGTGGGTGATGGCAGCAGGTTGGCAGCTGTGGTGATTTCGTTAACCTTTACCTCAGGGCAGGCAGGGAGGACAGACAGCCACACAAAGACATTTCAGCCCGAGCCGAACAATCAAACAACGCATCCTTCCGCCAATCCTGCGGTGCTAATTTTACATCCGTGTTGTTTTTCTGTGGCCAAAACGAACGCCCATAAAGAAATTTCCTGGGGTAAAAAATAAACGGAGTCATTTTAATAGATTTGTGCTCTGTGCCCGCATGTGCAAAGCTTCGTGTAATTTTTTTCTCTCTAAAAGCAGGAAGCACTCAATTCATTCTGGGTAATGTGTTTACTATTTCCACAAAGCAGCAAGTGGTCACCTGACACATTACATTAACATAGAAAACCCTATATTTGAGCTTTTCAAAACATCCTCTGCCTCGCCCGTTTTTGTTTTATTTCTGCCTCCCTACTCTGATTTCCTATTTCCCTCCCTACATTTGCAAACTCTATATTTTTATTTTCAGTATTCACTCAAGCAAAACAGCAGATTCAAATCCAGTAAAGTCAATGTTTGAAAAAATCAATTTATATCAACCTTTCTTGCATCTTTTTTTAATTTCTACAGTTTGGTGTCAGGATTTTGAACGCCCATATTGAAAGAAGAGGTGGATGGATACAGTTAACCCTTACAGTGTCCTCCCTCATCAGAAACACCTCACCTTGGGGGGCGACTGCTGCTGCTGTTGCTGCTGCTGTGGACCCTGCTTGTTGGAGGCTGGCTGCGCATGCTGAGGATGTGGATGATGGTGGGGATGGAGGGCCTGCGAAGACGAGTGGTGCCCTTGCATGGGCCTGAGGGCACGGGGGATAAACTCTGGAGCCAACGGGTTGAGGACATAGGTCTTCTTGAGCTCCAGGGCCTCCAGCTGAGACTTGATCTGCTCAAAGGTGATGCCGTGTAGGCTCGAGTTTTCGTGGCAGATGGAGATAAAGTGCTCCCAGAATTTTCTGGAAAGGGGCAAAAACGAGGAAACAACAGATGGAGACACGTTTAATTTCTATTCTCCTTTATCTCTCCTTGTTTGGATTGAGTGTTTTATGGATCATTGTGTTGATTTTTTCCTGCTGGCAGTGCAACAAATTACTCCTTGGGGGCTGAATAGAAAAAAATCAAGTCCATTACAAACAAATGTAGAAAAAGCGTGTGAAAACAATAATCACACAGTGTACTGTTTACGAATTAGCTGTCAGCTTTGACGAATACAATCATGGGAACAACCAAATAATTCTCACAGACACTAGATATGTGAAAATGTAAATAAATGGCCTCATGTTAAAAGGAATAATTTACTTTCTTCTTCAACCTTACACTGTTTCGGCCCTCATACACCCACAATATTAGTGTGCTAACATTTGAAGCGCACTAATCCTGATCATTGGCATGATAAAAGATAGCATGCTGTATTCTTTTCAGTTGTATCGCTATGTCCTAACTTAATCAAACAGGAGCACCAGCAACTAAAATGTCTGACCGCATTGTTTTTTTACTGGAATGTCCTAAAAGGCAGCGAGTGATGCAGCACAATGTTGCGCACTGTTTAGAAACGCACTTTTGTGGGGCGCCCCGTTTCTATTTTATTCCTGCCACTCACGTTAAAAGCGCCACAATGGATGAGGAATGGCTAATTCATGAAGTTAAAAGGCAGAGTTATCTGCAAGATTTCCTCCTTATTTCACTACAAAAACTTCACAATAACAACATATTCGCTGTTGGCTATAATGTATGTTACTGTATGTCATCTCCAGTTGATATCACAATGTAAAATGTGTGATTTCTGTTTGGAAAGTACAAACTGCAACGCAGCTGATAGGTAAGAGGTTTGTTTACATGATGTAACAGAGTTCCATATTTAACAGACTTTGTGTGGACAGAGAGCGTCCAGTGTAACTCTATGTGGCGCGATAGTTGGGTGCTCGCTTGCTGTTGGGACACGGTACAAATCATTAACTTGTGGGAGTAACAGGCCTTTTGTATAAACAGTAAACAATCCTGGGTATTTGCTGTTTCAACATGGTGATCAATACTAACTGCAACTAAACACATAACCAAAAAAATAAATAAACCTAAGCTACTTTGTACTGACTGACCAGGATCTTTCACTCCCAGGAGGAGGCTCAGTGTTGTTCAAACAATGCATACATTCTGGACACATCAATTTACTCACTCTATCTTTGCAGTATTGCATTTGTAACAACCACAACAGAAAAAAAGACCTGACATGTTATGACAACTAATGGAGGCGAAACCGACAGTTGCTATGGAGATAGGAGGTGGGCAATGGGGGTCTAAGAGCGAAGGAGTTAAAGAGATTTAAATAGAGATGGGGGGTGGCAGCCAATGTCATTTCCCTTCATAGCTGTTGTAAATAAAGCCATGTTGACAACCTAAAGCTTAGTAAATACAGAAAAATATACAGCCGTCCAATCGAAACAAACGGGTCAAAACTACAACTAGTGATTTGATAGAATCTCTTGGGTATATGATGTCCACGGCATGTCATGTGACTCACACAAATGTATCAGTAGGACTAGTAGGAAAAGCACAGGTTAAAATAATCAAATGAACAATGACTGAATTCCATTTAGTTACTTTGATTTCAGGTTCCAGGTTTTGTGCGTGCAGGCTCACTGTCACTCACGGTGGGAGATTTGAATAGAACAGAGCCACTGCTGGTGTTATTAGTTATACCTGTACTTTTCCTATTATGACAGGTCAAAATGTCTGCCATGAAAAAGGGAACCTTGCTCTAAAGATATCTACTGTAGTGTTCAAGCAAAATTACACATTACAAAGGCCATGAGTCAAAGGAGTCCTTATTTACCTGCAGCGCCCAACAGAGCACAGTGCTATGGGGTCTCCCACAACTGCAACCAGGGACTGGGCTCTGGTGATGGCCGTGTTGAGTAGCTTGTAGTTAGAGAGGAATCCATAGTCGAGGTCCTCTGTTGAGTCCTCAACGAGCTGCTCCTTACGCTTGATGGCCGTCTGCTTGTGTTTACAGGTATGCCGCGTCCGCACCGTGCTGAGGAACAGCACCCGGAACTGTTTACCTGAAAAAAAAAAAAAAAAAATATATATATATATATATATATATATATATATATATATATATATATATATATATATATATTTACTATTAAGTTTCTAAGTAGTCTGAGGAGTGCTATTGAGGCAAAACATATTTAAAAAAAGACCATCTTATAAATGTTCTATTTCACTTTTCTATTTCACTAATTAGGAAACTCAGGAGAGATGGAAGCTAGCTCATGGCTGACACATTTTGAAGCACATCATACCCTTACTGAAAAATAAGCAATAAAAATGCAATTAATGAAAACTGTTGGACGAACTTAATTTCTTCATCAGCTTCCGTGACATTTGATATCAGTAAAAACTGAAACCATCTGCATGCTGATTTCTTGTGTTGTGCTGCCTCAAGTTTTGTTACAAATAAAGGAGACAATTCATTATATCTGTATAAATAGAACAAATTAGGTCTAGGACTAACTAAACGTTTTAATGACTGAAGAGGCTGCAGACAAAAGACAAACTAAAATTATCCACATATGTGTTAAATTCAAATTTTAAGCACTAAGAGTGCAGTTTTCCTCTATGTGTGTGTGTGTGTGTGTGTGTGTGTGTGTCTACATGTTTCATGTGTGATTAATGAGGAACTTAATGACCTGTGGAAAGCAGCTGGATGCAATACAAGTGGGAACTGAAGCAGACGAGGGATTGAGGGAAGAAACTCTAACACATATTCCCCCTGTACTGGGACTGGATGATAAGAGGGGCAATATGATAACTGCAGTGGAAGATAGTAGGGATGTGTCTTCAGGGTAATGTAGCTCTCATTTTAAGCATCATTTTGACTCAAGATCGACGCTAATATCATCTCTCACACACAGAAATGTGTGATACAAGTGTCATGGACAAATATTAATGAGGCAATTGGGGATTAAGATTTTTGGATTTGTTCACCAATGACAACTGTGTTTTTGATTTGCCTGACTGTAGTTGCGGTCTCCCAGTTTTCAGTTTCCTGTTCTTTGAATAATTATGATATACCATCAAATTAACTGATAAAAATATTACAGCATTAAATGATCTGTTTTGTTAACTGTGCATGCAGAACAACAAGGCAATTTAAAACTGTAATTATTCCCAAATTGGTATATTAATGTAGCAATAGATCCAGTGTTTGAGCCAGTAAATACACAAATGTTGACATTATATTCTTACGATTGACACAAAGCACACACATGTTGGTTTATACTTCTTACTCACCTTGGACATTGAGCACTCTTTCCACGCTGACTTCGTGCATCCTCTTCTTCCGGAGCTCAGCACGAATGCGGAACACCTGGTCGGCGTATGGTGACACAACTCCAATGCTGCCGTCGTCCAGCTTGCCCCACGCCACTGGCCACTTCTTGCGCAACTCCTCCACCCGCTCCACGATCTCAAATACCTGAGGGATGGAGAGGCAACGTGAGAGAAAGAGGTGACAATAAGGCTCCATGCTCTCTTCATTCCCTGATCCCTGCACACAAAAAGAACTGTGGGGAGTCACAGACTAAGAGATATTTTCCACCCAGGTAAAAAGCAACAGTGGGGGACAGCATGTTTGAAGAACTAAAGAGGCTTTATGTGCTGCGTGACACTGGGGCATCTAAACATAGAGAGCAGGAAGCTATGGCTTAATGGAAATGGATGTGCTGTAAGACCTCTGAGAAAAACAGGTTTGGAGTGTTCCAGAAAGTGAAGTATCAATATATAACAATGCATTGTGAAATGAAAGATATAATTTTGATCACTTAATTTTGAACATCATAAGCTGATTTGATTGTATGTCCAATACAATGTATTGAGTGTTAGCAAAGTATTAAAATTTGCTTAGTTATTAAGTCAAGAGTTGGTATTTTGAATCCTTATTGTTCTTTTGTCATATGAGCAGTTTTCCCAGCCCTGTTCAGAGCTTTGGCACACTGCCAGAGGCTTTGAACTGTCATGGAAATATTGTCTTCCACTTGAAGCTAAGCCCATCAAAGACGCTTGCACAAGACTAATAAACGGACACACTTTTTTTTTCAATGCACTGTGATTTTGCAAGATTATGATAATGTTGTAATGGTTTGACATGGGTGCTATATCAAAGGGACGGGAGGTAATTCATTTGGCGTCGCTGACAGTTTGGGAGCAATCAAGAGGCAGCCGTGGTTTAATTGGCTGGAACGTGTCAGCAGCAGAGTCAGGGGTCAGACACAGCCAATGACCACAAACAAAGTGGGTCTACAGAAGAACCAATCAGAGGCTGGGACTGTCAGTGAATCATGCATCATGGGAATCAAATGTAGCTCCTAATTACGTTTATGGCTTTCATCTTTAATTATGATTAAAAGACAGTGGATGTGAGGAGGCGAAATAAACAGTGCTGCTCAGCTTTGGAAAATCATTCAGCTTTTGACTTCAGTTAACTAATCGGAATCAAATTCCATTTCATTATAATCAATTC
Source organism: Epinephelus lanceolatus (assembly GCF_041903045.1). Classification (NCBI taxonomy): domain Eukaryota; kingdom Metazoa; phylum Chordata; class Actinopteri; order Perciformes; family Serranidae; genus Epinephelus; species Epinephelus lanceolatus. The sequence continues at coordinate 15,647,545 of NC_135736.1, forward strand.
CCTTCATTATTTACATCACACTGGGGTTGACAGCCTAAAACCCATGCATGATTTGAAAGCTAACATGCTGAATCAAATAATCTATTTCACACATTTATCAGGCTGATTAGCTGAGGCCCAAATATTCTTCATTTAAATTATTATTCAGGTTACCTGTGTTTTTCAAAGGTCAGCAGTGTTGATACTAATTGTGTTATTGAGCACACAGTTGCAGCAGTGAGGGTGCAAATTGGATCTGTATTTTTTAGACTGTGCAATCACAGTGTTAGATCACTGGTTCTGGCACTATCACAGCTCAGCAGTCACTCTGTCAGAGAGATGCAGCTGCAGTATATCATGCACATACAATATACGAGCACAGAAGCGGAAGCAATGCCGACTGACAACAATGCTGCCTGAAGATGTCAGCGTGTTCTCAGGTGGATAAAAATGACAACAATTAGATATCAACTTCTCATTGCATGAGAAACAGGAGGTGTAACTAGCACACATTGAAGCCCCATAGGCTGTCTGATGATGAATTAATCACATCATCAGCCAAGTGTTTGTTTTAATATTTCATAATCAGAATTTGAGCATTTTCATAATGTTAATTTCCCTCACCGTCCATACAGTGAAGCCTTATTTCAGATCAGATACAGCACAGGTGTCACCATCAATTAACTAAACTAAATTGGGTCAATATGACAGCCATACCCATCCCAGAGGAAGGAGGTAAACATATTTAGAAAGTAGTGCCCACCGCTGACTGACTGGCAGTTTCATGAAATTCAGAAATACATCAGCTCCATGACATAGGACTGGAAAATGCTGTATTAAAGCATCAGGTGCTAAACTAATATATTGGTGTTATCAGATACTGGTGTTAAATGTTGTTTTTAAATGTATGATGCTTGTTTGCATGTGAATTTTCTATTCACTTATTCATTTCAAAATCTACAAGATCATAATTTATATGCGAACACCGTGGGGCATGACACAGCAGAACGGCTACCAATTAAAACTTCCATACCTCTGCGTTGTTGTAGTAGGCAGTGCTATTCTTCTCCTGGACATCCTCTCCTCTGGCTGTGAAAAAGGTCAGAGGGTAGAAGTCCTTATGGGAGGGCTGCTTCCCACTTGCCATCAACTTCCCATCATAAAACAACTCTGACGTGTAGCTGCAGGAAAACAAAGACGGGGTAAGAGGGAGGAAAAGGAAAGCAAAAAGAGGGAGCTATGAGAATGGAGTATGTGTGTTGTATGTCAGAATTCACTCATAATTTAAGTCACATAACACTGATAAAGTTGGTTGTGCAGTTCTATATCCTACACATTATTTCATACACATTTCCCTGGAGTACAACCTGGGATATTTGGGATTTGGGGAAAGTTTGGAATCTTGAACAAAATTTGAAGTCAAAGTCTGAAATGCATTTTCCACAAAGCATGAGTTTGTAATGACAGACGTATCAAAAGTTCTGAAGGTTTGAGGAGATAATGTGCCATCCTGTGAATACATATGAATGCTAAATGCCAGAATGATTAAAGATACACTGAGTATGTTACCAGCATACCAGCGTACCCCCAACTTGAACTGAAAAGGTTAAAAAAAAGTGCACCATGTAGAAAAGTACATACCGTTAACCCCACAAGTATCAAGATGGAGGGGAAATATTATTGTGACTCTATAAACCTTCCTTTGTGTCTTGTGTCCGAGTTTCAAGTTCATTTTTAATCTTCTCACCAGTACCCATGCAGCCCCTGATGATGTTTTGTCATAGAGCTAATATCAACCCAAACATTTTCGTAATGTCTCCACTTCAATATCTGGACAAGTCTGTCAACTCTTCACCTCCGTTTTCCCCTTTCCTCCTGACCCATTCCTCCCACCCCCTCTTCACTTGAGTATCTCAGCCTCTCCTCCCACGGTTTTGACACAAGGCAGTGTTGAGGGCTCACACCTACTTGATGATAGCTTCATGAGAGCGGTAGTTCTCGCACAGGAGGATGCGACAAGGGTATTCAGGGGGGTAGTGCTCATACAGCCGGTCCAGCAGTGACACATGCAGGTTACGCTCCCGCGCAAACTCGCTGTACACGAACGGACTCAGCTGCAAATCGAGAGACACAAAGTGGAGAGAAGAGAGGCGGGGAGGGAGAGAGAGAGAGATGGAGAGCAAAGTTAGTTTCAAAGCATGACAAAGGTAGTTTACCGTTCTCTCACATCATTAGTTTTCCTTTCTATTCAACTATGAGTTTCAGTTTGGTCTGCTGAAACAATGCAAAGCAGTGTCAAACATGTGGCACGGATGGTTTAGGCACAAATGAAGGGCAATTTTTTTCATTTTACAACAAAGTCTTCATCCGGTGATTTCCTGGATTACTTTTATCACTTCTGGTTGAAGTTATCATAATAACACAGATTCACATGTAGCTTGACATGAGTCACTTTTCCTCCATGGCATATAAAGCAGCTTGGCAAGTCATATCAACAAGAATATCATGTCTTTGCAATCTCATGTGTGCTTTGAAATTTATTTGAACAGAATTTCCCTGGCATGTGAGCTGCACTGGCAGGATGGACTACAGAAAGCACACCCTTTTTTACTTTTTATACAGCAGTCTAATTTGCCTAATCTTTACACTTCTGCAGATGAGGTGGAAAGCTATCAGGAATCCACAAAAGGGACTTTAAGAGTTTAGCGTCTGAGTTTGATTTCCCTGGGCACCATCATTCCTGGAACTATTTTTTCAAGAGGGGTTAATAGTTAGGTGGGATACTCCAAGTGTTATGAAATTTAAATTTCATAAACTACTTGGAGAACTATTTTTGTTTTGAGGAACTTCAAATGAGCGAGTTGTTTTTTCCCCATTGTGACTCGCAAGCCCTTCCATCTGGTGTGTATGCCATTAAGCAAACACAACTTGAGTCGCGCTGATTATAGTGGAATTTACTCGCAGTGATTTCACAGCAGTTTGAGAACATGCCAAATTCAATTTTGCTTGGAGTATATATGCAGTAGCCAGTCTTAGTTACAGATCTGCTCCAATATGGCAGTGCTTGCAAGCCAAGGCAGAAGAGCATTTGATTGTTTGATACCAAACCACAGGTGGCATTTGAGTCCTTATTTCTTGCAAGCAATACATCAAATAGGTGAATAAATCAAGCACTCCCCCAATACCTGAAACAGTCAACTTCAATGTGTATTTCCCTCTGATCTGACAGCAGTGACCAAGATTTGTGGCCATTATCCCAATGTGCTTGGATTCAAATGAGGTTACACATTCGGAAAATTGCACACACAAACACCCACAGACTCATTTTTCTCTTCTCGTTTGACCACTGCCGTGTACAAGACAGCAATATCCTTAGTTTGAATCTTTATTTAAGCCTGAAAGAGAGCGAGGGTCGGCTAGCTTAAATGAGGCCCCACACAGTCAATAAGAAAGCAAATAATCAATACAGGCCTTGGCCTTCATTGACTATTCCGCCTGCTTTCACCTGCTGAATAATGGAGATAAACTGTTATAGCGAGAGCAGACAGGAGAGAGTGAGGAGATGGAGAAATTTATACATCCTTCCTTTGAGTACCTTCCTACCTTGGACTTAGTGAGCTATCATACAGGATAAAGGATATAGAAGGTGAAATGCGTGAGACAAAGTGATTGATAAAGAGACAGATGGATACACAGGTGGACATTGTCTTTTAAATGCGTTTTTCTTTGCTCCAAGAAATAGCAGAGAGAGAGCGATCAAGTAATTATAGCAGCGACTGCATGGTAGAGTCCTGCCTCGTCTTCATCCACTGCCTACTAGTAATCCTGTGCCACTGTCTAAAACCAGGAGGAAGGAAATAAGGTTTTAATTCCTTGTGTTGGCTTAGAAAGCTCGGCTGATGTGAGTGTTATCTGTGGCTGAAGTGGTCTCCAGAACCACAGCTCTACAGTGGCTGCTGTCTGCTCTTTTGTATTTGGAGTAGGAGAGTGGAGTCTAATCCACAGCAAAGTGCAAATGGAGTTATTAGGCAGATTGTAGCTCTTCTTCTGTATTGCGTCCCTCCTCTCAGGGTATTTTTTGGTTTATTTGAGGGTATAAACAAAGGTCTTCATTTTTCTGAGGGAATGAACCCTGGACCTTTTTATTCTGACAATTAGTACATGAAGAAAGAAATGCTGCATTGTTTGCCTCACTGGAGAAACTGTTTGCACCTACCTGCATATGGTCTCCAGCCAGCACGATGCGGGTGGTCTTGCTAGCTAGAGCAAAAGGCATGATGGTTTCACACTCCATGGCCTGGGCCGCTTCATCCAACAGGATATGAGTGAAGAACCCTGTTGAAACAGATAGCACACCAACACATATGTTCAGCATACTACACAGTTGTACTGCCCTGAAAAAGCACGCTCAAGTATCCTGTTGACAACAAAAATAGTAACGCTTTTTGCTTTTCATCAGAGTTTACTGAAGAATTGAATAAAAAATAACAGGAGACTTTAGCCGTGGATCAGCCCGTTGCTTTTTAACGTGGCTTCAAGACAAGCATCATCAGTTTCAGACGCACCTTCAAGAAGGTCGCCCTGATGTAATGGAAATGCAAATCCCTGCTTTGCTGGGCTGATGGCCCAAACCAAACCAAGCCAAGCCAAGCCAAGCCAAGCCAAGCCAAGCCAGCCCATGACTGTCAAAAAGAGGTATATGATGTCACAGTGATGTTGGTCTTTGACCTTTTGGATATAAAACGTCATCACTACAAAAAAGCTACTAATTTCAAGAATGGCTGGCAACTGTATTGGCACCGGACAAGCTTCTTGCCCACAATGTTCCTGAAATGTCTCTCTCTGCCGCTGGTCTTGTCCCACCTTCTTCTTCTGTAGTTTTATGCTGGGCAGAAATATTCCTGAATGTACTGCATGTGTGAATAACGAAAATCACTTGTGGTGCCTGAAAGGTTATCCCAGCAATTCACCCAGAACTATACATTAGCCATTTATTATGCACCTACATTGTAAGTACGTGCACGTCACTTCACCAAGGTGTTTTTATAGTTGGGGACTACAGGGCCTCCCATCTGTTCAAACTATGCCTTCTCAGCAGCAGTAGTGTTTCAATGTTCTGTCAGGGAAATGCTGGGGAGCATTTTGGATTCAAAACCACAGGACAAAGAACCAAACAGAAGACGGGTCACCTGTAATCTGTGCCATTCAGTGCTGAAATACTGCAGGAGCAAAGACCTCAGAAATCATTTGAAAGATACTGCTTAGACGCTGCTTGTGTCGTGCACATTATGGACATGAATTAGGAAGAAATACTTTGGAAATAATTTGGAGTAGAATGTAAGTGTCAAAATAAATCGATATCAAATCAAAGCCCAATGAATCTAGTTGAATCAGATGATTCGTACCGATACCCAGACCTCGTCATGTCAATATATTTCTACCATTATTACACAGGCACATTAATGAACAATAATTTTGTTCAGCAGGAACATTAAAACCTTGTAACTGTGCCATCCTCTCCGTCGCTTTTTCTTCTCCTTCTTTTAACCAGTGCTGCAAACCAAAGGCAGGGTTTTATGGACATTTTGAAAGGGACTGAACAGTAGCCTAACCCTGATTTAAAAAGCTCAAACGGTGCTCGGCAGTATGAGAGGAGGGGATGAAACGGCATGGCAAATGAGTGCTGGAGCAGGGAGTGGGAAAGTGGGAGGCTGAATAACAACCAGCACACAGCCTCTGAAGCCCGAGCACCATTTCCACAGGAAAGTATATGCAGATATGAAATGTGACGGTTGAAAAACAACAAAAACTCGGGGACTGTCAAAAAGTAAACAAACAACAGAAACATGGGCTGGAGAGAAAAGAGGCGGAGCGGTAGATTTGAGGCAACAATCACGTATCTGCCTTTGAACAAATGCCTGCAAAACGTATTGATTTTTTTCTTCCTCAAACTATAAAGCCTCAAACCAGTGCTGTCTCTGAACTGTGTGTACACCTTATTGAAGGATGTGCCGGCACTGTTCCCCCACTGTGGTGCTGATAAAAAGGCATACACTTTTTTAATGACGATGGTTTCTATGATGGACCATGTTTTTGCGTACATATTTGCAGAACGTCTATAATTGGGTTTATCTATTAAAGCTTATGAAGTGAGACATTCAGAGCTGTAAAACGATGTATCAAATGCACAGGTCAAGAAAAACTGTCACTGGAAAATCATGTATTTTTAACAGACTAAAAATATGAAATAAGGCATTGTTAGAATTACATAACAGAAAAGAAAGGAATCTAACAGTATGATTTGTTAGATGGTAACGACAGATTCTTAGATGCCAGAAAGGTCATACTTCCTTCAAAGGCAGGGTGTAATATGCATAAAATTATGCACATGAGCAAATCTCTGGATAATAGACATATACTTAAAATCATGTGCTTGAGTAATCTCTGAATAGTTTATGTGCAGGATGAATGAACATCCAAGCAGCACAGTTTTCACTGCATTGAGAGCGATGAAATGTTAGCTGGAACATTCATTTGTTTTTCACCACTCCCTGGAATATTACTTGCTCAACAATGCAGCCAAAGAGATGTGAAATTGTGCAGATGTGCTACCCTTATATCACAATGGTAAATTATTGAGGCCGGGCACTTTTGTTGACCCCTGTCTATAAATTGTAGTCACCAGGAGCCCTACTGCATCCTGCCTACTTGCTCTTTGACTTCGATCGACATGAATATGTAACGACCAAATAACGCTCACAAATGATGTACATGGATCATTACAAATGGAAATGTTTCCCCAGGCAGGGAAGTCGAGATAAAGCGCGGGCGGGGGGCAAGACAGAGGCAGAGACAGTCTTTATGAGTGCAGAGGAGACAGAGAGGCAGACACGAAGGAACATGGTGCTTAATGGTTCACCTGGGACATAGCTGCCCGCCTTGGGGAATCTAAACCAGAGGTCTAAATTACATTTCTGCAGCCGCTATCTGTCATTGGTCTAATAATGGAGTTGGAATTTGGAAACAACGGTGGTTAAAGAAAGAAGGAGGTGGGGGGATAATAAGCAGAGGTGAAAGAGATCAGAGGCACGGTGTTGCAGAAGTGATTTGGGGGACAGCTAACTGTTTAATAATAAATGGCAGCTCCTTCACCTCACACACCCTGTCTCTCACATTCTCCCTTTGACAGTCACTTTCCACCCTTTTCACACTGTAAAAGTGACTTGGAAAATCTGTAATCTGTGAGTGTGAAAGGGTCTCTGCAGGTAACTCTAAATCATAACACAAGCTTTTTAAGAAAGTGTTGTCAAATTCTGTAACAGCTTGAGCACGGTTGGGGAAAAATGATTTTGTGAGAATCTGACATTGGTCTTGGATGTGTTCTGGTGCCTGCAACACAATGTGAAAAATGTGTAATTTCTGCTAACAACATTCCCTTATTGACCACAGTATTCACTGTGGTCTTCAACCTTTATCACCGGGCTGCAAGATCCAGTAGCTTCCAGACAGATCAATATTCACCTGAGCCCGACCACACATCTGCTAACAAAGGAAATACAGCATTATCTTCAGCAGTGCACATGTCTCTCCTATACCTTTAAATAAGCTAATTTTGAGTTATTTTCTAGAGTAGTTTATTTTACACATTTAATTACCTTCTGCTAAAGAAATAATAGTTGATAGACGAATACATACAGCTACAATGTATGTCTCCTCAACAGGCTGAAGCTGACATGAATATAGAGTCTGAGTCTCCTGTGCTTTCAAATGTAAGGCTGGATTCAACTTTTTAAACTTATGACTACCTGACCATCCAATGTGGCGGGCTGATATGGCCAGGGTTTCCCACACATTCATTCATTTGTGGTGGCCCGCCACAATATCAGCATTTGTCGCCACGTATTGATTTTCTATTTTCTGGACTGCTCATTGGGAGCACTGCTGGAATATATACCATTCAGTTATTACGTAAACCACACTCTGGGAGCACGGAGAGTACTCTGGGCAGAGACGGAGCAGCAGAACGCCAGGCACAAAGAAAGTGAAACTTGACCATTCATTAATTCATACAGAAACAGAACACTGTATTTCTTAGTACAACAGCCACAAACTGATCAACCAATCAGTTTTTTACCCCGTGACTCAAAATCAGACGTCTGAGGCATCTTTGGGTTATCCACTTAACTTGAATGTGCAGGAGGACACCCACCCATCTGCATACATGAGCAGGCAATAACATTTGTGAGTCTCGCTCCTGAAAATGAAATTAGTCTTTCTGCAAAACCCATACACAGGCACACCAAACCATGCACATTTCCACATGCCACATCTCATGTCTAATCCATACAGAGAGAGGAAAATCAACAAACCAGACAGACATATAATATATTTTTTTTGAGGCATCTGTGTGTTTGGGGTGGGAGATTTGTTATTGCTACTTAGTGGACTCGCTGGCTCCCAATTGCCTCGTTTCCTGGCGATTTTCATCACCGTCGAGCACCAGGAGAGCTGGAGAGATGAAACGTAGGGTGGAGGGCTAATGATGTAAAGTACATTAGAAACAGGCAGATGGTGTTCCCAAGCAACAGAAAAAGGCCCCCTCTGCTGACACATTAGAGCCGGTTATTAGCTTGCAATGACAAACTGGTTTGTTTTCCACGTCTTTTACACAACTTAAATGAGTTCCAGCCCTCTCTAAATGGTGGGCTCCTGCCAACACCAGATATGAGAGGCACTAGGGATGACCAAAGAACAGGAGACGAAGTGCACTGAGCTGTTTCTGCCTATAGTTATTATCTGCTGAAACCATGTGTTTACATTTACATATTTATATGGAGAAAAAAATCATATTTGTATAAGTTTATTTTCCAGTGCAACATCATAGACCTCTAATAAATATTACCTTCCTTAATTTGTTCAACTTTTGTTTAGAGTACCATTTTCTCTGCTTATGTGTTGTATCATAATGAAGGTGTTTGTAATATTTCATCAACCACATTTACATGTCCACAGATGTAAAAAGATGAGATTGTTAATGCACCTCTTTTTGACACTGTACTATGAGGGACAGACTGTACCATGAGGGCTTTCGATTATTTCTGGGGACTTGACTGGCCCTGTTAGCCTGTGTTCATTTTTCATGTTCTCTGAATAATGCAAATGTTTTTTTTTTTTCTTAGTTATCCTGATCGCTTCATGCAATCTGGATGAGAAGGACTGCTACCATGGCAGATATTTGCAGAACCATATGATGTTTATTCCATCTGCACCTGGTAAACCCTGCCATGCATAAGCCACTCTCAAGAGCTGGCAAAGAAAATAAAGGCTGCTGAGGGCAATGGCTGTCCACCACAACCATCACTAGGCAGCCTTACTATACTTACGATGACTACATAATCTTATGCTATGACTCACCAGGCTCCAAGTCAAGCTGGCAGAGGTATTGGGAGGTGCTGAGGGTGACCACCACCACGCGGTGCCTGAGGATGTCCTCCCTTGTGGGCATCTGGAAAGTGATGTGTGTGCTGGAGATGAGACAGTACTGCTGGACCACTGGGTGAACGGTCTTTACCCAGCGGTTCCTGAAGTATACCCTGGAGAGAGAGAGAGAGACGAAAGGAGAAGTGTCAGAAGAGAGAGGTTTACTTCACGGGTCTTGTCTTTGCATCTTGTTTGGGTGTATATGCCTGCATTGATTCTCATTCATTATGAAATCAATTCAATCTGTATTGTGTGAAAGAGTCTTATCTGATGTGCTTACATCAGCATTTAATACCACAGCCAAAACAACTTTGTTGTGTTCAACACACGGAGAAGAAAACATCAAGAAGGACTCAGTGAGTGCCATAAAAAGTTTATAGTGAATTATTGTACAATTGTAAGGTGGATTATGGATGACTGCTCATGACAGGAAGGAAGGGAAGTCATTGCTTCCTTGCGATGTTGGTCAGTCCCTTTCCACACTAGAGTCCTAAATATTCATAGAGGGTCTTTATTCTTGACTTGGTCCACTCCCAATGGGGAGGCAACAGAGGAGGCTGCTACAGTGATTAAGGAGAAATTCACACTGGAATCCATTGAAATCAGACAGCCCACTCATGTGAAACAAGTCATTTGATTGCCCATATGGTCCCTAGGCTTAACAAACACACAGCTGTCACGTTAGAGCTCTGGCTGGTCAAGGCACACGTTGCTTCCCCGTCCTTTGTGACCTCTGGGGTCCTTGAAATGTGATTAAAAATCACTGATGCAGTGTGAGGAAGTTGTGTTTATCAGTAAGTGTGCGTTTGTTGCCTCCAGGTGGAGTTCTAAAAGCACAAGAGTTCTTGGGGTTGCATCTCTAAAGCCAGCCATTGTCCGCCTGTCAGTGCTGTGGGGCAAAAACAGGCCAGCCACTCAACAATCTCTGTATAATAAGGACATATTATTCTGACTGCAGGCTTTCCAATCAAGGTAATCCAGTTGATGTATAGATGAATGAGTGTCATACAGATTATCTCCCCCTAGGATGGTCTCAGCGGACAGACAAGCCACAGCCAATGAATATAAAAGGTGTAATTCAACTGAACTTTGTGCTAGCAATTAAAAGGGCAGGATATTGTTTTGCCATTCAAAGTATGAGCCAAATAGTGGTATTAAATATGTTCTATTTGGCTATACTAATTAACTCTGTAAAACTAACTTAACATACTAGAGAACTGACCAGATCAGCAGCTTTAAGTAGCTCACAGTTGACAAACTATGACTACTGAAATGATGTTTTTAACTCCAAAACAAAGGTGTGCTTTGGGGGGCTGTTTATCTAAAATACACAACAAGTGATGTGTATTTTAACCAGATGAGGCAAGAGTCTATTTTTTCTCAACTGGACGTAAGATGGCATCTTAAGACCATTTGAGTATAACCTATCAGAACATAGCTCATTGTAGGTCTGCAATGATATGATTGCAGCTACACCAAAGTGCCTCTCAAAATTGGAATGAACTGCAGCCTGTAGATGGGACATACAAATGAAAACAAATATACTGTTATACTGCATCTTAAAATATACCCCAATAAGCATAATGTTTCCTTCAGGGCACTATTGCATATTTTACCTACTGTGGACAGTACACATACATACACACTTAAAGCGTATTTTTGCCTTTAGCCCTTCTTTAAGTAAATGTGCAACCATACCTGAGAGGTCTGGCATGTGGATTGCCTGCTTCAACGTAAGGATGAAGGTAGTCCTTAATGTAAAGGTCGGCCGCACTGTTGGAATGGGTGCAGATCAGGACCCTGTAGAGACAAAAGACAAAACATCTCAGAAGCAAAGCATGACATAGTTTCTGTGATACTCGGTGACAGAGATTTAAAAACCAGAGCACAATAGGCCAAAACTATCTGCCTGATTTGATACCTCTAAATAAAAGTATGAACATTTTTGTTATTTACTGCCTTTATGGGCTGGTTCTGTTTCATTTGTATGAAAAGAATACAAAGGTTTTTTTCAAATGTTAAGCTGAACTTCAAAGGCAAAGCAGGTAAGAGATACGGTCCATTATCCCATCAATGAATTTTATGGTGCTGACAGCTTGACTCAAACATTAACCTCTCATCATACAGGTCAAAAGATATTTCCAAAAAATGTTCCACCTCTCAACATGCTATAAAATGTAAATATAAGCAAGTCTTCAATTGTAAGTTACTGATTTAAATGTTTGTGAACTATCAAAGACACAGATATGCAGAGACAGCTTTGAACATTGTACACTGAACACATACTGGGAAAACCTGTCTGCGATCTATGGACCTTTTCATTGCTTTTCTGTTGGTAGAGCAACAGCTTTGTTCCCTGTTTATTTCCTGTCAGCTACTGCATTAACAAACATCCCACGAGGAAATAAAAAAGATCTAATTTTGAATGTTTATGTTGTCGAGTTAGAAAAGGTCTGCACAACATCATCGTTTTAACAGTATGATGAGCAGGAAGCAGCAGTGCAGAGGGGTCACTTCCCCTTGTCTTGGCTTTTAAAGTATCTATAATTCATCCTAAAGATAGAATATTCAATGCATTCAGCGTGAAATGAAGAATGAATATTACATTGCTACACACTGCTTTTCATCTTGCATTACATATATACAGCCCCGTCTCACTTATTCAAACACCAAATGTTAGCTCCTGTTCAGGGGACACTGTCCGAGGTATTGCATTCATTTTTCATTAAGAGCAGGGAACCATTTGTATGCCTGTGCTATACCACTTTGCTCCTAACACAAGAAATTGCTGAATTTCCTGTGGGTGTCTGCACGCAGTGAGGGAGCGAACTAATGATGAAAAATGATAATAGAAGAAAATCTTGCAATGTTTCACTCTTACACAACACTGTGTGGCCCACTGAGGTGACATAACATGATTGATCAGATTATGGTTTGCATGAACATGCATCCCAAACTAACCATGTGCATTGACCACAAATGACATAAATTCATCCAAATGACCAGCACTCTTTGTCCTCGGGAGATGACATACACACGCTTCTAAGTACACACGCCCACACAGTGCAAACACACACACACACACACACACACACACACACACATACACCACACAGCTTGACACTTAAGTGTTTTCTTGAACTTTTAATGTCAAACCCAAGGCTGCCATTGCCCTGGAGCTAAAACTGAGGCCACTGCACAGCCCAGCACCCCCTGCCAACTCGATCACGCCCTCTGACTGACCTCCCTAGCCATCTGAAGCTGTTATGACTGATGCCAACACCTGCTCACATCTACATTCCCATTTCCTCGATCGAAACACTGCATCGATCACCAGCACCTATTATTTCACAGGGACAGTTAGCTGGCTACAAGTTCAAAGAGGGAGGATTGTGACATCAAGGTTGTTGTTAAATTTAAAGGGATAGTCCCAGTCTTTTGAAGTTGGGTTAAATGAGGTACTTATCCATATTGTGAGTATTACATACAGTAGATGTGCGTTATCACACCCCCATCTACTGTAGGTAATACACCGATTATGGATGAGTACCCCATGCAACTCCATCAAATAGTCCCTCCAGAATTTCACAGGCTATTTTTTTCGATCGTTGTGGCCTGAAATGCCCGATTTCATGGCAACTTTTCTAAAAAAAAAAAAAAAATTGCAATGCATGTCTTGATGTTTATAGTTTTTTGCAATGTTATTGCAGGGGCAAGTGAAAATTGCAAAAATAGTTGTGATGCTGTCTTAGTCTCGCCACCAGACAATCAGAGATCTCCGCCTTCTGATAGTCTGGGGACACTCCTTTCTAAAGTGTGTTTAACACACCGGCGAAAACGGCCGGCAACAAAGCAACGCTTCTTGCATTTTTGAAAAGGACACGCCTTCTTGGAAATGTGCGCGCCCCCTTTTCTCGTCCGCAAGGAAACAAACACACAGAGAGCTTGAAAATGGATGCTGAGAGATTAAACTCCGTTTTATCAAACGTGTGCTCATCCGTGAAGAAAATATTTTTTCCAGCGGATGTCTTAGTTACAACATGATTGAGCTAACTGGAGTAGTTCCATGTCGTATCCGACAACGGGAGGCTTTTAACAGATGACATCCTGATGTTAGCTTTGCTGCTGCTGTTAGCTGTCCCTGTTAGCAGCAGCCACTGATGCTTTCTAGACATCGTGATTTCCCAAAACTGAATAAATACCACACATAGCAACACAAAACTGCTTTGCTAGCTCAATCATGTTGTAACTAAGACATCGCTGGAAAAGATATTTTTTTCACGGACCGTTTAATAAGTTATTACCTATTACAGACACTGCTAACGGCTAACAGGGCTAACAGCTAACGGTTAGCCCAGTTAAACGTGCACACAGAAATAGTAATGTTTGTTCAATCATTGTGTTTATAGACTTTACAAACATCAGATTAGTCCAAACGGTGGTACAGTGATGTGAAAAATGTGATATATAGGCTATATATATATAGCTAAAAGCTCTGCTGGTTTTCTACCCGGGAGTATTTGTAAACAACAAGGCGATTCCCTCTATAGTCCGGTCGGACAGATGAGTCATGGCCTTGTAAAAGATTATGTTTGTTTCTTTTAGTTGGCGAGAATGTGTCGCCGTAAACGCGACAAACATCCACTAACTTTGATGGCGTTTTCTGCGAGCACGGCTGAGCCATTTTGTACCGCTACACGTGTTTCTAGTGGGACTCTGTTTACAAGCTCAAGAGTTCAGCGAACAGCTGAAGGACCGCCCTGCAGATTTACTATTGGTTCTGCAACGTAGGGAGTTTTTTTTAAACTCTGAAATTGTATCCGCCCATCTAAACACAAAATCAGGGAGAAAGACATCAGTCTTTAGTTAAGCAAAGCATCTAAAGACTGACTTGTGAGTCTAATGCTGTCTAGGATTTGGAACATATTATTATAAGCGAATCAATACACTGTGCACATCTCCACGATGAAATGAGATTTTACATGTTTTAAACAGTTGCACATTTACTACTAGTTGTCAACATAGGTCAAAAATTGTCAACAGATGTTGAGAAAAAAAACAAGAAAACAAACCTGCTGTGGTCCTGGCGGAGGATGTGCTTGACAGCCTGTGCCAGGGTGAAGGTCTTGCCGGTGCCGTAGGGCCCAATGATGAGGATTGGGGGCAGGGGAACAGTGAGGGGTGTGGTGATGGCCAGGATGGCCTCTTTCTGCTTGGCATTCAGACGGGGATCCAGCTGCTCGTCCCACTGCCTGAGGGCAGGAAGAGGACAGGGAAATCATTAGAGGATACATTAGATCAACTTTTACTGAACTTTTAGAACTAGTTTTTTTGTCTGAATGTAGCCATTTTCAAGTCTTTCAATAAAATACTGCCTAATAACCAAGTGGTCGCTTTAAACAACATAAGAGACAAATTAAAACATTCTGTTAACCTAATTAACCTCAGTGGGACACAGATAAAATGAGAAAGAAAAATTCTTGGGCAGAATGAAAGGAAATGTATGTATGCATACATACGGACTCAAAATGACAACTACGATTGTGTCACCAGGGAGAATGTGTGGTGGATGGGGTGTCTGCAAATAAGATGTAGGCGGACAGAAATGGAATGAGGGAAAAAGCAAAGATGTGTTATGGGGGGGAGAAGGGAGCGCAGGAAAGAAAAGCATAGAGGCTACAGAGAGAGGGAAACCACATGGGTAGAAAGTGGGAAAGTAGTGAAGAAGTTGGAACAAAAGTAATACTACTCAGTCAGTCCCTGAGCATGTTCATTCTGCTTTAGTCAGAAACCCATAAATATAGGCAACGTACACATCTCAGACTCCAGAAAAAACATTTAAGAAATTTCAACTTTTGTTTTTATTTACAAAAATCCATGGCAGAGAAAAAACAGAAAAGATGCCAACGCATTTCCCAAAAATGTGCAACAGGCACCTTCCCACCATAAAAAGTGGCAGCACCAAACAGATGAAAAACACTGTGAAGAGGAGCAGTCCATATGAACTAACACACAGGGGTGGGTGTATGTGTGTTGAATACAGATAGGTAGAGGAGAGAGATGCACATATGTGATTTCACAAATACTCATGAAAGTGTGAGGTATCGTGCATGTAACGTATATGTGTGCGTGTGTGTGTGCGTGTCTCCTAGCATCACTGTCCTCATTACGAACACTGCATCCTCTAAAGCTGTGAATCCACCAACACCAATTGATTGAGCTCCAACTGAGACATAGTTGGGGGGCTGAGAGAGAGATCTCAGTGTTCAAGAGAGTGTGTGTTTGTGTGTGTGTGTGTGTGTCAGTGTGTATGTGTTTTATATAAGAGTTGGATGGATGAAATCAAGGGGTACTGTTGATGAGTGATGAAAAAACTTTTTTATGCCAACTATACTTTCTCCACAAATGTATTCAAGAGTAAAGGAATCAAATAAAACTTTTCTGTACTCAAGATATACAATATACTGTGTTCTTGCATCCAAACTAAGTGAGCAAAATCGTAAAGCTGAGACAATATTACAACCTGATAGTTCTGGTGGAGAATTCAACACCCAAGTGTTTATCATTTGATAATGTATCATTTACAGCTAAAGTACTATTTTGTTTGAGTTCCACCCTACCTTAAAGGTTCTGTATGTGACATTCAGAGCAGTAATATAGCAGCAAACCACTGTTTGTTACGTAAAGATATAGTGGAGTAATAGCGCCCAGAGAGAGAAGTCATGCTCCCTCTGTGCGTGTTGTAATTTAAGCTTCTCTGTGGTTTGTTGTGGTAAGCCCCGTCAACACTGTTAATGTTGTTCAGAGCTGCTATTGAAGCGCTGTTAGCTGCTAGCCACCGGCTAAGCCACCTCCCTGCTAAGAGCTGTGTCCATACAACTCAAATGCTCTGAATTTTGCACAGAGCCCCTTTAACATGACTGATTACAACAGCTTAATTCTCCATTACTGACTAGACTGAGAGGTGTAGCAGCTCATCTATTAACGTAATGCAATCACATCTGGCAAATTAAGGTGAATGCAAAAAGAGATTAATAAGATTAATTCAAAAAGTGAATAAAGTGTGATTGATACTTGCAACTGTGAGCCTAATTATGCATTTTGCTACTCTGAAAGTTACATGAATAAGAAAAAAATAATTTCTGTGAAGCCATAATACACTTGCCAATCTCAGAATTTCATTTAAATGAGGCACGGGGGTATAATTAAAAAATGGCCATTTGATGCCCATTTTGCCATCACTTTTTTTTATACGAAAGGTCTAAGATAATCTTTTAACTAAGCACAAAATGACCATTAAACATGGTTTGGAAAGAGAAGTTATCTTTTTTCTTTTAAACTGTGAAAATGTGAAGCCTACAGTCACAACCAAGGACTGTCAGTATAAATATGGCATCAGTAATTTTCACACTGCTTAGGTCTAAACATCATCAACTACTAAGGCCACAGATGTGGAGAGGACTAGACAGTACGGTCACTCACTGATGTCTAGAAAACAAATCAAAAGTTAAGGTGTGACCATGTGCCACATTCCCATCAGTTATAAAATGACTAAGACATTAAGACATTAAGATGTTAACGTTGCATACTGCTACAGTGCAGCCTCAAATCACAACCCAAGATGCAATGCTTTTATTCACTTAGTGGTTGAAGTGCCCAAGGGTGTGTTAATATGAAGTCGTACAGCTATACAGCACCACCACTTGGGGTGTATCTTCCTGATCACTTTTGTTAAAATTCAAACAACCACCATGAAAAAAACTGCAAAAACTGTGCACTTAAACTTCAGGTAAATTCACTCCTTGGCCCACATTTAATCAAACACCCTCACTTATCCAAACTCCAGTTAAAACAAAAGTCTACACCAATCATTTTCTGGAGACAAGATGAAGCAGCAGCCTTGAAAATCACAGGGGATTACATTTGGCTCCAGTCAATAAAGATTACTGCCTCGCTCCCCTCACCTGTCCTGCCACAGAGGGAGATATCTAAAGCTGCAAGGAGCTGCCAGTGTTTCAGAGTGGCCGCCAAGTCAGCAAGGCGAGGGATATTCGGTCAGCTCTCAAACTGATGTGGTGTCCCCTCTGTCAGGGTATTTGTCAAGCTAATGTGACGTGCAGGTATTTCTGGTATTATAACTGTGTTAAGGATTAGCAGTATTAACTATGCATGAATGTGTGTACATGCCGTGTGCAAACATCTTCCCTCACGGTTAATAAAAATGCAAGTTGTTGATTGGCAGATATTTACTCATGTCTACAGCGCTTATCTGCAATATGAAAGAAGGTTCCCTCTTCCTCTCAGCAACATGAAACAGTCTGCTATGTGTGTAAAGTGAGTTTATTTCATTTTCCTTGACTTATTTTGTATTTTACACCCCCCCCCCCCCCCCCCCCCCCAAACCTTCAGACGTAATAATATATCCCAGAGTTCCCACTGAATCAGTGCAGTGAGACAACATGCCCGAAGGAGGTGAAAACCATAATGAGAATCAAATATTGATGGCTGCCATCAATGTAAAACTAATTTCTGAATCAGCTCTTAATCAGCGTGCCCGTGTACTTGGTGGAATACATACCTGTTGGGGCTCCAGGGGATGGTGGGGACAAGGCCGATGTCGGGGAAAAGGATGGTGTTATCTTTGATGCGATCCAGGGCATAGTGCATCTCACAGAGTGGCAGTCTGTTCAGCTGGAACTGGAGCTCCACCTAACAGAGAGGCAATACCCAAAGTTAACTAAGCAATCAATGCAGCATACCCACGGACGGATACTATGTTAAACACTATACAAAGTAATTCCATCCAACACAATCTCCTTGAAACAAAATCTATTTTGCTAGGGTTGTAAACAGATTTAAAATACTAATAAGTACGAGTACAAGATTTAATCCATCCCACTTTTAACTACTTTCATTAGATCTCTCTGGACCCTGATTGAAGCCCACCTATAGAAAATCTAATTGTGTAGACATGAGTTAAAAATACATATGTACATGTGCACTAATGTCAGCATCACACAAATCAAAGTGCTGCCGCAAATCCTAAACATCCCAAAATAATCACCACATTCTGCCAAAACTAGGTCCACAAAGTGAATCACGGTGGTGTCAACAGGGTTCGTACTGACTGGAGCAAGTCAAAGTCAAGGACATCCAAGTGCTTTTTCAAGCACTCATTCCAATTTCAAGGATGAGATTTTTACTCTACAACCATCTTTTGCAAGAGAATTCACAAATGGAGCAAACAGAAGCTACCAGGGCCTAGAATGAAGTTATTATTAATTAACTGGTTATTATAATTCATGTGATTGGCAAATGACAAAAAAGCAGGAAAATACAAAGAGCAGAGCACGGTGCAATGATTACACAACTCTTTGTTTCAGCTGTAACTCATGAATTCAAAAGCACTCAAGTGTTTCTGAATCCTCCTTATTGATATGATTTGTGCACATTTCATTTTGAAATACTTTTTTCTACAACCACAAATAACTTCTACACATTAACAGACCTGCATTTCTCAAGCCGAGTTTATGACAGTTGTGAAGGATGATTTACAAGCACACACTTACTGATCATCATTTAAAAAGCTCAAAATTTCAAACGCTGAGACCATAAATAACTCATTTGAGACAACTATACAAATTTTGTACCCAAGTTCACTGTCGACTTTGACTTATCGATCTCACTGTTAAGAACCAGAACTATCACTTCATAACAGCCCGAATTCTTTTTAAATCTGCGGCATGTTAGTCTGGAGGTTTTAAACTCATGTCCTCTCACAGAGTCTGTGATTAAAACCTGACTTTCAGCTCTGTCAGAGACTGTTTACTTACAGCATCGCTGCACTGACAGATAACGGAGACTCATATCTGCCTGTCAAACAGCAATCAAACTATAAACCCTCTTTAGACAGCCCAGACCTGAGTGGAGTCCTGGAGGGATCAACACCTGTAAAGTCCAGCGGCTGGCAGACGCTTGCTCTGCTTGGGTTCAGTGAAAAACAAGCGGAGCTAGCTGCTTATATACTACCGAATTACAGCTCACAAGCAAAACATCCTGGTGCCAACTATATAGCTGCATAACCGACCTGTTGGCACTCCAATCTCATACAGCACTACAAAATAATTACAAGCACTGCCATTCTTGGCTTCATAGTCTGAAACATTTTCCTAATACGTTTTTATGAAATAATCTAGCGTTCTGTTCTCGACTGATTTTTATTCAGGTACCTTCTTGGCCAAGTAAAAAAAAAATGTTCAAGGTATTCCATAACCTAAATTTTTGAGTCCACCTCAAGCACCTTGTACAACCCCTGATCAAGATTCTTCCTTGTGAGGAGGACTGGGAGACTGGGCAGGACAGTAACACCTGCAACACCCCCACCTAAGTGTCTGTTGCACAATGCTGCATCATGTTTAGTTAACACAGGCCTTGGCACGACTTAACTGTATTTTTACCGTGATGTCTTGGGGAGCCTTGGTCCATTTACATTTCTATTTAATCCCTTCCTTTAAGCCAGTTTTATGTAATCACTAAGATTTCGTTTCCACTGCTGGCGGGCCTCGTCATCATAAAAGACAGGCTCCGAGCAGGTATACTATAAAGTATCCAATGCCTTTAGGATAGAAGTGTGAAAATCAGAAGGAGAGAGAAGAAATAAACGAGATAACAAGCACGAACACAGTAAGGAGGAAAGTGGGGAGGAGAGACAAAGCAGGAAAGTGAAATAAACAACGAATACAAGAACGGGAGAGTCTGAGATATGAGAGAGCAAGAAGTGCATGAAACATCAAGGCTGTGTGAAATATTTTAAGAGCCCACAGTGGAGATAGGGAAATGAAATTGTAGCACGTAAGCAGGCAGGAGAAGCGTATGCAGAAGAATAAGCAGATTATGCTCCCACAGTGATAGGATGAGGGTTGTTTTGATAACTGTTAACACAACGTCTTGCTTCATCTGCTGACGTTTGGGCTAGAGGGGAGAGAAATATCAAGCTGAGGCAGCCAAAGGTAGAGACGTTCAATAAAGGGAAATTTCTCTAAACCACAGAGCCTGAGACAAAACACAACAGTCAATGCTTGCATAGATGCCTGAAAAGATGGCCCTTCTCTATCCTTTTAACTTTTTGTTAAAATGCTAATCAATACGTGAACCTTTAAACCTAAAAGTTTTTCAAGGTCAAAATATCGGGCTAGAAAGAATCGTTAGATGGATGCTAACTAAAATCTCTTGGGGTGTAAAATAATGCATATGTTAAGAGATAATTCACCTGCCCTTTCCACTGCTGTCAATCCACCGCTCTTATCTGATATCTGGTGGTGACAGCAAGACAAGGACACCTTATGCTTCAGTACAGAAGTGTCTACTTGTCCCTCGGTGCAGAACATACCTGTAGTTCTCTGTCAGGCAGCAGCCCCAGCTCCTCACAGCAGTCCTTGCAGATCCTTAGGAAGATGTAGTCCTTGGTCTTCTCCTCGATCACAGCCTCGTAAACACGCTCTTTGACCCCAGGGGGCGGCTGGCTGCTAACCCCCTCACGGCCCAATGGCAGCAGCAGGACTGAATTTACCTTGGTCATCACTAGCCGTCCAGCCAATGTGTCCTAAAGTGAGAAAAAAAAGTACTGTTCAGGAGAGCTCGCTGGCTGACACCTTTGGGCTCCAAGTGCCACCAATGAGTAGTTAATAGTGAGAAGGCAGAAACCAATGTGGTTTATTGCAAGCTGATTGCAACTGTCAACTCAACCAATCCAGTTACCTCAGAAAGTGTTTCAGTGAGTTTGAACCGTGCAAAGAGCTGTCCATTCTGGGCATACTTGGCTCCAACAGAAATGCCTGTCAGCATGAAGCTGGTGACGAGCTGGAGATTCACTTTGATGTTGAACCTGGGGGGACAAACATGGACATTTTGCTGTGTCAGTTCTCTGGCTTGAGTTTATGAATCAATATTAAAAATTATAGCAAACTAGGGATAGGAGGATATATGATTTTATCACAGACTGCATAACACAGTAAGTTGGTCATAGTGAATTTCCATTATGGGGATAATCATGAATATTGTGTCTAGCAGCACCCAAGAGACTGCTGGGTAACCAACAATAAAAGCGACTCTGCAAAAACAGGCTGCATGTGAACCAACCTCAAAAAATGCAAAAGATCTTTATCAAGTGCCAGCACATTTCATACTGAAAGATATACCATTTCCAATAGTATAAAAGCCACTTCCAATAAGTCAATCAATCATTCAGTCATTTTCCGTAAGTGCTCATCTTGTTAAAGGTTGAGGGGGCTGGAGCCGATCCCAGCTGACACTGGGTGAAAGGTGGGGTACACCCTGGACAGGCTGCCAGACTATCACAGGGCTGACACATAAAGACAGACAACCATTCACACTCACATTCACACCTATGACTAATTTAGAGTCACCAGTTAACCTGCATGTCTTTGGACTGTGGGAGAAAGCTGGAGTACCCATCGAAAACCCACACTGACACGGGGAGAACATGCAAACTCCGCAAACTCCAATAATATTAAAGCATATTTTGAAGATTATCGGGATAATATTCTGAATCATTTTGACCAAAATAATTGTGACATGAAATTTTTATATGCTCCCATGCCTTTAACAAACACTATAATATTTGTGGTAGATTCTTAACGAACTAATAGCAATATCATTATATGTTCTTCTGTGAGTGAGGCACACTGCAGACATTTAAACACCGAAACTATTCTGTTCTCCGGCAGTTCAGCCTTTTGCCACATATTCATACTTAGGTTGCTAAATATTCACACTCTATTATACATTTTCTCTCAAGAGGAGCTGGTCAGTGCATCAAAGTGGTTTAAGTCTTGCTTTCAAATGGACAAGTGGAGTCAATGTGATTAGTCATGAATGATACTAGCTCCATACCAACACTAGACACACCCACTGAAAATGTATGCTAGCTGAGATCTCTTAGTCGGACCACATTTCCAAGTGCATCATACATGCATGCCTCAGGCATTTGAGCATTCTGTGAGCTTTGATTCCACCACAGTAGCACCATAATGACCTGCATACATTCACTGATGCTGGCAGCACACATGTTAAACATTAGCTATACACTTATGGTCAGTGTGGGTTGGTGATAGTGAGAAAAATACTTTGAAGCTGGGCATCACTTGTTGGCAGGTTGGTGCATTTGCCACTGAGAATACAAAGACAGAGTTTGACAGAGACAGAAAGTTTAAAACACAATAAATCACTGTCGTTTTGTAAAAGCCTTACAAAAACTTCAAAATGTAAGGTCACTGAAATAAAACCTTGTCAGTGGGAAACCTAAAATATGTCTTTTTTGATGTCAGTCCTTCGAAGAAGAAGAAGAAAAAAAAAAACATTTGCACAAAGCTCATCCATGCACACACTGAGTGGAAGATTTAAGCACTTTTGGGTCCTTTTGGTTCCAGACTGTATTAAATTGCCTCTCTGGTCTCTGCTGGATTTCAAGTGATGAAATAGGACGCAATATTGGTGATGAAGTCTGATGGATGATTGACATATGCAGATAAGTTAACACATTCTGTATTTGCAAACCAATGGAGTTTCACGACCAAAGGGACTCTTGGGGTCTCTTGTTTTGGTTTTGCATTGCCGTTCTGGCTATTCTCTCAAAGCGGGAAACATTCAGACAAAAACAGACAGCAAGACAGTCTGGGTTCTCCATGACTCACTCCATATTCATGACCTCCTGATACATTTATCAAACAAGAAATAAATCTGGTGTGAGAGAATTCAGAGGGATGCCCTAATAGAGACATTTTGAAGTTATGGGTTGCAATAAAAAAAACTGTATGCGACAATGCGGCACCTATTAGGTAACGATGCTAACTCCATGAATTTATGGAGCTAATAACAGTAGCAGTGCAGACAGAGGTAATGTGTTAACCAGGGGGAAACTAGAGGGCGTCCCACTACCATGGGTTGGGACACTTATCAGCAGTAACCATCATATGAGCTCAGTGCAGAGTGGCCACATTTAGTTAGCCAGTGGGATACTCCAGTGCACTAATATGCATGCGTGGCCAGACTGTCTACCACAACAAAGAACAGAGAAGCTTGGATTACAACACACATAGAGATAGCATGACTTTATTCTCTACTGAGGACACCACTATGCCACTATATCTTTACATGGCAAATAGTGGTTTGCTGCTAAATTGATGTTTTAAATGTCGCATACTGTGACATGAAGCAACTGCAGTTAACATGTAACAACTGTAGGAGCCCCTCTATGGTGCAGATCCCATGGAGGGAATCCGTGCTTAGCTCAGTAAGCCCTGAAAAGCAATAGAACCTGCCAGAACATGGATGGTTTAATAGACAGAGAGATCATCCATATGCACATTGGAAATGCGGCAGAGATTTTCGACTGCAGGTTGATTCCATTCCTTACCAAGTCAAATGACACGGTGAGTCATTAGACAAGATCAAACTAATATTTAAGCTGAGACATTTAAAGTGGTGGGGGAGGCTTCACTACACTAGTATCACCGAATGTGGGATTAAGCATTTACTGTGCTTTCGCCTGCATCACTTAGTTAAACCAGTGGAGTAGCAGGTAAGGAATTGAAACAAAAAAGTTGTGTCCATTCTAGAAGAAGAAAACACTATTTTCCTCATCCACCTCCAAAGACTGCCTTAGACACGTTAATAAGATGGCAATGTAACTGTGAGTCAAGCTGTGTGTGAGATGCACACTCTCTCTCTCTCTCATACTCCCAAATTCACAAAGAAGGTCAAGTCTGACACCTTGTGGTAGGTCGACATCTCCTAACACTAAATATTTACACCGCTCAGCCTCAGACAAGGTCCATAGAGGTATATGTACTGTAACAATGACTATGTATTCTGAGTGGTCAGATTACAAATAAGCAATCAATAAATAAAACAAATTAATACATTACACTATTGTGGTGTCAAGTAAGGTAAAACAAGCACAACATTTGGTCAAGCTATAATTAATTTAATTTAAACAAATATATACATTTTTATTTTTTTTATGCACTTAAAATTTCCAAGCTATATTTCATGGAATATTCTTTTGCAGTAGTTTCAACTCAAAGCTCCAAAATGTCAGTAGTTTGCATTAGTTCTTGCTGTCAGCGCCTCAAAAATTTTAAATTTTAAATTAGCTGTAATATAAGACATATGCAGATATGCACATATCAGATGTGATTGTACATTTAGTTTCTTCTTGAGGCGCAGCACAATCACAGTAGATTTGAAAATTCCACGTGCTTCCTCAACCAAAGACATTACAAACCAATCATTTTTTGCCATAAAGCATTGACATCACTATACAAGATCATATCTAGTTACATTTCATGCTAATATTTTCTTTATATGTTGTTAGTATATGTTTTTAATTTCTCAAATATCAATGAGTGTTGTTCAGGCTTTATGAGGCACAGTTATGGAAAATCTGTTTTGCTATTCCAAAAAGAAGAAACCATGAAAACATGTATACTCACTTGCTAACTTCCTTATATTGTGCAATCTCTTCTATGTAGAGCAGGTCATGCAGTCGGGCCTGGTAGTTGTCTTTGGTCAGAGTCTTGTCCAGGACTGACTGGGTGAAGAGCTGGTCGGCCGACAGAGGGATCTGATAGCGGGCGAGGAGGCTGCGCTCCAAATCTGCCATCGTTTCATTGGGAGAGAACTCTACGATGGTCTTACAGGATGAGTCCCAGCGCTTTGCAGTGATCAAGAGTTGCTGCCTGGCTGCCATCAGGTGTTCCAGGTCTGAAAACAAGGGTAGATAAATAGAGTTTATTGTCCATAAGGCGAACATTTGAGTTCACTGCGTGTGCATCCAAGACAAAACTACCTTTACATACTTCATGTCCAAACATGATTAAATAATCTACAACTTGACACTGATGTGACACTGTGTTTGATATACTGTGCAGTGGATGTCTGAATAGATTATGTTTTTAAGTTAAAACAGTCGTGTCACAACAGTCACTCCCTAAAATCGTTTTATATACACTGACACAACCTTTCAAAGCCCTCTGGATGACCATCTTGCTCTTAGCATACCTTCAATGGAGGCAGCATCCACCATGATCCGTTGCATCAGCACAGGTTCTGAGCCGAAGTCAAAAACAACGGTCTGTCGGAAGGTACCAAAGATTTCTGTGCTGAAGCCCACTGCCACCTTGTAGATACAGTGGTCAAGGCCGTTGTCTGCTGCCACTGTCAGAACAGAAAAGTTTAGGTTAAATGCATTTAAACTTGCAATCTTGTACGGACAAAACGAAAGAGAGACGTAACTTAAACATTGAGGGAAAGATGAAAGGAAACAAAAAGACAACACAAATTGAAATATTCACTTGCCTGTGAATGTCAGACATTTTCAGTTAAAACTTTAGACCAGTGCAAGATAGGGCCAATACATCACTTAACACCAAAGAAAAACAAAAAAACAGCACTGTCTGGGATCTGTAGCGACTTTGAACAGGACGTACCTCCTGTTTCCTCTCCCGGAGTCCACTCTTGGCAGCCTTTGGGGAGGGCCTGCAGCCGCTCCCCAGCTGACACCCCTGTGAGGAAGAAGTGTGGTCGGTGGGCATCATAGAGCAGGGCGATGCGGTACAGCTTTCTAGCCGGCTAGTCAAGGAGACAGAGATGGAAAGAAAATCAGAACATTCACATGATCAAAATATGATTACAACCAACTAGCAACAGCAGGTGTGCAATACAGAATACTGCCTTTAGTGATCTGGTTAGACAAAGAAAACATCTCAATATGTACCCTAGTATTCAACATTTCATCCTACCTTGCACAACAAGGAGAAGGTCCAGGAGTGGGAGGACTTTTTGGTGGTGACAGTAACAGAGAGGCTGGAGCTGGTTTCTACATTCACTCCTTCTAAGTAGTCACTTAGCTAGAAAAAACAAACACATGGTTAGACTGAAGATGCACTCAGAAATCTATTACAAGAACTCGTCCACTATTCACTGCTGCACATAATATAACTGAATGTAACCTCTGATAACGTTCACCTGTATCACATTCTGTATGTATCATAACAGTGGAGAGCCAGCTATGTGACTTATTTGTTTTATAAAGGCTTATGAATGTGTCTCCTCCTGCCTTTTATCAAATATAATGGAACTAGATTTCACTCGGCTTGTGGTGCTCTAAGCTGCAAGAAAATACATCTAGTACCATTATATTCAGAGAAGGCAGACAACTCTACGGCCGTTATCTCCAACACTTGGCCACTCATATCAAATAATCTAAACTGATAAATAGCACTGCAGGTAAGAGGACAAATATGTATTTTTGATACTGGGGGGTAAACTGTCACTTTTAGTTATAAAATGATGATACGCAAACAGGGATGAACAAAAGGTTGTATATCTTAGTGTAACCTTAACAGATGAGCACATGAACAACTAATCTGGTAAATCTAAAATATACAACTCAGCTAGATTAGTCGATGTTTGGTGTGTGCATACAAAAGCTATTTGCTGGGTTGTACAAGTGTGTTGGTACTGCTCCCCTCTAGATTTACAAGGTGAGGGGGTTATGAAGGCTCGGAGTGGATTCTAACAAAATTCCAGCACAGTACCAAACACAAGTTTGAGTTTGGATGGTTCTTCTAAGAGGTTAACTCTCACTTTGGCATGAAATTTTGTCTGTTTTTTTATCCACTTTTGAGCTTGCATGCACTCACCACTTTCTCTGGGGAAAGGGAATTCATCCACTTCTCTATCAGGGTCTCCATGTAGTTCTCGGTGAAGTGTTTGCTCTCCTGCTGCTGTTTGAGCCGGATGAGGCGTGACGCATAGCGCTTCTGCCATTCCATCAGCTCCTCCTGAGAGTGGGCTGATGTACACTGGGCCCCATACCGACACAGGCCCTGCTCCAAGTACCTAGTGTAAAGACCAAATGTGTGCTGAACTGGTGCTGCGACAAGCAGTCCATCAATCATTTACTCAACAACAACCAAAAATATCATCATTACTTCATCTCATTGTGTTACGTCATGAAATCACCAAGAATACCAAACATTTGGTAGTTACAGCATTCCCAGTGTGAGGAATTTGCTGCATTGCTTTCTTGTATATTACGGTAAATATAGAAACTATTATTCAGACAAAATTAGCAATCTGATGATGTACATACACACACTGCCAGAACTATATTCATGTCTTTTTAATCCAAACAATTGGTGTCTTATCAGGGCCAAAAATCCTTTGAAACGGCATTCAACACAATCACGAACTAAAAGTTTTAAAATTCCTGATATGTCGGCAGTCCCTAGCAGACTTGTGGATATACAATATTCAATAAAAGGCAAATGCAAGCTTGAAATAGCAGCAGACCAATACAACTGTCTAACTGCAGTGCTGCAGTGGGCCATATACTACTGTAAGGGCTTTGGCAGACAACTCAAACTCACAAGACCAGGTCTAAGGGCCTTTTCATCAAAAATTATCACACGTTTCAAAATAAACTTAACCACATGGTGTGTCAATTACATTACACACCTATTTTGAATCTTTCGTTCGTGTTTCAAGTGTTCAGAATTGTTGTTCAATTTTCTGCATTCATCTGTGTGTGTGTGTGTGTGTGTGTGTCCCTACCTAAACCTACCGCTAACCATTGTTCAGGATCAAATGGATTACAGAAATTGATGGTCTTACTTTTAATGTATGATTTCAGTGTTGCCAGCGCATCAAACTAAACCTGACATCCTGAAATAGCCCTGGAAATGATCAGGATAATGCTGTTGCTTCTTTTTTAGCGGGCAAAACTCTCCAAAACTTTAAAGAAGTGAGAGGACCACAGAGTCATCCTCACCTCACCTCGCCTAACAACTCCATTTCATCTTATATTGAGATTTCTAGCAACAATTAGAACATTAAAATGCATCGGAGTCAGTGTGCAAGGTTTATGTGGTTTAAAAAATGCAAAATAAGGACTTAGTGTGCAAAGGCCTTAAGGCTCATCGGATTCGTTGGCATCCTTCTGCACAAATATCCAGGATGTACACTAATATTTGTAAAAGTGAAGTGTGATAAAATCTTAATTAATGGCATCGTGAATCACACTTTTATAGCCTTTGAGGTAAATGAATAACATAATGACTTCCTAAAAGCTTTATTAGTCACTTTACAATCAAAAGCCTGTCTTTCTCAGCAATATTCTGGATGAGAGATGAATTCCTCATCACTCACACCTTTGTGAAAATTACCAACCAGTCTGCATTACCTTTTACAGAGGGTGTACTCCTCACTGCTGGTGACTCCTCGGGGAGGAGGCCGGAACTGCCAGCCATCTTGGACC
Source organism: Epinephelus lanceolatus (assembly GCF_041903045.1). Taxonomy (NCBI): domain Eukaryota; kingdom Metazoa; phylum Chordata; class Actinopteri; order Perciformes; family Serranidae; genus Epinephelus; species Epinephelus lanceolatus. The sequence continues at coordinate 15,676,343 of NC_135736.1, forward strand.
TCTGCAAACACACACAGCCAAGTGGTCAATATGACACTAAGCCAAAGCCTTCAAAAACATCATGAGATTCAGCCAGCTTGTAACCGGTTTAGGATGTGCTGCCAAGCTGCCAACTGGCTGAGTAAATACTTTCTAAGCCTAAATAATATCTACTGTGCTTCAACACGTGTGAATGTTTGGTACAAAGCACATCATCATTCCTTCTTTTCAAGTTGAGGGAAGCATGCAACAGATCTGCTCACCTTCCTCCTGGTCATCTGTGTATTCTGGTGCCATCTCCCTATTTATAGCCTGACAGAGACAAAGATGGGGCAGGGTGGGTGGAGGTGGGGACAGAAAGATTATTATGTGGACTACTAACATAGCCATACAAGCAGTTGGACCACTGGACTTATTACAGACAAATGACTAATAAATCCACAACAGCTACAAGCTAGGCAGGGGAGCACAAAATAATTAAGTTAGCACTGGAATCAGGCCATTAGTCATCTTTATGACTCTCGCCTGCAAGCATTAAACCATTGTCTGTAAAACCAGCGAGCACCAAAAGGCATGAACAAAGGAGGCAGGAAAGCACAACAGGTTTGCAGCCCTGCAACCAGAGATACTCACCTCTATCTCTGACAAGAGCATTTTTAATCTGGTAAGGTCTTTTGCGACAATACCATTCTGTGAAAGCAAGCAGAAAAATATCATCATTACAACAACATGCTGCAATCAGGCCTTTCAGTACATGTTTATGAACTATAAACTCACTGCTTTGGAATACGCTGGCAGATGTTTGGTGTAATCATATTCATCATGTCATTTCCAGATTGCTACTGGCAAGATTTTAATCTATCACCATCCTAATATTTAAAAGTTGCTTTACACAAGTGTGAATATTTGACACAAGTGACATAAACTTCTAACCTCATGCATTATCTAGATGAAGTGCTTGCAATTTTTATGTTGCTCTTAAAATTTTGTCACCTCAATATCCTGCCACTAACTGTACCTGATGCCAGAATCCTGTGAAATATGCTGAATCTTCAGGGTCTTGTGGAGATTATTAAGGCATCTTCTACTGTAGAAACTTTTAAGAATCAAAATTGATAACAATGGATTTTTCTTAAAAGGCTTTGATTAACAGAGGGCCAAAATAAAGATGCTCATTTCTCCTGTCAGTCTTCTGAAGGCAGATCTGGATGATGCTTTGATAAAGCATTCAAATATGCAGCAAAGGTGTGTCAATAAAAATGTTCAGTCCCAGCTGAGTGGCGGTCCTGTTTTTGATTTTTACACTTACGGATATTATATTTTAAGCAACATTATCGCTGCCCGTACTCTAAATGAGCACAACTGTGTCAGCTCCAAACAAAGCTTCTCTAGTCTGGTTTTTAAATCCATATACAGGAACCTGATTTGAGTAACCTAATACATTCAGAACAAGCTTTAAAAAAAAGAAATGAAAATTTAAATGAAGTGTCGCTCATTGATTGAATGAGATCTAAGGAAAACAGTTGGCAGTTAGCTACATCCTAATAGCTGTGGATCAAATGACACCACACTTGTATGACACTCCACAGGACAGCTCAACTCCACAGTGTGGAGTGCCAGCACCACCCAGGGCCAAGAAGAAGAGGCAAACAAATAAGAAAAGAATAGCTGTATGCCTCCTCTAGTGTCCCCATTCTAAATCTCAAATACTCTTTCTCCTGTGCATGAGAGGAGTTAGTGATTTCACAGAATAGTTTTATCCACTTTTAGTGTGAAAATACACCGAACTAAAAAAACTAACTGCAGTTTATCTTTACAGCTGGGTTGACATTAAAATACAAAGAAAGGGAGGTTGAGTTAAGGCCGGAATGGGAGGCTTACAATGACGTGTGAAAAAGTGGGAGTAAAAAAGGAGGAAAGCAGTCAAAGGAGGAAAGATAATCAGCCCAAGCTACATCAGAAAAATGTTTGTTTTTGTGTGACTCTAAAAGAAACAGAAGGACAGAGAAACCCGCCTAGCAAACAGGATTGTCCCCACTTGCATAAAATGTTGGATGACCTTGGGGCCAAGCTCAACCTTTGAATACGTGCTTGTGTCTGTGTACGTGTCTGTGTGCGCGTGTGTGTGCTGAAGTGGGCAGGAAGTGGTTGCAAACAGGAGAGGAGTGGAGCTGGGGGAGGCACCTTGGCAGCAAAATGCATGTTGATGTATGAAGACAGTGGTTAGGATTAGCAAAGGCAGGGAGAAGTCAGACGGGAGGAAAAGTGGAAACAGAGAAAAAGTGACCCTCTCTATACACAAAGTAACACTTTTATAGGCAGAGCACTACAGCTCACTTCATTGCAGACATTTATGCTCATGTGGTCCTTTGTTAGTCCAGAAGTAGGCCTTGGAAGACATCAACTTTTTATCAATACTAATTCAATCAGCTGTGGAACATAAACTATTTAGAAACAGTTTTCAGACTCACCCAATTATTTTTTATAGGCTACATGTTTGTTCTATGTGTGGCCTATTTGACAAAACCACCATGACTACCTTAATCATTCACTATGAGAGTCAGGACGCATTCACACTGGCGCTATATTTGGTCCCCTTTAAACAAACCCTGGTCCGCATCCATGGATAGTTCAGTTTCGTTTGGAGGGGTGTGAACGCTCATTTGAACTTTGGTGCGGACCAAACAAGCACAATCTGGTCCGCTTGAAAACTGGGGGTCTCGGTTGACTTGCAAGTGAACCCTGGTGCGATTTGCTTATGGTGGGAAATGCAAGCGGACTCTCCAGGGGACCAAAGAGAGGAAGTGAACTAAAGGGAGGAATTTTGGGTAAAAAAAAAAAAAAAATGCCAACAGCCCGAACCAGGAGAAACAGTTTTTAAATTTTTTAGCGAAAGGATCACGGCATGCAGATTTAATCGGTCAGCAGATCAGTATCACATCAAGGTTAAAAAAGAACTGCGACAGCAATATATTAAAGGACAACTTCGGTATTTTTCAACCTGGGCTCTATTTCCCCATGTGTATGTGTGCGTATGATTCATGGGTACCACTCGTTCTAAAATTGGTTCAGTATTGAGCCGCGAAACGAGCTAAAACGGTAATGGGGGCAAATGCGTTCCGTATAAAAGTGCTTTTTTCGCCATTGACCGGTTCAGATCGCCAGTGTTATCTCTGTAAATAGCATATGGTAGCGGCCCTGGGGCAGTGGTGAGTGTGAATGAGTGGAGTCAGCTATCAGTCAGTGTTGGAGCAGAAAGGCGGAAGGTGTCCCCGCTCGGTATTGTAAATGAGTATGTGTGTGTGAAGTGTGTGTTTTTTCGCCACTGACCGGTTCAGATCGCCAGTGCTATCTCTGTAAATAGCATGCTAACTTAGCCTTACCCTTACCTCTGGGCTGTGTGATGTCACGAGCTTTGCTCCACTGTGTCTGTAGCTCTCTCTACTCGTGGGACAGCTGTTTTCTTGAGGAAGAGGTGTTTCGGGATTGGATGTCTTCTCTTCTTCGGCTGGCAGTAGTCATCTTGGGAGAATCCATTTGTAGCACAACTAGCCACAACTTCAGCATCTCGCCGTCCGACAAAGGCAGCCTATGAAAGCTGTACGGGGTGTTGCGTGACATCCTGTTCTTGCGTTCAGGAAAAAGGCCCGTTTATTTGAGCACTCCAAAAACTCCGACAACACTCCAGGGGGTAGCACGTAAAAGACTCCGTCCTCTGACTCTTCTAGCGTAACACACACACTTCACACACATACTCACTTACAGTACCGAGCGGGGACAACTTCCGCCTTTCTGCTCCAACACTGACTGACAGCTGACTCCACTCATTCACACTCACCACTGCCCCAGGGCCGCTACCATATGCTATTTACAGAGATAGCACTGGTGATCTGAACCGGTCAGTGGCGAAAAAAGCACTTTTATACGGGACGCATTTGCCCCCATTACCGTTTTAGCTCGTTTCGCGGCTCAATACTGAACCAACTTTAGAACAAGTGGTACCCATGAATCATACGCACACATACACATGGGGAAATAGAGCCCAGGTTGAAAAATACCGAAGTTGTCCTTTAAGGTCCGCGACTGAAGGGGATGGATTTCCATATTCGGTCCCTGCCAATCAATGAGCCGGGTTTTCTTCTTCCTCATGCTTTTTTTCTTCCTGGTCAGTGGTCGTTTCGGGCAATACCGCCAGAAAAAGAAGAGCAGCTGTTGTAACTGCGTGGCGTTGCCAAGGCGGTTTGGTCCACTTTAAAAAGTGCAGTGTGAAAGTGAAACGAACCAAATGAAGGTGTGAAATTTTTTTGGCATTCCCCGCCCAATCGAAGGGAGTCCCCCGGACTATCCTGGTGTGAATGTGCCCTCAGTCATGTTTATGCACTACATAGGTTTTCCTTCTGTTTTTGAACAACGTGACCACAACAGACATAATATTTAAGCCTATTACAGTCTATTTACAGTCAATATGTATGCTGACTGTCTGTATGCATACATGGTATACATTGTCCGTTAATCATACCATTGGCTCTCCATACAAGGCTTTAGAGAGGATGCTGGCCACCTCCTGCAGGCTGCCATCCAACAGCATGGAGCGCAAGCTGGCCTGAAGCGAACCATCTCCCCTGGCAATCTCTTCTGCCAGGACTGGGACAGGATGAAGAATACACGGGGAACAGGTAGGGAGAGATGGCATTCAGTACATTCTGTTAGGTTTCTTTCAATGAATGTAATACATTATTTTCTCTAGAACACTGTAGTAATGAAGCTATGACATCAACCCAATAGGCAGTAAAAAAAAAAATCAAGGAAAGAAACAAGCCCAAATTCAAGATTTCCTCAGCTACACTGAGACCAAGGCATGCCAGAACTTGGTTCATCCCTGACCCTGGCAGACGTACACACACTGTCTGCCACTAGGTAAAAAACTAACTACTGTACACAATATCAGCAGATGGTTCCAATTTGAAATGCTACTCACCATGTTTACAGTCTTCATCTGCTTCATCATAGTTTTTCTGTTGACAGAGGAAAAGAAAAAAAAAGAAGTGTAACCATAACAAATGGGGCTACTTTGTGTTCGAGGGTCAGAACTTCACATAAGCTCCAAGAATGGCTATCTTTGCTTCACAGTGGAGTCCCTCACACTATCATTATAGACTTAAGAAGTTTCCATAATCTTAGGGCTTAAGTAACTGGTGTAATTTTAGTGCTCTGGGAAGATAACAAAACAGCAGCATGGAGGACGAAAGTAGGGTTTATTGTTCTCATTTCTAACATTCTCTTCATGGTAATTTACGAAGTGATTACAGTGGATTTAAAAGCACAGCGAGCAGCCGACGTCATTTTAGCATAATGTGTTAATTCAGGAACAGGAAAAAATTATATTCTATTTGGTGATATGACCTTTCAGAGTTCTGTCTCACAATTATCATTTTTTAAGATTCTCAAACAAAGGTATCCCTTCCTTTGAGGGCCACTTAGCAACAGGGAGTGAGAGAAATAATGATCATCTTAGATGGTTGCTAGGGCAGCAACAATGCTTAGATAGCCACTGTCCTCACCAGCTGCAAGAAGGCAGCAATGCGGTAGAGCAGGGCACGGCTGCGGAGGGGTCCGGCGGCAGCAACAAGGGCTGGAGGGCTTGGCGGGACAGGGGCACCGGATGATGGGGCTTGGGGTGCAAGGACCACCAGGGCGTCTGTGCTGTGGCTGACTGCCGCCTCGTACTCCCGCCTGACTAACGATCTGCTGGCTTCTTCACATGACTTCTCCGCTCTCCTGTCCGCCATGACTCAGGGACAAAACTTCTGGAATCAGAAAAAGACGAGAGGAAAGATGGAATGGGTGCATGTTTATAAAGTTGCAGTATAGCACTAAATTAGAAACCCTTTAATGACTGTGGTAACAGACAAGCAAGAATGATAGTATGTCTTAGAACATTGTTGGTTTCTACAACTCATGAACTTCACAGCTCTGTTTGACAACTTTTGATGGTGTCGCATTTCAATATGTATATATATTTATAATAGAGCCAAATTAAGCATTATCTGACAGAACACAGTTTAAGGAAATGAGAACTATTTGATTAAATTGTTAAAAACCTTAATAAAGAGCTGCATTGTGTTGAAAAATCGGTCCTTTTATTGCAGTTCAGCGGCATTTTGCAGTTGCATCCATTGGTTAAAGACTAAAAACATTTTCTGTTCACTGAAAATGAAAAGAGGCTTTCCAAACTCTGCCCAACAGTTGACTGACACTCCTCTCACCAGGGATTGTGCACAAAATTTGAGGACTCTGCACTACAGAAAACATAACACTAGCCTATAAGGAATATTCTTCTTTCCACAAGAACTGCAATAACACAACGATCAACTCAGGAACAGACACATTAACGTGATATATTAATCTAAAACTGGAACATTTATGCTTTTTCTCATTTTCTTTGAACTCCAAGGCACTGGGCAGTGTACATCAAGGCAGGTTATTGCCAAGTAGGTTTTTACATACAAGAACTTGTTTTGAGCAGGTAAGAATGCTCACTGGCAGTATGTTAGGCTGCAGTCTAAGAGCAGACATACAAATAGGTCAGACCATCATACTGACTATTTCTAAGGTTTCTCAGGTTATACAATCTGAGAAAATAAAACCTACAGTACTCCCACACATACCTATTGGTAAAACACATCCCATTTGTTTGCTTCACTTTCCAACTCAAACTTCACACCTATAGACCAAATTTCTGCCATTATTTTTGCATATGACTGACACTTAATTGTGAAATACATTGTTTATATTTTAAAAACTTCTGACTGTATAAGAGAATGTAATACTTTAATGCCTTGGGGATAATTGTTTGTCACGTCTCTTAGTACAAGAACACTCAGTACAAAACGTTCCATAAATGCTTCAAGGAGGAATTTGCAGGAAATTAACTTATAATAACTTATAATTTCCACATTTTCCCCCAGCGGGGAGAGAGAGTGAAATGTTGAGAGAAGGGGAGATCAGACAATAGAGAGAGGGCTCCGCTCTATTTCTCTTGGGAGTGGTGGATTATTTATTGACACTTGTTCTCCCAGTTTTACAAATCACAAAATTGTCAAGCTGACAGGCAAAGCCCATTCATCAACTCCAGAAAATAATCCAAACTTCACAGATGGACAAAACTAAATCTTATTCGGAGTATGTCAGGGCCACGATAGAGCAAGACATCTATGCATTGTTACAAAGGCAAGATATTACTTAAGCTGTTTTAACACAAAGATCCAACAATAGGGCCACAACAGAGACTTTTATTATGATGGCTTTGCTTTTTTATACAGAGCCAAACAACGCAAGCATAATGCTGCCTTAGAGTATGATTTAAGATAGCATGCCAGTGTTCCAGAAAGAGGTTGCGAAGGGCATGATGGGTAACACAACAGCTATAGCCTCTAGTGTGCCATACGCCATATGTGTCAGCAGCGTTTGTAACACAACAATAATGGAATAACATGGCAATAAAAATTATTTGCTGACCCTGTTACATGGCAGCTAATCTTGCCCTCTGCTCGAGGGAAAGGTGCTCTCGAGCCTCAATCAATACGTTTACATGCAGCTTGAGAAAAGCGAATCATTGGCTTAGTCCGACTGAAACTGGACTATCCTTAGCTCGACTAACCTAACACCTAGATAATTCGATTGAAAATCGAACTATTGCTGCATGTATCCACTTAGTCCAACTGAAGTCGGACTCGGCGTTCCGCGCATGCACCACTTTTTCTTTTGTGGGCTTTCATCCGGAAGAAGAAGGAGATGACGTAGCAGCAGTTCAGTATAGCAGTGCAGTCATCTGGATCATACGGCAGCAGCGTCTTCCTTTAGACAACACGGCAACCAAAAGAGTCATGGTAGACCGCATTTGTAATATAATTAACACACAAAGCATGTAGGAAACATACAGAGCCACAGCAACATCCATCTCCGCCATCTTCATTCCTCGTTAGGTTCCTCTTCAGTGAACCGGAAGTAGTTCAATACACGCTATATTAAAAAGGACACAGCACTGCCTATCGAGGCGCAGTCAGACGTACTTGGTCAGAAATTCGATATTCTCTTCTGCATGTACACTCAGACAAGACAAGAACTTGACTGATCAGCCGAGCTATGGGCTTAGCTCAACTACTGCATGTATGCAAATGCACTGAATGCTTTTTCAATTAGCCGACATTTATGGTTGCAGTTCATGTTCTTTGAGTTAGCTGCTAACTGCTGATAGCTGCCTTTTAAATCTCCTGGCAGCGGTTTGCACACATAACAAATCAACAAAACATCACACTCGTCCTGTCCTGCTGGCTGGCCCTTTCAAACAGAGCTCAATTCGGTGCTGTTAGTACCTCAGCTGCCAGCCTAAAGGCAAGACAAGTTTGTTCCCCTAGTCTACCATCATATCTTTTTTCCAGAACAGTGAGCCAGAATAAATGCACGATGTTTCTGCTGGGAGCTTTAAATTCTACATGCAATGCAAGTCAAAACTGAATATTCTGTGTTAAATTTAGTACATGATGAATGATTTTGGTATCTTAAAGTTTTATAACCACACATAAACCGATTTTCCATCCAAAATGCTACCAGTCACTTCAGTGCAAAGTTTTCTCCAAGACATTAAAACCAAAGTCACTGCATGAGTCAGCCAGAACCAAGTCAGATCTGCGTCAAATGTAATTTGTTAATACTTCTTCTGAGTCCCTAAAGTCTATTTAGGAACACGATAAGCAAACTCTGCCACACAGACAGTGACTATCAACATGATCGGCTGCTGACTAACATCTTAATTTGAAAAGGAAAGGAAAATAATCACAATATTTTGCTATTAATAGTTCTGTATCTAAACCAAGCAGCACTATATTTTACATGAAGTATGCACTGCAAAAACTTAAGGCATAAGAACATTTGATTATCTCAACAAAATATGACCAATTGCTGCATTTATATGTCATATATCATTTTAAATGAATTATCTTGGGGTATGAGACTGTTGGTGGGACCAAACAACAATCTGAAGACATCATCTTCAGCTCTGAGAAACAGCCCTTATTTCTGCCCTTAAGACATTGTGTGTAGCATGCTATATGGATGTCTGCTCACCAAGAGTCATGTCCTCATGTGGCTGATCTGTGTCGTAATTCAACAGGAAGTGAGGATGAGGCTCCTAAGAGCTGCTCTTACGTACCTCATATTCTAGGCTTCTGCTCACACAGTGTACATTCAAATACATTTGCAACTAGCTGGGAAGGCAGTGATCACATGAGAAGCCTCAAGCATTATGGGAGACATAATTTTTTATCATGTCAAGCTCCAAAGCCAACAGTGGAGTCAACTGTCTAGCGTCATCTGACTGCTTAGACTAAGAACATTATCATAATTGATAATGCAGAATGTGAAGCCTTTATTGAGACAATACGATATGCTGGACAGTAAGCAGAAGGAAATGGTTGTGTTTTGATACTTCAAAGCCACAGCGCAGTCAACACCAACTACGTACCGATGTGAACACATGCTAATAGAGTAAATCTAGACCTTGGACTGCTGATCAGAAAATATACTTCAGGCTGCACAAAGCCTCTATAGTTTAGAGCTGTGGTTCCCAACCTTTTGCCTTGAGGGATCCCTTTTCTATTTTTGAGTAAACTGATGACCCCTGACTAAGTGACATATTTTATGGACATTTCACATTATATTCAGTGAATAACAATAACAATACAGAAAAACTGATCAACTGTACAATTAACCCAGAGAGGGAACGCAATAACTGCAAGAAGTTTGTGTAAACACAGCAATTTGGATGAATACTGAGCAGATTATTTCCTTTAAATATGACACAAGAGATGAGTTTTCCTAATATGTTAGGAACTTTTTATGCATTTATCTGTCTGTATTATGCATATTCTTTATTTTTAATAACCATTGTTTCTCCGCCCTGACACTTGGCAATTGTTCTATGAGCTTTTTGGTTTGGCTCTGTCAATATAGCCTGTGTTCAGCTCTTCACCGTACTCTTATTCTGTGAATTTTTTTTTAAATGAATATCTTAAATAGTATCTAAACTTAAAAAATAACTATTTTATGTCGTTTTCGTCACAGAAATGAATGAAATGCTGAGATATAGGCCTGCTGTATATTTTTAGCAAAGGTTTTCATACAGTCTTTTAACCCTGTAAATGTTCATATAATGACATTTACAGTCAACTATTGTCAAAAAACAGAGGATAGGGACTTGCTAAGGCTTGGCTAAAGACATCAGACCCATTCTCAGGTTAGCAGGTGGCTAATCACAACATATTTTGAAAATCTATGTTTGCAGAGCCAACAACGGGCCATGTTGGACCAGCAGCATCCTCTGGAGTGCACTAGCAGTCATCTTTTTTTAAATTTCAGGACTGTGTGGGTCACTAAAAAGTTTACATCGAAACATACAATCATATTCAAGTGTAAGAAGAAATAGTCTTTGGTTGTGTGTGGAGGAGGAGGCTGTGTGTGTGGTTGTGGGAGGTGGTGGCAGGATACAACATCCAGCTACTTTTCTGCACATCAGAGTAACACAAGTTCCAGAGATTAAATTTAATTCCTCGAAACCAAAGCGACTGTCTCTGATTTTTAACAAAGCAAAATACTTTTGCAGCTTTCCCCCAACACACAGTCAACAGAGACAAACCCCCACTGAAACTCTGAGGGAAGCCCAGAGTTGCAATAAGTCTGAGAATCAGCATCCAATCACCACACTTACTTCAAAGTCATGAAAAGACCACAAATGCCTCTGAAATTTATATTTAAGATTCTAATTAACTGTACCAAAGCAATCAAATCACATGCAACACAAAGCAAAGCATGCTCCAAAGTGTTAAATAAATAGCATCTGAATCTGGTCGAGTCCCGAAGCAATACTTAATAGGTGCACAGAGAAATCCAGCCAACTAAGCATTGCACTTTATAATGTTTAGTTCAATAGTTAATGCAGAAAACAGTATTCACCCTTATACAGGAAAACCAAATAGGTGTCTGATATGTGTTAAACCTTTATTGAAAGAAGGATCATAAAGCAAACATTTGTTAACCAAGAAGTCTGAAAAGGTGTGCTTTCCCTTTTCTGAAACAGAGTTTGAAATGTGTTAACCTATAGCTGATACAAGATAAGTACAATAGCAGTATACTGCACAATGCTTGAGTCTCTGTGGCCCCTGCAACATTTCTTTAATGCCTAGCCAAGCAACAAAAAACAGCAGGGCTACAGCATGAGAATCTAAACCTCAGTCTGAGATTACAAGGAGCAGCGTGCCCTCCTCCACACCAGCCTGCACAGATCTGGATAGGGATAGCACACCATGACCTGCTGGGGTACACCAGGGCAACACATGCTCAACCTTGGCCAATAGCCTAGTAACTTTTGGTCCTATTTCCACTTTACTGGTTTTACCATTGACACTGCAGTTTATCTCAGGCTGGTAGAAAAAAAAGACTTTTATCACAAAAATGCTGCCCCAAAAGCCCCATTATAGTTATTATGTGCAAAGATGGCTGGCAAAACAAACTTTTGGTCGCTAATTAAAATTCCACAACAATTAGCTGATGCTGAATTTCCATCCTGGCCCTCACCACAGCCTGGAATTCAGCTTTTGATTATGACTGGCTCAAAGGGAACTGGGAATTTGTGGCCTGTGGCCCAGTAAATTTGGTGTATTTGTGACAGCTAGTCCTTGAAAATGGGACAGCTACTGTATGTTAAAGCTGCATTAGCAGTATAAAGACAACATCAAAGAACAGATAATATCTCATCCTGGTAGGAAACAGGCTTTTCATGAAAGAACATTCACTGGGCATCTCATGTGCCACAACTGACTATGCGAGAGGAGGGGAGAAAACTGAGTACATCTGCCACTTTAGTGTAATTTTGCAATAAAGAGCATATTGGCCCTGCAGTAAGTATTTCAGATAGTTACTTCCTAAATACCCAGCAACAGGCAACTATGCATGTAGCAGCTGCTCTAGCCCAACTGGCAGTGCCTCTGAGTCAGCCTGTTCTTGTCTCTTAGGACTATAGTCAAATTCTTTTGCGAATGTACAGTACATGTCGGGCGCACACATGACACAGACTAAATCTGAAGTTACTGTTGATGCAAAGCATTTATCATGGGCTTTAACTGCTTTTGTTCCACCCAGAATTAACACTGATGCCAACAAACGAAAAATATTTGCACCACATGCAATATTTTTTCCCAAAAATCCAATGTTACTGAAGACAGCACACCCATCTCCATCTCCCCAGACAGAAACTACAAGAGTTTGTGCAAACTAAGCATGAACAAGTGCATGCTCTAAGCAGTGAACACTTCAGTGTTTCATGTACAGTAGCTGATGAAATATTACAACTCTCTCTCCACAATCTCATCTTTTCCACAAGAAAAAAAAGTGAACTGCTGCTGAGATCACTTCCTCTAAAAACTCAAACATTCAGATGAGGAACAATATTGAATCTCATGAGTAGGCTGTATGGCAATGTATGCTTGTATAATATGCACATAACGGCAACTGGCCAATTATGACAAATCTTGTTGCCAGTACCCATACTATAATAACACACACAGCCTCTCTGGAACATCTTAAACAAGTAACACTAGTCCAGCCTCCATTTCCACAAGACAGGTGCATGTGCAGGTTTGTGTATTTAGATTGCACTTGAAACTCAAAACCACAGCTAAAAGATTATGCAACACATAAAGAGGTTGTCATCTCATGGCATTATTGCAATAGTTGCAGGGATGCAGTGGTATGAGATTTTTATGATGTGACAACAGTGTCAGTATTGCACAATTCTAATAGTAATTATTATTATTATTACTATTATCAGTTACATTGACCCTGAAAGGAATGAAAACAGTTTTTTGGGGGTTGAAAGAATGACGTAAAACAATTAAAACTTAAAACAATTTTTTTAACGGAAGCAAGTGTAAAAAGTATGACAGGCAATCGAGGAGGAGAGGACAGGTGAGATTTTTTTCCAATGTTGTAGACAGGTAATTTTACACTGTGTGTAAAGTATGGTCAATTTTCATACCAATATATATGGTTTCATGGTATACTGCTGCATCCCTACATGGGTGCATACTCTCACACATACTGTAATGTTTCTATTTCACAGCATTACGGGACAACATATATTGAGGCTTGGCGATATGGAAAAAAAATCAAATATCCATTATGTTTTAACAAATACCTCGATACTGATATTGTAGCACTATTGTAGAGTAGACTATTGGTGCTTTCACAAAATATTTTCACAATGATTTTTGATAAATAACTGCAATGTGGACATAATGACCTGTAAAGGCAAATAACAGAACAGCTAGAAAATTACATCACTTCACAGTAACGCAGCCTTTAAAACCAGGAAACACTTATGACATTATGACATTCAAAATCTAAGATGATATCTAGCAATATATCTACATAACAATGCAATATCTTTATATTGCCGGGCCCTGACATATAATCATCACAATCTAGTTGACAAATGCTGTACAGTATGTAAGGCATGCAAAATGAGGATTAGAAGTTGCTTGGGCTAGCAGACTGTGAATTTAAAAAGCTGAAACCAAACATAGGGCTGATGTTAACCCAGCACCTTCTCTAATTATAAGAGGTTATTTTAAAACCTTTGCTGCGTTTTAAACTCCTATATGTAAGAGTATGAATAGCTGTTGCCTCATGCTAGTGCCTGCAAGCCAGCCACTTCACAGGGGGAACAACAAATAGTTTGGCGGGATACAGTGGGTGGATGCCTGCCTTGTTTTTAGTGTCCTGTCGTGGGATCCTACTACAGGAGCTACAGCTGCGACTGCAGTCCAGTGCAGGACAAAGCTAATTTTACAGCTGGGGGATAGTTGTAAAACAACATCAATTGCTTTCATTCTGATGTAACGTTATTTGGCTTGACAGTGTCGTTAGCAGCACTGTGTGGAAAACACGGCTGTAAAACTTGCAAAAATCTCAAAGTCCAGTTAACGCAGTAACTTCACATATCTAGAAAGCATAGGCTATTAAATATAAAGGATGGGAATTGATTTGCTTCGTCTTTTAGGAGGCAGAGTTATAGCTGTTGTTTGTCTGGTGAACTTGTCATGACTGTTGCAAGTCAGAGCGATGACGGCAGCGTTACAAAGCCCTGAAAAATGTCCCCACAGTGTTGGTTAACTTGCCGTTTGCGTTTGCGAAGGGTAAACAATGTTGCCACTAACCAGAGTATGCGTAGCTAGCAGTTAGCTTGCTAGCCCAAACACGGCCTTTCTTGGCACCAAACTGGCGAGCTCACAACAAGAATAGCAGGCTGGTTTGTTAATGCTAGCAAGCTAGCTGGCTAGCTAGCTAGGTTCGCCGAAACAAAACGGGCTCGGGCCTGTAATTTTGCCACGGTGTTTAGGCGCATATAATGTTTGTGACATCGTGTTGTTATCCTTGCATGAACTCAAAGCATTCGTCAGTATCCTAATGTTTAATGGTGGGGATTCACGTCAGTGGCTTTGCGATGAAAACGACTACTGAAAGGGCTGAAAATGGGAAGTCAACACTTACCTAGCTTTACTTTCTACGCCATCTTGGATCCACTTGTCAGACCATCGCAAAGCATAGTGGGATGTACTGATCTGAAGGTTGAGAGGACTGGTGCGTGTGCGTGTGTGTGTGCAAGTGTGAGTGTGCGTGTGTGGCCTCTGATGGCAGGGATCTTCCTTGTCAAAAAGCGTTTGTCTTAAAATGCTTTTATTCCTTTCAAGCATATAACTTAGTGTTACTATTTACTGTTCATTCATATAAAATTAATATTAAATTTATGACAAATTAGAAGTTAAATGTGAAATTTTACAGTTGCCCATATTCTGTATAACTGTGACACTAAAAGACATTACATTTATACATATTTTTTTCTATTTGTATAAAGGGGATTTAAAAAAACACAAATATGACATTTTGCTCTGAACACATATTTGCCCCAAAGCTACTTTGGCTTATGTTGGCGTGAGAACTAAAAAAAAGAGCAACAGAAAGAGAGAGAGAGAGAGAGAGAGAGAGAGAGAGAGAGAGAGAGAGAAAGAGAGACAATATATCCCGGGGCCAAACCTTGTTTTGTGTCAGATTCAAAACATGTCGAGCAGCTAAAGGGAATGATACTGTTGACTGTCTTATCTTTTGTCATCGAGGGATTCTCATCTATTCATTCATCATCAGGCTTATTAAACTATATGGGGTGCCATCTGCTGCAGGAGTTTGTGTTTTAGCACAACTGGAGTTTCTGGTAGAGCCACTCAAATTCTGACATTGACGCTGACATAAGTTTAATTTAATTTAAAAGTACCAAAATATTCTAATAATAACCAACTAAATAGTAAGAAATTATTTCAGAGCAAAGAGGAGGGAGAACCAGTAAGGCTGAAACAAATGTTCAGCAATGTAAAGTCTGTTGTCTATCAGACTACTGTAAAACTTTAATTGAAAGCCTAGTATCAATTAAACACCCCTTCCCTTTTACTAGCATTTTTTAATAGAAGTTCTTTGGATGTATAAAAGCAGATTGTTGGCTACCTCAAATTATGTGTCCACTCCTTGATTACCCTGTAAGTTATTCATATTCCTTTCGCCCATAAGGGTCCTCAGAGCAAAAATAATCAAAAGGGTTTTTCACGAAAATTTGTCCAAGTTGTGAGTATTGTTTTAACAAGATAAAGTGGTGTTGTGTTGTAATTCTCAAGTGCCGTAACTCTCTTTCTGATGCGCTGTCTGTCGGAGCAAAATCAAATGAATGATTCATACTTGATATGTTATCTGAAGCCTGATTTTTACACAAGTAATTTCCATACTGGTTTAGATAAACAATTTGATTATATTTCCTGATGTTTGCTGAGCAACAGTTTTGTGTGAAAAGAATTAAAGGCCTGTCCCAAATATAGGCCTGTTGATTTCAGTGATTTAAGCAAATAATAGCCCAGGCTACTAATTAAAGTTTTACCATAATTAAACTCACCAAGAGTGAATATTACAATAGTATGTAAGGTATTTGTATGTAAGCGTAAACTATGTGAGGGATTAGACATGTCTAAAACAATGAAGCTTAGAGTTGCATGTTAAATTTACACATTAATTGGAAAAACTGTGGGGAAAAAAACATGTTAAAAATATAAGTCAGATTTCTCAAAAACCTGGGTATTTGACATGGGGTTTGGGATCCTTAGTGAGTCCTCAAAGTTACTCATGTGTGGGGGTGTTTTAAAAAAAAAAAATAGACTATTTGACCAATTTAGCATATTTTGTCTTTTGCAACAACTTTGTGGAAGTAAAGTTTTCTTCCTCACCTGAAAACTAAATACAGGTTAAATCGCAGCCTTAGGCCCTCTGTATGGCCCTCTGCCTGACAACCTCTATATGCCCAGTTTAATATTCAATGCACTGTTATACAATATAAGTACTAGGGGGACCCTGCTCCATCTCTCTGTCAGCTAAGGGGTCCATGGTCTGAAACACACTGAAGACCCCTGCTCTAAAATCTACATGTGGCTGACCATTATAAACAACAAATCAGGACAGTATACTTAGGTTTATCAGTCTACTTTCAGAGAGCGTACAGTGTGCCAACCTGTCATAGCAGGAAAAGCCTGTGAGTAATTAATAACATTGATGATAGCTGTGTTCCTGAGGTAACATATACAATAGCAGGCCCTGGAACTGGCTGCAGGCATCAGTAATGTTATTGATTGCACCTTTGTTTGAACAGCCAAGATGTCTGCTATGGAAAAAGTTTCCAGAGCCTGAAAAAAGCTGATCAAAACCCACTTTAAGTTTCTAGCTAAAAGTATGTGAGGGTATTTGAGTCCTCAAAAGTTTTTAAAGATGATTCTTACAGCATTTTTTCCCTTTATTTGTTAGACCCCTAGATGACAAGAGTGCAGAGGCATACTATAAAGATTCTGTTTGGTCTCGAACTAGGAACACTGTATCTACTGAACCCATTAAGTGCCAATAAACAAAGTTGTTATTTTTTGCACAGCAATCACAGTACAATAAAAACAGAACAGAACAGATTATATGGTAATTGGTCTGTCCAAAGATGTGCCACCAACACTGTAAAAATAAATATATAAACTTTGAGATTATATGCATTAGTCAAACTAGTGATGTCATTTCCTGCCTAATTCCTGTCAATCCATCACCTCCTCTTCTGTGTAAGGGTTAAGTATATGGCACTGTAGTGTAGCATCCCACTGCCACATCTGCAGATGCTACCTCTACTGGAGGTAAACTCCAAGAGATTTTGGCAGTGAGACATCAGTGAAGCGTGACAGTGACTCTCATATTGATGTTGTCTAGATTTATACCTCACCTTTGATCACTAGTTATGAACACTGTGCAACAATTTGTTTCAAAGTAAAAAAAACACTACAAGGATCTTTCAAGTAGGCTTTTCCATCCTATTCAAAATTGTTTATTTCAAGTCTTTCCTTTCACCTAAATGTGATATACAGTATATATAGCTGAACACAGTAAATCACTATTATGTTAAGTCAAAACGTTGCTTATTTGTTTGGTGTGGGAATAAAGCACGGGAGCAGCAATACATTGTGTGCGACAAATCTGTAGCATCAACCTGGTTTATCCATCACAGTCACACATCATGTAATTCTATCAAAGCTTACTATGCATCCATTAAAATATAATTTCAGGTGATGCATGACCTTGCATGTGTGGCTATGGAGCCTGTCATTCTGGCTGTGAACTGGAAGAGAGCGCATTAGTCAGGCGTGAGGTTAGACATCATCTAAGGCTGTACAGTGTGAATGTGCAGACAGGTGCCAAATTAAAGGAAAAACCAACACCTACACTAAGGTGTTGGGGCCACTGCCAGGTGTCAGAACAGCTTCATGCACGATGATAGTAATTCTACACATGGGAGCATCTGCATTTCCTCATTCACATTTATTCAGATTCTTTCTTTTAGTTTGTCATCTTGCCTGCAGGTAGTAGTGAAAGTGTCCTACAGAGTGTAGGTTGTAATTTTACTACCCTGCATACTGTAAAGAAAGCTCAGTTTCAGTGGGTGCTTGTTGACTTGAACACTTTAAACACCATGGCTGAGCTACAATCCATCGCTTCAAGACTACAAGACAGTTGATTTGAAAATGTAGAATAGCTGCAGACACAATTGTAGCGTGTAACCTGTTACTGCAAACCTGCAATATTTTAATTGTTGCTCCAATATTCTAACCTATGACCTGAAATGCTGATAGCAGGGGCATTTCTAAGGTGGATGGAGGAGGATCAGGGGCAGACTCAATCAATGGGAGTTTAAAGCCCTCAGGTTCTGAGCTGGATTTCTTCTCACCAATATTGTTGTTTGATCTTTACAGAAGTGGCACACTTCAACTTAAGTTAACCCAAATAAAGACTTCTACGAAAAGATGACTTTCCATAAAATGAAAATGACTACACTAACATGGCAGAATGGGAACGTTGGTCATGATCAGTGACAGCATATAGGATAAAAATCTGATTATCAGTATTCTTGGATTAAATCGTATTGGATTACAGTTTGAAAATATCTTGTATAAATTTGACAAATCTTAAATCATCACATTAAATGTTTCTCAATTTTAGCTCTTTACCAGGTCCATTAAGTGGCAATGGGAAGAATATTTGGAGATCCAGTCAGTGACAGACAGATGCAATGAAGGGAGATGCTCATGTGTTTATTGTTGAGGTTTTTACTGGATAGTAAAAAAATGAACAAAGTCGGGATGCTGTGCATGTGCTGCAGATTTATCTCCAATCATATGACATTGTAATAACGCTGCATTCACAGTCCGCAGATATACTGTATATTCAAAAACATGTTTTAACAGAAGGAAAAACAGACAAATATGAACCAAAACATAAAATAAACCACTACGCTCTTGTTTCACTGCAAGTTGTGGATCATCTCCTCCTTGGCGATGAGATGTGTGGTTTTGTTGACCAGAGACATGAGAGAGTTGAGTTTGTGCGACCAGTCGTTGAGCAGGTCGTTGGGGTCTTTCGGCCTCTGGAAGTTGATGATGCCGGCCAGCCGGTCGACCTTGGCGTAGATGGTCTTGTTTACGACTAGGCTGGAGAGGAACTCTTCTGATTCCTGGCGAGATTTTTGAGCAGATAGACACCATGTCAGGATTTTCTTCAGCAAGATAAAATCCTGATAATTAGTTTCCCTGCTATCCAAAAGCAACGAATGACTGCGGGTCATGTTGTGCTGAATTAAAATGGCTAATTAGTAAAACTGTTGCTTACGTCAATAGAGAGGTCGAGGAGTCCAGCCATCCTCTTCATTGTGATTCTGGTGTAATATTTGGCCATTATTCTGATGTTCTGGGGGGGGGAAGGGAGAATTTCATTAATATACATATCTGCAGCAGAATTTGATATAATAATTATTTCAGGTTAGAACAGGGGCGCTTTACAGGTCACATCAACACTCATAGCAGAAAAAAATATTAATGAGCAAAATCCAACTGTCCATTACTACTGTAATTTTAGTCTGCTTTAATACTGCACCTAACAATCTGCCAGTTTAGCCACTGAATCTGCACACAGCTTAACATCCACTGTGTTTCCTGTGTTGCTTTGCATTGTACTTCCACTGCTCTCCTGTAACTTTACCCCATTTATTCCAATGTGATTCATTTCCACTAGATGAGTAGGGATGGGTACCATAACCCGCTAATAAATGAGCCCCGGGGCTAAATTATCAAAGACCGTGGTATTGATAAGCTCCGACGTTCTCGGTTCTGCTGTCGGTACTAGTAAACATTTTGGTTTCATTCATTATCATCCTGCAGCCTCTCACCTGCACTCTGTGCCCGGGCTGAACTGCTCCACATACACACAAGCCCACATGACATGGAGTAAAGTCAGTGAACAGTAGAGAGGCAGCGGAAAAAACAAGGTAAAGGTAACTCGATAATTACTTAAGTTGACGGCAACTATGCTCATTACTGTTAGCAAAATTAATTCGGTCTGTATGTAGACTGTAGAACTGTTTAGCTTAGTTTGCCACTCAAGTAAGAATAGGACAAAGTCTTTTAAACTGAGCTGCTGCCTGAGACAAACAGCCCCTGTGCTTCTCTACCAGCACTAATGTTACCTGCACACAGTGAATCACATCAGCAGAGAGGGGACAGGACAGAGGACTGACTTACAGTGCCTAATAAAAATTAAACTTCACTCAGTATTGTCAGGAATATTATTTATATAGTGACTTTGCTGTTGTAAAAACTACTGTTGCTGCTCTAGAAAGATTTAGTTCTATTTAAAATATTAAATAATCCTGTTCTGAATTTATTATTTCTTTAAATCTACATATTTTCTAAAAAGCAATTATTTAGAAATGAAAAAGAACCGATAAGTGTACGATAAAGTCTAGTATAGACTAGTAGCATCGATTAAATCTTGAGGATACCCATCCCTATAGATGAGTCAATCTTTTGGGTTTTAAAACAGTATTTTGAGCTTGAAAACCTTATTCACCATTTTGTCTTTGCAACTGTTGGTGAGTTGGTTTGTGTACAGTGTTTCCATGACAACACATAGAGCTGACCATGAAATGACAAGAGTCCGTATGTCACTAACTGCAGCAAAACCCCCACTTGAGACACATGGGCTGTATACATGTCCAAAGAATGCTCGTAAAACCTGAATAACGGCATATTCCACATGTCTCAATCAGAAAATGCCTCATTCGGAACAAGGCCTAATTGGGAATATCCAAATGGAACATGCTGTTTACAGGACCAGTATTAATTTCAGAATATTGTCATATTTGGAGTAATAGCACATTAGAACAGAACTGAATATTAGTATGCATGTAAATGTAGTCAACGTGAATGTAGTTTCATGATTTTCATGTGACATTTACAACCTCTCTTTTCACTGTAAGTAGTCATCACTCTAATTTGCAACATTCCCAAAATTTTTGCCCTACCAATTTAAAAAAAATTAATGATTCACAGCATCTAGTGCAACTTCCATGGCCAATGTTGGTCAAGATAAGATGATGTTTTATTATTAATGGTGATTCGAATGTGCCAACCTAGTTTGGGAAAGCTAAAAGGCAGTTTAAATGCCCTAAAAAGTTTTGGATTAAATGTCCCCCTGCTGTCAAGTGTCAACAAATTGTAAACTTATCCAAATACATATGCATCAGTTCCAAATGAGAAGAGCCTACACATGCTGGACTTACATGCTCCACCACTCTGTTCTTCAGGTCCTTCCACCGTTTCTCTCCCTCTTCTGAGTAAGAGAAGACGTCTGTGGCAGGGCTGTCAGGTGAGCCCTCTCTCAGCTCCTTCCCATAATCCTCCACCAGGGAGGCCCAGCGCATCAGCTCCATAGTGGTGAATTGTTTCAGTAGGTCCCTGGGAACGTACGAAGAATATAGTGAAAACTCCCCTGTGTTCACGCCTTGCTGTAAAGTTGCTATGATCATTCCCCCCGAGTGGGAAACACACACAACAGCCTCTGCCACCTTGCATTCCCACGGGAGAAAAACATTAAAAAACGATGCTCAAAAGGCACAGAGGTGTTGTACAGGAGACCGAACACAGACTCACACAAAAGTTAGGCGAGGTTGTCTCGCTTTGTGCTCTGTATATGTATGTGTGAAAATCATTTCCTGGCCGCATTTCAACATCTGCAGACGCAGACTTAAAGTGTTATGTTGTACAGTTGATTCAGATGGCGTTTACTTTTTAAACATTTCGTTTGTTTTCCTCTTGGTATCACACCTCCGCCTATTCGTAGCAGCAAAATGCTCTCATGTAAAAAGTGCTCTATTTGCACGAGAAGAAATCGAGCCTACTCCAGATTAAGTCTGCCGTGGTGAAGCCAACAGTCAGTGAAGCACAAACTATGTCTTACTTGTATTTAGGGATTTCTTCCAATTTCTTGTCCGCACTGATTCTGTGCACAAGGTCTGACTGCTCGTTGTCGTACGGGGCAAGAATCACGTACAGCACCACGCTCTTCAGGGCCTGAAATACAAACACAGTCATGGCTTTTATTGCAATACCCAAAAGGCAACAAGCACAGCAAAGTTATAGAACAGATATATAGTGTTGTTTCCTCCACAAAGTGTAAGCCTGGTGGGGATCATAAGTTTGGCTGAGTATGTGCATGTTCGTATGAGTGTGTGTATCTGTCCCTCCACAGATTGTGTGTGCACATGTGTGACGGTATGCTCAAGGACCTCTCATGGTGACAGTGATTGACATCTGTTGAAAAACCTGTTTCATTGACTCTTTCAATCTGTTATTGACTGCTAACTCCACACTCCTCTTAACTGTGTTGCAGGCCACGTTTTGGCCTTTGTTGTAGCCCAAAAACTGACATCTGTCAAAAAGTTTGGGCTCATTTGGAACTGGATGATCTGCAAATTAACTCCCTATGTTATGATCCTCTAAAGTCAGACATGTTACGAGATGAGTAAGTCAGATGTTTTTGTCATCTTTACTGCCATCTTAACTGTCAGGGAGCGGCTGTGCCGTGCTCCAGCTGCCACAGCAGTGACCCACTTTTGTTCCTTCTGCTGCTGGGCTTCATACCACACTGGGAGTGTTTCAGAAGTGCAGCATGTTGCCTGCCTGATTTTGCAGACTTGCAAATTTTGTTAATTTGGTCATCTTTCCTTTATATTTGTGCTTCTACTCTGAGTAAGTGGGCAGATTATGTAGTTAAATGGGTTTTTTCCCCAGGTCTATTTCAATTATGTTCATTGTTAATGTTTCCTTCTTAATTGGTGTAGCCCAGTGGTTTTCAAACATTTTGTGCCCAAGGTGCACTTATATTTATATCTGTGCACAAAAGCTTCTATAACGTGTGTTACATCTCTTATCACCACATAAGGCAATGAAAATAAGAAAAAAATAAGACAGGAAGCTGTTTTTTTTTCTCCTTTCTTTTGGTTGCTCGGTACAATAAAGCGATCCATTGTCCATCTCATGGCTTTCTCCTTTTCAATGTTATCCCTCACACTGGCTGCCAATCAGGGCTTTTCATGCGTCACACACTTAAAATGCCCATGTGCGAACAGTGACAAATAAGTTCCCTGTGAAGGTTTTTTAAATTAAATTGAATGAAATTACATTTTTAGCTAGAGTTTGCCTCTTTATTAGGAGATGGGTGCGCATAAAATCTGATACAGTCAACTAAAAATTCATCCATAACTTTTTCTATAGGCCTAGTTGAATACTGCCATAATAATATATGGTTATCACAAAACCCCATGGCACACCTGGACTGACATCACGGCACACTGGCACACCATTTGAGAACCACTGCTCTACTACAGACAGAGTTAGTGCTGTTGAAAGTCCAGTTATCAGTGACATGAATTAAAGATTTGTGGCTGTGTTTTTGTGATTAAAATTGTCCTCATAATCATATTGGATCTATATTTCTCATACACTGCTTGTTAGCAGGAAAATTTGATCTGCTTTGTGCAATGCAGCACAGCTCCCTCAAAAATAGATGAGGCACATATTTTTCTTGGCCTCTGAAACACATTGCACCGAATATGTTGGAATTACAAAAATTATTTTGAGTGTAGTTTTTGTTATTGTGAATTATGCTGTAATCATTACTGTGCATTGAAGAGCGCATTGATCAGAAGGATGTTCAGATCATAGGTGTGTGATCAGAATAATGTTCAGATGAAAAATCCCATCATGAGCTGTGCTTATGCAAAATTCTAGATTTCAGTACCAATGCTAAAGGTGAACCTCTCCCCACTAACAAACTGTGTTTATGCTCATTAAGACAGGGTTGGTACAGTAATGTATGCATTTCCAAACATATTTTTACCTCTGCGATCATGGTGCTGTGCTTTAGCACTAAGGCAAGAAAACAGACAGAAAAGTAGGACCGCAAAATTCCTGCTGTTACTGCATTCTATTAAATCAGAACCATTTTCTAAGAAAAAAAAAAGGGAATTTGAGCAACGAATTGGAAGAACCAGTAAACAATCACACTTTTTCATTGAGAGAGGCCCCACGTACCTGTTGCCACTTGCTGCTGTCCTCCAAGATGCAGGGGGTGTCATAGATGGCCCGGTAGTGTTTGCAGATAGACAGGTAGGAGCCCTCGTGTTGGTCTACCTGAATCATCAGGTTGTAGTACTTCAGCTTCGACTCCTGAATTGCAAAAGGAAGAAGTTAGTGTTCAGTTACACCAACCTGCTCAGTTTAGTTCATCTCAATTCAGGGGCCTGTATCACGAAGCGAGATCAACCTTTCCTGGGTTACCCAGACCTATCCTGGGTTGACTAACCCTAACAATGGCAATCAGGATAATCAGTATCATGACGCTGGATATCAACTCGGTAACTCAACCTAGGGTTGCTTTATCAAGAGCCGTGAACGCGCACGCAGCGGACCAATCACAATCATGAGAGAAGCGCAGCGTCACTGAGCGTCCTCACTGAGCGCTGTATGTGAGGAAAAAAAAAGTATTTCTCGTGAGGATCAGAGATTAATTCTACTAAAATATGAGGAGGAGAAAAGCAACATTACAGAAAAGGCCAACACCGTGGCAGCTGCAGGAGGAGGAAACATGCGTGGCAACGCATAATGGGATGAATAATGTTTAGTTTTAGTTTAGATTAGTTTATTTGCACATAATGTTAAAAACAGACAGTATAAAATTTACAAGATTAAAAAAAGAAAAAGTGCCGGAGAGGTTAGAAGCCACTAAAAGCTTATCAAAGAAATTCCCCTGTCAAAACATCAATGAAATCACATAATAGAGAAGAAAAAAAAAAGGGTAAGGAGAGAAGAAATAGAGGAGGAGAGAGGGAAAAATCAAGACAAAACAAGGTAGCAAATAAAATGATGTGCAGGTTAAATTACTCATCACTGGTTCAAGTAGCTACAGTACCTGTACCTGTACATTTGACACTGATCACACTCTTGAATCCCATGAAATCAATGCTGCGCAGATGAATTGCGTTGTATTACAATTATCGTCTAACATCATTGCGTCTGATAAATTGGTCTTCTTTGTCATAACGTTATATATGCTACAATAAAGCTTAAAGCTGACGTCACAATTAAATCATATCAACACCAAATTGATAGTCTGAATAAAATCATCCTGATATTGAGCTGTGTTAGAAATTAACAGCTGCGCCGAAATATACCCAGTCTCCCTCTTTAAAAAACAAAAAGGAAAATCCCTCAAACACCATGAGGTGTAGACATATAGGCTACTTTCCACATTTTCAGCAGCAAAGCTGTCAATTAGGCCCATTATCTTCAACAGGGATCATTTCCTCCAACAAAACAAAATGTTGGCACTAATTAATGGTGCTATTAAGTGTCCGCAAATGATCAGTTTCTTTCTTATGAAGGGGTGGGATGAAATTTCGACTTCTTTCCACTCCTTTTTGAACAATCTTTTCATTGTCTGTTGTTGTTGCTTTCTTTTCTTTTTTAATGTTCAAAATAAACTTTCAAATCAAAATCAATCAAATGGATTAAAGTTCCCGTCATGACTGGGCTGCATTTCTGTCAGCGGAGTCATTTTTTCCGAACAGCTGATTGGCCAGTGGGTGGAGCTTTTTATAGGATCAGATTCAACCCTGAACTTACCCTGCTCCGGAGCACGATAGCCGTTCAGAGTAAGTTACCATGGTGATCTACCCCAATAAGAACTGAACCGGCTTCGTGAGACCAAAAACCCAGGGTTAACCCTGAAGTTACCTCGCTAAGACATTAATCCTGCTTCGTGATACAGGCCCCTGATCCACCAAAAAGGACGCAACAGCTTCCAAAGTGAACAGAGGCCAGTCGGCAAATATTTTTCATTGTCAAGCCAACAACACATTGCAGTATTTTGTTAACTCTCAATTCTTGGCTGCCTCCTCGTACCTCAGTGCCTTCCTCTTGGAAGAATTTGGTGTTGATCTTCTTGCTGATGATCTGAGTGCGGATGTAATCCTTGACAGCGATGCAAAGCCTCATCTGTTCCAAGATAAACTCCACCTTCTCCTTTTTCTCCATGGACCCATAAGTCTCCACCTGAGCCAGAGAAAAATATATATTCTGAACACGTTCCTAACAGCAGGCCATAAAACATCTTCATCTGTGTATTTCTCCCCTATAACAATGTTTTGACAAAAATTATCCCCAACCATCAAATTCTTGTAAACACCTTAAAATGCAGATATGTCCCCATTTTTTCCCACAACTGTACAGATTTTCCTTCATAGTAAATCAGTCTCTTACCTGCAGCTCCTGAAGAATGGAGGCTGCCTCTTTGACCTCTCCGCTCTGTTCCTTGATGTTGGCCAAGGTCTTCGTCAGCCTGGCACGCTCAATCTCTACATAGATCTGTGAGGAAGACATGTTAAGTGTATTAGTAAGGGGGAGTGGGCTTATGTCTGGAGTGGAATGGTCCTACCAATTTTCACCAAAACCTTCTGTTTATATACTTAAACACATTTACATCTAATCCTTGAAAGAAAAGAATTTTCCATTTAAATGAGACCCTCAAAAACTGCTTAAAACTTAGTAAATGCCATCATTTTTCCAACACCATTAGATTGGTATGCGTAAGGCTACACAAATTTCTGAATACCTCCAACATAATACCCCTGTGACTTTCAAGCTCCCCCATCAGCTCTGTATTAACACACATAAACACATTCCAGACCTTGCCAGCAGTCACGGTGCGAAGTGTGTCGATGAGTCTCAGCTTGATGGTCAGATCAGTCACAGTATCCACATATTTGTAACATTCTTGCACCATCTTGGCAACAGCCTGATAAGACAGAGAGCAAAGCAAAAAATGATTTAGTCTTCACTGGAGTCCTCATTGACTGGTTGCAAAGTATAAAAGGGGAACTCTGGCAATTTTCAAAATTCATATTTGTTAGTCCTATGGTCTAAGACAGTCCAAAAATATTAGTAAACATGAACAACTCTCCCAACTCAAAGAAACCGAGTGCTAAAACCTAAATTTGCGAGGTCATGGGGTATAAAGTCTGGAGCTGCTCCACAGACACTAAATTAGACGAGATGTTTTAGATGACATTGAGAGCACCCATGGGAATATTCTGAGTATATGGGAACATTTTCTGTTTCAGAACTGAGGATACTACAATAGAATAAATCTAATTTGGAAGAAAAATAAGAAAACAAACATTCTGTGGGACCACAAAATCAGATTCCCATTCATTGTCCCGAGCGCGGCACCGCTGCTGCTCACCGCTCCCTCAGGGGATGGGTCAAATGCGGAGAACAAATTTCACACACTCAGGTGTGTGACAATCAGTGGGACTTTAACTTTGTCTGTGGAGCAGCTCCAAACTTTATACCATCTGACATCACATGTTTTGAGAATTATTCTCCGAAATCTGGTTTTGAGAGAGCAGCTCATGTTCACAAATATGCATTTAACTTTATTAGGTCATGGTAATAATATATCTGAATTTGTAATGTAGGTGGTATTCCCCTTTAAGTGTATATATTTTGCTACAAGTCCTGTAAATTTAGTTACTTGACTAATTTCAGATCCTAAGTACTTAAAAAGATTATTTCAAAACAGGAATCCAAGGGAAATATATGACTGTGTACATATTAATAAGTGTAATTGATGTCTCGACTACAAGCAACAGCGTTAGATGTTGGCTAACTTGATTAGTCAGTGGTGTGGCTAGCAAGGCTTTTTTTTAGGGCGTACAAAAAAATTTATTTTCAGACTGTTAGATTTATAAACACAGGTTTTGGACAGGAAGGAAAAAAAATCTGACCTGTTTCAGCTGACTCCTCCTTTTGGTGAGCAACATGATGTTTTCATTCAGGGCATCCCAGTCCTTGGCTTCATAACACATCTGGACCACAGCCACAAGGATTCTGGAGGTAGACACCATGTCTGATGCCTGCGCAGGGGTTGAGGGCAAGTTAGACAAACAGTAAAATATACACAAAAATAACAAATAAATGAATTACTTATTTCATTAACATAACCGCTTTGTAAAATATTCACTGTTCGTTTTTGATGTTGAGAGCCCGAGTTAATTTATCCAGTGAACTCAAACTACTTAAGGTTGCTGCTCAATGCCATGCTTCAGGGTTCCAGGAAAGTTGTTTTCTAGGACAGTTTGGTTAATTTGGTAAACTTTTCATCACAGGAAAAAAGAATTTGAGAGTCCCATGTCTTCTAGCCAACTGTTGCTGCTCTGGGCAACTGTGTGCACTTGTTTTTCTAATATAAAGAAGCAGTGAATAGGATTTAGGGGGCTCTATTGACAGAAATGGAATACAACATTTATAATGTTTTCATTAGTGTACAATAACCGGGGACTTCGAATTACTGTGTTCTCATTAGCTTAAAATAAGCGTTTTTTTATTTACATATGGAGCAAGTCCTTTTCCGCAAAGCAGTCCATGTTGCATTGCCATGTTTCTACAGTAGCTCAGAACAGACAAACCAAACACTGGCTCTAGAGAGGGCATTTTAGGTTATTATGTTGCCTGAAGGCCACCTTCTCTACACACATGGAAAGGGAGGTGTGAGTGGACGGGTATTCAGTTGGCTGCAACCTGCAACCTCTCTGCTGAATGCCACTAAATCTTACACACTGCTCCTTTAAGACCATTTATAGTGCTTAGATCAGCTCTAGTCTCCTGCAGAAACCATAGTTTAATATCTGCTCTGAATTGGACATTTTGATAAAATGATATATGGGTAAGCTTTAGCAAATCATTGTGTTTTGGGTTGGGCCGAGATCTAATGCCAACTCATATCATTAATTGTCAATGTCTTTATGAAAATCACATCAGAGGTTCAGCCTTCCAGATGTTGGACCATAGACTGTGAAATGAGAGGAAATAAACATGTAGTATTAACAGTGTAGAGAATAACTTACCGTTCTGGTTTGCTTTTCCAATGACAACAAACTCTCAATGGCCTCCTGCAGCTTACCTTCCTGCCACGTAAAAAAATGCAAGCTCAGCGTTAGTAACACTTACCACTCACGACAAATGAAAATCGCTGGTTTTGGACTTAACGTAACGTTACACTAAATTAAAGTCACTTTACTTGGCAAGCAAGTTAGCTAACGGTGTTACCAATGACTAGCCTGCTAAGACTACTAGCACGCTAGCGAGGCTAATAACAAACACGAGTGTATGTGACAATTAAAGAGTAACTCTAATATGTGAAAGTTATCAAATACATCACATTTATGCGTAATTTACGCTGTAGATATTGGTAAAAGCGGTTATCGGGTGGTGCTAACACAGTCGATGTTAGCTTGGATGCTAACACAGTGGTATCGTTGCACCATGACTCAGCCGGCGGTGGCCTCTTTCACACTTACTTTAGCCATCTTTTCACACTCCGGGAGACGCTGGTCTACAGTTGAACTGTAGTCGATCTCCATCTTGACAATCTTTCCATCTGAGCGTTCAGACCGGTCCTCAGACATCTTTGCGGTGTTCAGGTAAAGATAATGTACAGCGCTTTTCCTTCCTTGCGGACCAAACTCAGGCTAGCTCTATTTTGCTTGTCAAAGGGAACGAAGTGGAGAGGTGACCAATCAGAGGAGAGTGACAAGGAGCTGCCCGGGGCGCCAGAAGGACCCCGCGAGGACCCCTCTGACTATTTCATACAGGCGTTATAAAAACCTAGAGGTTGCTTTGCTGTGAGTCTGCTGGTCAGACTATTTATACATTATTCAAATTATCATAACCAAATAATTCTCTATGTAGGTACACAAAAAACCCCACAGAAAACCACATGATTACTGTCGTTTCTTGAAAGCAGTACAACACAGAATGAATGAAAAATATTATATTATATTAGGCTATATTATATTATATTATATTATATTATATTATATTATATTATATTATGAACTATTTAGTAATATGGGACTAATATAAATAAAAAATTCCTTTTTGGAATTCTATTCAAATGAATCAAAGTCACCATATTACTATAGACGAGAAGAACAGTGATATTTCTCATGTTACTATAGTAATGACGTTAAAGGCCTACATGTAGCCTATGTGATGACTGCCTTTTGTGATGACTTATGAATATTTTAATGGTTGAAAACACTGTAATGTTTGAATGTGTTTGATTGGGTGGATTTACACTTTTAGACATCCACTTTCATGCTATCTGTAAGCTGTCACAACTGGACTTAATAACAAATGGCACCACTCCCGGAGGAGCAACTTTAATCCGTCTATTAAAGCAGTCATTATAATTTGAAGGAGGTGCTATCCCAAAATCCGTTTTTTAAACTCAGTATCAAACTAAATAAGTCTATATTTAGCTGAAAATGACAAGAGGTGCTTTTTAATTCTTCAAGGAGGCCACATTGTTCTCTGTAACATAATTGTTGTATGTGCAAGTACAGAAAAATACAGAAGAAGGCAAAAAATCCTGACAGATTTGAGAAGATTCAGTGCTCCTTATGACAGCGACCATTAAATTTTGGTGATGATGGAGCTGATTATGATGAAGAGGTGGAGGATGCTGTCCATTTATCATTTAGTGGATGGTTTTTGTTAAATTGAGTTGAGAGCTTTGAGTCTACACATGTGACTCATGTATGTATGACAAATGTAAGAGTCATGTTGGCAGTGATTGTGGTGATGATGATGATGAAGGAGGGGAAAGACAATAAAAACAGGAGGATTATAATAATAGTAAGTACACTGCCTATCCCGCTCTCATTAATCAAATGGTCAGTGTGAATGAAGAACTTTGTGAATGGACGGGATCGTTCAGTATGAATG
Organism: Epinephelus lanceolatus; assembly: GCF_041903045.1. Classification (NCBI taxonomy): domain Eukaryota; kingdom Metazoa; phylum Chordata; class Actinopteri; order Perciformes; family Serranidae; genus Epinephelus; species Epinephelus lanceolatus. The sequence continues at coordinate 15,707,173 of NC_135736.1, forward strand.
GACACAGAGTGCAATGGCCACACTCCACCAGTAGGTGTCCCTTTAATGTCTACACCATGCATTCCTGTCCTCACACAGTTCACTGCTTTGAGAGGCTCCAGTGCCCCCATAAATAAAGCTAATGTGGGTCAGTGATTTTCCTGCGCGTGGCAGAGAAAGCCCCTAAGACCTGAGCTAAAATCAGTTTGATCCCAGTGCAGGCTCAGCACAGACCATGGAGGCCTAATAAACTGAACATGACACGGAACCACTGAAAGGAAGAGCCAATGTGGAACAAGAACTCTGATTGCAAAAACATCGGGGAGAGCTCAGCTGAAGGGGACTGATTGAAGCCTCGAATGGCCATTATTGCCATCATGATCATCAATATTATCCTCAATATTACTGATTTAAATAACAAGCTGCAGTGCCAGTGCCATATATCTATAGTATATTTCAGATTCTAATTAACGTTCTATTTTTAGCTCAGTTGATGTAGACAGACCATCAATCCCAAATCAGCTCACATTTCTCCTTTTTAAATGCAGCGATTTTCTGCTAAAAGTGGGACATTTGGCTATTTCACAGCTTACAGATTTGCTTCGTATTATTGACGCGACACAGCAGCTCAGATGACATCAGGCTCTAATCTCCTCTCTAATCAACACAGACCTTATTGAAATAGTTAGGTCACCATAAGGTCACGGCTAGCTGGTTCAGAGATACCACTCACATGAAAGCCCGTCACTGTCCCATGGCCCTTAAGCTCTGGGATTTCATGTCAATGTAAACACAGACTGACAGAAATGAAATGTGGGCCTGGTATTTAAAAAATTAAAAAAGCTGTGCCTTGTGTTATGCGTCAGATCAAACTGAATAGAAAGGTTGTTTGATTGCACTCCCAGCTATCGTCATTTCTTGAGGTATCGTTGGATGTGTCTCAAGACATCTCTTCTCAAGATGTCTTGAGGCATCGTGAGAAATGAAACTTTTTTATATATGACGTGCCTGTAAAACCATTGGACAGTTGTAAGATACCACAAGATGTCTTTGTAGTACTGATGAGGTCTAAGGACTTCAAAGCTGCTTGGGTTTTTCCCTTTTTGTCCCGCCTTGAATCTGTTTACTTAAATGATCTGCTGTGTTCAGCCTTTCATAAGTCACACAAACATCACTTAAAGGTCCAGTGTGGTGGATTCAGGGGGATATATTGGAAGAAATGTAATATAATAAAAATACATATGTTTTCTTTAGTGTATAATCACTGGAAAATAAGAATCATAGTGTTTCCATTACCTTAGATTGAGCCGTTAATATTCACATAGGGAGCAGGTCCTTGTCTGTGTGGATTGCCATGTTACACAGCTATGTTTCTATGGTAGCCCAGAATAGACAAACTAAACATTGGCTCTAGATAGGGCCATTTGTGTTCTTGCGTCGGCCACCATTGTTAGCAGACCCTCCAGAGCAAGAGCATCTGAGAAAGACCTATTTTTTTTCTCGGTGAAACTGCTTTATTCAGTGTTTTCACCAGTTTAAATGACCAGGTCTGTTTGTTTTGGAGAAGAAGAGACCTCTGTGGATAATTTCATTCCCAGTAAAAACCTCTAGAATGCTGAACACTGGATGAATTCTAACCAGGAGAAGTTTCAGCTGATTGCAATCTTCAAATCTCACCACAAGATGCCACTAAATCCCCCTAAATCTTACACACTGGCCCTGCAGTGTTTTACAGAAACTTTAATGTACAATAAACAGGGGTGTGAACTTGTGTCACATGACTTGGCCTCGAGTCAGACTTGAGTCACAAACTTGATGAATTTAGACTCGACAAAATCAAAAAAGACTCACAACTCGGCATGGACTAATGACAATGACTTGTGACTTGACATGGACTTGAGCCTTTTGATTTGAAAATGTGTGATGTCTTACCCGAGCCAATTTGGGTAGACAAAGTTAAAGACAGAAACAGAAACATACAAAATTAATTCTGTTGGAGTTCTGGATAATATTGCTATATGCTATGAAAGTAAAATGGCAGCACTATTTTTTCATGATTAAGTTCAGTTGCACTTGTTTTAAAAAAAATCAATACAATTTTAAAAAGCATTCATAAATTTGTAAATTTAAGAGATCATTACTATGTTATTAAACTATCATTGTATTCAGTGAAGTGCAGAGTTCTGACTTGTTTAAAACTCAAAATTCAATGTTTAGGAATTGGGACTCAGTTAGGGATGGATCAGCCTTGAGTTGGGCCTTGACACAGGACTTGCCTATCTTAACTCAGGACTTGCAAAGACTTGAGATTTGCTTGCGACTTGCAAAATGATAACTTGGTCCCAACTCTGACAATAACTAAAATAATACTTTAATGCGGTCTAGACCAGTGGTTCCCTAGTGGTGGGTTGTGGCCCAAATGTGGGTCGCAGGTCCACTCTGAATGGACTGCAAGTGACTCGTGAATGTGTCATTCATTCATTTTTAAGTACAGTGAATTTCCAGTATCACACTTTTATATGAAGTGTCGTTTCCTGCTGTAGAGTGGGTGACTAACGGAAAGCTCCCCGACAGAAGCAGCAAACTAGCTGGACGACATGGCCAAAGACAGGTATGACACTGGATATATTAAACTGTGTGGACCTTGAACTCACGACTAAGGAGAAATCTGGCCCCTGTGGCTCAACCAGTTGGGAACCCCTGGTCTTGAACACCATATGTTAGCCTATCATGGTAGATAGTCTAATATGACAAGATGACTCAATAACACATTTATGTTGCACCTCTTTACCCATATACAAACAAGCACTTGCAGTCAGATTGCTACATAAGTCATCAGGTCTACTGTTTCTATTTATAACCAAGCTAACTGTTTTGACGCCAAATTGCTGAATACATTTAAATTGGATGATAATATGTTTTGGGAGCATTTATCTTCAGTGAGCTCTGGTAAAACGCTGCCTCCTCCAATATGTTGCACTTGCTATATTACTGTGGCAATGGGGTGCTATTATGTAAATTCCTTCATTGTGAATATGACTCATTTAATTCATAATGCTTATTTAATGTGCTGCAACACAATGTTAGACCACTTACAGGAACACAAGTGAGCTAACCTTAATAAAAGACTGATGTGCAGTTAATGGGACTAAGCAAACAGTTTGCCTGAAGAAATATATGAAGTAAATGTTGTGTCTCTATTAATTTAACTGCCCTGTAAATCATTTCTACATGTGAAGGCAGTAGCCTGTATATCTGTGAGTGTCACTACAGTAGGTTGGTGACCCTGCTTTAAGGAGCTGCTCACATATTAGTTTTGGGATTAAGTGTACGAGTCTGAATTCAAATGCTGTTTCAGAGGGTTTACCACCCTGCATGAATATATTTCTGAAGGAAACGCTGAATGTGTGCTGACAGCGCAAAACGCTGTTTGTCAGCATCTTCAATACAGAATTATGAGCGTGAATTTTGCTGAGTGTAGACCTAAATAAATCACAGGTGTCGATGAAGCCAGCAATACAACTCCTCCCTCGATTAAACGTGGCAGTTTATTAATGTGTTTACATTGTTTCTCTCTATTCTCCCCAAGACAAGCATGACTCACAGGGGGCAAGTGTGACTCATTTTATTCATGAGTGCTGCCATCACAGATACAGGCTTATCTCACTTGTCACTTTGGCCCAGCAGGCAAGTTGGTTTTTTTTTAATGCTTGGACAGTAATATCAGTGTCACGTTTTTAGGCCCTTGTTTACCAGGGGAAATCCCAAGCTATAGAAAACTCCCAACTGCTGAAGAGCAGACCAGAACAGGTTCTGAACAGCAGGTGGGATATAGGTCGAGACATTTAAAAAACTTTCAGCCAACATTGTGATTATTTGTTTATAACTGAATGCAAATTATGTCAACATTCATTTTGGCATGAATGACAAACAGTAGTTGATAACATCTACTTGCAGTGCAGTGTGTGCAGTAACAGATATCCTCCTGAGACCCTAGCTTTTGTTTAGTATGCACTTTCAATGTCTCCTAGCTATTTGGGATTTAGTAGGACCTGATTAATATAAAAAACAAATTATTGTCTTTAAACAGGAGCTAATTTTTGAAAAAACAAAACATGTCCTCACATGGGGACAATGCATTTTTGAATAGTCACAAGTGTGTCATGAAGTATAAAACAGTTTATTTCAAAGCCTGAATGTCTTGTGCAACAACAACACTTAAAACAATGGAACATTTTGTAACTGTATGGGCGACACGTTCTCACTACGACCTCGTCACATGTCAACATACGGTCATGGACTTTCCACGTCCACATACAACATGCAAGGTACCCTGGGTGCGTTGGTCGTTGATGCTCTGGGACACTGTGTCAAGTTCTGCCTGTTACATGCAGTCTCTCTAAAAATAAAAGCACTACGTCGGTACAACACCGCAAATTGACATTTTTTCCTTCAACAATAAATACAAGTGGTTAGGTTTAGGAAAAAAGTACAGGGTTTGGTTTTAGAAACTCACAGGACACAAACACCGCTCTCCCGGGTGAAAGTCGGTGTTTGTTGGACCCATCTACCACCACTCCCACTTGCCCTGCTAGGACTTGTGCTGTCTTAACTTCTGTCCTTGTCCTGAAGCGTTTCCCCCTGACAACTGACAACCCCCCTGGCAACTGCCCGTGTATCGTGTCAACATTAAAGGACGCCCTTTTTTGTTGGTTTTTGATGTTGCAAGTCACTGCCCAAGCGCCAAATTTCGATGACTTCGGAGTGAGACCCAGCCCGTATGCGTTAGGGGTCACTGTACAAGTCTGAAACTGTTAATTTCAGTACCCGAACATGGCTGTACAAAAACAAATTGCAAATAATGCAACATTTCTAAAAGTCTTGTGATTTGTCCACTTTGTAGCTCTGAATGAATTCTCCTTGCACCACACCCCAAGCTAGGAATGGTCTTTCTGTCTGTAGGAACAGTCTGTCACACCTTACTGTCCCAATGCCCTCAAATGAGTACTTTTTGATTAACAGCATCTTAGCCTGTTACTACTGCTAAAATTGGTCATGTGTGTGTGCAGTATTAAACTACAGATGCTACCAAGCACAAATAAACACATTTCACCCATAAAATTTGATCAGGTTTTGTACCTTGTCCACTTTTGTGTCAGGATCAGCTGCAGACTAAGTTATGCAGAATGAAGTGTGAAGTACAACAAACCCAAAATGTAACTGATTTATTTAATGATTATTTTTATAGGGACAAGTATGTAGCATACATAAGTGCCTAAACTAATTTGCAAAGCCTGTCCCTAGCTGGGGAAGATACAAAAGACTCAGCAACAAGAACACAAGTGACAGTGCAAAGTACAAACAACAATAAGAATACAGACAGCACAATACAAGAAGACACAAACTGAAATACATAATTAGCCCCACAGAATAGGAGGCACCAAATTAGTCACGACTGCATAACTGATTCCTCCTCAAAAACTGGTTCAGTCTGAGTTTAAAGTGATCGAAATCAGGGTCCAATTTGAGTTCTGAAGGTAAAGACTTCCACATGTTATTCCCACAGACAGAAAAAGCTGTTTGTCCAAATGAGCAGTTACACAGGGGAACCTTACTATTCCCACTGGCTGCTCCATGTGTTACTGAGCCAGAAGCTCTAAGTGGAACCACAAGGTCAGTAAGCACCTGGGGAGCCTGATTATATGGGCATTTATGGACGAGTTTGAAACTGGCAAAATTCACGAAATTGTCAAAACTTAACATATTTAGTTTCTGAATGTCCTCATATGAGGACGCAGGGTCTCAGGAGGATATACGTTTTTCCGTTGTTTTGCCTCTGTGCTCCACATTTCACGGCTTATTGGATTTGTGATGAAACATGACATTGAAGTACATCTTAAGCCTCATGTAATGGCTGATAGCCTGCATCCAAACAAACCATGAAATTTTACCCTGTTTACACAGACTCTCTATTTTAAAGGACCAGTTATAAAGCAAATGGCATTATCAATATTTGCTTGCAGAGCCTTTGCTTTCAATAAAGGCTACAGATGAGACTTCTGCAGACTTCGTGGAGGTTTTCAGGCTTGCCACTCATATTTACTTGGCTTGTTTTTGGGTTTCCTTCTGTCTGATCTTCAGCATGGCCTGAGGTCAGGTCGGGTGACTGGCTTAGATTGTCAGAAACATTTCACAGTCTGGCCATAAACACAACAAAAAGCAACAGCAATAAAAGCCTCATTGTTGCCATGTCTACGTGTATGTTTGGGATGCTGCACTGTCCTAATACTGGGTCCTTTATGTATCATAAGGACACACACATCCTCCTATACTGTGTGTCAAACCGGTTGAAAACACTCCGCTCTGACAAGAACTAGCCTATGTAGGCTGCGAGTGTTTGTGTGAGACGGAAAGAAAGAGGGGGGAGACAGATGTGGGGCCAGTGTGCTGCAGTGAGCTGATGTTTCCTGAGCTGTGGTTGAGCCGACCGACGTTTCCACCAAGTACCGCGTCGTGTTTCAGCGGGCCTAGTGGAGGGGGAGAGGGGGGCTGGGGCTGCTGTTAACCGCTTTCTTTTTCCGATGCCTCTGCAAGCTGCTTGAACAAGTAGGCTACATGTAGAAGAGGAGGCAGACAGGGAGCCCCCCTTCCTCCAACACTTTGTTCGTCCTTACAACTTTACAGACAACTATCTAAAATGTAAATAAAGTAGTGCTGTTTTAGGAGGAGCGCACATTTTCCTCCGTCTGCAATTTGGACATTTACTTGTAGCGGTCTCCAGAAAAGAGTCCTGTGTAGTTAGACGGCACAAAGCAATAACACTTCCGGTCAGGCGCTTTTCAAAATATTGTTCTCACTGAGGAATGACTGAAAAGTTCGTTAATACCTGGACTAAGATACTGGAACTGTAGTGTACTTTGCTGAATTGTAAAAGTGCAAGTGTAAATCCTTATCCATAAATCCATATTATTTTTTTACACATTTTAAACTAAACAGCAAATAACATTAGAAAACCTCTCAGTAGGGGCGCAGCACCAATTTCTGGACCCTGTGCATCAGCAGTCTCTTTGGGTCCCCCACCATTCCTCTCTTGATCCTTACAAATTGAGGTTGCTTTCTCTTGCTTTCCATTCTTTATTTTTATTTTTAGAACCCCAGTTTCTCTTTTTTGGTGAAAGATGCGTGTGTTGGTGCCCCAGCAGCATAAGCAGTCACTCCCTCAGTCTAGCTGCATGTAGTGCAGGGGCGGGCTAAACCATTTTGTGCCTTTATAAGGGGTGAAGGGGGCCTCAAAGAGCTGAAGCTATTTTTGAAAACCAAAACTCAGTCTTTGAGGCAATTTTAATTCAGTTATGGCACTTATTTATTCATTCATTCTTTTCCAAAACTGTTCATCCTCTTTGGAGTTGCAGGGAGAGTTTGGGGGGGCTGAAGCCTATCCCAGCTGACATTGGGTGAGACCCAAAACTATCACAGGGCTGACACATAAGCCCCTTTTACACTGCCAGATATTCAGCGAATGTTGGGCTGTTTTGCCAGCAAGCTGCGAGCGTTTAGACACACAGAGCTGGATTGGCGAGTTGATCCAAGGTGCCCAATTTTCTGCCTCATAGGGTAGTCATATTGGCAGAACCCTTTTAGTTTTAACAGACCAAGGCAGCCTTCCGCCACAGGAGGGGCTGTTGAGGCCGCACGTACGACCCACTGGCGGTCGATAAACAGGAAACAGCTGATAGCAGGAATTAGCGGGCAGCTAATAGCAAGGGGGAAATGCAAACCTGACAGACACTATAAAGATGAGCAACTGGGGAAACGAAGAATTGCGCACCCTCCTTGCACTCGCAAACGAAGAGGCCATTAACCGTCAAATGACGGGGACGGTGAAGGACGAGCCGACTTACGAGAGAATCGCCGAAGGACTGACTAGCCGCGGCTTCCCTCCATCGTCACGGTTTACGTCCAACGCTGAGTTACACGTTTTGTCACTTGCTCACGCCCCCCATTGCCCCGAAAATGGCACATTCTGTATGAACAAAAGTAGGCAGGCGGCATTTTGCTGCACTCCCTGATTTTGTTTTTATACTGCCAATGCTGAAAAAGACTGATTGGGCTTTCCTGCAAATTTGCACAATTCCTATTTAAAAAGGGGCTATAGAGACAGACAACCATTCACGCTCACATTCACCCCTATGGGCAATTTAGAGTCACCAATTAACCTAACCTTCATGTCTTTGGGAGGAAACTGGAGTACCCGGAGAAAACCCATGCTGACACGGGGAGAACATAGGCTCCGCACACACAAGGTTTGAACTAGCAACCCTCTTGCTGTGAGGCCACAGCGCTAACCACTACACCACCTTGCCGCTGTATAGCTCTTATTACTTAGGAATAAAAAAGTGCAAGCACAACCAAACTTTTCACGAGGCAATCAGTCCCACTTCCCCCAGCTATGACGCCACTGCCTCTCAGCTGATTAAAACAACAGGCTATAGGCTGCTCACCGAAGGCAAATGATTAGCTGAAGGCAGCCGAGTCTCTGTAGCAGCTCATCAGCTTTGATTAACAGCAGGTCGACTACGCAGCTCACTAGGCAGCCCCATATTTTATCATGATGGTTCAGGTGGCCCATATGTAGATATGCCAATATGTTGAAACTTGAACACTCTTGACATGAGATTATATAAGGAAATATTGTTCAGAAAAATGACACTTGATTGAAAAAAACCCTCAAGGATACAGCAGTGGTTAGATTAACCTGCTATGGGGCCCTGCGTCAAAGATTTGCTTTTGATCCTCTACTGACCCCACACAATACCTAATTTCTAAATTAATTTTAGTTTGTGGTAATTTGATTAAACACAACTTTAGGTGAAACAGGTGCCTCTCAGCTCAAGGACAGTGAACTTCCAAGGGAATAGAAAGGATTAGCGCACATTTTTATTTTATTTGCGCAAATAAGTTTCAACATCAATGTGTCTTCATCAGAGTCAAAGAGGACAAAAGAGAAAAAGACAATGTAGTTGAGCTACAACAGGTGAGTTCTCTTTGAGTCATTACATGTACCAAATTAAAGAAAACATGCCCCCCGGAGGAAATAACCTTGGTTTTAGAAGTGGGGAGGACACATTAAATGGGGGCGTGTGGTTGCTCTTCCAGGAAAAAAAAAAAAAAAAAAAGCATTTTGAATCCCATTTCCTGCATGTCTACATACATTTTTCCTTAACCGCTGCAAGGGTCATAAGGACAGAGGGATGTCGTATGCTGTAAAACCCTGTGAGGCAAATTGTGATTTGTGATATTGGGCTTTATAAATAAAATTGAATTGAACTGAATTTTAGGACTACAGTAAACAAAACAAAATCTGGGAAATAATGAAGTTGGTCATCATGTTAAATTCTGCCAGGATAGTATTAAATATGTAACACCTCTGTGGCATTTTTGGAGTATATCAGAGCAAAATCAGCTGCTTAATTCTCATTCTTAGCCAGAATCTTATGATTGTGGTTAAAAAACAAAACAAAAGGTGACATGTTCCCCTCATCCCTAATGCATCCCCTAGGTCCCCAGGGCCTCTCTGCAACACAGTAATTTGATAAGACTCCTGCTCAAAATAAATAAAAAAAATATAATAAAATAAAACAAGAAAGCTCCAAGAACTAGATTTTGACACAGGGCTCCTTAACAAATGTGCATTTAATTAAGTTACCAAAAACAGCTGACATAGCTTTTGGGTGCCCCAGGGCAGCGATCGCTGCCCCGCTGCCCCGGGACATGTGTCTCTTTCAGTTGGTAATCCAGCATTAGATAGGGCTATCTTCAAGCGAAATAATTTCATAATCATTGAGATATTTTAGTGTTTAGTAGCCTATACAACTGAGGCGACGGGGACATTTTACGAACGTGACAAATTCCACGCTCTTATTTTGAAGCCCTGCATCCTGTCTGTTCCGGTCCCGCTCGTCACAGTTTGCTCGCAGCTTGACTCCTCAGCCTGATAGGAGGGGACGATCCTGAACCGAGCTCATTCCTGTTCTCACGTCCCCCTCCGGAGAGAGTGTCCGCCGGTTCCGATGAAAGAACTCAGCCGTAACTCGGGGTGTATCTCCTAACCCGGACCAACCATCCTCCCACATGCGCTGACACGTCTCCAGATATTACACACATCCCGTCGGGTGGCGGAGGGAGCTTTTCCTTGGCTGGTTTGACACATTGTGAATACGTACGAGAGACGCACAGGCGGGGGAAGATGTTGCTGAAGGAGTACAGGATATGCATGCCCCTCACAGTGGAGGAGGTGAGTTTAAGACCCTTCTTTGTTTTAATTTAAAACTTGTGGTGACATTTTCACCACTACCGAGGTTCACTGTTGTTCAGAGGACTGTGGCAGCTGTAGCGTTGGGTTTGCTGTCCCAGACATGTGGCAGGAGTCTACACGGAGTGTGAGAGACACATTGAGTTTATTTCAGATGAACTTGAAGCCTCTACCATGCCCTCATGTTGTGTCTTTCCTTTCCTCAGTCACTGCAAAGTCTAACACTTCTCTGTGGAGGCTTTAAACCACTCTTAAACCGCTCCGCCAGAACCCGCCACCTCGTCCCTAACCTCTAACCCCTAAACCCTAAACCTCGCTAAACTCAACATTTTTAAAGGAGTCTGGTTCTAAGCTTGTGCACACTAGCACACTAGGAAACACTTTTATCAGATGGCATCCATTATAGATAGTTTCTATGATCAGCTGGTGGATTGGACTGATAATATAACCTGGCATCATCATGACCTCACCTCACTGATGAACACCTAAGAAGTCCCACTCCACTCCATGGCCATATGCTGTGGTTTCAGCCCTGTTCCTCTTTCAGACTCCCAGTGACGTGTAAATTGCATTGCATTAAATTCATCGGTTGCACATGAAGGCACTAACACAATGCAGAGCAGAGCAGGGGTCTCTGCACTTCACGGTGTTCCCTACCACTAACACACACACACTGGTGCTGCACTGATTGATATCAGAAAGAAAGGACCATTGTGTGTATTCAGCCCACTTGTCTTTTTAGTGTCACGACCCAGTCTAAAATTAGAAGGTGGAGATGATTGGTCTCTTGTCCTGGCATGCATGCTACAGCACGAAAGCACCTTTTTCAATTATCGCCCGTGTCATTGTATTCTTACTCATGGCCTGTTGTGTTGTTGTGATGTGTATGTGTTGTTGTAGCTGAGGGATGGTAGTCAGGTGGAATAATGGACCGGCTGCAGTGCACTGTCTCTGCTGACATCTTGTCAGTTCAGATGCTGAGATTAAAACCCAGGTGTGGTTTACTTTTCTCTAGAGAGACATCATAAAGCCTCAGCCAAGTAATCAGGGAATTTTTGAAAAAACTCAAAGTTATTTTTAGGAAGCAAAGGAAGAGGTGGAGGCAGATAAAAGGCTGCTTGCTTCAACTTCTTTTACACATCTTTTTACATTTCCCTTACTTCAGTCAGCACTGCAGCAGCAAACAGCATCAAATTTATGCTCATTCCTCCTGCTTTGAGTTATAGGCTGACAAAGTGGCTGCACATTTACATGAAAGTCTTGCCCAGAGCAGGTTCAAAGGAGAACAATAAGTTAGTTTTCCCTCTGGCTGCCACCAGGCTGCCGCTGCTACAAGCAGTGAAAAAGGCGTTGCGCCACTGACTCATGCAGAAACCTGTGGTCAAAAGGGAAGCGTCATCTTCTAATACATGGGTGTTTGTCTCGTCTCCTTAAATACCTTTGCAGTGTGTGTGTGTGTATGTGTGTGTGTGTACGACACGTGTGTGTTATGTGGGTGTTTGCATTCACATATGCATTTTCCGTTCAGTAAATGAGCCTTGAGCCCTCGCCGTGCGTGCGCTTCAAGCCCAGAGGAGTAATGAGGAGCTTTCTCATCACGTCCGTTGAACTTGTGAACAGATGGTCGTCATGAGAAGCAGGAACAGTGTGATTAAAGGCTCAGCCTGTGAGCCGATTTGAACAAAAGCGTTATTTCACCACCAAAATTCAAATAACAGGATTTAATCCCACAATTAATTACTTCCCACAAAAGTGACAGGTTGGTTGATAGTTGGACTTTGTTTCTTTTTATCACCACCTGCTGCATGTACGCAACTTCCTGTCGCTATGAATTGCTACAGAGAAAAAACACTTCCTTCACAATGCAGGCCAAACCTAAAGTGTGATGTGCATGTCCAACTTATAATTAAGCTAAAGAACCAGTTCATGCTGGAAGTAATTATCCGTTTATTAGCTGGTGTACATTTTTTTATTGGTTATCCGAGGTGTAGACTCGAGTCAGACTTTAGACGAACTTGATAAAATCAAATTAGACTTGCGACTCGACTTGGACTTTAACAACAATGACTCGTCACTTCATTTGGACATGAGCCTTTTGACTTGATTAAACTTGATACTTTCCCCGAGCCCATGGATTAAAAAGTATGTAATAAAAAAATTGCAGTCTGAAAAACTTGTGTCGAAAATTTCAGGCGAAGACAAACTTCCAACTTTGTTTGACGTTTAAAGTTTTACAGGCAACAGTAAGTCGGGGCTAATATTAACATAGTGAGCTTAGCTACTACGTACATTTTTTTAATAAACTTGTTTTAACAAGTGAATGCAAATTTTAAAAAGCACTCATGATTTTTGTAAAATCAATATTGGCATTACCTTTGGGGAAGAGTGCATTATGACTTGTTTAGGACGTGAAACTCCAAATTTAAGACTTGACTTGGTACGCGACTTGTGTCTTGAGTGCAGTGACTTGGTCCCACCTCAGCGGGTTATTGTGAAGCTGTAAGGCCATGATGGTTTATAAGGATATGTACGATCAAGCAAAACAGGATATTCCTTTGAACTCTTTTGAAATAGGATATAAATAGAAGTGAGGGGCGTTTTGTGCATGTGTGTGACGGGCTTTTACACTGTGCTCGTAACATAAAAAGGGGAAGGATGCATTAGTCTCACATTTCAGATAGACACTGCACTTTGCTTCCATTTGTTTTGTCTTCTTGCATTGATGATATCTGGATCAATCCTAGGAAGCTGGGCGTCATTGTTTGTTGACAGTCCTAACTTAGAAAGAAGCCTCCTTAATGGTCCGGACGAGGAGGGGAAGGACACAGAGGAGGTTCTATTTTTTCTTATCATGGCTGCACACATTGAGCCAAGTGTCATCCCTAGTCTTTTAAAAGTTGAGTCGAAGTTTCCTGTCCGTCCAAGGGGAGAGGAAACATGGAATGAAAGGAGTGGATGGATGGCGAGTAAGGATAAGCTACTTGGTGCCAACTGCTGAGGGGTTCAAGGGACGGGGACAGAAGACTGGCAGAGAGGACGGGAAGAGTGAAAGAAGGAGGAGTGGGAGGTAAAGCGGAAAGTTCTGGGAGATTTCTTTTCTTTGAAACTCTCCGTGGTCATGCACTAATACGCTGTGTGTGCATGTGTGTGCTTAGATTTGGAGTCACAGGGATGTGCAAGGTCACGTCTCTCTGTGTATTGTCTCTGGGAAGAGATTACTGTCTGCTGCTCGGCTGTGCTGCGTCATCGCAGACTTAGTACCACAGATGTTGGAGCGGCTATCCACGCAGTGTTTATACAAGTTTAACAAACACCATACACACTGAAGAAATCATTTAGCAGAGTGTATGAGCTGTTCTGTGAGCCTTGATTCTCTGGTTTCTTAATCATTTCTTGCCTGTCTGGGTTTGTTTCCTGGCATCTTACTGCTGCTTTTTGCCTCAACAAAGAATTAGAAGTAATGACTTTCCTTCCCTCTGTGGAGCCATCAGGTGAAACATTTTTCAAAAAACACCAACGGTTTGTTTATGTTAAAGGAATAGTTTGACGTTTTGCTTAGCCTGGCATAAAGACAGGGAACAGGGTAGAAATCCACCTAGCACTTCTAAAGCTCTTTAACACATTACATCTTGTAACTCTGTAGAAAAACCCAAGTGTAAAAATAACAAGTTGTGTTTCCTCAGGGGGTTATTGTCATCTGGAGTCTTTTTACTGTTGTCTGACAAGCAGTGGAGACAATGGGAAATCTCTGCTGAGGCCAGGAAGTAGTTGTTGTTTCCACCTGTTGTCAGTCTTTATGCAACAATAAGCTAACCAGCTGCTGGCTGCAGCTTCATATTTAATGGACATATATGAAAGTGGTATTGAAGTTATCATTACCTAAGTCTCAACAAGAAAGCAAATAAGTGCAGAAATGTCAAATTATTCCTTTCAGGCTCCCTTTTTAATTCGTTATCACTGTGTAAAGCAAAAAATTCAAAAGCAGGGTGCAAAATTATCAACAATTTTCAACCCACAGAACATGACTGTACATCTGATTGTTTCTGATAAAAACACTGTGGTACACTGGAACAGACAAAAGAACTCTGTCCGAGGACCTCAAAGTATGTCCAGGTGTGTACAGTACTAAGAGCTCGGAGATATAGCTGGGAGAGAGATCATGAAGAGCCTTAAAAGTAATCAGTAACATCTTAAAATCTATACTGAAACATACTGGGAGTGTAAAGAGGCTAAAACTGGAGTAATGTCATCATATCTCTTGGTTCTGGATAAAAGCCTGACAGCTGAATTCTGAACAGTGTGGAGACAATTCATAGATTTTTGATTCTGACAAGAAAAGAGGCTGCTGCAGTGATCCAGGAGTATTGTCCGCCCTGGAACAAATGAAAATGATAGGCATCCTGCAGGGGTCCAGCTTTGCAAACCCGCACCTGCCCACACTCGCAAAGAACCGAGCCGTCTCCGTTATATCCAAGTCAAATCTGGACCCCCCTTGACCTGCTAATATAAGTCCCCGTCCCAACTTGTGATTAAACACACAGGCTGCACATTCACTCACTGTTTTAAGAGGTGCAATTAAAGCATGTGACATGAATTCAAATAATTAAGCATAGACAGTTTGGCAGAATAGATCACCAAATATGTTGCTGCTCATTATACTGAGGTTGCTGTGCAGGAATATTGTCCACAGTCCCATGTTTAAGCTGGGTCCTCTGTTTATGAATCACAAATCCAGCCGAGGAAACGTCTCTTTGACTGGCTGCGCTCGACGCCAGGAAGGAGAGCACAGGTTGTCTCGTAGGTGTTTACTATAAAAAAAAATCTGATGGCTCATTAAGCCTCATAAATTAGCTGATATAGTTGTTAAAAATAGTGCATATTCATTTTCGTTTATGATTTCTACAGGAAAAATCAACAGCTGCCCACCTGGGTTTAATTCATTTTTACCCATGAATTTATATAAATACATTTTTTACCCCACTGTTTTGTGGGTACCCAGCAGTGACCCGGTGCAGGACTCAGCTCTGGTGTAAATTAAGGGTGGGGGAAAAATCAAAACAACATAGTACCACAATATTTTTGTGTGGCAATATCACATCGTCCCACAGTGCCATCGCGCAGTTCCTGCAGATTTGTCGGCTGCACATCCATGATGCGAATCTCCGGTTCCACCACATCCCAAAGGTTCTCGATTGGATTGAGATCTGGTGACTGTGGAGGCCAATGGAGTACAGTGAACTCATTGTCATGTTCAAGAAACCAGTTTGAGATAATTTGAGCTTTGTGACATGGCGTGTTTAAGTAGCCATCAGAGGATGGGCACACTGTGGTCATAAAGGGATGGACACGGTTGGCAACAATACTCAGGTAGGCAGTGGTGTTTAAATGATGCTCAGTTGGTACTAAGGAGCCCAAAGTGTGCCAAGAAAATATCCCCCACACCATTACACCACCACCACCAGCCTGAACTGTTGATACAAGGCAGGATGGATCCATGCTGTCATGTTGTTTACGGCAAATTCTGACCCTACCATCTGAATGTTGCAGCAGAAATCCAGACTCATCAGACCAGACAACATTTATTGGTGAGCCTGTGTGAATTGTAGCCTCAGTTTCCTGTTGTTAGCTGACAGGAGTGGCACCCGGTGTGGTCTTCTGCTGCTGTATCTGCTTCAAGGTTCAGTGTGTTGTTGGTTCAGAGATGGTCTTCTGCATACCTTGGTTGTAATGAGTGGTTATTTGAGTTACTGTTGCCTTTCCATCGTCTTGAACCAGTCTGGCCATTCTCCTCTGACCTCTGGCATCAACAAGGCATTTTCACCCAGAGAACTGCTGCTCACTGGGTATTTTCTCTTTTTCGGACCATCCTCTGTAAACACTAGAGATGGTTGTGTGTGAAAATCCCAGTAGATCAACAGTTTCTGAAATACTCAGACCAGCCCATCTGGCACCAAAAACCATGCCACGTTCAAAGTCACTTAAATCACATTTTTTCCCCATTCTGATGCTCAGTTTTGAACTTCAGCATGTCTACCTGCCTAAATGCATTGAGTTGCTGCCGCGTGATTAGCTATTTGCATTAATGAGCAGTTGAATAAGTGTACCTGAAAATGTGGCCAATAAGTGTGAGTGAACAGATGTTGACAGTTTTCCTTTGGGGACATAATTTACAG